>NC_053389.1:749731643-750426066 GCF_905171765.1 Bufo bufo | reverse complement strand
CCTCTCCCTCGCGGAGGCTGTGCTGGTACGAAGGGAGGTAGTCTCTTTTGACAGACCTTCGATTAACATAGAGGTCTCTGCCAGTTAGATAGTCCTGAATAAACCCGTAGCCACGGGGTTTGTCAAACGACAGCACCACTCCCTTTCTCCTTTCCAGGCGGGGTTGGGTGTGCGTATGTTTCTCATGTATGGTCTTGGTTAGTTCCTCATAGACGATTTTAGTCTTTGTGTTCCGCTTGATAGCGGCCTCTCGGATCTCCGCCATCAGGGAGGACCATTTAAAAGATGGCTGGAAAAAGTCCCTCCACGAGCCATAGCAGAGCTCGGGTTCTTTCTCCCTTGGGCGGCAGACGGGTTGCTCCGGTCCCGGAGCGTAGGCCGGTGGAGCCTCCTCTGGCTCTACACCAACATTAGACATCTGTGTAATTTCAGGTGCGGACATTGCAGCAACGCTCTGTTCACAATCCAACATGCTCGATCCTTCTGAGGAGAGCGATAGGGTCGCGTCAATTAAAGTAGCCAGCTCCTCCCATTGCACTGGGGAGCCGCCCCCCAGGTATTCCAGTATAGGGAAGGCGGTGTCCATGCTGGCAGACATGCAAATGTCCAGATAAGCCGTGGCGCCTGCCCTTGACCTTCTTCCCGCTTTTTCCTCAGAAAGGCGCCAATTTTTCCCGCCTTTTCGGGATGAAGGTGACGCAGCAGTAAATTCAGCAAGCTCAGCGGCCATCTTTAGGTACAAACGCTGTCTATTCACTGACAGCAAGCAGGAATGTTTAAAGTCCACAAAACCACACTCCAATGCAGCGATTTTCTTCCTCTGGGTAGCGCAACACTGCACAGCGCTTTTTAGAGGTTTTTGGTACACTTTGGGTATGATTTTCAGTCCACAAAGTCCACTTGAATAAAACAGGCAAATTGTCACTTTGGTCACAGGGCAACTGTATAAGGCACAAAGTTCACGCTTCTTGCACTAGAAAGCGTGCGTATCCTGTTCGTGACGCCAAAAGAGAGGTGCAGCGTACTCAAGTTGTGTGTAATAGGTGTTTCTGGGTGATGTAGTGCAATATACACTAACCTGGTACAGCTGACTCTCTGCAAGGGCAGGTATAGGTAGAAATAGTTCGTGACGCCAGTGCCAAGTAAACGGTGGCACGCCGTTTGCGGATGCAGGAATAATTTGAGGAAACGTAGTATTAAAACAGCACTCCAACTTTAGTAGTTTTCCAGCAGAGACAATAGTGGAATCGCAGTTCCTTGGCATACAGTCGATTTTGCAATTCGGTCGATGCAGGCAATTCAGTTACAGCAAGGTAATTACAGAGTGTTGAACACAGGACTTGCAGCACAGGAGCTAGCACTCTAATTCTGTCTGATCCTGGAATATAGCATATCTTCACCAAGGCCCATTAACCTAGTTCTGGCTTTATATCCTTGGCTATAGCTTTAATCAGTACCTCCTCTGTCTTTCTGAGTACCTCTTGCTTTCCTGATCTTTGCCTCTGTCTCTCTCAGCTTCTGGACACTTCCTCAGGCTCTAGACACTTCTGAGCTGTGGTCTAGACTGACTTCTGCACTCCACACTAGATCAGGTTACACTAACTTTCCCTTCCTTGTCTGGCCCTTATATAAACTAGGGCTCTCTAGCTCCCTCTAGCGACTAGAAGCTGGAATGACACCCCTGCAGGCCTGTACATGCAAGTTTCAGTAACAGGAAAATACATACATTACATGACATTTTATAAAACTGACGTATAACAACTTCCCCATAATTAGGAGGGACGACAGCACACCAAGTGACCCTTTGGTAGTGACGGGTATTACAGTTCCCGTACACTACACGTGTGTTCACCCCCTCAGGGTTGAACAAAGGGGGGAGGTATGTAGGAAGGCGCAAGGGTCCGTCATTGACGGAAGGTACGTGTGACCGAGGTTCCTGGCCTCGGTGAGATAAGAACCGGTTATTTAATGTGTCAGCCGCAGCTAGTGCTTGCTGACACTGTTTATTCTTAGTGTGGCTGAAAAGCCGATCCGGGCCGGTTCTTATTGGGAGCAGCCAAAGAGCAGGGTGAGTGGCTGTTCCCCACGTCCAGGCCAGGTTTTGGGCTGGGGTTTAAAAACCCAGCCAGCAGCTCAGCTGGGTGTGGATTATCCTCCATGGCAGAGGAGCTGAGGAGTCTGTGGTTTGAGACACTGAGACATTTATTTGTGAGAGCCATAGGCTGGGGAAACAGGCCTCTAAAGCCTGCTGCGGACAGTGGGTGGAAATCATCTGCTGACCAGGTGAAGTCTTTTTGCACTGTGAACTTTGTGTGGTGTGAACAGGCACCGAAAAAAATGAACACTTACTTTTGGCTTGTTTTCTTTCTGTGTGAGAATAAACACTGAACTTTGGTTTACAACCTTGTTTTTGCCTCTGTACTGCGTCCGCTTACCCTGCCTACCAGAGCGAATCCCCACAGTAACTATCTAGTGGAAGGAGCTATAAACTAGCTGGGTGTGTTTAGGGGCAGTGATAAGGGAGTGTCTATGTAAGTAGCTTGGTGGGAGGAGCTATAATTAGCTGGGTGTTAGAGGCAGTGATAGGGGAGTGTCTATGTAAGTAGCTGGTGGGAGGAGCTATAAACTAGCTGGGTGTTAGCGGCAGTGATAAGAGAGTGTCTATGTAACTAGCTGGTGGGAGGAGCTATAAACTAGCTGGGTGTGTTTAGGGGCAGTAATAAGGGAGTGTCTATGGGGGTAGCTTGGTGGGAGGAGCTATAAAATAGCTGGGTGTTAGGGGCAGTGATAGGGGAGTGTCTATGTAAGTAGATGGTAGGAGGATCTATAAACTAGCTGGGCGTTAGGGGCAGTGATAGGGGAGTGTCTATGTAAGTAGCTGGGGGAGGAGCTATAAACTATCTGGGTGTGGTTAGGGGCAGTGATAGGGGAGTGTCCATGTAACTAGCTGGGTTGGAGGAGCTTTAAGCTAGGGGGAAGTGCTACATACAGGATGGAGACAAACCAGAGTAATTGGTTAACATGATGAAACTGATTCAGGAGAGTCCAAACTGAAAAAAAGGCATGGGGAAGATGTACATGAGGTAAGCAACTACATAAAAATATCTGTTAAACCATGGAAAATCCCTTTAAAGTGTCATGTTAATGGCTAGCTCTATGTGAAGAAATACCACAGCTGAGCACATTGCACCATGTAAATAATGTCTCTACATCCAGTCTCGCAGCTACACCTGAGTTGCACAGTTTGATGGAGACCCTGGTATTAAATCCACAAAAGAGCCTTGATTTCTAATTTTTGTAATGCTAAAAGTCATGCAGCGGAGTAAAAAATCCCCTGAGACTGGCCATTAGAGAGTGTGTATAACATGGCCCGCTGGGCCTGTATTGGGAATTGATTACAGTATAAACAATAGAGACTGCCGGACACATTACATTTCAGTTGAGGAATTTGACAGGATCCGAGATTTGTATCAGAGCTGAGTACAATGGGTTATGGTGTGCAACCTTTCCAGACTAAGGATCATTTGGCTTTCTATTTTATTTAAATGGGGCTGGACTGTAAGTCTACGGCGTTCTGTAAAATTCCCCAGTCTACGCCACCAGCCGCACTCCTCACTAAATAACAATGCAGCTTAAAAGCAAACGTCCTATCAAACAGGCCAATTATTAGCGTGCCAAGAGATTTTGAAGTGTCCGAGCAAATAATTAGCTCTTTCCTTTGCAGAACAAGATGGGTGTTAATTAACGTATTCCGTGGAAGCTGCAGCCAGCACAGCTCTGCCGAGTATCAAACGGCGGGGCCGTCTCCCGCGCCGGCTGGAACATCACAAGTGCCTGTGTTCAGAGACTTTGATCTTGGAGATATTATTAAGGCTTCTAATGATAACCTTTCCTGCTTTGTGCAAAAGGGAGCAAGACTCAGTAATGTTATTTTGGGGGGACAAAGACATCTCGCCTTTCGCTCCTGCTCATTTCAGTCCGCGAGTAATTAGATGCAATCATTCAAATCTGCTTTATTTCTTTCAGATATTCGGAAAAGGCAATTTTTAAAGTCAAAAGCCCGGAGAACTTAGTCTAATGTGAAAAAAAAAAAAAAGGTTGCTATGTTCCCTTTTACCAAAAATAATAGCGAGGGTTTCAAACAAATGCTATGGATTAATTATTCTGTATTGCCAGGGCTTAATTGCAGCAATTTCAATTAATAGGAGCGTTTAAAGTGCAGCCATTACCTGAGACAGTGGCAGCAGTCGTAATTATGCTTCACACAATGCAGCGAGACTTGGATGGATTGTGTGTTATGTTCTCACCTGGTGGGGTGGATGCGCTAAGTCGCTTATCCGGAGTGGCCAAGATGTAGACTTCGATGTAGCAAACCCTATCTTGAGGATATAGTAAAGATTAACTCACGGATGTTTTGGAGATGAATGACTGGCATAGCAAAACTGAAGGACCTGTAGAGTATAGCAGAGCTGGAAGGCTGATATAGCAGATCTGGAGGCTGGTATAGCAAAGCTGGGGAGCAAGTGTAGCAGGGGTGGAAAGTTGCTGTAGCAGAGTTGGAGGGTCACTAAGCAGGGATCAACCACTATAATTAAGTAGCATTCCACAGATCAAGCCAGGATCAAATAACCTGGCGGGATAACATAACTAGAACCACAGGAGGTAAGGAAATGCAGGCCAGAAAATCCAGTAGTGGATCCAGGACCGGTGAGTACCACTGTAGCTATGTTATTTACAATTAAAGGTAAACTAAAATGAGAGGAAATAAAATAAAATGCCTATTGCCGCAGGTCCTCAACATCTTAGATTGGGGTCAGGCTCGGAGGTGGGGCTTAGTTAAAAAGGTTGTTAAAGATTTGAAAAAAAAACAACTTTTTGCTTTTCTCCAAAGACAGTGCCTCCCCTGTCCACAGTTTGTGTGTGGTATTGCAGTTCAATCACTTAAGTAAAGCTGCAATATCAGGTAAAGTCCTTGGACAGGTGAGATGCTGATTCTAAAAGAAAGCAGCCCTGTTTTTCTAATCCTGAAGAGGCCATTGCTCATCTAGCCTTGGTTTGCCTTTCTCATTTCCGTAACTTTATGTTTCACATTCACTAGCGCTGAATGCAGTGCAGACAAGTGGCTGCTTCCTTGGACAAATATACTTGTTTAAATTATTATTTATTTCTTTGGCTATTTTTTACTCTTTGGTTTGTGACGAGGGAAAAAAGATGGTCAAAGAAGAGGATTGAATGGCTGTTTGAAAAAAGTCCATCTTTTGCCTTTAAAGGGTAACTGTCATATATATTTTTTTTTTATGTAATTGGATTAGCCTAACTATAAAGTTTACCTTAGTTCCCGAGTTAATACTTTTGTATAGGTATTGAATTACCTAGTAATTGCAGCATGTTCTTTCCTCCCCCAGGCATTTCAGTGGTGCGGCTATAACAGCGTTGCTAGGTGTCCTCTCCTATCTTCTATATACAGAAGAGGGAGGACTTAGTAGTGGGCAGTCCCGAACGCTGCATGCACGCTCCCATCAGACCGGGATAGTGCCGATATTCGCGATAAAAATTTGTGATCAGAATATTTGCGATAAAAATTTGCGATTAGTCAACTACTTAGGAGGAAGAGGGCGTGTTTAAGTCTGGAGAAAGCCGATGGTTGGGGTGCCGCGTTCCCAGGATGAGCCGAATGAATTCTGGGTAGTTAGGGAGGGAGGTCTTAGCCTCAGGGTAAGGGCATCGGCGGCCATCTTGAGAAGATAGTCAGAAAGAAGTCTTGTGAGGAGCGGTTGCTATGGAAGGAATCTTATTAAACAAGTGGTATGTGAGCACAATAATTAGTGATTATGGATCATCACCACAGCAGCAACAACATATATGAAAACTTAATTTTTAGTGAAAATATGACCGTTATGCTTTAAGAAATAGTTTTTGGATACAAAGCAAGACAACAACTATCCATACGTGACCATATGGACACCATAGAATGGGATCCCTCGCTTGCCCTCCTCCCTCTATGAGCAGGGATAGTCACAGGGCATACCCACATCACGTACAGAGAACAGAGAATTTACAATCAGACAAAACAAGTTCGATAAAAAGGCTATTGGGGCATTTATTAAGACCGGTGTTTGAGACACCGGTCTTAATAACCCTGCGCTGGCGCTTGATGCCCCTAAGTTATGTAGAGGCACCGGCGTCTACAGAACTTAGGCGCATCCACCGCTGGGCCAAATCTACGCCAGCTTCTTTGCTTCCTATGTTTGTATCAGTATCTGGTTTTAATTTGTAAAAAAAACAGAAGCAATACATTCCCTTTAAATGTATGGTTTACATATTTAAAGAGTACCATATGAAAATGTTCAAATATAAAAAAATTTGCTGCTGCATTTTACCATGGACCTTACCCTGTCCTAAAATGTCATGCCAGTTATCAATGGTGTCCTACAGCCCTGATTATAGTCCAGGAATCTGCAAGAGCGGCTACTACACTTCCTAATAGCTGCAATGGTTACTTATTATTATTCGTAGCAGAACCTGTGGGCTTTACATGACATGTACAGTCCATCCATCCAGAAGGTATAGTTGTATACATGGCTCCTGTGGGATCTGATTCCCCTTCTTTGTCCACATGGTGATTACGTCAGCTCTTCGCCTTCTCCCTTTTAACAAAAGAATTTCATTTCAGATCTCTTCCCGCACCATAAACCCCAGCAGGCAGAGGGCATTTACTTGCAGCACACAAATCGTCCATAAGCAGATCCCAGGAACCTGTTCTGTGATGTGCATCACACCCCTGCAGAGTGCAGCGAAACGTTCCACCATCCTTCTTGCTCATCCCCCGGGTGCTTACAATTTCTTTTCTGGTTCTCGTGGCAGCTCCTTCTTGATCAGTGTCATTATTTTGCCACCTTTCTGTATGTCTTTTTGTCATAAACAACGCGGGTCTTTTTCCATGTATCCCTAAATCTTGTGCTAGTTGTGATTGCTCGGCGTCTCAGTTTACAGTGACTATTAATTCATCACATCGGTTTCCCGTATCTCTGTCTCTTGCTATCTATCTAATGTATTTCTCCCTCCGTCAGTACTAAATCCTGCATAACAACACCGAGGAAGCAGAACGGGTGAATCATCTGCAGCTTAACGCTGATACTCAAGAGGCCCGCTTCTTCATTTGTAGTGAAGCCCACATAGCCAAAATGCAGAGCTTGACGTCACGTACAGTGAAATGCCAACCTCTCCCCCTACCTGATCTCTCAGTTCTGAGATAATTATTGACCTACAATTCCTCCACTCATTCCCATTATACTTCAGAGGTTTCTATCTATCTTTCTATCTATCTATCTATCTATCTATCTATCTATCTATCTATCTATCTATCTATCTATCTATCTATCTTTCTATCTATCTATCTATCTATCTATCTATCTATCTATCTATCTATCTATCTATCTATCTATCTATCACACTGGTGCTTGAAAGTTTATGAACTTTTCTGAAGTTTCTTTATTTCTACATAAATTTGACCTATAACTGCATCAGATTTTCAAAGATAACCAAAATAAATGAGTCAAAAATATTAGACTTGGTCATTCATTTATCAAGGAAAATGATCCATGTGAATGGTAAAAGTATGTTAACCTTGATGACAATAAGGTGCGACAACGTGACATGTTTTTTTTTTAAAGAACAGGAATCTATCAGAGACTGGTCTTCACTAGAGATGTCCCGAACTATTCGCCGGCGAACAGTTCCCGGTGAACATCGCTTGTTCGCGTTCGCCGCGGCGGGCGAACATATGCGATGTTCGGTCCGCCCCCTATACGTCATCATTGAGCAAACTTTGACCCTGTACCTCACAGTCAGCAGACACATTCCAGCCAATCAGCATACCCTCCCTCCCAGACCCTCCCACCTCCTATCAAAAAGCAAGGACAGCATCCATCTTAGATTCATTCTGAAGCTGCAGTGTTAGTGAGAGCAGGGAGAGTGCTGCTGCTGCTGAATTAATAGGGAAATCATTAGCTAGGCCAGTGTTCTGTGTCCAGTCCAGTCCTCAAAGACTCATCTGCTGTAAGGACAGCGTCCTGACAGCACCCCAAAAAGCCCTTTTTAGGGCTAGTACATCAGTCTGCTTTTTTTTAAATTTTTTATATATATATATATTGCAGTTGCCTGCAGGGTGTGTCAGGCCCACAGAGTGTACTGTGCCCACTGCCAGTGCCCACCACTCATATCTGGTGGCACAGTAGCTTGCAGATAAAAAAGAAGAGAAGAAGAACAGAGGGAAAGTTCAGATGGGGAGACAGAGAGGAGGAGGAGACGAGTTGGAAGCAGGGGGAGGTCGTCGCAATGAGCTAGTGGCACAGTCAGACAGCATGTATCGGCACCCGGGGTCAGCCAGACAGCACACCAATCAACGCATGCTGTTGCCACCACCAGAATGCCGTCATTGCAAAGCTCAGCACTGTGACATTTTTTTTGTGTGTCTGCCTCTGATAACAGCGATGCCACTTGCAACCTGTGCCAAAAGAAACTGAGTCGTGGGAAGTCCAACACCCACCTAGGTACAACTGCTTTGCGAAGGCACATGATCTCACATCACAAACGCCTATGG
Source organism: Bufo bufo (assembly GCF_905171765.1). Lineage (NCBI taxonomy): Eukaryota > Metazoa > Chordata > Amphibia > Anura > Bufonidae > Bufo > Bufo bufo. The sequence goes on along the minus strand of NC_053389.1, from coordinate 750,417,464 downwards.
GATCAACACATGATGAGTACAAGCAGCACACAAACTCAAAGCCACCATCCTCCTCCTGGTACAGCATCTTCAGCCACGTCAACCACTGCTGTCCTCCTTGCCCCCTCTCAACCACCCGCCACTCCGCCTCTCACCTTCAGCAGTTCCTGCTCATCTGCCCACAGTCAGGTGTCTGTCAAGGAAATGTTTGAGCGTAAGAAGCCAATGTCACAGAGTCACCCCCTTGCCCGGCGTCTGACAGTTGGCTTGTCGGAACTCTTAGCCCGCCAGCTTTTACCATACAAGCTGGTGGAGTCTGAGGCCTTCAAAAACATTTTTCACAAAAGGCAATCCCCAACCAGTACTCTATTGTGGAAAAGGAAGTCATGGCATGTCTGGCACACAGAGTTGGGGCAAGGGTCCATCTGACCACTGATACCGGGTCCATCTGACCACTGATACCTGATACTTCTCGGCTGAGTCCTCTTCTGCTGCTGTGTCTTGCTCCACATCAACTGCACCCCACCAGCTCCCCAGGGGCTATTCCACGTCCCGGATACGACAGTGTCACGCCGTCTTGGGGTTGACTTGCCTGAAAGCAGAGAGTCACACCGGACCAGCACTCCTGTCCGCCCTGAACGCACAGGTGGATCAGTGGTTGACCCCGCACCAACTGGTGATCGGCAAAGTGGTGTGTGACAACGGAAGCAATTTGTTGGCGGCATTGAATTTGGGCAAGTTGACACATGTGCCGTGCATGGCACATGTGTTGAATCTGATCGTACAACGCTTTGTGCATAAGTACCCAGGCTTACAGGACGTACTCAAGCAGGCCAGGAAGGTGTGTGGCCATTTCAGGCGTTCCTACACGGCCATGGCGCACTTTTCCGATATTCAGCGGCGAAACAACATGCCAGTGAGGCGCTTGACTTGCGACAGCCCGACACGTTGGAATTCAACACTCCTAATGTTCGACCGCCTGCTCCAACAAGAAAAAGCCGTCAGTGAGTATTTGTATGACCGGGGTGCTAGGACAGCCTCTGCGGAGCTGGGTATTTTTTTGCCACGTTACTGGACGCTTATGCGCAATGGCTGTAGGCTCATGCGTCCTTTTGAGGAGGTGACAAACCTAGTCAGTCGCACCAAAGGCACCATCAGCGGCATCATCCCATTTGTTTTCTTCCTGGAGCGTGCCCTGCGAAGAGTGCTGGATCAGGCCATAGATGAGCGTGAAGAGGAAGAGTTGTGGTCACCATCACCACCAGAAACAGCCTTATCAGCATCGCTTGCTGGACCTGCGGCAACGCTGGAAGAGGAGTCTGAGGAAGAGGAGTCAGAGGAGGAATTTGGCTTTGAGGAGGAGGAAGACCAACCACAGAAGGCATCCCAGGGTGCTCGTTGTCACCTACCTGGTACCCGTGGTGTTGTACGTGGCTGGAGGGAAGAACAGACCTTCAATGAGATCAGTGAGGACGAGGAACGTGACATGAGTAGCTCGGCATCCAACCTTGTGCAAATGGGGTCTTTTATGCTGTCATGCCTGTTGAGGGACCCTCGTATAAAAAGGCTGAAGGAGAACGACCTGTACTGGGTGGCCATGCTACTAGACCCCCGGTTTAAGCAGAAAGTGGCTGAAATGTTACCAAATTACCAGAAGTCGGAAAGGATGCAGCAGTTCCAAAACAAGTTAAAAAGTATGCTTTACACAGCGTATAAGGGTGATGTCACAGCACAACGGGAATCTAACAGGGGAAGAGGTGAAAGTAATCCTCCTCCTACCACGACCACGCCGGCAAGGACAGGACGCTTTACAGACGTGTTGTTGATGGAGGACATGCAGAGCTTTTTAAGTCCTACGCATCGCCACAGCCCTTCGGGGTCCACCCTCAGAGAACGACTCGACCGACAGGTAGCAGACTACCTCGCCTTAACTGCAGATATCGACACTCTGAGGAGCTATGAACCCCTTGACTACTGGGTGTGCAGGCTTGACCTGTGGCCTGAGCTATCCCAATTTGCGATAGAACTTCTGGCCTGCCCCGCTTCAAGTGTCCTGTCAGAAAGGACCTTCAGCGCAGCAGGAGGTATTGTCACTGAGAAGAGAAGTCGCCTAGGTCAAAAAAGTCTAGATTACCTCACCTTTATTAAGATGAAGGAGGCATGGATCCTGAAGGGACTGACAGTGGGGGATGCATTTGACTAAAAAAGGCCTGATGAGATGCCTTGGGCTAAAAATGGTCCACACGCTGCTGTATTTAATCTCTGCATGCCGGATGACTTGCGTGACTTCTCTGCCACCAACTAGGGTTCAAGCTGCAATGTTTTAGTGCACTTTCTGCCTGGAAAACATAATTTTTTTCGGCCGCTGCTACAGCTACAACAATACCTAATTTTTAAGGCATGTATACATGCCTAATTTTTCTGGCCTCTGGTGCTGCACTGCGGCTGCAAAAACAAAACAAAAAAAAAGGCACATACATGTGTCAATTCCCCTTCGTGATCGTTACCTTGTTGTGGTGAAGGGGCTTGCGTATCACAATGAAGCGATCACCTCTATGAGTGTGTTGGCAATGGCAATGTTGGCACACCCCAGATGATAAGGTCGTTGCTTCATTGTGAACAGACCAAAAGCGATCGGCTGGATAATTTTGCATAGAAAAAAAAATATATTTCTTTGTGATCATCTAAGGTGATCATTAAAGCCTACTAGGCCAACAATGGGCCCACACTGCAGAATCATTGTTTTCTGGGTCACTTAACTGTCACTGAACTACCTGAGCACGACCATAGGCTTTGAAAAACCGCCATCGCCTGCAATCTGCCAAACATGCGCACGAGCGCAGTCATCACTACACCAAAATTGACACATAGAGGAATAAAATTAATGTCATGAGTGTGTCAACTATTGACAACTCTTTGCGGTTATCTAAAATTGATTTGATACATGTCCCCTGATAGGTCCCGTAACAGGGATTAAACTGATAAGAATAGTACTATTTAACACACCACTCATATAGGGTGGCACAGAACATTGCACGGCGCACACGCAGTACCCCAAGTTGGAAGTAAGAGGACCAACCAACCATCTTTTTTATCTCCCGGTTCCTAAAATCTATTCCATACACCGGCCCCTGATAGGGGACCTAACTGAGATTAAACTGATAGGAATAGTACTACTTAACATACCACTCATATAGGGTAGCACAGTACATTGCACGGCGCACGCGCAGTGCCCCAAATTGGAAGTAAGAGCACCGACCAAGCATCTTTTTCCATCTCCCGGTTCCTAAAATCTATTCCATACACCGGCCCCTGATAGGGGACATAACAGGGATTAAACTGATAGGAATAGTACTACTTAACACACCACTCATATAGGGTGGCAGAGTACATTGCATGGCGCACGCGCAGTGCCCCAAATTTGAAGTAAGAGGACCGACCAACCATCTTTTTCCATCTCCCGGTTCCTAAAATCTATTCCATACACTGGCCCCTGATAGGGGACAAAACAGAGATTAAACTGGTAAGAATTGATTTTTTTCATTTAAAAAACAGAGGACAGCCTCTGCGGAGCTGGGTATTTTTTGGCCGCGTTACTGAACGCTCATGCACAATGGCTGTAGGCTCATGCGTCCTTTTGCGGAGGTGACAAACCTGGTCAGTCAAACCCAAGTCAACATCATCGACCTCATCCCATATGCGTTTTTTTCTGGAGCGTGCCCTGCGAAGAGTGCTGGATCAGGCCGTAGATGAGCATGAAGAGGAAGAGTTGTGGTCACCATCACCACCAGAAGCAGCCTTGTCGTCATCGATTGCTGGACCTGCGGCAACGCAGAGAGAGGAGTCTGAAGAAGAGGAGTCAGAGGAGGAAGGTGGCTTTGAGGAGGTGGAAGACCAACCACAGCAAGCGTCCCAGGGGGCTTGTTGTCACCTTTCGGGGACCCTTGGTGTTGTACGTGGCTGGGTGGAGGAAGAGACCTTCAATGACGTCAGTGAGGACAAGGAACGGGACATGGCTAGCTTGGTATCCAACCTTGTGCAAATGGGGAGTTTGCGGTTGTGCAAATGGACTGTTTGCGGTTGTTTGCGGTGCGTTAAACGGGGAGTTTGGTCTGTCAGAGTTTGGTCTGTAACTGTGAAGCGGGCGTAACCCTTATACTACCTGATCGATACAACATCATACCTGATGTTTTAAAGCACGTTATTCCAAACAATTTATGAATGTTAGGTGATTTATGCCCTTTATGGATTAAAACCTGACTCTGCGTCAACTACGTAATTTTCCATGGGAGTTTTGCCATGGATCCCCCTCCGGCATGCCACAGTCCAGGTGTTAGTCCCCTTGAAACAACTTTTCCATCACTATTGTGGCCAGAAAGAGTCCCTGTGGGTTTTAAAATTCGCCTGCCTATTGAAGCTTATGGCAGTTCGCCCGGTTCGCCCGTTTGCGAACATTTGCGGAAATTCGCGTTCGCCGTTCGCGAATGGAAAATTTTATGTTCGCGACATCTCTAGTCTTCACATGGTTGTGGAAGTGTATCATGGCACAAATAAAAGGGATTTCTGAGATCTTCAGTAGAAGAGTTGTTGATACTCATCAAGCTATAAAAAATGTTACAAACCAGCTCTAAAAACCATCTGTCTGTCTATCTATCTATCTATCTATCTATCTATCTTCTATCTATCTATCTATCTATCTTTGTATCTATCTATCTATGACACTCGTGCTTAAAAGTTTGTGAACTTTTGAGAATTTTCTATATTTCTGCATGAATTTGACCTAAAACTACATCACATTTTCACACAAGTCCTTAAAGTAGATAAAGATAACCAAATTAAATGAGTCAAAAATATTAGTCATTCATTTATCAAGGACAATGATCATGTGTGTGAATGGTAAAAGTATGTGAACCTTTGGGATTAACAGATAATTTGAAAGTGAAAGGAAAGTCAGGAGTTTTCCATCATTGGGATGACAATCAGGTACGGGTATGTGACATGACAGGGATCTATCAAAGGCTGGTCTTCACATGGTTTTGGAAGAGTATCATGGCACGAACAAAGGAGATTTCTGAGGACCTCAGAGGAAGAGTTATTGATGCTCATCAGTCTGCAAAAAAATTTACAAACCACCTCTAAAAACTATCTATCTATCTCTCTGTCAATCTATCTTTCTATCTCATATTTATCTGTCTGTCTGTCTATCTATCTATCGATGAAAAGGTTATTCACAGATAAGTGCATTTCTAGCTATCATTTTAAGCCCATACTCCAGTGCAGAACAATGATGAAATATTGCAGGATATAAATATGAGCCCTGCTGTATCTCTCCTTTTAAATCTATCTGCTCTCTCTTTCCTCTCAGTATCAGCCCTGTGTGCACCGAGAACATGTGCCTATTAAATCTCTGTGCTTCATGGTACCACTTCCTGTTTCCAGGATGTGAGCCAAGATGGCAGATCCAGATAGCTAGAAGACTGTAGCCCTAGGAATCCGATTGCTGTTTCAACTGTTATTAATTAACAATTTGCTAATTAGTTTCACTATGATGAGCATCAAACTGCTGACTAATTAAAGTGCATTTGACTAAAAGCAGATGGTTCTCCCTGCTCCTGTGCGCGGTGTAGAAAGGACAAAACATTACAAATGTTTAGGGAGAGGTTTAACAATGCAGCTCGCACCGTCTTATAGGGGTCGTGCTGCGTAAGTGCTAAGATTTTTTTGGAAGCCCCTGGTGATGGGACTGAGAAATTAATCCATATTTAAATGGAGTCAGTAGATGAAGAAATCTGCAGCATGTCAGTGTTAAAGGTGAACTGATGTGGAGAAGGGGGGGGGGTTCTCCTTTAAGAAGCCATACTTAGACTAATATTGAGCTACTGTATGTGATGTTAGGAGAGAGCAGTGCGTTGTGGGAACAATTCAAACGTTCCCGATAATTGTCTGATCGTCAGCGGAGATGAGGGCCGCATTTACATGCAGCATTCACCTCTTCTGTATAGTGACGAGTGATCGATACAGCGGCGGCTTGTCTCCATAAAAAATCATGGTTCCTGGGCAGCAGAAGGCTGCTGTGGAAAAACGTTGATTTTGGGTTCCGGGAGAAAGACACCCTCACCCGATGAACGAGTGTTTGCTCATTCATTGGGTGATCGGCGCCAGCTAATTATGAGGAACAAACGCTTATACAAACGCTCATCCCCGACAATGGGTCTGACTATGGGTCCATGTAAAAGGACCTTGACACTGTTCAATCCGTGCTGCCAGGGATAGACTTTGTAAGGAGACACCCATTTGACAAGAGGAATGGTAACACCCAGTGTCAATTTATTTATAAATATTCAGAAGGAATAATAGAGGAACAGCACATTGCAAATTTATAGCCAAAGAAATATATACAGCATTGTTATATTATGGTAGGTATGCTCAACCTGCAGCTCTCCGGCTGTTGCAAAACTACAACGACCAGCATGCCCAGACAGTCTACAGCTATCAGCCTACAGCAGGGCATGATAAGAGTTGTAGTTTTACAACAGCTGGAGGGCTGCAGGTTGAGCATCCCTGTATTATGGTTAAAGGGAACCTGTCACCGGGATTTTGGGTATAGAGCTGAGGACATGGGGCTGCTAGATGGCCGCTAGCACATCCGCAATACACAGTCCCCATAGCTCTGTGTGCTTTTATTGTGTAAAAAACCCGATTTGATACATATGCAAATTAACCTGAGTTGAGTCCTGTACAGGAGATGAGTCAGGGACAGGACTCTCCTCAGGTTAATTTGCATATGTATCAAATCGTTTTTTTTTTACACAATAAAAGCACACAGAGCTATGGGGACTGGGTATGGCGGATGTGCTAGCGGCCATCTAGCAACCCATGTCCTCAGCTCTATACACAAAATCCCGGTGACAGGTTCCCTTTAATACAAGTATTTGTGACTGGTTCTCTTTACAGGGCATCCATCTGCACCCTGTTAACCCAGGCATAATATCTGGTAAGGTTGATCCTGCCTCTTTATAGCATACTTGTTTCTGCAGATCAGTTCTGCTGTTAATGAGAATGATTTATTAAATGTATTAGCAAATGAGAGCATGCATACACAGAGGGATGGGCTCTAGTCCCTCGCTGTGCAGCAATGCCCATCCCTTCGTAGGCATCATCAGCGCCCTTTCGTCTGGCCCTGTAGTCCTGCGTCATACATTCCACCATAGGTTTATACACAGTAGCCATGTCCGCTGCGGGGCAAGCAGAAGCAGATGTACATGCACACATGGTGGAATCTGTGGCACAGGCACGGGATTATACTGCCACCTTATAAAGCGGACAGTATTATTTCCTACTGTCTATTAGATAACACATTTCATGGCTCATAATTAGTGTCGAATTACAATCCGCTTGCTTATGTCCGTTATATGGGCATTGTAACACTCCATTTTGCAGACCACAGCCCCTTTTGTTGTGGGTCACCCCCTTAATGTGTGTTTAGATACCTCGGCTGAGTATGACGATGTGTCATCCCATTCCAAATCATATTCTGGGCTGCTTTCAGGAGGTTCCCATAGGTTTTGGTGATGTCCACGAGATTTGGCCACCCTTCCTGGAGTCCGGAAGGGCTAAGAGTCTCCTGTACTCGCTAACCTAGAAGAGTTGGCATACTCTATGTTCTTATATTGGAGGGATTGCTAAAGGGATATGAAAGAGGGGATCTGTTGTAGAGGAAAGGGCCCATATGATGTTCTTGGATGGGAGCCAACTGCTGTCAGTGTCTTAGGCTGTAAGTGTAACACCCAGGTTTTTGCTCATAAATGGGATCTTCTGCCGTTTGGGGTCAGAAGAGGAAGACTCCAAATACCAACATGAGTCAGGTGTTCCCATTCTTTTGTCCCTAGACTAAATTTTAAGATTTGAAGCATTGCAGACAACATGGTTAGATCCAGTGGCGTACATAGAGAAGTAAGGGCCCCATGGCAAGGATCAAACCAGGCCCCCCACACAGGACAAATGAGTTTCCGCCTAAAACCCTTTTCAATGACCCTTGGGCCATTTTTTCCACTGTCTCATTTGCTAAAAGTTGTTCCTTTTGAGCAGGGGTGCGCAACCTGCCGCCCAGGGCCCACATGCGGCCCTTGATACCATTCTGCGTGGACCCCAACCCTCTGGTGACAGACATATATATCTATGTCTTGTGGCTGCTCACACGTATTTTTCAAGTATTATCCCATTGGGAGTCCTGGAGGTGTAACCAGACATTAATGGTATATATACACTCACCTAAAGAATTATTAGGAACACCATACTAATACGGTGTTGAACCCCCTTTTGCCTTCAGAACTGCCTTAATTCTACGTGGCATTGTTTCCACAAGGTGCTGATAGCGTTCTTTAGAAATGTTGGCCCATATTGATAGGATAGCATCTTGCAGTTGATGGAGATTTGAGGGATGCACATCCAGGGCACGAAGCTCCCGTTCCACTACATCCCAAAGATGCTCTATTGGGTTGAGATCTGGTGACTGTGGGGGCCATTTTAGTACAGTGAACTCATTGTCATGTTCAAGAAACCAATTTGAAATGATTCGAGCTTTGTAACATGGTGCATTATCCTGCTGGAAGTAGCCATCAGAGGATGGATACATGTTTTCATTCTGTTTACGCCAAATTCAGACTCTACCATTTGAATGTCTCAACAGAAATTGAGACTCATCAGACCAGGCAACATTATTCCAGTCTTCAACAGTCCAATTTTGGTGAGCTCGTGCAAATTGTAGCCTCTTTTTCCTATTTGTAGTGGAGATGAGTGGTACCCGGTGGGGTCTTCTGCTGTTGTAGCCCATCCGGCTCAAGGTTGTGCGTGTTGTGGCTTCACAAATGCTTTGCTGCATACCTCGGTTGTAACGAGTGGTTATTTCAGTCAACGTTGCTCTTCTATCAGCTTGAATCAGTCGGCCCATTCTCCTCTGACCTCTAGCATCCACAAGGCATTTTTGCCCATAGGACTGCCGCATACTGGATGTTTTTCCCTTTTCACACCATTCTTTGTAAACCCTAGAAATGGTTGTGCGTGAAAATCCCAGTAACTGAGCAGATTGTGAAATACTCAGACCGGCCCGTCTGGCACCAACAACCATGCCACGCTCAAAATTGCTTAAATCACCTTTCTTTCCCATTCTGACATTACAGGGAGTGCAGAATTATTAGGCAAATGAGTATTTTGACCACATCATCCTCTTTATGCATGTTGTCTTACTCCAAGCTGTATAGGCTCGAAAGCCTACTACCAATTAAGCATATTAGGTGATGTGCATCTCTGTAATGAGAAGGGGTGTGGTCTAATGACATCAACACCCTATATTAGATGTGCATAATTATTAGGCAACTTCCTTTCCTTTGGCAAAATGGGTCAAAAGAAGGACTTGACAGGCTCAGAAAAGTCAAAAATAGTGAGATATCTTGCAGAGGGATGCAGCACTCTTAAAATTGCAAAGCTTCTGAAGCGTGATCATCGAACAATCAAGCGTTTCATTCAAAATAGTCAACAGGGTCGCAAGAAGCGTGTGGAAAAACCAAGGCGCAAAATAACTGCCCATGAACTGAGAAAAGTCAAGCGTGCAGCTGCCAAGATGCCACTTGCCACCAGTTTGGCCATATTTCAGAGCTGCAACATCACTGGAGTGCCCAAAAGCACAAGGTGTGCAATACTCAGAGACATGGCCAAGGTAAGAAAGGCTGAAAGACGACCACCACTGAACAAGACACACAAGCTGAAACGTCAAGACTGGGCCAAGAAATATCTCAAGACTGATTTTTCTAAGGTTTTATGGACTGATGAAATGAGAGTGAGTCTTGATGGGCCAGATGGATGGGCCCGTGGCTGGATTGGTAAAGGGCAGAGAGCTCCAGTCCGACTCAGACGCCAGCAAGGTGGAGGTGGAGTACTGGTTTGGTCTGGTATCATCAAAGATAAGCTTGTGGGGCCTTTTCAGGTTGAGGATGGAGTCAAGCTCAACTCCCAGTCCTACTGCCAGTTTCTGGAAGACACCTTCTTCAAGCAGTTGTACAGGAAGAAGTCTGCATCCTTCAAGAAAAACATGATTTTCATGCAGGACAATGCTCCATCACACGCGTCCAAGTACTCCACAGCGTGGCTGGCAAGAAAGGGTATAAAAGAAGAAAATCTAATGACATGGCCTCCTTGTTCACCTGATCTGAACCCCATTGAGAACCTGTGGTTCATCATCAAATGTGAGATTTACAAGGAGGGAAAACAGTACACCTCTCTGAACAGTGTCTAGGAGGCTGTGGTTGCTGCTGCACGCAATGTTGATGGTGAACAGATCAAAACACTGACAGAATCCATGGATGGCAGGCTTTTGAGTGTCCTTGCAAAGAAAGGTGGCTATATTGGTCACTGATTTGTTTTTGTTTTGTTTTTGAATGTCAGAAATGTATATTTGTGAATGTTGAGATGTTATATTGGTTTCACTGGTAAAAATAAATAATTGAAATGGGTATATATTTGTTTTTTGTTAAGTTGCCTAATAATTATGCACAGTAATAGTCACCTGCACACACAGATATCCCCCTAAAATAGCTAAAACTAAAAACAAACTAAAAAATACTTCCAAAAATATTCAGCTTTGATATTAATGAGTTTTTTGGGTTCATTGAGAACATGGTTGTTGTTCAATAATAAAATTAATCCTCAAAAATACAACTTGCCTAATAATTCTGCACTCCCTGTAGAACAGGTGTTCCTAATAATTCTTTAGGTGAGTGTATATATAATGTATGTTCAATATGCCATAAGTCCAATATGTCAGTTGTTTATACCCCTTTCAATTTTACTTTCGGCCCTTGACGTTGGTTCAGTCTTACAATGTTGCCCCCACCCAGAAAATGTTGTGCACCCCTCTTTTAGAAGGTAGAGTCCTGACTAAGTTTTCACCCCCAGTAGAAGAAGAGATAATACCAACTAAGACTGGGCCCCCTCTTGCCCTGGGCCCTATAGCAGTCGCATGGTCTGCCGCTATGGTAATCACACCCCTGGTTAGATCCCTTGTTTAGGGATCGTACAAAAATTCTACCATGTCACCCACAATTTTCAACTATCGGTTTCTAAATTCTTTTCATCATGGGTGGAGCTTAACAATCACATGACTCCACGCTACCGCCAACTGACTACTCTGTACGGCTATAGCAATACCATAAGGGGAGGACTCCGGCACATTTCTTGGCATGAGAAAATATGTATCATGAAGATGATAGCCTCTAGCTACTACCCTATAGAATTCATGCCGCAAATACACCCTCAGGACTCATGCACATCAACATATTTTTTTTCCGTGTCCATCCCGTTTTTTTTTTTGCGGCCCATTCACTTGGGGCAGCAAAAAACAGAAATGACTACGTGTGCATTCCATTTCCGTATGTCCACATGGCCATTCCGCAAAAAAGATTTCCTATTCTTGTCTTTTGTGCGGACAAGGACAAGCATTTTTATAATGGATCCGCAAAAAAAACCGATGCAATACAATTACAAGGATGTCATCTGTATTTTTTTGCGGATCCGTGTTTTGCGGACTGCAAAATACATACGGTCGCGTGCATGAGCCCTTAGACTGTAGAGTAAGGGCCACATGGTGGAAGGAGTTTCCCTTTAAGTGATAACTTTAGCACTTGCAGGGACGCATCTTGTCCGCAGCTCATTTCGTCCCAGGTGGAGAGGCTATTTGGAATAACAATGTGACAAAGCGGAGCAGAGTATTACAGGAGGCTGCAGAACGTCAGACTGCAGTATATTCACAATGCAATGAAGCTTGCAGAGCTGAGGAAATCACATCTCACTGATTGTAAATGGGAAAGCACATTATGCAGATCGCATTGACAACCGCAGGATAAATTGAAAGCCCTTTTTTTTTTGTTTCCAGTAACAGAATAAATCTGCTATCCAGTGTTATGCTGCGGCCGTGGTGTAAATACATTACTTGTGTCTTCCTGATCTTTGTGAATGTGTAAGCAGAAAAGGTAGCAGCAGACAACGCTTGCATTTTAGAGCAGCAAGACGAACGACTACAGCGCCGTACACAAGTCTGTCCATTCATCATGAAAACGCATCTTTATTGCTGAGAAATGTATATGTAAATATTGCAATCCCTGGAAACAGCCCATCCGCCGACCTACCGACAGTTCCATATGTTTTCTCCAGCAGTATTTTATATACTATTTACGGAGTCGTCTGCATTCCTGTTGTTTCTATAGCTTTTCATTGTGTTCGTTATTGTGCTGCAATATTGGTTTGAAAGCATGCCTTCCCTTACAAAATGAAATCGCAATCTGCAGATAGAGAGGTGTGTTAAATTCAGTCATTATCTCTGTACTATGATATCACTGTGTGCATTACCTCTGTACTGTGGCATCATCCCTGTACTGTGACATCACTGTGTGCATCATCCCTGTACTGTGACATCACTGTGTGCATCATCCCTGTACTGTGACATCATTGTGTGCATCATCCCTGTACTGTGACATCACTGTGTGCATCATCCCTGTACTGTGACATCACTGTGTGCATCATCCCTGTACTGTGACTTCACTGTGTGCATCATCTCTGTACTGTGACATCACTGTGTGCATCATCCCTGTACTGTGACATCACTGTGTGCATCATCCCTGTACTGTGACATCACTGTGTGCATCATCCCTGTACTGTGACATCACTGTGTGCATCATCCCTGTACTGTGACATCACTGTGTGCATCATCTCTGTACTGTGACATCACTGTGTGCATCATCCCTGTACTGTGACATCACTGTGTGCATCATCCCTGTACTGTGACATCACTGTGTGCATCATCCCTGTACTGTGACATCACTGTGTGCATCATCCCTGTACTGTGACATCACTGTGTGCATCATCTCTGTACTGTGACATCACTGTGTGCATCATCCCTGTACTGTGACATCACTGTGTGCATCATCCCTGTACTGTGACATCCCTGTGTGCATCATTCCTGTACTGTGACATCACTGTGTGCATCATCCCTGTACTGTGACATCACTGTGTGCATCATCCCTGTACTGTGACATCACTGTGTGCATCATCCCTGTACTGTGACATCATTGTGTGCATCAGCTCTGTACTGTAACATCACTGTGTGCATCATCCCTGTACTGTGATATCATTGTGTGCATCATCCCTGTACTGTGACACCGCTTTGTGCATTAGCTCTGTACTTTGACTTAACTGTGTGGATCAGTTCTGTACTGTGACGTCACTATGTGCATTATCTCTATAGCGTAAAATCCCTTCATGCATTATCTCTGTATTGTGACATCACTGTGTTCATTATCTTTGTATTATAGCATCACTATGTTCATTATCCCTGTACTCTGACATCACTGTGTGCATTATCTCTGTACTCTGACATCACTGTGTGCATTATCTCTGTACTGTGACATTGCTATGCTCATTATCTATGTGTGCATTGTCCCTTTACTATGACACCAATGTATACATTATCTTTGTACTGTACATCACTGTGTGTAAGGAAAACAGAGAGTGGGCATAGTGGAGCGGGGCCCCAGTACAAGTTTTGATATGGGATTCACATACACAGAATAACATTGATGGTAGTTAGTAGCCTACCATTGCATCCTGTGGCAAATCTGTCTCCATATTCAGTTGTTGCAGGTTGGAAGTAAGATGCAGAAGCATCATTGGTAAGAACAAGGGGCATGCTTAGTGTCACATGATCTGCTGATGTCACCACATATCTCTCTCCACTAAGGCATGATTGGACAGCAGACACAGGAAGTAGGGTTCAAGCATGGGGGGTAAGAGAAAACTGCAAATGAGGTAAATTTGAAAAAAGAAATTAAAAGACGAATGGGAGCTAGATTAAATGATGAAAAATGTATTTTGAATGAAAATTTTAAACCTAGAGCGAAAAAGTCATTTATGGCGCAACCATCAATTTTACTTTCCTTTGAAAATCCCTTTAATGAAAACAAAAAAAAAAAAACATAGTGCATTGTATGGCAACTCCTACATCACACAGCCCTAAGCGTTCATTGCAACTCGGATAACTTTGAGCATAGAGCATTCAGTGTCTCTGCACCAGGACCCCTGGGAGACATGTACAGTGTGGATGACCATGTGGGTGACGTCTGTGGACGAGGGGATGACGCTGTAACATTTCCATTTTACAATGTTGGAAGGTAGAAACATATTCAGGAGGGGGAGACACTCCATAAATGGCGTGTTTGCACTAGGCCTCCCCAATGTGTTAAACCTGATTGTGTTAAACCTACTCCAAACTGTAGGCTCCAAAACAATAATAAAAAAAAAACTTTATTTGAAAGAAAATGGCTTTGCTTTTTTCCCCATCTTGAAGAAAATCAAATCAACTTAAGCAAGGGATGGACACAGACAGCATAAGGCCCCTGTGTAAGAATAGTATATGGGCCCCTTGCTCTCCAGTAGCTCGTCATAGAGCACTATAATAATTCACCAGTAATTGTGCGCCATGAAATTCATTAGCTCAGACCCTTACATTTATTCTAATAGACCCTAGGAAGCTGCTTGTTGTATTTAAAGGGCATCTGTTAGCAGATTTGTACCTATGACACTGACCTGTTACATGTGCACTTGGCAGCTGATGACATCTGTGTTGCTTCCATGTTCATATGTGCCTGTGTAATATCCCAGAGTGGTATTACCATTTCTACACCCTACTACTGTCTTAATTGCTGACCACAATGTCATCTGTGTATGGATTCCAGGTACTTTGTCACTGTGCATTGATAATGCTATAAAACTGTTTTGTACATGTAATGTGCCCGGTTCACCAACAGGTGGCAGCAGATATATGACAGAGAGATCTTTAGATAGAATGGAATTCACAATTCCATTCTTCCCCTTCTAGGCAGAAGTGGGCTAGTCCCACTTCTTACCAAGGGAGGGGCAGCAGGAAGTGTTTAGTCAGTCTTAGCTAAGCTAGTATTGGATGCAGATGTGTGAAGATGTAGCAGCAAGGGGAGGCCCCCCTCCTGCAGCAGGAGTCCATCCAGAGGGAAGCAGCTCATAGAGCACCACGACTCCTTATCGATTTACAGACAGAATATTGCGAGGGGTTAAAATTCAGAGGCACCCCACTCCAGAGGTACCTGAACAGTCCTTAAGTCCAGCTGCCAGACTAAAGCTGAGTTTACAACAGCAGACAGAGAGAGAGATAAAGCAGAATACTCAAGTTTGCCTGCCAGTTTATGCCAAAACCTGCTGGAACCAAGAGAAAGCCTGAATATTGTCTGGATGCAAGTTTATCCAAGTAAAGGTGTTAAACTTTATAAAGTCTGGACTCAACTTATTCTCCACCTCCACCATTACTCTCCCCTTTAAAACCCTTGGGAGCGACGGTATCCAGGTAGGAGCACCGTGACACACAAGACTATTAGGGCTGCACCACACCACTCAGCATTCCTGTAGACCTGGGGCACGATCGCGCCCTCTGCACTTTGACAGGGCCAAGCAGTGAAAACATCATCACGCTGGCCCTGACTTCTCATAAAGTGCAGAAGAGAGAGCAGAGCCTCTAGGAGTAACAGCAACGCCCCCGTTGCTCCTAGAGGCTCATTTCCATATATTAAAACTTCCTTTTTCTCAGCAATGCGGGCACATATAAACATGGGGCCAACACAGATGTCTTCAGCTGCCAAGCACACGTCAGCCAGTGTCATAGGTACAAATCTGCCGATGTCCTTGAAGGTAGAAGTAGCCTGGTTTTAAATAGGATATGTACAGTCTGACCATAAAATCATGACAAAATGATCAATGAACATTCAGCATAACGTGGAATCGCTTCCCCCTGAGCACCCATACAGGCCTGGCAATGGCGTGCTCCATCCTATTGCTCCATTGAGGATTTAGAAGGAAAGTACTGAAGAGCTAGCTGTGCATTTGGCAGGAGCCAGGGATTGGGGGAGGGGGGATGGATGTTTTTTTTTTCATGTTCTGCATTTTGTTTATGTTGCCATCCAAGTTTGAATTACAAAAAAAAAAAAAAGCTTTCCTTTGAAATATTGAGAGGCTAATTGACAGTGAGAGCGCTAATGAGGAAAAAAAATAAATGAATCTGCAAATGTTTCTGGGAAGGAAATAATTAGGACAGATGATGGTGTAAATCACTGGAGATAGGCACTATCTATTACCATTTCATGAAACTGTGACTGGGGGCTGTTTACAGCGTAACACAGGAGGCTGTGCATAGGGTTAACCCTTTGTAAGTGTGCGATGTAAACAGCACCGTGTTTCTATGGCTGGTGTTTCTATGGCTTTGTGAAATGTGTTATGCATGTGTAACGCCCCAGAGTAGCATTACCACTTCTAACCACATGTCATCATGTGTATTTATTTCAGGTCCTTCACAATGTGCATTCCTATGTTTGAAACTGTTATGTTCAAGTGAAATTTACCTGGTTCACCAGTAGGTGGCAGCAAGCATGGGAGAGCTACACTTAGAGAGAATGGAACCCTTCTTTCCATTCTAACTCTCTCTCTAAGGAGGGGAGGGGACTAGTTAGTTATAGAGCAGTCTAGCTTAACCCCTGCTAGGGGAAGGAGGCAAGAGCAGGGCACGTCCAATGTTGGACGTGTCCATGCCCAGCAAGCCAGCTAGAGCACCTTCAGCTCTGCTAGATGTGGAGGCCACAGCTTGGAGCCTCTGAAGCCAGGAGGAAAAGTTCCCTGGATTAAGCTAGAGTCAGACTACAAAAAGAGAAGTTGTAGCATACAGCTAAAGCAAAGTTATTCAGTCAGCCTGTCAGCACAGCAGAGCCAGAGAGCAACAGATGTAGCAGAGTTGAGTTTGCTTGCCTGCCAAAGGTAATGCTAAAGCCTGCTGGGAACTAAGACAAAACCTGAAACTGTTGGAGAAACGTTTATGCAAAGTAAAGCTGTTATTGAACTTCATCACAAGGTCTGGACTCAATTTATTTCATCATCCCCTTCATCAACAACCCCCCTGTCATTTCTTTGGGGCCAACGCCTGGGGTTCAGCGCATCCAGGTAGGAGTGGTACCTTGGAACCGAACTAGAGGGGGGGGAATGTTTTTTTACAGTACAAATAAATTTATGAAGTTATTGCGCGAAGTCTCGCAAGACTTCTCGAAGCAATAACTTTGGCTCATCGAAGCCAATACATTCTAATACTGTACGGAGCTCCTGCTCCGTACAGTATTGGAACAAAGATTTATGTGAAGCGACTTCAGATGTCTCACCCGAAGTCGATTCGCTCATCCCTATTTGTCACCAACACACATTTTCATTAAAGGGTTTTCCACCTCCAAATTTGGTTTCAAGGTAGGCTTATAGCAATATAAGGTATATAGCTAAATGTTTCTTGCAGAAATCTGATCTCTAATGCTGAGATGTGCTTCTTATATTTATGCAAATGAGCGTATTAGGGCACTGTGGGTGAGGCCTTAATTGTCAGTTCCGAATCCTGAGATTTCAGAGCTGGTAGTGATGACGCAAGGGGCACCTGGTACACCAAATCGAGTGGCCCTGCCCACTGTGCACCAAAAACCTTATTTGCATAAACCTAAAAAGAAGCATTTCTCAGGATTAGAAAGCCAGAAAGGTATAATTATGTTTCAGGGCACCTAGCCTACATGGTGTCATGCTTACTTTGAAATTAATTTTGGAGGTGACACTCTCCCTTTAAGTCGTATATATAAATTTAATATTAGCTCTGGAGGGTTTAGTAAACTTATATGGTTATAATTCTGTGTCATGGATTTGATGATTCTCTTGGTCTCCTCTTCTTTCATCTAACATGGCCACAGGTTCCTAGGACTACCCTAAGCACAGTGTGCTTTAGTAGAGACACACTCTCCTACTGATGACATTGGAAGACACAGACAGGATGGACACAGTGATGATGTCATCAGCACTGGTTCATCCGGCAGCAGTGGGAGTGTCTCAGACTACTGCAGCACACTGTGATAGGGTAGTCTGAGAAGCTGGTGGCAATCTCCAATTCCTGGTGGCCTATTGCTAAAAGAAGAAAGGCTGAAAAATTGGCAGATCCATCGTACAATGACTCAAAAGAGGTATTTGGTACATTTACTAAAAAATCCACAATAACTATTAAAGTTTTATGCAAATCTTGATGGTCATGTACGTATGTCTGTATGTACATAGTCTCTAAGTGTTAGCTTTCTCTCCGCTTCTTAATACAGCGGCGGTCTCTGACAAGTGACCACAAGATTATCAATATATCCTTCAGATCTTGATTTTTTTAATTAAAAATCTCTCATGGTAACAGTAAAAAGAACATTTTCTGTATTCTCTTCGCCTTCCTGAAATTCTGCTGCTCTATAATTTCACAGCGGGTTGTTGAGAAACTTCACAAAGCAGGAATTGATTAGGAAGGATTAAAGTGTAGCCCAAAATGTTAGATCCTTTACCCTCTTGAGACTTTGAAATACATTGTTGTTAGCAAAAATAATCTATTGAACAAAATCAGATGTGTGTTTAACCTGGAGTTTCAGGTCAGGTATTGTAAGAGTGCCAGCTGATTTCCTCTGGAATAGACAATGTAAGGACCTCCCTAGTCTCAACCACAGATGTAACCTCAGATTCTGCACAAAAGATCATCATGCTATCATTTTATAAAGTGTTCTCAGAGCTCTGTTCCTCCTGATTCCCTTGGTTTCTGCCAGGTAAATAATGAGAACAGGTTCTTATATAGACAGAAGAGTAACACAGAGAAAACTGAAGAACATGTAACTATGGTGGTGCAGATCGAGGTTGGTGGAAAGCCAGGTGACTGGGGGTACCTTGTCCTGTCCTCCATCTTTGATGTGCTGGTACTGATCTGCTCGTAACGGTAGTTGGACCACTGAGCCTGTCCTAGAGATGTGTACACTTTGCAAATTTGGTTAAAGACCATGATACAAATGTAGTACAAAATGACAAAATCAACAACCTATGTATTGGTCTATCTATAGCAAAAATGTTATATAGTATGAACGGCACCGCACGTCCAAAGAGCAAAAAAACACAGAAAATAAAAATATTCCACGGCACTCCAGAAAAGTTAAATAAATGTGACTTCAAATTACCAATGCGTTTCGGTCTGTACACTGGAACCTTCCTCAAGCAGTGATCATGTCTATCTATCTATCTATCTATCTATCTATCTATTTATCTATCTATCTATCTTCTATCTATCTATTTCATTTCTATCTCATATCTGTTTATCTATTATCTATTATCTATCATCTATCTATCTATCTACAGTATCTATCTATTTATCTATCTATCTATTATCTATCTCCTATCTCTCTATCTCTTATCTATCTATCTATCTATCTATCACATATCTATCTATCTATCTATCTATCTATCTATCTATCTATCTATCTATCTATCTATCTATCATCTATCTCCTATCTCTCTATCTCTTATCTATCTATCTATCTATCTATCTATCTATCTATCTATCTATCTATCACATATCTATCTATCTATTTATCTATCTATTTATCTATCTATCTATCTATCTATCTATCTATCACATATCTATCTATCTATTTATCTATCTATCTATCTATCTATCTATCTATCTATCTATCTATCTATTTATCGATCTGTCTATCTATCTAATATCTATCTTCTATCTATTAAACAGAAAGTGCAGGAGCCGCGCTCTAAATCAACAGTTTATGTCAGTTATTTGAGTTGAATCCTATAAAGACGGGAAACTGAAATCTTATCCAGCTATCAGAGGCAATAATCACAGATACGTATTGTTCATACGAAAAAGATGTAATCCACCTCCAGGAGGTGGATTACATCTTTTTCGTATGAACAATTTTGATATTTATTTTCGTATCCTATATTTTGATATTTAGGAGACTGAACCTACTCCCTTAAGGGTACCGCTGCTGTTAGTCCAATTTCTTCATACCAGATAACATTTATATATTTTCTCCATCTTCTATCTATTATCTATCGAATATCTATCTCTCTATTTATCTAATATCTATCTATCTATCTATCTATCTATCTATCTATCTATCTATCTATCTATCTATCATCTCTCTATCATCTATTATCTATCTATCTATCATCTCTCTATCATCTATTATCTATCTATCTTTCTATCTATCTTATATCTATCTATCTTTCTATCTATCTATATAGCTATCAATTTATCTAATATCTATCTATCTAAGTACAAAGTGCATTAAAGGGCTTCTGTCACCCCACTAAAGTCTTTTTTTTTTTTTTGGCTACTTATAATCCCTATACTGAGATATATCAATATATAATGCTATTACTCATTTTGGTTCAGTAGTTAATTAAAAAAAAAGGGACTTTTATAATATGCAAATTACCTGTCTACCAGCAAGTAGGGCTGGCCCTGTCTGCATTCAAAATCTGGCGCCTGCGCCGTACCTGTCTTCAGTCAGCGCAGGCGCACTGAGAGGAGGACGCTCGCTCGGCCGCTCCTTCCTCAGTGCTCCTGCACCGGGTGTAGATGTGACGTCATCGGCGCAGGCGCATTGAGGATGGAGCGGCCGAGCGAGCGTCCTCCCCTCAGTGCGCCTGCACCGACTGAAGACAGGTACGGCGCAGGCGCCAGATTTTGAATGCAGACAGGGCCAGCCAGATGACGAGCGCATTCGCTGGCCCTGTCAATCAACAAGAGGAGGGGGCGTCTTTATGAAAGGAGGATGCGGCTGCTACCAGCAAGTAGCCGCCCTACTTGCTGGTAGACAGGTAATTTGCATATGATAAAAGTCTGTTTTTTGAATTAACTACTGAACCAAAATGAGTAATAGCGTTATATATTGATATATCACAGTATAGGGATTATAGGTAGCCAAAAAAAAAAGACTTTAGTGAGGTGACAGAAGCCCTTTAAAGGGACACTACCATCACATTTTTATCACATAATAAAAGCCTACATATACAACTAAACTTGACTCTGATAACACATGGCACAGAGTTATCTCAGATATCTTGTGACAAAATCATTGAAATCCATAGAAAAGTCAATTAACATTTTCTTGCCATTCTTTACTTAACGCATTAACCATCAAGTTTAGCTCGCCTACATCTGTATTTTAGGTCTTTTTTTTTATTTATTTATAAAAAACAGGTGGATGGTTTTCCGGATATGATTCTTGAAGTCACTACCTGTATTCTACTTCCTGTCCCAGCTCTTAAACTTCCTTTTTGCTTGAACTTTTACCACAGCAGACAGTCTCGCTTCAAGTCAGACCATCCCTGTGACCATCCCTCCTGTAGAGACTCAATAAGAGGGTCACACTTTGCAATAATCAAAGTGCATCACTCCTTGTGGCCATCTTTACCTAGGCCTGTCAAGAGAACACTACAGCGGACATACTGTCATCCCAATCCTACACATACTATTATAATGAAGGTAGCATCTCCCCCTCCCTCACAGCAGCAGTAAATTGATGATGGATTACTAATCTATTGCATAGAGGAGGTCTTATCATTTGTGCTGACTGCTTCAGAAGAACATTCATTTGTATTTCATTTTCAATGACACAGCATTGGTGAAAATAATAGACAAAAATTCAAAAAATGTGGAGATTTTTTTTTCCAACTACTCCTTTGTGATGACAGTGACCCTTTAGTACATGTTCCTCCAGCTTCTCCCGCTGTATTGATGCTGACCTCGCTTTTCTTCTTGCAGAACATAGAAATGTACTTCCAGCAATCCTTCAGCGATGCACAAAAAATGTAATTTTGTGATAAGAAAACTTCTCTCTGGGTTCCGGAGCAGGGAAATGAATTGAAATGAATCTCGGACGCACATCGTGTTTGATGAGTAATTGGAGATGTTGTTTTATATATCCAGGGTTACTGGCTACTTTGGCACATCTCAGATGTACAATTGAAGGTTTATTTAGAGCTGTTTAGCCGTGCTACTCTCTGCAGAGCCTCAGCGCTGTCTTCACCAGGCAGGCAATGCCGTTGTGCTTTGTTCTTGTCTTTTCTTGTATTGCAGTAGACTGCACCTTCTTCGAAATAGGTAATCAATATCTGATTGATGGGTGTCCAGCACCCTGTACCCATGTCAATCAGAGACTGCCGTATTCTGGTGAGCTCTGCAGCCTCCTCACAGCGCCGTACATTGGATAGTGGTTGTTCATGGTATTACAGTCCAGATCCATTCTCTTGAATGGGATTCAGCTTTACATTGGCCATGTAACCAGTGAACGTGACCTCACTGGCCTAGGAAGAGGACACAGCGCTAACCAGAGCGCTATGGCCTCTTCAAACAGTTGACTGCAGCTGCACCGGGACCCTCACTGATCAGATATTGATAACTTATCTTGAGGACTAGACAACAAGATCAAACCCCTGGAGAACTCCTTTAAAGCGTAAGAGCTTGTTTAGGAACCAGATTACATACAGAATTCATCTACATTTATAGTTAACTAACTTTCTCCAAGCAATACATTACTTATCTTGAACTGAGTTAAGGCCTGCATTAAAGTCCAGAGTCAGAATTATGTAGGCCTCATTCCTTCTCTGTGCAATGACATACAGCAGAGATGGGATTCAACAAAATGGATGCAAGTGTTTTTTTTTTTGTTTATATTGGCTTCATATGCCTCTGTATTCAAAGGGGTTGTCCCACAAAAAAATATTCTATACTTTTTAAACCAGCATCTGGATCTTAATTTTTTTGTAATTGCATGTAATAAAAAATTTAGCATAGCCACTGAGTTATTCAATAGAATGTATCTGTATAGCGTCACCTGCTGTTTGTTTTCTTCGTATTGCTTTGCCCTGCTCACCGTGATGGCCGCACATGCTCAGTTTCATCCTTCCAGCTGCCTCTTGAGCTGTGATAGGGAGAGCTGAGACACGCCCTCTGAGCTGTGATAGGGAGAGCATGGACACACCCCCTGAGCTGTGATAGGGAGAGCATGGACACACCCCCTGAGCTGTGATAGGGAGAGCATGGACACACACCCTGAGCTGTGATAGGAAGAGCATGGACACGCCCCCTGAGCTGCCGCAGAAAAGACACTCCCCTTGAGCTGGCAGCTTGATTTAAATTTAGCAGCAATGGATGGGGAGATCTCTGGATCCATGTGAGGTACAGGGCTGGTTCTAGCTTTGTAAAAAAGACATTGTCAATTACTGTATGAGCTCTGATTTTCATTTTTTTTACATCACTCATGGGATGACCCCTTTAAACTTAAGACATACAGTATGAATGTACAGTAGAGGCTCTGCACACATCTATGGAAGCCCTATTACGGCACAATACAAAAGATGGCTATGTGCATGAACTCATCCAGGCTCATTGACAATCCTTTG
Organism: Bufo bufo; assembly: GCF_905171765.1. Lineage (NCBI taxonomy): Eukaryota > Metazoa > Chordata > Amphibia > Anura > Bufonidae > Bufo > Bufo bufo. The sequence goes on along the minus strand of NC_053389.1, from coordinate 750,394,115 downwards.
GGATCAAATACAAAAATTTGCCTGATCAGTGTGAGTCTCAGTGGCTGGAGTCTGGATCCATACAGATCAGTGCTTTATGTCCAATGAACTTGTCGATAAAAGGGTTTTGAGGTTTACAATATTGGTGGCCTATGGTCAGGAAAGGCTATCAATATCAGATCATTGGAGGTCCATCTCTTAGCATCCTCACCGATGAGCTGTTTGATGGGTTGGACTACCTGCATACAGTCTACTTAGTAGCAGAGGTGTTGGTTATTGCATCTTCCCTCCATTCACTTGAAAGGGACAAAGTTGTAATATACTACAAAACTCTGCTATACTGGCCCCCACTGATTTGATATCGATGGCCTCTCCAGAGTACTGGTTGAGCACAACAATTAGCAGTAATCTGCATGTGGCTGCAATATGTATGGACACCTTCAAAAAATATTGCTTTTAATTTATTATAAAATTTCCTATTTTATTTTTGCTTGTGAAAGATGTTGCTTTCGCTGTTTCGTCGGTTTATCATGCAGAGGGGATTTATAAACTTTTTTGATAACTTGCGAAATGATCTATTGTTTTTCTTTCCACCTGATAAATCTAAGCCATTATGTTGTTGTAAATTTCCTCCGGTTAGAAGGAGAGTGATGAACAGGAATGATCATATAATTATCCCGGGGCTGTAAACATTTTAAAGGTAATTTTTAAAACCTTTATTTCTCCCATGTTATGCAGGCATGAATAATTTTATAGACCCGTGGCGATATTGTGGCGCAGAGAATGTTCTCGGCTACAGAGAACAAGCATTGAACTGGAGATTAAACCAACATAAATAGGAAAGCAAAGCAGGGGCTTACATTCAAGCTTCAAAAGGTTAGGGACGGTCAGCTTACTGTGACATGCCTGCTTTTTAAAACCTGTAATAAGGACACAACAGTAGATCACCAAAGGGAACTAAGCTCAGTTCAGTAGAACCACGGTAGGTCTGGCCCATAGATTGACTGCAATCAGCCCAACATTATAGTTTCCTTAAATATAAAAAGTAAAAGTGAGTTTGCCACCTGCATAACCATTTCAAATCATACTGTAATTTTGCAACGTTAGGAACGTAGGTAAATAATGTGACCCTTGGTTATGGATTTCTACCTAGACATATCCCACTTCTCAAACAACGCCTTACGGGGTCATTCATCAAACAGTTGTCTTACATTTAGAAATGGCGGAGGATCCAGCAAAGTTATATAGAGTTCGGCGCCCCTTCATAACTGTGTCGGATCCACCACCAGGGGGCTCATTTGGCGGCCCCTGAAGAGGGGCAGCAACATGGGGAGAAGCCTGTTCTGCAGAGGAGGAAGCGCTGATGCGATTTCCCATATCTGAAATGAAAGGGGGGGACAGTTAATGGCGCGGCCAGGAGACTACCAGGGACCTGAGCGCGCGCGCCTGTTGCAGGGATGGGAGGCAGGGGTAAACTCTGTGCGGCCGGAAACGCTGAGGCTTGGCATGCCGGCGCACTGTGTTCTGCGCTGCCCCGTCTCCTGCTTTGCATAGAGGAGCGCACAGGTAGCGGGGGGAGAGAGGGACTAAGGCGAACGGATGGGCGGATGTTCCTAGAAGACCGCCTGCCACCCGCTGCATACAATGGAGCAGAGGGGGCAGAGGGGGCATGGGGACAGGGGGAAGAGGGGGTGACACAGGGGGAAGATGGGACAGCTTGAACAGGGAGAACAGAGGGAATAGGGTAAGAGAGTGAGGATGATGCAGGGGCTTGTAATCCCGCCAGCAGGTGAGATAGAAAAGCCGGCCCTTTACATTGTAAGTGAGCTGCCATAGCAGCTATTAATGCCCTTTCGTCAGCCATAACTAGTTCAGCTTGATAAGCTTTCACTGAGGTGGCGGAGAAAGAGGCTGTCCTCGGGCCCTTCCCCTTCTTTTCTACATATGGCCACTACCACCCCTTTTAGCCGACCAGGATTGAGGGGGAGGGAAGCTTGATTACTGGAATGCCTCTTTTGTCTTGCCAGCCTGCTAACCAGAACACCCCTGTGGGCTGTGCCACTCTAACCAGGCTGCAATCCCTTCTTTAACCCTTTACACCGCCATTCTCTCTGCAGTCAAGGAAGCCTGCATTTATGCACCTTGGCGTCATCTAGACCAAGAGATGAGGACCCTGAACATTTATAGCACATAAAAACCTCTTTTTTTATCAAAGCTAGAACCAGCCCTGTACCTCACATGGATCCCGGGATCTCCACATTCGATTCTTCAGTTGCTCTGCTAGATTTTCTTCAGGTTGGAAGCTTTGGGGCGTGGCCTTTTTTCTGGGGGTGAGTCCTTTCTCCTGCAGCTTCGGGACATGTCCTTTCTCAGGAGGTGTATCCCTTCGGCTGTAAGCGTGAAACTGAACATGTGCGACCACTCCAGTAGCTGGCCGTGCACATTACTACACTGATTGAACACCAGGGGGCGCCATTATAATGAAGCAATGAGAATCTCCCTAACAAAGAGTAGCAGCCCCTTTACATTAACCAACACATTGAACTTTAACACTGAAAAACAATAGTAGTAATAAAACAGCTGATCGGCAGGGCTTATCAGATAGGTCATCAGTAATGACGAGCGAAGTTAGGAAAAATTCGATTCGTCTGCTGCACCAAATTTCACAAAGAAATTCTATTAGTTATGAATTGCTTTGTCATGAATCACATTCCTTTGTAAGCAGTGGGCGAAATAATGGGGAACGGCGATCGTGTCAGATGCAATAGCGGCGAGTACAGCCAGCGACACATTCACCGCTCCCTGCGCCTCCTGCATTCAGTAATGGGAGCCCTCATTAGAATTCCCTTTATGAGACGCACTGGTAAATTTCACCACTTTTGGGGTCTTATAAAATGCGATATATTCCACGTATTAACCGGTCAAATTCTTCTTTCTCTTTAGAACACGAGATTAAAAGTTCTAAATAAGTTGTACACGTCGCTTTAAGACTTCTGGAATGCTGGGGTGCGATTTATTATTTATTCTCAGGTTTAGGATTAGGACAAAAGTTTTTCTCTATTAAGATCTAGGAAGCAGCAAGCGGCTATTATTGTGGCTGTGTAATAGGCTTAAGGCTCCTTCTAAGATCCACGAGCTCCCAAAAACATCCAGCTCAGCAAGGAGCTAACAACAAAACAAGCTACTTGCCTCAAATCTTTTTAATGGACAGATAAGTATACATAGATATTTACCGCCGTACACAGGGATTTTTATTTCAGTAAAGCTGTAAGGTAAAATCAACCATGCCTTAAATTGTAGCGTCTGGGTAAGACGGCGCCGGTACAGCACGCGCGCCCCCTCCTCCATGCCTCGCAGATGCTCAGGCTTTCTCACAAGCAGGTAATTTCCATGGGAATGAATGTGCGGCCAATCACGGCCCATTGTCTATTTAGATGAAATGGTCATTATTACCATTTATTGACGGCTGCTATTACTGGCCATTTCTTCAAATCCAATTAAGTCTGTGTTTTAAGACAGCGGAAATAAACAAAGCTCAATGTGGGCGACCCTGACAGGAGCTGCTGGTGCGTCCTCATTCTGATTCCCCACTAATTGCATTATGATGATTTGTGGCCTACACCGTGGCCCTCAGGGGGCAACATAAGTAGTCAGGGCCAAGAGAAGTAGGCGGGGTCAGGAGAAGTAGGCGGGGTCAAGAGAAGTAGGCGGGGCAGCAGTACCACAGTGCAGCAGAAAATACTGCCCCAGCAGAACCAAATACCACAGTGCAGCACAAAATACTGCCCCAGCAGAACCAAATACCTCAGTGCAGCACAAAACACTGCCCCAGCAGAACCAAATACCACAGTGCAACACAAAATACTGCCCCAGCAGAACCAAGTACCACAGTGCAGCACAAAAAACTGCCCCAGCAGAACCAAGTACCAAAGTGTAGCACAAAATACTGCCCCAGCAGAAGCAAGTACCACAGTGCAGCAGAAAATACTGCCCCAGCAGAACCAAATACCACAGTGCAACACAAAGTACTGCCCCAGCAGAACCAAGTACCACAGTGCATCACAAAGTACTGCCCCAGCAGAACCAAATACCACAGTGCAGCACAAAATACTGCCCCAGCAGAACCAAATACCACAGTGCAGCATAAACTACTGCCCCAGCAGAACCAAATACCTCAGTGCAGCATAAAATACTGCCCCAGCAGAACCAAGTACCAAAGTGTAGCACAAAATACTGCCCCAGCAGAACCAAGTACCGAAGTGCAGCAGAAAATACTGCCCCAGCAGAACCAAATACCACAGTGCATCACAAAGAACTGCCACCCTCTCTGCAGTATTCAACTGTATCACCATCTTGAGGATGATGACATAGTTGAATTCAGGAGGGGGGCTTGGGAGGCCTCCTGGACATCAGCCCACTGAGACATTTCCGTGTAGGGTCTATGGCTAATCCTTCCCCTGGTAACCCTGATTTAGGGCTCATGCACACGAAAGTATTTTCTTTCCGCTTCCATTCCGTTTTTCCTGCAGACCATATGCGGAACCATTCACTTCAATGGGTCCGCAAAAACAACGGAAGGTACTCCGTGTGCATTCCGTTTCCGTATTTCCGTTCCTCAAAAAAGTAGTGCATGTCCTATTATTGTCCGTATGTCATCCGTATTTCATCCGTATTTTGCGTATCCATACTGTAGAAATGCTATGCCCAGCCCATATTGCTCATGTGTTTGGTGATTAATAAGTTACTGTTTCCGTTTCCGATCCGCAAAAAAAACGGATCACATACGGAAACCATACGGATATGTTTTGTGGAATAACGGAACGGAAGAGGACTTAAATCAGAGAAAAAAAAACCTCAGATACGGAACGGATTCGTGAAGAATCGACCGCAAAACAACAGCGGTCGTGTGCATGAGCCCCGATGATGCCTTCACTCCAAAATACTGGCTTCAAGAAATAGCAAAATGGAGGTTTTGCAACTTTTTGGACTCGTGCAAAATTTTTGCCACTTTTGCATTTTTACACCACTCACTCTGTTTTTTAAATAAAGGTGGAAAAGTGGGCGTGGTTAGCTATGTTAATGTGTTTCACTCCAGATTTATCAATGAGACTTTTTACATAAAGTACCCCCAGCAGCCGCACATGAAATGAACAAAGGGAGATCGCCGATAGCGCCGTACTCGGTTATCTCTGGAATTCCTATAAAAATAACTGGAGCGGCAACGCACATGTGCAACCGGCCGCCCGCTCATTTCAGGGGGACTGCAAGTGGTACGGGGCTCCCGTTCTCGTGATCGGTCGGGGTCCCAGCGGTATGACCCCCACCAATCTAATAGTTATCGCCTATCCTGTGGATAGGGGGATAACTTAAAGGGGGTTATCTGAGACTAAAAAATGTCCCCCATATGCCCAGGCCCCTCACACTGAATCTACTTACCTGGATTTCCGCTCTCTGTGCCGCACCTGGTCCCCGCACCGCCGCCGTGATGCTAGGGGGGCTCGTCCCCATCACCGCCTGTCTTTGGCTACTCCCCGCACGACACTGGAAGTTTTCATCCGCGCACAGGGAGAAGTGGCAGTGCAGGGACCTGGAATGGCGCAGGGAGCGGGGAGACAGGTAAGTATATTCAGTGAGCGGGGCCTGGGCATATGGGGACATTAGTTAGTCTCTATTAATCTAACCGGAATACCCCTTTAAATTGTCATTCAGGAAGAACCCTTTTCAATTTTGATTTCTCCTGTAATACGAATAATCTATTAATTTATTCCTCATTGCTAGTATGAGATACAGTAGGAATCTCCGGCTGGTGGTTTTCCATCGGTGACATTGAGAGCATGAATGGAGCTGCAGGCTTGCCACGTGGAAGTCCACAAGTTGGAGGGCACTGAACCAGTGTCAAGGGCTGTACCAGTGGTCTGAGAATGCTGGTATTCATGATAGGAGCAGGAGAACTGGAAATCTCCTGAACACCTGACATGTCCGCTTCCCCTTTCAGCAGCTGAAGCCGCAGCGCAGCACCTGCTTATTTATTTCTAACCGTTCCTGGGTGACCTCTGCTAGCTCGCAATCTGTGCAATCAAAGGTTTGCTGCCCCTGAAGCAAGGAACTGATTTATAGGTTTTAAATGTGGGCTGCAAGAAAGCCGCAATTTATAAATATCCTTTTAATCCAGTTTTACAATAATTGCTGCGGGCTGAAAGCTCACGAGCACCCTGGTGATTTGCATAATCATTTCTGTTATGTGATTGTATTGATCTTGTGCTGAGAAGTAATCTTTTAATTTGGGGGAATAAAGTGCCTCGGGCAAAATTCACCTGTTTACCTGGCATTGACAAGGAAAAGAACATGTTAACGAATCCTGTTGGGGGCAGCAGAGAGCCCGCAGGCATGTGGGGGAATGAGGACAGATCTTTAAGACATGATTGTTCTTCTAATAACAAAGCCAAGAAGTTGGTAACGACTGACAAACAATATTTACAGTATCTATAATCTATCTATTTATTATCTATCCATCCCATATCTATCTGCCTTTCTATCTATCTATCTATCTATCTATCTATCTATCTATCTATCTATCTATCTATCTATCTATTTATCATCTATCCCATATCTATCTATCTATCTATTTATCTATCTATCTATCTATTTATCATCTATCTATCTCTATCTCCTATCTATCTATCTATCTATCTATCTATCTATCTATCTATCTATTATTATCTATCTATCTATTATCTATCTATCTATCTATCTATCTATCTATCTATCTATCTATCTATCTATTATCTATCTATCATCTATCTATCTATCTATCTATCTATCTATCTATCTATCTATCTCATATCTATCTATCTATCTATTATCTATCTATCTATCATCTATCTATCTATTATCTATCTATCTATCTATCTATCTATTTATCATCTATCTATCTATCTATCTATCTGTTTATCATCTATCTATCTATCTATCTATCTATCATCTATCTATTTACCATCTATCTATCTATCTATTAGTGTGCGATCACATTTGCATTTTCCGTTTGTATATGTATTTCGCCACAGTGATCTGCACCTACAGGCAGGTTGTGCTGACCCAACCCCTTATTTTTATCTATCTATCTATCTATCTATCTAATATCTATCTATCTATCTATCTATCTATCTATCTATCTATCATCTATCTATTTACCCCCTATCTATCTATCTTTCTATCTATCTGCAGCGTCCCACTACGTGTGTGTGTGTGGGCACTGCTTAAAAGCACTTTTTACTCTATTAACAGCTCTAGTTTGTAATGTATAACTTTGCATTTGTGTATCTGCAAAATCCCTGTTAACAGGCCTATTAGGTGTAATTTTTACATCCCACCACTAGACGGGGATAAAGTTCAGGTCCTATATATACCTAGGTCAGGCCTAGGGAGGGTGTTCAGTTGAGATCCTAGTTGAGACCAGGAGAGAGTTGAGATCGGTGTGGAAAAATGTAGTTCAGAAGAGAGCAGATCTGAGGTAGTCAGATCAGATTAGTGGGAGAGAAGATGGAGTGAAGACTTCATGACACAGATTAGTGAGTGGAGCCAACTTCACTAGTAAGTGATACTCAGATGTGAGGCGCAGAAGAGCGTTTTTCTTCTGTGGCCGGACTGTAGACTTGCATCCCTGACCAGTAGGAGAAGAGTTTGCCTCCCTGGAAAAGAAACAAGCATTCCTAGGAATTCATCGGTGATAAGAGCCATTATTGAGGGCCACAGACCCCTTTGCATGGTGGAGGTTTTATAGCTTCAGGCAGCCACACCAACCTTCTGAGGGACAGATGAGTTTTCCTGTCTAAAATATTCAGCTTGTCGGGAAAGTCAAGGAATAGGATCCAACACATCTAAAAGAACCAGGTACACCTAACCCACTGCTCCAAAACTAAGAAACCTAAAAAGCCTAGAAACAGTGGATTTGCAGAATTAACTCTGTACCATCTAGAGACTGCATAATTGTACTGCTACAACCAAGAGACATCCAAAGTAAAAGTTGTGAGTTGCATCTTACCACTGTCTACCTCATTATTACTACCTATGGTTGTACCACCATTAACGGTACTGGCGTCACGACAGTGGCGTAGCGTGGGTTGCCAGCACTCCATTATATTAATAACAAAGAGGGGGCCATTACATTAATAATGAGGGGGACATTACATTAATAATAAAGAGGAGGCCATTATATTAATAATAAAGAGGGGGGCATTATATTAATAAAGAGGGGCCATTACATGAAGGGTTGCCAGCACTCCATTATATTAATAACAAAGAGGGGCCATTATATTAATAACAAAGAGGGGGCCATTACATTAATAATAATGTACTGGCCCCCTCTTTGTTATTAATATAATGGCCCCTCTTTATTATTAATATAATGGCCCCTCTTTGTTATTATAATGTCCCCCTCTTTGTTATTAATATAATGGCCGCCTCTCCACTCTTAGTACTATGCCATTCAGTAGGATATCCTCTTTCTGCTCCAGCCCTCTCCCACCCCCCATACTGCCCCCAATGCCTCTGCAATTAGGTGAGGTTACATAAAAAAAATACTTACCTGTCTCCATCACAGCTTGTGGCGTCCCGGCGCAGGCGGTCACGAACGCCTCACTGTGCCTTCCTGTGCCGCGTAATCGCGTCATCTCGCGAGATCCGACGCAGGAGGTCACAGTGAGGTTATCGTGACCGAGTCCTGCATCGCTCTACTGACTTAAAGGCTTCAGGCCTAGTGGCCTGAAGCGTATGAGGCATAATGGAAGGGACGGGAGCCATAGGCTCCGGTAGCCCTCATTGAAATTTCGGCTGCCTGGCGCCCCCTGCAATTTGGCACCCGGGGCAATGGCCCCTCCGCCCCCCCCCCCCCCCCACGTTACGCCCCTGCGTCACGACAAAAACCATCAAGGGACTCAGCCGCAACAAGCACCCTAAGCACCCCTGACATCAAGGGCACCTCAACCACCATCTTGGCTGATGCTTCCTACCACAGAGCGTGCCCCAGAGGATTTCGTGCTGTCCACCTCAACACTGTGCTGCCAGCCCAGGGAGGCTTTCTGCTAACCGTGAGTAAACTGATGAACTGTGTTGTTATTTGGCTCCTCATCGGTCCACCGTGCACCTCACGTGTTGCCCCTGCGGTTCTGGCTGGCTGCATATCTATCTATCTATCTATCTATCTATCTATCTGTGTCTATATCTATCCCATATCTATCAATCCTTTATCTATCTACTATCTTCCAATTATCTATCTATCTATCTAATCACATTATCTATCTATAACATTGCATTACCCCCATATCTGCAAATATTTGTTATGTTGCGCATTTTTCATCATTTTGCCCACTAAGAAAAGGAATAGTTGGTAGAAGTTGGCAGGAACAGGAGTGACCACCCTGTTTCTCCCCCGCTGGTAGTAGTGGTCTGGTCCTGCTTCCTGCCAGGAGGAGGAGTTTCTGTGCAGCTACAAAGAGGAGAGGAAGCACATGCAAGAGCTCCTGCTCCAGGGAATGACAGATTCTTCTCCTCTGAGACCAAAACTCCAGCCGGCCAGTGGAAGTATTTGGGGAAGTATTTTGTGCTGCTGGCAGTATTTTGTGATGGACGGTGGTATCTGGCTCCCTTGTGGTGGTATAATGTGTCACAATATGGTATTGCTGGCCCTGCCTTCCATCAGTTTGGACCCAACTACTTTAGTATTTTTTCCAGGGCCACTTTAGGTTCCCAGTCGGCCCCTGTTAATAGATATTGATGCCACATTTGATGTGAAGGGGTCATGAGACATAATACACTGGTATTGCTTAAAGGGAATGTGTCACCACATTTTTTTCTGCCAGTGAAAACATATAGCAGCTTCATCTCTTTTTTTAAAATCTGTTTTTATTTTCTGATGGCAGATTTATTTATTCTATTTCCTGAACATGATTAGGAGGGGGCGGCCATCTTGCCTGAGCCGTTTAGAAAGCATTAAGAAAAATTGCTTTACGGCAGCCCCATGGCTCATAGACACAATGGTCAGGAGGGGACCTCATTGACTTCTATGGGAGAGTTTTCTGGGCATGCTCTGTGTCCTGTGCTGAGGTCATTGTACAAGGAAAGCAACAACCACCTATTGTAAATGGAGGATCTTGTCTTATCTATACACAAAGGTGATATAATTACAGGCAGGATTAGAATGACAGATAAGGAGATAACTGCGGTAAAGTGATCTGTACAGACCAAGAAGTGGCGCCAATTATTCAGCTTAGTGGCCACAGCGAAAACTGCAGGATTTTATGGGGGTTTTTTATATTGATATTGACATGGAAAAATAATATCATCAAACATTCTTGTTAAACATCCAAACGTTACTTCAACAATAGGTTATCCCTTTGAAATTCAAGAGAACAAAAAAATTAGACCATTTTCTAGTACAAGTGTTTTACTCAGCAGGTGGCACCACAACGCAGGAGGCAATGCACCTTACAGATGCTGGAAAACATGCTTTGCCTTGCAGGATGATGGGAGTGATCACTGTATCGCCGATCCTTATAGCCATTATCACAGAAAGTGTATTTTCCCTCTTTTACCTACTTTTTTCTTAATACAAATTTGCATAATGAACCATAATGGGGATTCTGAAGATAGTTTTCTCTTACAAGCAACGTTAACTAGCCTCAAATTCCGGTGACTCTGCACATAAGTACAAAAAGATTCCCACTAAGCAGATTCAATTGATGGCAGACAGATTCAGTTTTATAGGTAATTAAGCTTATCTTCTCCATGGACATAGTTCTCCTTTAAGTCAGAAGGCAGTAAAAATCTGCATCTATGTAGCGCGTCAGCTAAATGAGTGCAGCAGGAGGGCGACTTATTCCTTCCAAATATCCCCATGAATGAGTTCTCAAAGTTACAGAAACTTTCTGCCGACAGACAGAAAACGTAGCAATTTAACCCGGAAACCTCTGATGCCCAGAATACAATGAGCTTTTCTGTGTAGTAATTATCTGCAGGATTGAATTGGCTGCTTTAATTGGAGCGATCTATGAATATTATAGAGAAAAGAGTCTTGTTACCGGCCCGTTAAATGACATTCATGCATCGGATGAACTAATTATAAGCACTTAATTGATTACATGATAAGCATCTGCCTATAAAGCGATGGAGCGATCTCAGACTCATCTGCATATACTGTACAAATATCTATCTATCTATGCCGAGTACGATGTGACCTGCTCACTGCGAAAGTTATCTATGGATTTAGCAGAGCGGAACTATTGATGTGTGTTTAAAGGGGTATTCCCATCTCAGACATTGGGGGCATATGGCTAGGATATGCCCCAATTGTCTGATAGGTGCGGGTCCCACCGCTAGGACCGACACCTACAACGAGAACAAAGCGGGGAGCGATGTGGCTGGAGGACCCTGGATTTTCGGGGGTCCGTCCACCACCAAGAGCTGCTCCCATAGAAGTGAATGCGCGGCCCATGATCCCATTCATTTCTATGGGGCAGACGGCAATAGCAGAGCCAGCGCTCAGTTATTTCCAGCAGCCCCATAGAAATGAATGGAGGGTGGCTGCGCATGCACAGTGCGCCCTCCGTTCATTTCCCGGCTCCATTCTCATTGTAGGTGCTGGTCCCAGCTGCCATGAGACCTGTATTCTCCCCTAAAGGCAGTGCTTCATGGAGGCACAGTAGAGACCATTGAATTCTACAGTGTGTGCTCTACATTTGGGATTTATGAGCCTTTATACTGATGTATATTGTATGTGGCAGGAGTCAATTTGCCCCTCTCTTCTATGTTCAGGAATACGTATAAGCTAGAGGGGACCAAAGGAAGACTCAGACTAGGTCTCCATTATAGTGCCAGATTATGCCACTGTTTTGACCTCCACTTCATTTCCACGATCTTTGGAACAGTTACCCATTCATCAATTATTTGCTAAAAAGCCTGTGTACAGGAGTCCTGACATCCAGGGCTGGATTAAGCCTGAGGCCCCCCCCCCCTGCAGCCAGTTCTGGTTTTAGGAAAGAATGATGGACTGCTTCCCCTTCTCCTTCTCCTCCCATCTCTTCTCACTTTATAGCATCAGGACATGCAGGCTCACTTCCTGTGTTCCCCTTTATGCCAGTAGGAGGCAGCATCACTGTGTATTGCTGCCACCTACTGGCCACTGTAATTATCTCTCCTCTATGATAGGAGTTTTCAATTTTAGTTTTATTTTATTTTCACAATTACAGTTTTCAAATCCTGGCGCTGTGCTACTCTTCACTCCAGGCCCTACATATGACCAGGAGTGAGCGGACTGCACATACAGGGGTCTTAGTTTAGTCTCCACTGACACATGCAAGTTTGGAAGGGAGATCAGCCCGAACCTGCAGATCTGGTGGAGGCCCTTGCTTCTTTCGTATTGGTGGAGGTAGCGGGGCCCCTCCCTTTAATCTGGGCATATTGACACCTAATAGCATAGGGGATGAGACCAGCTAGACCTTTGTCCCCTCTCTTCAGGGGTCCCATAGCAGATGCATGGTTTGCCCCTGTACTCTGTATATATATAGAATTGCTACTGTCGTAACACAGTGAGGTATTATGGAGCTCAAAATAACAGTTAAGTGACAAATAGGGTTGAGCGAACCCGAACTGTAAAGTTCGGGTTCGTACCGAACTTTACGGTGTTCGGCACCCGAACATTTCAGTAAAACATTTCAGCGATTAAACTGGGACTCCGATCGGATCTGCCGCTCCACTGCCACCAATGATGGGGGGGAGGGGGGTTGTTAACCTGTGGCCACTGCCACCAATGATTTTAATTAGGGGTGGGGGGGGGGGAGAGGGGAGGCCCTACTGGACAACAATGATTTTAATGGGGGGGGCCGCACTAACCACCAATGATTTTAATAGGGGGGGGTGGGGGTGGGGGGCTGCACTGGACACCAATGATTTTAATACTGGGGAGGGAGAAGGGTCTGGCCCCTGCTGCCTGGCAGCACCGGATCTCTTACAGGGGGCTGAGATCCGCACAATTTACCCCTCAGGTGAGGCACCTGAGGGGTTAATTGTGCAGATCACAGCCCCCTGTAAGAGATCCGGTGCTGCCAGGCAGCAGGGGGCAGTTATGTACACAGTTCTTAGTATATTCTAACTTGAGGAGTCCCCATCACCATGGGAACGCTTCTGTGTTAGAATATACTGTCGGATCTGAGTTTTCACGATAGTGAATACTCAGATCTGAAAAAGCTAATACTATTATTAACGGAAAATAATAAAGTGAAGTTCGGGTCCCCATTGACTTCAATGGGGTTTGGGTCCAAGTTCGGATCAAGTTCGGATCCCGAACCTTTTTTTTAAAGTTCGGTCGAACTCCCCGAACATATAGGTGTTCGCTCAACTCTAGTGACAAATTCTGTTCTACTACATTTGTAGTTCAAAGATGGTCACGTTTCAGCCATGTCCTACAACTGAGGGCATCAGAATAAAAACATGGCATATGTCTATAATTACCAACATCTTTAATGCCATCGTGCCAACAATTTATCCCACTCTGGTGCAGGAGGACCCAGGATAAAAGTGAGAATGGATCCGTAAATGAGAGAATATGACAAGCGTTTTGGTAATAAAGCTCACTTGCAACAACTGAACGAGGCCTTACACCCAAAGACATAAGTCCTTCTGGCTAATGATGCTCCTGATGGTGCTACAGGATCTGCATCTGCACAGACTGAACTCTATGAAGCACGACCCATGACTGCCAGACGCAGAGTAGACGGGTCACACAGTGAGGAGCTCCATACACTACAGTATCCATTTCTATAGTGTACTATATAAGAAGAAGAAGAAGAAAATGATTAAAAAAATAAAAACATTCCTAGCTCTCTGCTGCCCCCTCCAGGACACATTAACAAAAATCTGAATTGGAGAAATCACACTGTGCTGTGCAATGGCCATAGACAGTTTGTCTACCGTAATACAGCCTCCTACTGATTGCACCTTCTTCCCAACAATACAGAAATTATTAGAATGCATGATACGTCTTCCAGCCTTTAAAGGTGTAGCAGAGCTGGATATGTCAATGCAGAAAGGCTGAGTGTGTCATATGACTAGGGATGAGCGAACACGTGGAAGTTCGGGTTCGCCGGTCAAACTTCAGGTCAAAGTTCGGGCTTCGGGACCTGAACTTGACCCAGAACCCGGACCCCATTAAGGTCAATGGGGACCCGAATTTCACTTTATTATTTTCCGTTGTAACATGGTTATACCGGAAAATAATAGCATTCTTAAGACAGAATGCTAAATAAAATGGCCATTGAGGGGTTTAAAATAGTAAAAAAAAACTCACCTCATGAGTTTTGAGCACCACGGACAGGTGATTTTTTTTTTTTTTACTGAGGCACAGATAAGGAGCAGCCTTGACCAAACCATTCCTGCCTCATGTCTATGGAAAGCGAAACATGTGCATGAACATGTTTTATACAGCAGGACCCCCAGACATAGTCACCTAAAGGTTAATGACATTATGCACCACAACGTCACATATCCTGATGTCATGGCATAGAAATGGAGGGATTAATTAGAGAGATATGTCTCTTTGATGGTGATTATATTAATGTGCTAGTAGTATGCCACTATATGTCCACAGCTCATACCATGTCTTATATTGCAGGAAAGCCTATGAGGGTCCTGAACACAGAGAACTTGATGCAAACTCATATTGGTATTCTGTATTACTGCATGGATGCATTGCACTTTGTAAGCAGAGCTTCTCTTCCTTCCAGGGCACAGAGAAGCTGGTACTGTCTACAAATGGCAGTGTCTACTTAAAGGGGTTAACCAGGATTGCCATGTTTTTAAGATATAATCATGTAGTTGTCAAATGTTGTGATTTGCTGTTAAGGCACGTATTTCTTTGTGCACTATGTATACCTAATGGCAATGTATGGACACAAATAGTTAACTAACAGGCAGACTTGGTTGGGTTCCAAGGGTGATGGACTTATTTAGAGGTATTAGCTGGGCAGAACAAGAGAAAAGACCGACATGTGCATTCTGCAAAGTAGGCCCAAAGAAAAGCCTGCTCCAGAAGACTTTACTTCGGAGACTGGAAAGTTTCCAAAGAGTTATTGAAGCAAGAGGATGCCACTAAATTAATGAAGACACACAACCATAGAAGGTCTAGAACCACCAAGGCTGTGCACTGGAATCAGATGGTAAGGTACTGCTCATTGATGGCTTTAAGACTTTACTGCATGTGGAAAGGGTTAATTGCTTCCGGCACACATCACACTTTAAAATGGCCATCTGGATATAAGAGCTGTATTACGCTGTATCTTGTTTGTCTGTGGTCAATTGGAAAGATTGCTAGAACCTATCAAAAGAGACCCAGGAACTACCACTACCATCATTGCTACTGACCATGCAGTGACCCAGGAGGAGGAGAGCAAAAGAGGAGTGATAGTGGCAACAATGCTGGGTGTAGTTGGTACTCACTCGGACGCTCCCCTGGGCCATGTAGTGATGGCACACCTTTCTTCCCTTTGGGACACACCTTGGTTTTGGGGTTCTCCTACCTGATGGTGGTTCAGGGTGCCCTTAATGGTGATGAATTGTTTAATGAGAGGCAGAGTCCCATGTAGCAGGAGGCAATGATGATGCAGTTTTGCAGTAAAACAATTCTTTACTAAAGATTCAAATTTAAGCACATCAGTTTCAGTTCTCAGCATGCATGGACTGGCAGATGTTACACAAATGCATTTTCCACAGGTCGTCCAGCTCACACGGCTGCAGAGGTAGTTACTAGGCCAAGATGTCTCTTTAAAGCAATTCTCCTCACACTGCACTTCTCTGGCTGAATTGTTTACAAGCATCTAGGAATTAGGTGAAACGCTTCTGCTTCTATAATGCAACCACAGGGCGGACCCCAACGTCAGACTATGCTCTGCACGCTTTCACAATGTCCTCTCCAGGATGTGGATATTCTCTTATGCAGATGGCCAATCTGCTCCTCAAGTGTGTTCAGGCACCATAAGACTTTATAAACTGTACTGTAATTCCCATCATCTGATCAGAGAAGAGGCGCCTGTTTATCGCCTCCATCATCCTCCGGCCCCTGCTCCTGTACTCCTGCCTTGCACCCTGCCAACTATTCACCATCAAGGGCACCCCAACTACCACCAGGCCTGAGCCCCAGAAAGATCAGGGGTGTACCCTGAGAGAAGAAAGGGCACAACCGCTTCTCCCACCTTCGCCTCCCCCTTGGGTCGCTGCACTTAACTTATTTTTTATTTTATTTTATTTTTTTGACCCTCCTGACCTGTTTTTATGTAGAAAAATCCTTTGGGTTTGTTTCCCTGTATTTAGCACGTCCTGTCGCTGTATCCAACCAAACCCATAATGCACTTCTCCTTACTGTAGCAGAGCTGAGTTTGCCATGGAATAAAACATCATCATTTTAAACTGTGTTATTGGTGGATTTCTATGGTTGTTATCTTAACCCGAAAGACACACTCCAGTGACAAATTTAGCTCTGCTATACAGGAAGAGCTGAGAGCTAACTCTGTAATAACCCAACCTTGCAGCTTTTTATTACCGCGCACAGTATTTATAGATCGACGGTCACTGTGTTTCCCTCTATACGTGCATCTGGCAATGGGCACTCGGAGTTCTCCATCACATGGCTGGGCTGCAGGCGAGAGGTTAATATCAGCAATGGATGTCAGCGCTGGGGATTGGTATCCTAGATGTGGCGGTTTCTCAGCCGAGTGCCTGTGTTTGTGTTCCTTTTCACAAAGCTATAAATATAGGTTTCCATAGTGAGCAGATTTTTTTGCCGCCCTTATAATTGGCGCAGATTTTTTATAGCAGTTACAGGCTGCGGGATGGAAATGAGCGGCTGGTCTTGGAATAAAGTGGTGAGCGCAGAACGCAGGCCAGACAATGAGCGAATGTCGTCAGCCACAAGTGTCTGCAGTGTGATTAAGAGATTGATTGAGAAGACAAAGATTGGGTGGCATCATGAGGTGAGCGTCACGGGTGACAGCGGGTGACCTCACGTGCACTTGAGCTGTTATTCTTGCTTCGTCTTACCTGTGATTGGTGCGTCACGTGAAGATGATGGGTACGAGGAATGAAAGATCCACGGATGGCGATATGGGCATTGTGGTTGTCACTCACGGCAGTACTTTGCTTGGTACTGTTATGGGAAAAATATGCCATAGCTGACATACTCAAAATATACCATGCTGGATAGGGGGCGCTGTGTGTGTTTTTGAATATTGGAGGGAAGGAACTCTCATTTCCATGCCTCCAGTAGAGCTAAAATGTTCTCCCTCAGATGTAGTGTCAGACTGGGTGTCTGTGGGCCCACCAGAAGGAAATTATTCTTAAGACCCAACCCCTATATCATCAAAAAGGACCGCTAAATGTTTTTTTTTCTCCTGGATCTTTGGAGCCAATTATGGCATCAGAGCCTGAGCCCACTGGAGGAACCTCTGACACTATGGTGGACCTGTCCAACCCTGCTCAGTAGCCCACAGCGTGTGCGCTCCTCACAGCTTACCAAGCACAGCACCGTACATTGTATAGTGGTTGTGCTTGGTACTGCAGCTCAGGACTGCCCTTTGACCCATGAACTTAACTTCTCTGGCCTGGAAAGAGGCTGCAGGCTCACCGGAGCACAGCGTATCCACGCACGTCCATCAGAACGGGGGAACGGGACTTCCATTCTTATGACCAGAAGGGATCCCAGAGGTTGGACCCCCAGTGATCAGCTAGTTATCCCCTATCCTGCTGATAGGGGATAACTTATAAACTCGGCATAATACATTTAACCAGTTAAAATTAAATTTTAACATGGGTAGGTCATTAATATCAGATTGATGGGGCATCACTCCTGGCACCACCACTAATCAGCTGTTTGAACATACCAAGCACAGCGCTGTACATTGAATAGTGGCTGTGCTTGGTATTGCAGCTCAAGCCCATTCACTTGCATAGGACTGACCTGCGCCTATTCCATGCGACCGATGAACATGACATCACATGGCCTAGGAATAGGGCACAGCGCTCAACAGAGTGCCACGTCCTCTTCAAACTAATCCGTGGGGGTGCCGGGAGTTGATCCCCATCGTTCAGATATTTATGACCCTCCTGAGGATAGTTCATCAATATTCTAATCCTGGAAAACCCCTTTAATCCATCAGAGTTATACTTCAAGAGTATTCCCTGATGTACAGTATACACTGAGGAAAGCCTCAAACGTACTGTATAAAACTGTATAGACATATAGGGGGATATGTTAGCCATTGACCCCTATCCCCCATTCCAAAACAAAGTTATGGCCGGACTGAGGGCGTAGCCTTAGGGGAAGGCATCATGACAGGGTTTGGTTTAGGGAGACCCCAAGTTAGGAGGTTAGGTGGAGTTTAGAGGGGATGGGAGGAGGAATTGGAAAAGTAGGGGATTGGGTGGTTAAGGGGTTAAATAGGGAAGCTGAGGGAAGTTCGGGGGCCATTTTGTAGGATCCTAGAAAGAGCTCTTGCCCACCCTCCCTTTTGTTTGGGGGTTTTGGGGTTGGAGCTTGGGGGTTAATGGGGGCAGGTGGGCTGGTTTAGGTGTCACGGTGGCTGTGGCGGGAGGAGGTCCTTGAAGTTGGTCAGATTCACAGAGGAGGATGCTGGGAGGGCTCCATAGTTGGGGCTGGACTCCCAGTGGTGACGGATTTAAATGGGGCCATTCAGTGGTGCTTCTGAACTGGTGGGCAACGGCTGAAGGCAAGATGGCTTACCCGGTGGGGTATTTGCAGTTGTTTAGAGGCTTCAAGGACCTCCCCTCAGGGGGAGAGAATTGTTATTTATTATATGTTATGTTTATATGTTAATAAAAGACGGCTGCTGTGGCCGATTTATTCCAAGCCCGGTGTCCGTGTGTCATTTTGGGGCAGGTTAGAGAGGAGGTAAGGGTGGAGGTAGGTTATGAGGGATTGGTGGGAAGCAATGGAGTAGGGTTAGGGGTCGGACGGGAAATAACCAATACCACCGTCATGTATACCACACCTTATACTTTATTTTACTCCGTACCTCTGTACAGGAAAGCGCAGCAGATTATGCTTTTCTACATAGTAACATAAAATATTTTTTTACATATACAGTACAGACCAAAAGTTTGGACACACCTTCTCATTCAAAGAGTTTTCTTTATTTTTATGACTATGAAGGCATCAAAACTATGAATTAACACATGTGGAATTATATACAAAACAAACAAGTGTGAAACAACTGAAAATATGTCATATTCTAGGTTCTTCAAAGTAGCCACCTTTTGGTTTGATTACTGCTTTGCACACTCTTGGCATTCTCTTGATGAGCTTCAAGAGGTTGTCCCCTGAAATGGTCTTACAACAGTCTTGAAGGAGTTCCCAGAGATGCTTAGCACTTGTTGGCCCTTTTACCTTCACTCTGCGGTCCAGCTCACCCCAAACCATCTCGATTGGGTTCAGGTCCGGTGACTGTGGAGGCCAGGTCATCTGGCGCAGCACCCCATCACTCTCCTTCATGGTCAAATAGCCCTTACTTTCAAAGTTTTCCCAATTTTTCGGCTGACTGACTGACCTTGATTTCTTAAAGTAATGATGGCCACTCGTTATTCTTTACTTAGCTGCTTTTTTCTTGCCATAATACAAATTCTAACAGTCTATTCAGTAGGACTAT
Organism: Bufo bufo; assembly: GCF_905171765.1. Taxonomy (NCBI): domain Eukaryota; kingdom Metazoa; phylum Chordata; class Amphibia; order Anura; family Bufonidae; genus Bufo; species Bufo bufo. The sequence continues at coordinate 750,374,433 of NC_053389.1, read as the reverse complement.
CAGCTGTGTATCCACCTGACTTCTCCTCAACGCAACTGATGGTCCCAACCCCATTTATAAGGCAAGAAATCCCACTTATTAAACCTGACAGGGCACACCTGTGAAGTGAAAACCATTTCAGGGGACTACCTCTTGAAGCTCATCAAGAGAATGCCAAGAGTGTGCAAAGCAGTAATCAAAGCAAAAGGTGGCTACTTTGAAGAACCTAGAATATGACATATTTTCAGTTGTTTCACACTTGTTTGTTATGTATATAATTCCACATGTGTTAATTCATAGTTTTGATGCCTTCAGTGTGAATCTACAATTTTCATAGTCATGAAAATAAAGAAAACTCTTTGAATGAGAAGGTGTGTCCAAACTTTTGGTCTGTACTGTACCTGCCCAGTGTATGCTGAAAGAACACCCTTCTGGCACTAAGTACATGAGGGGCCTATGGACACATTTGGCGCCTATGTGCTTGGAGTATACCCAGTGTATATTTGAAAAGAATGAAATGTGAACAAAGCCTAAAATGTAAGGCAGCAGCTCAGTGGTCAGCATATTGCCTGAATGAACATCTGAATGAAGTTTGTATGGATCTCCTCTCAACTGGCTGAAAATAGAGACCAGGCCCCGCATGCGGGACTCTCTGTAGTCACCGCTCTGGACAACTGAAAATTCCAAACATGTAAGGGGGTTATGCCATTACCAATATAAAGAATGAAAATCTGACATCATATAGCATAATCTCATTCTAACAAAGCTAGAACCAGCCCTGTACCTCACATGGATCCAGAGATCTCTCCATTCATTGCTCCATCTGCTCTACCAGATTCCCTTCAGGCTGGTAGCTCAGGGGCATGTCCTTTCTCAGGGGCATGTCCTTCCCATTGCAGCATTCTCCCTAAAACAGCTCAGGGATGTGTCCTTTCTGTTACAGCTCTCTCCCTATCATAGCTCAGGGTGTGTGTCCTTTCTGCTGCAACTGTCCCAGCTTCTAACAGAAGATAGGTTTGTTGGCTTTTGAAGGATGGAACTGAGCATGTGCGTCCATCTCAGCAAGGCGGACAGACGAAAAACGAAAAGAACAAACAGCAGGTGGCACTATACAGATAGATTTTTATTGAATAACTCAATATGGGTCCCCCTCCGCCACCAATTTCCCAGTACTCATGCATCAAACACTCCAAGACAATGTGGAACTCAAAGCTTTATAATTAAAATGAAGAAATTGTAATAAAAAATGTGCAGAAAAATATAGCGCTCATCCTGGAAATCAAATTTCTCAATGCATTTACTCCAGACAACTGACATAAATACGTTTTTAAAGGGAATCTGTCACCTGCTTTTATCATTTTAGGCTGTCACCATCGCCATGTTCAATAAACTACCTTATTTCCTGCAGTGGTCTTCTTTCTTCATTTTGTGTTGTCATTTTGATTAAAAAAAGCTCTTTTTCTGTTATGCAAATGAACCTCCATGGCGCCCATAGGGGCGTTTTTTTTCATCCCTGGAGCCCAGTAACGCCCCCCTGCAGTGCCCAGCCCACCTTAATTTGAAGCCCAAGCACTCCTCCTGATCCAGAAATATCCTCCCACAACCGAGGCAAACGGCACCGCCCCCTCCGCTACGTCATCTTTAACCTTCCAGATACGCCTCGTTATTCTTCATGTCGACCGCCGAAAATTTCGTGCAGGCGCAGTGCCGCCGACTGCGCGATCATAAAGCTCCTGAGGGCAACAGCCTCAAAAGTGTCACTGGGCATGCGCTGAGCCCAGTGACGAAATCTGAGCGCTGTTGCCTCAGGAGCTTTATGATCGCGCAGGCAATCGGCGGCAGATTTCTGGCGGCCGACATGAAGAATAACAGGGTGTATCTGGAAGGTTAAAGATGACGTAGCGGAGGGGGCGGCGCCATTTGCCTCGGCTGTGAGAGGATATTTCTGGATCAGGAGGCATGCTTGGGCTTCAAATTAAGGCGGGCTGGGCACTGCAGGGGGGCGTTTCTGGGCTCCAGAGATGAAAAAAAATGCTCCTCTGGGCGCCATGGAGGTTCATTTGCATAACAGAAAAAGAGCTTTTTTTAATCAAAATGACAACACGAAATGAAGAAAGAAGACCACTGCAGGAAACAAGGTAGTTTATTGAACATGGCAATGGTGACAGCTTAAAATGATAAAACCAGGTGACAGATTCCCTTTAAATTCTCCAGCTGTCTGCCTGCCGCCACCACTACGGGGAGCTCAGTGCATGGAGTTTATAGCGTGCAATAGAAGCTTTAGCAATGTCTTTGCACTAGTTCCCCCTTGTGGCAGCTACATGAAAATGCTGGGGCACATTTATTAAATGGGTTCTCCGGGAATTAAAAATATGAAAATGCTTAAATAATATTTTATTATAAATATATTCCCAAATACCTCTCATTAGTTATAATGGCTTGTTTTGTCTGGGGAGCAATCATTAGGAGAAATAAAATGGCCGCCATCCTATTAGTACACATAGAACCTGTCCTAATCACACAGCAGGACGGATTGCTTCAGAGCAGTGAGGTAAAGAGCTGCCTCATCCTCCTCTCTGCTTGTCAGGGATTATGATCCTGAATACAGTTTACTATGATCTTCATTAAGTACAGAGAGGACGGACAGGACAGACTGCGGTAATGGAGTCTGCATACAAGTGCTGCTGCTCATTATGGAGACTGCATACAAGTTGCTACACCTCCCCTCTGTACTTCATGTCTCCTCATGAACTCCATTCCTACAGAGATTCAGCTGAAGATCATATTAAACTGTATTAAGTATCATCATAATCCCTGACAAGCAGAGCAGAGATGAAGATGAGGCAGCTCTTTACCTCCATCTTCTGAAGTAACTTGTCCTCCTGTGTGACAGGTTTTGGGTGCACTAATAGGACAGCGGCCATTTTATTTCTCCTAATGAGAAAGTGGGAAGTAAAGGAAAATATGTCACAGCAGTACAGTGCTGTCCCCTGCTTCTTAGTGAAATGCATCTAGTCATGCAGCTAAACAGGGAATAATATGGCTGAAAAAAATCCAAACATAACTGTTTCTTCACAGTTATGATTGTACAATTATTCCATTTTTTTTAAAAAGTCAGGGGCAGTTTAAGGTTTTTGTTGTTGACCTCTCTTAGATTTTAAATTGGTGAGACAAAGGGCTTCAGGGGGGTACTCCAGTCCAACCATAAAATGCTAACTTCTTGAGATCTTTTCTCCTCATTTCATCTTGTGCGTCTCTCAGCTACTGTACAGATGTCATGTCTTTCTAATGGCAGAACTCCCACTGGTGGGAGTATTATAATTTCTCCTATCAATGGAAGATTTACGATTGAGGTCGTTCACAGTAAGTGTCATTTTCGTTGTGATGTATGTGAGTTCTCCATATGAAGACTCCTCATCATTGTCTGCTTGTTTCTATTAATCACACAACATCTGTTCTCACACGCAGAAGACATTAACAAGCCTTGCCCTATTGTTTTATTGCTAATGAAAGGTTGAAACAACATTATTCGTGAACTCTCTGCCGTTGCGGAAATTACTTCTCTGCCTCTTTGTGTAAGAACAAAGATCACTTCTCGGTTTTACATCTGGAAATCTCACAGGGGTGAAAACTCAGGTATGGGCGATAAAGTGAAGGTGAGAGAGGATATTATTAAATGGTACTGTCGCCCAGTGCAATGTCGTAGTCTGTCAGCTCACTTCCTGGCAGGAGACAAAGGAGTCTCGATTTTGAAAATGACATTGAGGGGAAGAGGAGGAGGAGAAGGATGAATGATGAAGCTGGGAGAAAGTGGTATCACCACTTAATGAGTCTAGACTCCACAGAATATCTATCTATCTATCTATCTATCTATCTATCTTTCTACTATATATCTATCTATTATCTATCTATCTACTATATATCTATCTATTATCTATCTATCTACAATGCCTTGAAAAAGTATTGATATCCCTTGAACTTCCAAATTTTTTCACGTCACACCAATACATTTTAAACTTTAGAAATTTTGAAAACCATGTATAATTTTCTTTTCACTTCACACATACTTGCTACTTTGTGTTAAACTATTGTAACACCCCAGAGTTGTGTTACGAAACTATTTTACCCCACTACAACCTGTTAAGTGTATTTACCTGGTCATCTAATGTAATTTTATATCACACCCTCACAAATGTGCATTCAAAGCCTTGTAAATGTATATTGCTGTAATTTTCATGTTCACCAGCAGTTGGCAGCAATGTGTTCAGCAAGGACTTAGCCAGTTTACTGTTTCTGAACTGGAATAGTTTATTCCAGTTCAGCTCCCCCTTCTATGAGCAGAAGTGGGCTGGCCCATGTCCTGCCTCATGGGGAGGGAAGAAAGTTATAGTTAGTGTGTGCCAGCCACCCCTGCTAGGGGAAGGCTGTGCTGGTAGGAGCTCCCAGATATAGGGATCCAAGCCAGGATCTTGTCTCGGCTGAGACAATTGATCATCATCCCCAGCCTGAGCCCTTCAGCCTCAGCTGGAAAGAAGCAAGCAGCCACCTCCAGTTACAGGAAGAAGCATACCCTGTGAGCACAACTGGGAGTAACGTCCAGAGACCCCAAGAGAAGCCAAATTCCTCCTCAGCTAGTCAGTTCCCAAGACAGCAGATGATAGATAGTGCAGAAGATAAATTCCTGCCACATTACAGATCTACTAAGCAGACGTCCCTTTCCTGCAAAAAGCTCCAGGCACATGATAGAGCAGAAGCCAGATTCCTGCCACATATTGCCAATACCTGCTGGGACCAAAGACTAATGCTGTATCTCACTTGGATGAAAGCTGCAACCAGTAAAGACAAGTTTGAACTTTACCCAAGGTCTGGATCTCAATTACTGCTGCAAATTCCTCAATTACTCCTACTAGCAACAAACCCATTTTATTGCAATTGAGCCAGGATCCAGGAGTCCAGCCGTACCCAGGTAGGAGACACCGTTGACACTATTACTATTACCATACAGAGACATTACACCACTCTGGCATTCCTAACCTGGTACGTGAGTTACAACACCTTAAAGGGCCCTGTGTTAGTACCCTGCGCACGCTGCAATTGGCGTCACGAACAAAACTATAGACTATCACTTACACCTGACCCAGCCATTGCATATTATTGGCGTCAGAGTGCATACCCCAATCCGGCTCTACTGCACTATCACATAAAATTGCACTAAAATAAATTTAAGTTTGTGCGTATAATGTGAAAAAATGTGGAATAGTTCAAGGGGCATCAATACTTTTTCAAGGCACTGTATCTATCGCTCAATATCTATCTATCTATCTATCTATCTATCTATCTATCTATCTATCTATCTATCTATCTATCTATCTATCTATCTATCTCAGTATCATCTATTGTCTGTCTGCCAAGACTTAATCCAGACATAAAGCGGCTCAATCAAAACCAAAGAAAGAAACCAATCAAAATTAAAGGGGTTGTCCATTTTTGGAAACAGTGACCAACCTGTCTATTGGTTGAGTCTGGTTTGTAGCACTATTGAAATGAATTGGCCTGAACTGCGATACCACCTGCGACCTGTGGACAGGTGTAGCGCTGTTTCTGGAAGTAAGCAGCTATGTCTTTCTAATTGCTGATTGGATGAGAGCAGAGAGCTAGAGATTGCTTTTCGCTGAGTCAGCATGGTATAACGGCCCCTATCTTCATTTTTGGAACATGTTTAGAAGGTGACCTTAGCCCACACCTTGGAAATCTTTCTATTGGCATGAATGTTAAGTCTCTCTGGCTGATGACAGCTGCACTTTAGGAAGTATTTAGGTTCATTTTTCTCCCAGTGTAGCGCACTGAGCCCCCTCGCCTCCTCGCCTATCCCCTGCAGTATCTTCCATCTCCTCTGATTTCGCCCTGTGCTGCTCTCTCTGTCTAAGCCTTTACATCTCCACTTATTTATTGGCAGTAAACTGATTCGGGAAACAGCCCAGCTAAACAATGCTATAAAGAAGAAATTGTTTTGAACGGAGCTAAATGTTTTTCGTGTGCAGTCTGTTTTACAATGGAAAGAAAGAAGATTATTATAATTATTTTTCTATATTTTCTGCTAATCTTTAAAGTGTCAAACCCTCGGCCTTTTTCTGTCTCCTCCACCCCTCCAATGTCTCTGGTAGACTTTAATGGCTTTCTGGAAAACCTGCTGGGTTTCATAATTACATATTTTGGCTTTCTTAGCATTGCTGTGCATACATCATAATACAAATCATTAAAACATTTCCAAGGAACACAGTTATTGCATGGAATGGAAATGGCTCAGATGCTTTAACTCTTGCATAAAGAGAAGTCGTGTGCAAGGGCAGAGAATTACTCAGCATGCACTTTTCTAGATCCCTGTGACTTAAGTTGTCATGGCACTATTAGGCCTTCTTTCACACGGGCGTCGCGTGCGAGGGCCGGATAGGATGTGGGTGCGTTGCGGGAAAATGAGTGATTTTTCCGTGCGAGTGCAAAGCGTTTTAATGCGTTTCGCACGCGCGTGAGAAAAATCGGCATGTTTTGTACCCAGACCCGAACCCGGACTTCTTCACAGAAGTTCGGGTTTGGGTTAGGTGTTGTGTAAATTTTATTATTTTCCCTCATAACATGGTTATAAGGGAAAATAATAGCATTCTTAATACAGAATGCTAAGTAAAATAGGGATGGAGGGGTTAAAAATAAAAAAATTAACTCACCTTATCCACTTGTTTGCGCAGCCTGGCTTCATCTGTGATGACCTGGGAGGAAAGGACCTTTGGTGACGTCACTGCGCACATCACATGGTCCATCACATGATCCATGATGATGGTGATGGATCATGTGATGAGCGCAGTGACGTCACCAAAGGTCCTTTTCCTCCAGGTCATTAAAGAAGAAGACAGAAGAGAAGCCGGGCTGCGCGAACAAGTGGATAAGGTGAGTTTAATTATTTTTAGATCATTATTTTTAACCCCTCCATCCCCATTTTACTAAGCATTCTGTATTAAGAATGCTATTATTTCCCCTTATAACCATTTTATAAGGGAAAATAATAATGATCGGGTCCCTATCCCCATCATCTCCTAGCAACAATGCGTGAAAATCCCACCGCATCCGCACTTGCTTGCCGATTCTTGCGATTTTCACGCAGCCCCATTCACTTCTATGGGGCCAGCTTTGCGTGAAAAACGCAGAATATAGAACATGCTGCGATTTTCACGCAACGCACAAGTGATGCGTAAAAATCACCGCTCATGTGCACAGCCCCATAGAAATGAATGGGTCCGGATTCAGTGCGGGTGCAATGCGTTCACCCCACGCATTGCACCCGTGCGGAAAACATGCCCGTGTGAAAGAGGCCTTACAGTATGCGATCGGAGACATGTCTCCAATAGATGGGTCAGGGCCTGATTTTTCATGCTGAACTGATGTTTAATGCTGCCACCTGTTCCTGTAACTTTTCATTTGATGGCGAAAAAGCCGGCCGCCACCATCTTAATTGAAGATCCAGCCCGAAATCTTGTGTGGCCCGTGACGACATCATCACTTCGGCCGGCGTGTTGATGTCACAGCGCTCAAATGGATAAGGTAAATATGATTTTTTATTTTTATTTTTCACCACCATTCAGGGACAACCGATTAGTTACCACAAAGCACGAGGAAATTCAGGTTCCCTGAAATTCGGATTCGCTCATTAGTATTAAAGGGGTTGTCCAAGTTATTTTTATTGATGATCTATTCTCAGGAATTGGCGGGGGTCCAACATCCGGCAGCCCCTACAGATCAGCTGAAGAGAAGTTGCCAGAGCAGCCTTCTCTTCATTGCAGCGGTGAGCAGTGTAATTACAAGAAGCCGTCCTATTCACCTCAATGGGACGGCTCATTCCTAGTCAAGTGTATAGGAACAAGCTGTAATGGGACGACTTAAGTGTAATTACACCTGCTCACCACTTCTGTTGCTATGGCGAGCAGGTAAACAATGAAGAGAAGGCAGCCCTGGCAGAGTGCACACCTTCTCTTCTACCAGCAGATCGTGGGGGACTGATGTCACCCTCTCTAAATAGAGACAGGTCAGTCAGTTTAATCCTTGACAACAGAGAGAGCAGATGCAAATCAGGATAGCTGACAGAAGAGCCGGCCCTGGATTAGGTGTCAGCCAAGGACAGGCCCAAAAAGAGCTTTACTGTAAAAACAGGCCAGAAGAATGTAGAGGTGAATGACATTGTAAGAAACCTATAGACTCTATAGCTAACAGCCCTGGACATACTCACTAGTCGTGAATATTCTAATCACAAATTTTTATCGCGAATATCGGAACTTCGAGAATTCGCGAAGATATAGAATATAGTGCTATATATTCGTAATCACGAATATTCGCAAATTTTTTTTTTTCATCAGTAACCTCCCTTCTTGCTTGTGGGCCATTGAGAAGGCTACAATGTCTTTGTCAGAGCTTAGCAACATCCCTAGCAACCAATAGTAAAGTTGCCTACCCCTTACTATATAAGGCCTCATGCACACAACCGTTGTTGGGTTCCATGTCCGTTGTTCCGTTTTCCGTGATTTGACTTTCAATGGGTCCGTTGAAAACTCGGAAAATACACCATTTGTCATCCGCGTCCATGATCCGTGTTTCCAGTCCGTGAAAAAAATATGACCTGTCCTATTTTTTTCACGGACAACGGTTCGCAGACCCATTCAAGTCAATGGGACCGTGAAAAAACACGGAGGCACACAAGATTGTCATCCGCGTCCGTGATCCGTGTCCGTTTTTTTCCTATCATTTTCAAGGCAAACTTGACTTAGATTTGTTTTTCACTTTTCATGTCTGGTGATCCTCCAAAAATCAAGGAAGACACACGGAAACAAAAACGGAAACGGATCACGGAACAACGGAACCCCGTTTTGTGGACCGTGAAAAAATACTGTTGTGTGCATGAGGCCTAAGAACCTCCCCAGCAGCCATTTTTTAAAGTTCTGAGAGAGAGAGCAGTGACATTGCTGTGCTCTGTGCCTTCATTTGGATCCTATTACTTATCCAATTACATTAAATAGTTAGCTCATATATATAATACAGATAGTTAGTGGGAGATCAGTGTAGGTTAGATAGGGATTTAGTGCAGCTGATAGGTTCCAGTGCAGGGTGTTAGGTAGTGTGATAGGAATTATTGTGCTGTGATAGGGATTAGTCCATACATACATGCTACAGACATAGTGCTGTGATGTCACACCAATACATAGTGCACCAATCAGTAATATCTACTCAGACCTGCTAAAATGTGAAGTTTCATGTATTGCTCAAAAAATATGCTCATCATTAATTGACGATTTGCGCAATCTAGAATTCGCAAATTTATTGCGACTATTATGCAAAAAATTTGCGAAATATTGCGAAAACGAATATTGCCTATGCCGCTCATCACTAATACTCACCATCAGCTTGATGACCTGCAAAATCCATATACCACAGAGGACACTGTGGAAGCATGCGACAATCTGTTATAAAAAAGGTGCAGAGCATAGTCTGATGTTTAGGGTTCGCCCTGTGTTTGCCTTGCCCAAAGAAAAGTGTTACACCCCATGCCTGGATGCTTCAGTACAAGTCAGCTAGAAATATGTAGCATGACGATGTTTGCTCTCAACAGATACTTTAGCCTATCAGCTGTGAAACCTGCAACATCTGTGGTAAGTGCATTTTGTATACCAACTACGAGTCAGTGCATGCTAAGAACTGTCCTGACATATTTGCATTTGAATTCTTCAGTAAAGAACTGTTCTGCTGCACAACTGCCTGATCATTGGTTCCTGCACGGATATCCACAGCTGTACAAAGGGTCCTGCCTTGCACCTCAAAACCTTCAATATCAAGGGCACCTCAACCGTCATCAGGCAGGAGAACCCAAGAACTAGAAATTACCATGAAAGAAAGAAAGATGGCCGCTGATGGAGGGTCATGTGACCAGACAAATCACTCAGCCTTCTTTATTGAAACACATTGCACTTGCACTAAACTTCCTACATTGCAAGTACAGATGGGGTTGTCTACCGAACTTGCCTGGTCAAATGACCCTTCATCAGTAGCCATTTTATGGACAGGAGCTGCGTGTGGACAGCATAAAAACGTAACCAGGCCACGGGCCATACCATGAAATATAAAAATATTTTTGCAAAATATTGTCTGATGATGTAATGAAATATAACATGTTAAAGGGTGACTAACTTTTCAAAAAAACTTTTGATATGTCAAAGTTTTGATCTGTGGGGGTCTAAGCGCTAAAACCCCAACCGATGGCAAGAATGAGAATAGAGAATGATATGTCATTGAGAGTGCTGAGACCCCACAATCAGGAAGCGTGCTCATACTGTAGCGTGCTCTCCCTCCTTACTACACAAGCCGGGCTCCATAGAAGTCTATGGGCCTACCTCGATTTTTTTCCCTACAGTGCACGCACTTCTCTCCCATCATTGTAGAGATCGGTGGGGGTCTCAGCACTCTCGGCATATCAAAAGTTTTCTGAAAAGTTAGTGACCCTACTACTTACAGGGCTGAATTATTTATTGGATGTAGCAATTACAAAAATGTGAGGAAATACACAAAATAAGTGTGAAAACCCGGAATATAAATTGCCAAAGCTGTTCCCTGCAGGGATCTACACTGAAAGCGATGCTGATGTCTGAACAGAAGGTGAATCAGTGAAGTTTGTGGTCTTGTGAAACAAGAAAAACTCATTCACAAGAATGAGGGTCCAACCACGACATCTTCCACCCTCGTTTGCATCAGGAAGAGGCACTGATGGTCGGCAGTAAACCATCTACATCAGTTCAAAATCCTTAACTTCTGAACACCTTTACAGTGGACCCTTCTGTTAGCGAAAGGCACAACTGGCAAATATTATAAAACATTTGTGAATGCAGGCCAATGCTGTAAAAAGCAGGACAGAGGAGGAGACTGGTCATGTATGAAGAAGAAGGCAGGGGGTAACTGTCCAAAACTCCAAAACAGTGGCATGGAGAAAACTTTCAGCAGCGTCCTTTGCACATCACATGTACTTGAGTCCTTGAGGATCTAGAACTGACATCCAGGACATACAGTACTTGGCAGGTGTTGATTCCCCCCCCAAAAAAAAATGCATCAAAAAATGTGTTCCTTTAAGGTCATCTGTCAGTAGATTTGTACCCATGAGACTGGCTGACCTGGTGCATTTGCGCTTGGCAGCTGATGACATCTGTGTTGGTCCCATGTTCATATGTGCCCGCATTGCTGAGAAAAATGGTGGTTAAATATATGCAAATGAGCCTCTAAGAGCAACGAGGGTGTTGCCGTTACACCTAGAGACTCTGCTCTCTCTGCAGCTGCCATGTCCTCTGCACTTTGATTGACAGGACCAGGTAGTAAAAAAACATCATCACGTCTGTCTGGTCCTGTCAATCAGAAGTGGAGTTAACAGAAGGTTTGGGTTTGAACTTTTATCACTTGGGTTGAGCGAAGGATTGACCTTCCCAGTGTGAACTTCTAAGTCCTCATGCTCGCGGCACAAAGAGTCCCGGCTGTTTCATATAGCGCCATATTACATGGTTACTCTCTCTATAAGATGCAATACTTCCAAGAGACAAAGCTTCCTTAAAATGGCCTCTGATGGAGCAGGGTGGGAATTTCTTTTATGTGTGACTGATACGGAAGTTACCTCTTTATGGCGCTTGGTGAAGGTGGAGTCATTTGAAGGAGCAGTAGGTTCCAGCAGAATTCTATAGGGGTCATATTACATCTGCCATTGGCGTCGTTTGTGGCATTCTCTTACACAACTATGAAAGGGCCTGTTCCTACAACGTTTTTGGCGCCACAAAAAATGTCTCTAAAAAGCCAGAAAAAAGCAGAGTGGAAAAAAGAAGCAGCATGCTCTATCTTGGAGAGGAATCTGTGCTGATTCTCCCATTGAAATGAATGGATAGATGATAAAACACTACAAAAACCTCACCTAAAAGCACACAGAAAATCGGCATGGATTCCAGGTTGATATTTTCAGCATATTTTCAAAATCTGTTGTGTGAACATAGCCAAAACATAGCCGTTTCTTAAAAAATTGAAGGCAAGCTGAGGACTATCAGAAAAGGAAGTGTGTGTTGTTATGTTGCTATTGAGCGGTGTCCCTCTTATACCGAAATACACTGTATCGCCGTATAATTCTACTATGAATGGAGACGAAAAGTCCAGCTCCAATGATTTCCTATTTCTAGACGTCTGAGTTCAGGGACTGAATGATAAGCGTCTCTTCTGTAATGTCCTCGTATAACTGCTCAGTCATGACTAGGGGCTTCATTATTACATGACCCATCGGGAATAAGATAACAAACTCATGTATTTTTTATCAGATCATTGCTAGGCTGTGTAACGCCTCCGAGTGGCATTACCACTCCTACGCCCTGCTTCTATCTGTGAATGCTGATATAATGTTATCTTATGCTTTTATTTCCAGGTCCCTAGACACTGTGCATTTATAATAATGTTATGTAATTGTTCATGTAATGTGCCTGGTTCATCAGCAGGTGGCAGCAACTATGGTAGAACTACACTTATGGAGAATGGAACTCAGCATTCTATTCTCCCCTTATTTTTTGGCCAGAAGTGGGCCAGTCCTGTTTGCTACCAGAAGGAGGTAGGGAGTTTTGGTGTGTTCTGGTTGAGACTCCATGTTGGAGCTGCCAGGATTCTAACCTATTCCCTGGCATAATCCAGAGACAGACTACATGGAGAAGTTGCAGCATCCTGCAGAAGCAGAGATTCCATTTAAGTCTGTTAGTACAACAGAGCCAAAGAGAAACCGATGTAGCAGAGTTGACATTGCCTGCCAGAGTTAATGCTAAAGCCTGCTGGAACCAAGAAAAAGTCGATAAACCATTTGGAGAAACATTTATGCAAAGTAAAGCTGCCATTGAACTTCATCCCAAGGTCTGGACACAAATATTTCTTCAAATCCCTCAATTGTTCACCCTATTTGTCTGCTTCAGAGCCAACGCCTGGGGTTCCAGCGTATCCAGGTAGGAGCACCGTGGCACGTGCACCAACATTAAGGGACAGTATAGGCCACCCTATATCATTTGGCCTTTCCTATACCTGGGTACCAACACCATTTCTTAAACCGCAGTTGTTGCAGCTGCACTATAAGCTGCTCTACTGTCTACTCTTACTGCAGAGCTCTCACTAAAAGGAATGTATTACCTTTCATAAAAAAATAATAATTTTTCAGACTGTTAAAACCAGAAAGTGACACACATCCTTTTTTCTAATCTGTTTTATTAGTAGATTTGTAGATTATTTTTATGTCATTTCCTGAATGTGATTATGGGGGCAGCCATATTGCCTGAGCTGTTGGTAACAGCATTTATAACTATGCTTTACAGCAGCCACCATGGGTCATAGACATAGTGAGAGCTTTCTAGGCATACTCTGTGACCTGTTCAGAGGTCAGGAGGGAGTAGATAAGCGTAATATCACCTATTGTGAATGATGGATCCTGTGTTATATATATACAGATGCAGTAGGGTAACACACAAACTTTAACATTTAAGGGTACTTTCACACTAGTGTTTTTCTTTTCCGGCATTCAGTTCCGTCAAAAGGGCTCAATGCCGGAAAAGAACTGATTAGGTATATGCCCTTGCATTCTGAATGGAGATTAATCCGTTCAGAAGGCATCAGGATGTTTTCAGTTCAGTCTTTTTGACTGAACAGGCATAAGATAAAACCGTAGCATGCTGTGGTGTCATCTCCGGCGAAAGAAAACTGAACACTTGCCTGAATGCCATTTTTTCCATAGGAATGTATTAGTGCCGGATCCGGCATTCAAAATACCGGAATGCCAGATCCGTCCTGAAAAAATAAATGCCAGAACCGTTTTGCCGGATGACACCGGAAAGACGGGTGCAGCATTTCAATGCATTTTTTTTTGACTGATCAGGCATTTTTAAGACTGATCAGGATCCTGATCAGTCTAGGGCTAGCGTTCAGAGCGGGTCTGTCTGATGTTTCATCAGACGGATCCGCTCATATAATGCAGACGTTTGCATCCATTCAGAACGGATCCGTCTGCATTATAACTTAGAAAAATGTCTAAGTCTGAAAGTAGCCTGAGCGGATCCGTCCAGACTTTACATTGAAAGTCAATGGGGGCGGATCCGTTTGAAAATTGAGCCATACTGTGTCATCTTCAAGCGGATCCGTCCCCATTGACTTCCATTATAAGTCTGGACGGATCCGCTTGCCTCCGCACGGCCAGGCGGATGCATTCTCAGTAGATCCGCCTCCACTGAGAATGCATTAGGGCCGGACGGATGCGTTCGGGGCCGCTCGTGAGCCCCTTCAAACGGAGCTCACGAGCGGACACCCGAACGCAGGTGTGAAAGTAGCCTTACTAATGCCATCAGTTGGCATACGCTTTGCCGGATCACTCTGCCGCAAGTGTGAAAGTAACCTAAATGACAGACCGCTGAATTCAACTCACCTGTCTCTACTTTATTCTTCCGTTAGTATGGGCAGCATAAAGTTGATGACAGGTCCCCTTTAACTCTACTACAGAGTTACAACTGCCCCCTTGTGCTCAAAATTACATTTTACTAAAAAATGCTGTGCACTTTACAATAACGCTATGAGCCAGTGCAAAAATCAAGCATAGCGCTGTTTAGCTGAGCTTTAGCCAAAAAGCATTAGACGTGTTTCTGTTCCATTACCCGGCTCATGAGTGGAGAGGAGGAGCAGTCCCAGAGCTAGGCTTGCCTTCAGTCTGACTGCAGAGAAGGAGGCGCAGGAACGGGTGGCAGACAGACCCGCATGTTTATGTACCCTGAAATGGGGGGGGGGGGGGGGGTAGTTGGAGCAGCTTATTTACAGAGCGGAGCTGGACGGTAAGAGAAGTGAGGAGGAAGTTTACGTTTATTTAATGGGTAGAGCTCTGTGGGTGTAGTGGGTACCCTAGGTTAGTATTGGAGGGGTGTTCAGGTGTATGCCACCATCCTGCTTGCCGTGAGTTATTAATAACCAAACCAACCTAATGGAAGTGATGTGTGCCACTGATTCTTGTAGAACCGAGGTGTATTGTTAAAAGTACCTGTACAGTATATGTGTCCAGTGTGTCAGTGCGGTGTGTTGTATGTGTCCAGTGTGTCAGTGCGGTGTGTTGTATGTGTCCAGTGCAACAGTGCGGTGTATTGTATGTGTCCAGTGTGTCAGTGCGGTGTATTGTATGTGTCCAGTGTGTCAGTGGGGTGTATTGTATGTGTCCAGTGTGTCAGTGGGGTGTGTTGTATGTGTCCAGTGTGTCAGTGGGGTGTGTTGTATGTGTCCAGTGTGTCAGTGCGGTGTGTTGTATGTGTCCAGTGTGTCAGTGCAGTGTGTTGTATGTGTCCAGTGCAACAGTGCGGTGTATTGTATGTGTCCAGTGTGTCAGTGCGGTGTGTTGTATGTGTCCAGTGTGTCAGTGGGGTGTGTTGTATGTGTCCAGTGTGTCAGTGGGGTGTGTTGTATGTGTCCAGTGTGTCAGTGCGGTGTGTTGTATGTGTCCAGTGCAACAGTGCGGTGTGTTGTATGTGTCCAGTGTGTCAGTGCGGTGTGTTGTATGTGTCCAGTGTGTCAGTGCGGTGTGTTGTATGTGTCCAGTGTGACAGTGCAGTGTGTTGTATGTGTCCAGTGTGTCAGTGCGGTGTGTTGTATGTGTCCAGTGTGACAGTACAGTGTGTTGTATGTGTCCAGTGTGACAGTGCAGTGTGTTGTATGTGTCCAGTGTGTCAGTGCAGTGTGTTGTATGTGTCCAGTGTGACAGTGCAGTGTGTTGTATGTGTCCAGTGTGACAGTACAGTGTGTTGTATGTGTCCAGTGTGACAGTGCAGTGTGTTGTATGTGTCCAGTGTGACAGTGCAGTGTGTTGTATGTGTCCAGTGTGACAGTGCAGTGTGTTGTATGTGTCCAGTGTGACAGTGCAGTGTGTTGTATGTGTCCAGTGTGACAGTGCAGTGTGTTGTATGTGTCCAGTGTGACAGTGCAGTGTGTTGTATGTGTCCAGTGTGACAGTGCAGTGTGTTGTATGTGTCCAGTGTGACAGTGCAGTGTGTTGTATGTGTCCAGTGTGACAGTGCAGTGTGTTGTATGTGTCCAGTGTGTCAGTGCGGTGTGTTGTATGTGTCCAGTGTGTCAGTGCGGTGTGTTGTATGTGTCCAGTGCAACAGTGCGGTGTGTTGTATGTGTCCAGTGTGTCAGTGGTATGTGCTGTAGGTGTCCAGTGTGTCAGTGCGGTGTGTTGTATGTGTCCAGTGTGTCAGTGGTATGTGCTGTAGGTGTCCAGTGTGTCAGTGTGACAGTGCGGTGTATTGTATGTGTCCAGTGTGTCAGTGTGACAGTGCGGTGTATTGTATGTGTCCAGTGTGTTAGCTTCCTATACAGGTGAAACTCAAAAAATTGTAATATCGTGCAAAAGTCCATTTATTTCAGTAATGCAAATTAAAAGGGATTGCATTAATGGAGCTTAAAATGTAAATTTTGTGAAAAGGTTCAATATTCTAGGTTCAAAGTGTCACACTCCAGTCAGCTAATTAATCCATACCCCCTGAGCAAAGGGGACCTCAAAATTGTGACTTTGGGGTTTCATAAACTGTAAGCCATAATTATCCAAATTATAACAAATAAAGGCTTGAGATATCTCACTTTGCATGTAATGAGTCTCATATGTTTGTTTCACCTTTTAAGTTGCATTACTGAAATAAATAAACTTTGCACGATATTCAAATTTTTCGAGTTTCACCTGTAGTATAATAATGCAACTTGGGTACGTATAGCCTCTGCTGGACCCGTGTGCTCAAAAATGTCAGGGCTGATTTTAAGTCCCAGTCCGGCCCTGAACAGGATACAGCAATATGACCATCCCAGGGCCAGATTAACCTTTAGGCACAGTAGACCTTTGTCTAATGGCTGCCCTGGTTGAAGAGAAAATTAAGATAAGACTACACTGAAAAGTTTGTGCACTTAAACAATGTACATTTACTGGGCAGTCAGACTGCTCTCAGAATGAGAGGAGGACACACAGGGAGGGACAAGGGGAAGGTGCACATCCCATTCTTCATTTTTATTTTGTAGGAGTAGACAAAAAATGTAAAACCTTACAGTACCTAACTTAAAGGGATTGTGTGGGCTACAGCTATTGATGACCTATAGTATGCTCAGTATAGAGTAGACCATCAATATCAGATTGGTGAGGGACTGACATCCGGCACACCAAACAATCAGCTCTTTTGGGCATCCGCTGGAAACTATATAGTGTATGTTGCTGGAAAAAGACAGCTCAGTACAATGTGTAGTGGCTATGCCGGGGTACTGCTGCTCAGCTCCCATTCAAGTAAATGAGCTACAGTTCTTCTGTACATCAGTGCTGGAAACTACACATTGTAAGAACCTTCTGCTTCTGGTCTGTATGCTGTATAGATTCTGCCCAAAACAGCTGTTCCAAGTGTTGGACCCCACCAATCTGATATTGATGACTCTTCCTGAGGATACTGTATGTCATAAATATGTGTAGCCCGGATAGTCCCTTTAAGGTGTGGCTTACTCGATGTAGAGCCTAAAGCCCTAGACAATCCATGTCTGAAGACCCTGGGATAAATCCAGTACTGAATTCCCTAAGAAGTCCACTCTGGGGTTGCCGTTAGTGGTATCCACTGATGCTTTTCACTGTAGCCTGTTGACTTGTGAAGCCGTTGACCAAGATTTGGAGAATGCAAACCCCAAAGGAGGTCTCCATACAAATCTACAACTGACAACAATGGTTTTATAGCCCAACAGATGTGTCTTAATCAGTTTTATGGTATATAAAAAACCTAAGTGATTATATTTTGGTATTGCACATGCAAGGTGCTGCCCTACTTCCCTACAGTATATACTTCTCCCTGCCTGAAATGCACTTCTCTGTAGAATGTCACTGTGTCTTTGAGAACATGTACAAGTCTACAATATATCCTTTATTTGCCGTCTCCCCTCCAATCTGTCTAGAATAATGTGCTTTCGTTTTTTCCTGATACGTTTCATAAAGAACTTGTTTATGGTGTCTATTCATTACAGGGGATGAATACATGTCTAGCAACTAAAATTGGGTTGCTTAGAAACATGCCGAATATTAATTAAACAGTCCTCGCATACCAAGCCAGGGGAAAATGAATTTATAGGTAGCAATTTGGTTCCAGCTGTGGGTTGATAATAAAATCGGATTTTTTTTCTGTACAAATGAGAAGTTTGTATAAAAAAAGAAAATGCCAAGGACGCCCTGCGAATATTTTTGGCAAAGAAGTGGCAGAAACAGAATCTAGACAGTGTACTAGCGGCTCAATGAAAGAAGTGCTAGGACATAAGGAGTACACATAATAGGGCGAGGAATGACCTGTGGCCATTATTTCAGAAAAAAAATTGGGAATTCCTCTCAAAACTGAATGTACATTAGATTATATTCTTAATGGGACTGCTAGAAATGGCTGAGGTTATCTTCAGAAGACCCATGGAGAATGAATAGGGTGAGAAGGCGCATGCTCAACCAGCCGATCCATTCATTTCAATGGACACCGCAGGGTACATGGCCAGTTGGCCACCATTCTCATGATTGTGGGGGTCCTAATAGCCAACCTTCCACTGATCCTATAGTTATGTCTTATCCTGTGAAGAGGTGATAACTTGATATAAGCATAATACTCCTTTAGGACCATTATTAAATTCCTACAATGTGCTCCTAGAATCTAGTGTTGAGTGAATCAAAGTTTTCGAATTGAGCTCCGATACGAATTTCAGGAAACATTTTATTCGCCATGAAGGCAAATTTCCTTGCACTTCGTGGTAACAAATCAATTTTTCCTAAAATAGTGGCTGAAAGTAAAAAAATAAAATATATACTCGCCTTACTGTCGTTTTAGGTAATTTTTCAGAATAAGCTATCATGTGTAAGTGCTGGAGGAACAACACTATATCTGGTCATCACATGACTTGTAATCTGGTATTTTTTTTAGCTGTCTGCAATCTGTAATTCTCAGATTTGTCTGAGCTAGAGAGTGGAGACTAGCTGGTATCATGTCTGCTCATATACTGCACCTGGAGAAACAGGAGATCCTACTCCCTAACGCTCCACATCACAACCTCAGAAGCAGCATTAACAAAGACATTACACAACAGTGCTGAGCAGTTTAGATGTAGATCCAGCAGTGAAGTAAGACTACATCAGTGACATGAGACAGCAGTCTCTCTGTCTGTCTCTCTTGCTCTGCCAGTCTGCAGCAATCCCATCCCCCTACCTATTCCCCTCTCCATAAACTTCTAGGTAATCTTATCCTTCAATGAACAGGCAGCCCGCCTTCACTGAAGACATATCTGAGCACTGAATTGAAATTTAGTAAAGAGGAGAGGGAGCAGGAGAGGATAAGAGGAGAAGGAAGCATCTTTTGCTGATAAGATATATTACATAGTTCATATTTTTTTTATTTTTTATAATTTTTTATTCGGATTCATATATATATATAGATATATCAACATCATCGACATTACACAGTATTGTCAGAAATAGATACAGTTAGTCAGTATAGACCTTTTACAGATAGACCACAAATCAGCCTGTTAAGGTTGTGCCATCAACATCTATTTAACTGTATAATAGAAAGGCGAATCCATTTTCTATGTGAAAAACAAAAATAAACTTCCCCTTGAACCCCTATCCCACAACGTAGCCTGTGAACAGTAACGTTTAGCACTGTGGGTAAATCCCCTCCAAAGATCAATCCCCTAGTTTACCTAGCCTATTAGCTATCCTTTCCTTCATGAACCAGGTCGTTTCGGTGAATGGCTTAACCACCTCTCGAATTTCATACTGTGTAAGAGACTTTTCAATAAAATCTTTCCATTTGTGGAAAAATCTTTTCGTGGCATTTTCTTTATTCCTTTCCGTGTCCAATCTGTCCTTATACATAAGCACCTTCATTGTACCTATCACCTCCTCTAGGGAGGGTAATTGTGGCCACTTTCTCGGCACACACTTCTTAGCTGCCAGTTGCATGACATGTGGCCCTTTAATGCCTACTATATTGGAGGACTCCGCCTCTTGATCTTTGGGGACAAAGTGAAACACACACTGTAATGGCGCATCCTGAACCTCCACCTCCCAAGTGTTTTTAATAAAGTCACATATGTCAGTCCAGTAGCGTCTCAAAAGACTACACCCCCAAAGTCCATGCAATAGATCAGCTTTCTGAAGGCCACACTTAGGGCAGCTCCTCAGATAGTGTGCTGGTGCATTAGTGTATGAGAGATCAAACGCATAAGTTGCTTTATGTATTATTTTAAATTGGATTTCTCTCCAAGGTTCACTAGCTATAGCACTCCTGACTTATTACATAGTTCTTATATTTGCCTGTACTATTCTTTTATGGAAAAAAATAATAATGAAACAACAGATATCCTTTAAGATCTGTACTGGTTTTAAGACTTAGGTGCCAGGCCCTCTATGGTTCTTCTTCTGCAGGGATGACTGATGAGCCCTGGGTGACTGCCCTGGTCACATTATCCTAAGGCCTCATACATTTTACTTCAATATTAGCGTATGAAAACACACAGGCCATAAATTGAAAATGTTATCCCCAGATTATTCAGACTCTGTAAATCACAGTGTAATCCGATTTCTGTTGAAATGGGTCATTATTTATTGTACTGGAAACTGATATCATGCAGCCGGTTGATAAGCAATAGGTCAGTCAGCATCAAGTCCCTATCAACTTATGAACCGGTAACATTTGATCTGTGCGCCAAACGCCTCCCGCCCTGACTCCCCTGTCAGATCCCCTTTTCTTCAGATTTCATATTAAATAAGAGACAGTCTCGGACCGAAATTTAATTAGAAGGGATTTCGAGCTCCTGGAAGAATCCGCGTCCACCAGCCAAACCTCATATCTCATAACCGTCTCTGCCTTCTGCTGGAATCTTCCTACGGTGGGAAGAATTATCTCTTCTACAAAATGATGTTTGAGGAAGGATTTTGTCCAATTTATCTGGAGTCTGCCGAATAGATGTGAGATGGGAAGAGGTAACCTTTAGGACTTCGCTTGTATAAGCTGCGCCTCTCATGACGTCCGATTGAAAACACTACATATTATCAACCAGAGTGTCTTCTTGAAAGGATTCTGTGTCTGATCTAAGTCATCTCATATCCACAAACCTGACAGGCCAGACTCCTGAAATGGCTAGTAGTGTTGATAACGAATATTCGAATTGCAAATTTTAATCGCGAATATCGGCACTTCGAGAATTCGCGAATATTTAGAATATCGCTAAATATATTCGTGATTGCGAATTTTTTTTTAAATACCAGTTCATGCGAATGCGAATTTTTGCAATCAAGAAAATAATGCCTGGAGATCATGAATTCGCGAATTCTCAAATATATGGCGAAATATCGCACAAATATTCGCGAAATATCGCGAATTCGAATATTGCCCCTGCCGCTCATCACTAATGGCTAGTAAACATCTAATAATACCAACAAACTTTTACAGAGAACTATGTGCAGCATCCATGACCTTGACAGTTCACATTTTACATCTATTTACATGTAAAGTTGATGTTTGTTTTTAAAGGGATTTTTTCCACCTGAGATATTATAGTATATTGATTTTGTATGCCATAGAAGTTGATTAGTTGAAGCCTGACTGGGAGCCTCGCAGACTTGGTCCCCAGTTACCAATGTAGAAACCCAATCCTGACCATGAATATTCACTTTCCATTATGGGTTATGACAGCGGCTAGCTCAGATGTCTTCAGAGTGACTACATTATTTAAAGTATATGCTATAAGTGTCTCTATGAAAGCCAGGTTTACACGTACTGATGTAGCGGTCGGCTGCTCGTTCAGTAAAGGAAACCTCTGCATTTACATGCAGCGATCTCCTTCACTGTATGCTATTGGGATCGCTTGTCCACATACAGAATAATTGTTTCTGGGCAGCAGATCATTGTTTAGACCGCATAATCTGCTGCCCAGAAACGATGATTGATGTGCCTGCACGAACAAGAGGTGCACCCGATGATCGAACGTTTCACGGGTGATCGGCGGCACATTTAGATGGGCAGATTGTCACTAACAATTGTTAGCAGGAACTGAAGAAAAGCATGGTCAGGTGCAGGAGTCCTAATAAATCCCATGGGATGTATATATTAAACAAATGCCAGTGACAAATGTTTTATAGTGGCATCTGTCACCCATAGGGACCCGTTGTTAAAAAAAAAAGTAGTATATGTGCAGTACCCCAGATCAGGCACTACCATTCCTACACCCTGCTACTGTCTCTAATGGCTAACAAATAATGTCATCTGTATATTTATTCCAGGTCCTTTGATATTGTGCCTTAATAACATTGCTATGTAACTGGTATGTATTGTATTTCATTCACTGTGCCTTGTTGTTCAGCAGGTGGCAGTGTACCTGGCAGAGAGAGTACCTTGAGATAAAATGGAACTTCCCATTCTATTTCTCCCACCTTTTAAGCAGAAGTGGGCTAGTTCTGCTTCCTACCAAGGGAGGGGTTGCGGAAAGCTATAGTGAGTTGACAGAAGAATTGGAAAGAGACAAGACATGGCACGATGATGGGAATGGAGCCTCCTCCCCCCTCCTGCAGCAGGAGTCTCCCCAGGGGAAGCAAGTTTGCCTGCCAGTTTATCCCAAAACCTGCTGGAACCAGAGAAAGATCCAATATTGCCTGGATGCAAGTTTATTAAATTAAAGCCGTTAAACTTTATAAAGTCTAGACTCGACTTATTTTCCACCAACTATTACTCTCCCCTTTACTGCTATGGGGCCTAACCCTGGGGAGCAAAGGTATCCAGGTAGGAGCACCGTGACATACAAATAATTCAGGCCATATCACCAATCAGCATTCCTAAATTCCTGGGACACGATCGGCCCTGGGGAACGCGCGCTGCATATATCCATACATTTTTTTTTTACTGCATGCCAGTGTATGGAATAGTGTACTATACAGTCCACAATGTTGGAGTGGGGTCCCAGGGGCCCACCAGAGAAATTATTCTCGGGGCAATCTCCTATATCATCAGTGGAGTTTATCAGGTTTTGGATCAAATAAATAGACCCTAGCGGCAAGTGATCGGCTCCAAAGGCAGATTAATATTTTTTCCTCTTCTCTATTTTGAGGGTCCTCTATGATGTCGGAGCCTGTGAGGATCATCTGGTACTAAGCCAGTCCGAGTCTGATAGTCTATGCTATTCCATGCTATTTTTTTTTCTGGATATACTGATGTACACTGACCAAGTGGTCAAAAAGATGCCTTTTTGTCCTCCTGCAAGCTAATATAACACTATGGAGTTGTTTGGCCACCCTAAGGTTACCTCTGGGTATGGGACACATACTTACAAACATTTTCGTTGGTAAATTCAGGACATGTAAACCTTACCCTGAGAATTCACACTTGTGGTCAGGGCTTACATCAGTCCTGCCCATTTTCAGCCCAAGACAGCAAATTCAGGTCAGTTGGCAACTATGGGAAAGTCACATTTATGGAAAGAAATCAGTTTTTAATTGGAAAAAGATGTGAAATTTCTTAGTGTGCCCACTTCAGGGTCATAAGTACTTAGTTATGCATATAGTGCCAGGTAGAAAAGCTTTCCATAATATATGACTAGTGTGGCTCGGTGTTGGAAAATGCTGAAAACGTCAACTAATCACAGCTGTCCTACTACATTGGTAAAGCAGCTCTGCTATATCTGTATCCTTTGCGGTAGAGCTTAGTACCATTCTTGGTAGGACAATAGCTACAGTGTCCTTGACTGGGATTGCTGATAGAAAACCCACAGTGTATACAGAAATATCTTCCTGGTAATCACAATTATCATATCCCAATTATCTGTGGCTCTGATAAGCTACCAGGACTATTCCATATGAACGTTATTAGTGGAGCTTTCATGTGCATTATGTTCCCCTCTCTGGAGATATGCCAAGGACATCCTATATAGGGGATCATTTAAAGTGGTTGTGTCATCAATTAGTTAAAAGGGTATTCCCACCTTAGACCCATAGGATATGTGCCATACATTTTTAGGTGGAAAACTGTTTTAACCTCTTAACAGTCACGTTAAAATTGGGAAAATCCTCCCAAAAATTTCAATTTTTAAAAATTTATTGGAGATTTTTAATGTGTGTCTGCAGTAAATCCTGTTGGTGCACAACTCAGGGGAGACTATTGCATTTTTAACTCCTTAGTGACATCATTCATTTTAGCCTTAAAGGGGTTGGCCACTATATAAGTACTTTACACAACATTGTTGGAGGCAGGGTAAAAATGAGTTTCCAAATATACATTATTTAAAAAATCTGTCTGCTAATATTTTTATAGTAATCCACGCCCCCTGAGCCCCGCTCTGCGTGCAGCCAGTTCGTCCATGGCTGCACGCGACATGGAGGAGCTTTAGAGAAAGCTCGTCCATGCCTTTATTGTAACTGCACATGCGCTGCTTTTCCTAATCTGCCTAAGAGCAGCGCATGTCCAGTCTGCCTCCCGGCAATCAGAGGATCCTAATGCCGGCTGAAAGGTTCTGATCCCCAAAGTCCATGACTGTGGGGATCATAACCTTCTAAAATGTGTATATATATAATATCCCAACCCGTGTGGGCTCCAGCCCCCATTGTGCCCCCCTAATTTCAGGATGGCCAGCGGCAGCGCTGCTGATCCCCTTTCTGACCCCCCTCCAACCCCGATCTGTTTCAGGATGGCCGAGCGGTTAGCAGAGTGTCAGCTATAAAATACAGCTCACACTCTGCTTGAAACGGCTGACATCAGTGTTGGCACCGATGTTGGCCGTTTAACCCCTTCCATGCTGCGGTCCATAGGGATCGCTGTATAGAATGGGTTAAGAGATGGAGGGAGATCCCTCCCTCTCCCATCGGGCTGCTGCTGTGCTGTGGCAGCGGCCCGATGGTTACTTGAGGTGCTGTTGTTACTATGGCATCACAGTTGGCCAGGGATGTCATGTGACCACTCCTCTGAAGATGGTTGCTGTGATGCATGCTGGGATTTTTACTTTTACTTTGCAGCTGCTCCGCCCACACAGCCTCTCATCTATGGGAACATACTATGCCGAACACATTAGAAAAATTATACATACACAGTATATCTCTCATTATACTAATACCTCTTGGTTTTAGTTATTATCTGGGGCCATTATTTTTTTTTATGCGTATGGTGGCCAACCCCTTTAAGGACCAATAATATTTTCCACTTTTGTGTTCTACCAGTCAGAAATTTTAAATGTTTTCTTCTAAATGATTTTATTTTATTTTGTGGGATTAGTTGTAGCTTTTTTAGGAACCATTTTGGGGTATATATAGTGTATTGCATAACTTTTATTATTTTATTTTTAGGGGGAAAGATAAAAAATGATTTATTTTTTATGCCCTAAATGTGAATAAAATGACATTCCTGTATATGTAAATCTCAATTCAGATAGTGTCAACATCAGAGTAGATAATTCACAGAACTTCCTGTCACCATGACTGAACATTAGGAGACTTTAGAGCATAACGGTCATATTTTCACTCAAAATTCAGTTTTCATATATGTTGTTGCTGCTGTGGTGATGATCCATAATCACTAATTATTGTGCTCACATACCACTTGTTTAATAAGATTCCTTCCATAGCAACCGCTCCTCACAAGACTTCTTTCTGACTATCTTCTCAAGATGGCCGCCGATGCCCTTACCCTGAGGCTAAGACCTCCCTCCCTAACTACCCAGAATTCATTAGGCTCATCCTGGGAACGCGGCAGCCTCACCCCAACCAGACTTTCTCCAGACTTAAACACGCCCTCTTTCTCCAGTTGATCGCAAATTTTTATCGCAAATTTCGGCACTATCCCGGTCCGACGGAAGCGCACGCAGCGTTCGGGACTGCCCGCTACTACGTCCTCCCTCTTCTGTATATAGAAGATAGGAGATGGAGGACACCTAGCAACGCTGTTATAGCCGCACCACTGAAATGCCTGGAGGAGGAAAGAACATGCTGCAATTACCAGGTAATTCAATACCTATACAAAAGTATTAACTCGGGAACTAAGGTAAACTTTATAGTCAGACCAATCCAATTACATTAAAAATATATATATGACAGTTACCCTTTAACTGACACTATAACTTCTAATATGGCCAATTTCAAGTTTTAGTGGAAATCCTCTTTAAAGGGGTTGTCTTATCGACAGGATATGCCATAAATGTCCGATTGGTGTGGGTCTCACCTTTGAGAACTGCTTCTGTCTCTAGAACAGGGCCCTGAAATGAAGGGAGAGTGAGCCTTGCATGAGCAGCCACCCTCCATACTCTGCTATAGGACTTTTGATATTAGATAGAGCGCTGACTTGGGTATTTGCAGAAGTCCCCTAGTGGTGAATGGAGTGGTACGACTTGCTTTCTATTCACTGCTATGGGACTTCTGAAAAGAGCTGAGCATACTCGCTTCTGGAATTCATCCAGGAGGATGCCACCCGCTGACTGAACAGCGTCAGAACGAGGAGATAGACTGCTCCTTTGGAGAGAAGAAGCTGAAACCAGCTATTTGGACTTAAAGGGGAACAAATCTCTGGATTTGAGGGACCTGAATAATAATAATAATAATAATAATAATAATAATAATATACAGTACAGACCAAAAGTTTGGACACACCTTCTCATTCAAAGAGTTTTCTTTATTTTCATGACTATGAAAATTGTAGATTCACACTGAAGGCATCAAAACTATGAATTAACACATGTGGAATTATATACATAACAAACAATTGTGAAACAACTGAAAATATGTCATATTCTAGGTTCTTCAAAGTAGCCACCTTTTGCTTTGATTACTGATTTGCACACTCTTGGCATTCTCTTGATGAGCTTCAAGAGGTAGTCCCCTGAAATGGTTTTCACTTCATAGGTGTGCCCTGTCAGGTTTAATAAGTGGGATTTCTTGCCTTATGAATGGGGTTGGGACCATCAGTTGCGTTGAGGAGAAGTCAGGTGGATACACAGCTGAGAGTCCTACTGAATAGACTGTTATAATTTGTATTATGGCAAGAAAAAAGCAGCTAAGTAAAGAAAAACGAGTGGCCATCATTACTTTAAGAAATGAAGGTCAGTCAGTCAGCCGAAAAATTGGGAAAACTTTGAAAGTAAGGGCTATTTGACCATGAAGGAGAGTGATGGGGTGCTGCGCCAGATGACCTGGCCTCCACAGTCACCGGACCTGAACCCAATCGAGATGGTTTGGGGTGAGCTGGACCGCAGAGTGAAGGAAAAAGGGCCAACAAGTGCTAAGCATCTCTGGGAACTCCTTCAAGACTGTTGGAAGACCATTTCAGGGGACTACCTCTTGAAGCTCATCAAGAGAATGCCAAGAGTGTTCAAAGCAGTAATCAAAGCAAAAGGTGGCTACTTTGAAGAACCTAGAATATGACATATTTTCAGTTGTTTCACACTTGTTTGTTATGTATATAATTCCACATGTGTTAATTCATAATTATGATGCCTTCATAGTCATGAAAATAAAGAAAACTCTTTGAATGAGAAGGTGTGTCCAAACTTTTGGTCTGTACTGTACATTCAGTGGAGCAAAGAGATTTCAAGCAAATACTTTATTCTTAATTCTCAGGTGCAGATTCAGTTCAGCACCTGGACAGCTCCTCATTGAAAACCCATGATCTCACATCACCGATGATAATCATGTACAGTTCTAGGTGAATATATAACAGTGGCCATGACATTTACTTCTGCTGTATTAAGAGGCAATCTATTCTTCAGTGCTGTACAGAGACTAACATAAGTCCCCAGTGGTCACAATCTGATACATAAGTATATACTGTATATCTATATCTATCTATCTACATATTTTTGGAGTGTTGATGGAAACCAGAGTTCCTGGAATAAGCCCCTAAAAACACCGGGAGAAGGTATGGATTTGTTGTAGATGTTGTCCTTGATTGGATTTGGGTCGGATTAACACAACTAGTTTACATACCACATCTCATTAAAGGGGTTATCCGAGAGTATAAAAGCCAACCAATATGCCGGGCCCCGAACACTGAATATACTTACCCTGCTCCCTGCACTGCTCCTGGTTCCCGCACAGCCACTACTGCCTCTCCCCATGTGCGGATGAAAACATTTGGTGTCAGGGGGGAGCAGCCAATGACAGGCTGTGACGGGGATGAGCATCCCTAGTATCGCAGGTGACGCTAGGGAGGGTCGTCCCTGTCACCGCCTGCCATTGGCTGCTTCCCCCTTCGACACCGGATGTTTTAATCCCAGCACAGGGAGAAGGAGCAGCGACGGTGCGGGGACCAGTATCGGCGAATGGAGTATATTCAATGTGAGTGGCCCGGCATATGGGGGGGACATTTAGGGTTGGATAAACCCTTTAAGCATGTGTGCTAACTCTACTAGATCCGTATATTAATATGCATACCGTAAAGTACCCAATTAATAGTGCAATACAGTATGGTGCTCAAATAACAGTAGTTTACGTTTATCACGTAACACTTGTATAAAGCTACAAATAATAACACAATACTGCAATAATAAATGATACAAAGTAGTAGTGTCACATGGAGTACTCAAATAATACCAACATACAGTGATAAAAACAGATCTACATATGACGTAGACTGATAACACCGTCACACGATGTCTAAATGATACTGCTATGTAATTATAGGGTACCTAAACTTTTACTGAAGTCGGGTGAGAGTAGAGATCCCCTGGAAGTATGTTCAATCTGTTTTCTACATTGGAAGCCACTGAGAAGCTCTGGTGCACCTTCATGGCAGTTTTATGGTGGCACGTTTTTGTCCTGTTTTTTTTCCAGGCTTTTTTTTCTATGAAGAAGCCTGTGGGAAAACAATTGCTAAAAGGCCATACCTAGAAGCCATGAAACACTAAAAGATACACCAAAAATTAGAAAAAAAAAACAACAAAAGAATGCACATCCAGCTGGTGTTTTTTGTCGAATACACTATGGAGTAGATTTATCAAAAGTAGCTCAAAGAAAAACCGTCTTAGTTGCCCATTGCAACCAATCAGATTCCACCTTTCATTTTTAAGAGCTCCCTTGAAAAATGAAAGGATTAATCTGATGGCTAGCTATGGGCACCTCAGTCAGTTTCCCTTAGCACCACTTTTGATTACTCTCCCCACTCTTTTGGTGGTTGCAAGCCTCAGGAGATAGAATATGGTTGACATACAGTCAGTTCCATAAATATTGGGACATCAACACAATTGTAACATTTTTGGCTCTATACACCACCATAATGGATTTAAAATGAAACAAACAAGATGTGCTTTAACTGCAGACTGTCAGCTTTAATTTGAGGGTATTTACATCAAAATCAGGTGAACGGTGTAGGAATTACAACAGTTTGCATATATGCCTCCCACTTGTTAATGGACCAAAAGTAATGGGACAATTGGCTTCTCAGCTGTTCCATGGCCAGGTGTGTGTTATTCCCGCATTATCCCAATTACAATGAGCAGATAAAAGGTCCAGAGTTCATTTCAAGTGTGCTATTTGCATTTGGAATCTGTTGCTGACAACTCTCAAGATGAGATACAAAGAGCTGTCACTATCAGTGAGGCAAGCGATCATTAGGCTGAAAAAACAAAACAAAGCCATTAGAGAGATAGCAAAAACATTAGGTATGGCCAAAACAACTGTTTGGAACATTCTTAAAAATAAGGAACGCACCAGTGAGCTCAGCAACGCCAAAAGACCCGGAAGACCACGGAAAACAACTGTGGTGGATGACTGAAAAATTCTTTCCCTGAGAAGAAAACACCCTTCACAACAGTTGGCCAGATCAAAGTCAACAATCAAGAGAAGTGTCAAAGTCAACAATCAAGAGAAGACTTCACCAGAGTGAATACAGACGGTTCACCACAAGATATAAACCATTGGTGAGCCTCAAAAACAGGAAGGCCAGATTAGAGTTTGCCAAACGACATCTAAAAAAGCCTTCACAGTTCTGGAACAACATCCTATGGACAGATGAGACTAAGATCAACTTGTACCAGAGTGATGGGAAGTGAAGAGTATGGAGAAGGAAATGAACTGCTCATGATCCTAAGCATACCACCTCATCAATGAAGCATGGTGGTGGTAGTATCATGGCTTGGCCATGTATGGCTGCCGATGGAACTGGTTCTCTTGTATTTATTGATGATGTGACTGCTGACAAAAGCAGCAGGATAAATTCTGAAGTGTTTCGGGCAATATTATCTTCTCATATTCAGCCAAACGCTTCAGAATTCATTGGACGGCACTTCACAGTTCAGATGGACAATGACCCAAAGCATACTGCAAAAGCAACCAAAGAGTTTTTTAAGGGAAAGAAGTGGAATGTTATGCAATGGCCAAGTCAATCACCTGACCTGAATCTGATTGAGCATGCATTTCACTTGCTGAAGACAAAACTGAAGGGAAAATGCCCCAAGAACAAGCAGGAACTGAAGACCGTTGCAGTAGAGGCCTGGCAGAGCATCACCAGGGATGAAACCCAGCGTCTGGTGATGTCTATGCGTTCCAGACTTCAGCCTGTAATTGACTGCAAAGGATTTGCAACCAAGTATTAAAAAGTGAAAGTTTGATTTATGATTACTATTCTGTCCCATTACTTTTGGTTCCTTAACAAGTGGGAGGCACATATGCAAACTGTTGTAATTCCTACACCGTTCATCTGATTTAGATGTCCCTCAAATTAAAGCTGACAGTCTGCAGTTAAAGCACATCTTGTTCTTTTCATTTCAAATCCATTGTGGTGGTGTATAGAGCCAAAAATGTTAGAATTGTGTCGATGTCCCAATATTTATGGACCTGACTGTACCTCTTAGCAGGGTGATGCTCCACAGGGTGCCCACCCCTAAGGCTGGCGATCAGCAGAGGTCACTATATGGAATACCAGTCTCTGCATATGTCTTGGTGGGTTTTTTTTTTCTCTAAAAATCATAAAATAACGGCAAATCTATCCTTCAGAAAAATAATAATGATTCCAGCATGTATCAGATTATTTGGAGGCATCTCTCAGCTGTCTGGTGTCTAATGAGTTACATAATCCACACATTCAAAAAATCCACAAACAGCTTTCTGCGATCTGTCAAGTCTTTTAGCAGACAGCAATGTTTTTTGGCAAGCTCATACCTCCTGATAGCGCCAATCAGCTCTTCTCTTGTGCTCCATTTAATTAACACAAAGATTTGGCTGGATCTCCACCTAGGGTGAAAGCAATAAAACTATTGAGAAAAAAAAAGAAAAGAAAAGAAAATTCTACCTGCCTCTCCAAGGTGCCGAATCCCTTATCAGGTGCCAGGGAACAGGAAGATTTCCTATTCTCTGATCGTTAGATTTTTTTAATTACCAGGAGGCAGATTTCTTTGCTCTGCTGAATGCACGTGGTTTATTGTCCTAAGAACATGTGCTTCAGCAAATGGCGTTTCTTTCCTGCACCCCTCCTTGAGGAACGTGTATTTCTGATGGCTTGACAGACAGGCAAGCAATATGGAGCGCCTAGGAGAAGCAGACGGGATGCTGGGTGGAAGTGACAGGCTAGAGACGCTAGTTATTAAAGAGGAAAAAGTGTCACCATATCCTTCCTTTATTAGAGTAGATGCCATGCTTCCGCTTACCAATGCTATGTGGAATAGACAGGGTTAAAACACAGACCGCTGACCCCAATAACCGCTGTATCGGAAGGATGGGGAATTTTCAACTCTATAAATTCCTGAATAAACTGCTTAGGGTATATTCAGACTATTTATTGCAGGTATTTCTGCAAGCTCCATAGAGTTGAACGGGACAGTGCCCAAAAATTTTTGCAAGAAGTCTGCCACGTGTGAATACCCCCTTAGGGCCCATTCACACGAGCGTATTTTTCTTGCCGCATCAGAATCAGATGCAGACCTGTTCATTTCTATGGGACTTCAAAATCCATGGATAGCACACCGTGTGCTACCCGCTTCCGTATGTCCTATATTTGTTCGCAAAATGTGGTCCGTGGCCCCATTCAAGTCTATGGTTCCGCAAAAATGCGGACTGCACACGGAATGTGTTTCGTATGCAATCCGTATTTTGCCGATCTGTGTCCGAAGACTTAAATGACCTGCCATGTCACCTTTAAATCTTTATTAAAATGATACCTTCCATTGATTTGCGAATCCGTAAAATACAGAAGACGTATGGAAGCATGCATTCCGTTTTTTTGCAGACATGCGTGAGATTTTGTTGAACAACTGATGCAGATATTTGCGGACCACAAATAACTGATGGCCGTCTGAATGAGCCCTAAGAGTCAGTAATCTGCCATTGCACCTTCATATGCCTTCTATTTCCTAGTGAAGCATAAAAACAGATCAACAAATGTTGTTATGCAATGTATAAGCTTTATTTGCTGAAAAAGGGGACGGGCCGCAGTATAGGTATAAAATGTATGACCATTGGGACCACCACCGATCACGCTGTGTGAATGGAGCAGTGGTGTCCATACATGAGCGCTCCATTCACTGCCCATGATACTGCCAAAGATAGCTCTCGGTTCTATCAAAAGGAGCCGTGGTCACACATACACACTACTGCTCCATTCATTCGTGATCAGTGGGATCCCCCAGGGATCATACATATATCACTTATCCTGTGGCTAGGTGGCAAATCTTGTTAATGAGATAACCCCCTTAAAGGAACATGTCCATAAATTGTTAGCACATATCAGCACCCTATATATATGAATATTCTAGGTAGTTTTTATTTATTTTTTATAAGAAAAAAAAATCAGGTGGATGGTTTTCTGCATTCATCCTCCTTTCATGCTCCTTTCCTGTCTCTTTTACTTCCTCTTTGCACTCGTAGCACTAAAAACAATGATGCTTAAAGGGGTTTTCTAGGAGTTTACTATTGATGGCCTAGTTTCTCATAATAGGCCATCAATATATGATTGTCAGGGGTCCAACACCCCTCAGTCCTGCTCATCAACTCTTTCAGCACTGGAAGTCAGCACTGGAACTACTTACCCCCATCCATTGAGTAGTGGACAGAGCTGCTTACTGGAGCACTGCTCTAACCAACTTGGTCCACTACACAATGGATGGAAGTGAGTAGTTCCATCACCAACCCAACTTCTCCTACTGTAGCTACGCTGAGAGGCGGGGGGGTGGGGGGGGGGGGGTTAGGATGTTGAATGTGAGGATAATTGATATAAAAATCCTGGAATACCCCTATAAGGCTACTTTCACACATATGGTAAAGGTATCCGTCAAGCCCTTCGGCAGAGGAACAGCCTGCCAGAGTTCTCCGTATCTGTGCACTGCCAGACCCCATTGACTATAATGGGATCCGGCAGTAAGTCAGCCGATTTTCACCATGAAGGACAAAGACCTGTGCCTGCCTGATATCTTTACCTCATGAGTGAAAGTAGCCTAACTCTCTCAATCAGGCCATCACTGAGACCAGAGAGTGACTCAATGAGAGCATCACACAACACACTAATCAATGCAGTGCTCTTCTGTGGAGAACTTTATCTAGGCCTGTGACGAGAACAACAGAACTGCCCCACTGTCATCCCAGTTCTACACCAACTTTTATCATGAGGATTACCATTCAGGTAACATCTTCCGCTCACAGCAGCAGTAAACTGACAATAGATCACCAATCTATATATAAGTTTTATCTCTCTGTGCTGACTGTTATAGAAGGACAATATTTAATAAGTCGTTTTCAGAGGTATAGTACTGCTGAAATGAAAAAGAAAAAACAGCTAAAAATTCTAAAAAGAAACCCCGTTTTCTATGAATACTGAGTTTAAAAAAATACCCTTTTTCTAACAGAAGTGTCACTTTAACTTCGTATTAGGTTCTTCATCTGGACTGCTCTCCATTGGAGCCCCATGGGGTCACATCAGAGATGGTAGCCATGTACAGTTATACAAGTTATGACAGGAACAAACTTTTCCATAAGACAACAGATCTGGGAATATTTCCTATGAAATGTATTGAGTTGTGAACACTGAACCATTATGCGCTGAGCAGACTTCCCACACAAAGAACATTTCTCAAATGAGACAAACTTGGAACACAATCCTTCACCGTAATAAAGGCTGAGAAAATTTCAAGGTGCTGCTTAGCTTAAGGCTTTCAGTGCAGTCTCTTCAAGGACCTGGCACTGCAGTCTAGGTGACATTTAATGACATGTCAACATCTGCACAAAGAATTATTGATGTGCCATGTTAAAGAGGCACTCAGCTTGCAGAGGCTGCCGTGCGTCTGCACCGAGGTACCATCTATCTCATCTGACATCAAAGTACAAGCGGTAGAAAGTTTGAACACCTTTGAAAATGATTCTTCAGGAGGATCTGAGGGGGGCACTGGAGCTGCATCTGCAATTCCTTTGACTCTTTAATTTCCCTAAAGACCTCCGGTAATTTCCATGGGATTTATAGAGAGAGAACAACACAGAAATCTATCTACCTGTGATGAGCTTTGGGTTTTATTTTCTGTGCACCAAGATAGAGAGTTCTCTATGAGAATGGAGCTTGACGTTTGATGGTATTGGAGTGATATGTGAGCAGACGTGATGTCATGGAGTCTACCATATGTACATCAGCAGACCCATGGAAACCAATTAGGAGTTAGATATAGCTACTAGATGTACCTATAGGGTGAGGTGCACAACTCTCTATGGGTCCACCTTGTCTTTGTGAACATCCCGCAACAGTAAGCAGCATAGAGTGAGTTCAGATCTGGGTTTTATTCTATTAGAAACCTTCTAGCTAAAAAAAAACAACCTGAAAAATTATGAAGCAGCCCAGAGCAGGGGGTTTCTGCAAATGTATAACCAAGCATGGATGGCACACCCAGGGTTAACACCCTGGCTCAGCTCTTGTAGGAGGTTTGATTCATCCCCAGCTTGGTTAGAGAGTCTAGACTGCATTTTGGGAGAGAGAGAGGAAGCTGTGACTTGTGCTCCCTCTTCTAAGGCCCAAAAAACTACAGAGACTCACCGATCTCTGCATGACCTACAGAAGGAGAGAAGGAGAAAGACAAAGGAGTGAACTAGAGGACCTAGAGCCTACATGGCTGAACATTGGAGTCAGTAAGGTAACATGCTACCGAAAGCTGCTAAGACTTGCAATGAGGGGATTTGGGTTAAGACACCCTTCATACCTGGACACAACTTGGCCAGTCGTATCTCTACAATTCTGCATTCCTCAGTGAACATTACAGCCACCATTGCACGAGTCCTTGCCTAAATGCATACATCGGTATCTGGGAAGAATTGCACTGTGTACAGTTGGAACTGTGTTTTGCTACCATTGGATGTACTACAACTCATATTTTGTACTACAGTAAAGAGAGGCATTTATTCTGTTAAATCTGGACTGGTTACTGACTCCGGCAGCGGCCATTGCACTCTACATGTCCTCCCTTGCACCCATACAAACACCTAACATCATTGACACCCCAACTACCATCTGGCAGGAGCCCCAGAATTGGAGGATGAAAGGGTTCACCCTACTTTCACTACATAGCCCTAGGGAGTAACGGTGGAAGGAAAGCCACTACCACTCCCATCCTCCACTCTTTCATGATTTTCATCCTAGAATGGAGATGATTAGCAGAGATGTAGCCGCGATGTGGTCAGGCCCATGTTCTGTTTTGCTCCTGACCCTCTGCTTGTTTACCTCTCCCTACCCGCATGCTGCCTACCCCGACCTTATGTCCGAAGCAGGTTCCTCACGTCCTTCTTGTCTTCCTAATGTAATGACTTTTCTTACTCTTTGTTTTGCCTTTCCGACAAAATGGAATCAAGTTTAACTCCATTTTAATGACTGCTCGAACATGAAAATCTGCATAACAGCCACCTGTTAGCATGATATTAGACCGCACAGCCGTGTCATGCAGCGATCACATCTGTGCATGGAGATAAGAAGACGCAATTATCAGCGCTCGTCTGGCCAACTAATTAACCCATTAAAGGAGTAGATGAGATGGTGAAAATAACATTTTAATAGATAAAAGGTATACAACGTAAAGGCAGAAAAATTAAAGCAAGCTTCAGTGGAATCACCACAGATCAGTCCTAAGAGCTAAAGATGTAGCAGAGCTGAGCCTTGGCAAGATCCCAATGTGTTACTTATGGTTTTACACAGGACTGCAAGTGGCAAGGTGATGCTCCCTCCACTCACAAACGCAAAAATAATGTAGCTCCAGAAAGTTTATGATCATTTCAGCTCTGCTACATCTGCAAATTAAATTTCCAATAGACAGATGGGCCGATGCCTCTAAATAAAGAATATTTTGCTCTAGTACATTTTTAGGACTAAATCTATAATAAAATGACTTGTGGAGGAAAAGTCTTATTAGGAAAATAGCGATTTCAGAGAGTAATAAGGAAGTATTGATTATGAGATTGAAATCTGGCATCTGATGCATGGGGCCTTTATGGTAAGTACAGTAACATGGTAGGTGTATCTTGCAGATGGAGTGTTCTTTGGTGTAGTATTTGTAATTGGTGTCAAAATCTTGTATTTATGAGCATTCAGTCAGTGCAAGGCTGGATTTACAGCCAGTGATTATCGTGAGCGTCAGATAATGGGGTTAATTGCTGCACAAGTGTAAATGGTCATAACGACTGGAACCATCAGATTTAGAAGATTTCTGTCTTCCACAAAGACTGGTGCAAAAATGATTGTTGCTTATTTAAAGGGGCATGGCTATGGGGTGTCAGAGGTGGCAGTCACACCTAGGCCCTGGAGCCTGAGGAGGCCCAAAGCCCCTCTGCCACATATGAAGACATGAAATGGCACGTGGTATATAAGAGAGTACTCCTCCGTGCCAGAGATTACTCCACTGTGCTACATACATCTGTGCTAGAGATTACTCCACTGTGCTACATACATCTGTGCTAGAGATTACTCCTCTGTGCTACATACATCTGTGCTAGAGATTACTTCTCTGTGCTACATGCATCTGTGCTAGAGATTACTCCTCTGTGCTACATACATCTGTGCTAGAGATTACTCCTCTCTGCTAGAGATTACTTCACTGTGCTACATACATCTGTGCTAGAGATTACTTCTCTGTGCTAGAGATTACTCATCTGTGCTAGAGATTATTCCACTGTGCTAGAGATTATTCCACTGTGCTAGAGATTAGTGATGAGCGGGAGGTGCCATATTCGATTTCTCGATATTTCACGAATATTCGATTGAATATTCGTCTTATATTCGTCGATCAAATGTTCGTCATTATGCTATTTATCGCGAATAATATGCGATTTAATTAATCGCGTATTGCGTATTCTAAAAAACAAAGTTATAGCAATATAGCGAATATTCGTAAAATACACATATAGACTGCAATTTCACTAATGTAGTGCTATAAAATTGGACAAAAAAAATAAAGATTATAGCACTTCATTAGTGAAATTTCAGTCTATATGTGTAATTTACGAATATTCGCTATGTTGCTAAATATTCTTGTCTTACAATATGACGAATATTCTAAAAAACAAATATATAGCACTATATCACATATATTCGTTTTTTAGAATATTCCTTTTTTCCCCCCAATTAGTACAGTTATTGCACTTCGGCATACTCCTCCCCGACAAGCGTCCACGTCACCATGGAAATGCCTGGTGGTTAGAATATACCATCGGATCTGAGTTAGATCGTGAAAACTCAGATCCGATGGTATATTCTAACTACCAGGCGTTCCCATGTGTATACAGCACCCCACAGAATGCAGTATAGCACCCTATAGTATATAGCACCCCACAGTATGCAGTATAGCACCCTATAGTATACAGAACCCCACAGTATGCAATATATCACCCTATAGTACACAGCACCCCATGGTATGCAGTAAAGCAACCTATAGTATACAGTACCCCACAGTATGCAATATATAGTATAGCACCCCACAGTATACAATGTCCCACAGTATATAGTACCCACAGTATGTAATACATAGTATGCAGTATAGCATCCTATAGCATACAGTATAGCACCCTACAGTATACAGCACACTACATTATACAGCACCCACAGTATACAGTAGAGCAGTATAGCACTCTACAATATACAGCACCCCACAGTATACAGCACCCCACAATATACAGCACCCTACAGTATACAGCTCCCCATAGTATACAATAGAGCAGTATAGCACCCCACAATATACAGCACCCCACAGTACACAGCACACCACAGTATACAGTAGAGAAGTATAGCACCCCACAATATACAGCACCCCACAGTATACAGCACCACACAGTATACAGCACCCACAGTATACAGCACCCCACAGTATACAGCACCCCACAGCATACAGTAGAGCAGTAGCGCACACCACAATATACAGCATGATGATGTCATCTAAGGTCCTTTCTCCTAAGAGAATCATGGCTCTCACTCTCTCACAGCCCGGCCCCCCTCCAGGCACTCCAATTGTGGGCAGTGGCCAGCGGGGCTCAAGAGGCAGTTGCCTTGGGCCCCCCAGGAGCAACTGGGTCCGGGGCAGCTGCCCCTTTTTCCCCGCGTTAAAGACGGCCCTGGAGAGTAATCATTGATGCTAGCGATTACACATCTGTGCTAAAGATTACTTTCCTGTGCTAGAGATTACTTCCCTGTGCGAAAGATTACTCCTCTGTTCTAGAGAGTACTCATCAATGCTAGAGATTAGTGATGAGAGGCAGGGGCTATATTAGAATTCGCAATATTTCACGAATATTTGGGCAAATATTTGTCATTCGCGAATTCAAGATTATTTTCTTGATTGGAAAAAACTGCCAATGTAATATTCACGTAATGCGCGAGAAATACAGGCGTGGATCACTTTTGCTACATTTTCCAAGCTGCTAGAAGTTTCCTGAGACTGGATAAAATGATTGGCACGGCAGAACATTAAAAATGGCTTTATATGCAGTTAGAGTGCTCCAATATATTTGCGATTGCACTAATCGGCACTAATGATGCAAATATTTTGCGAATACTTGAAACTTCACATTTTAGCAGGTCAGTATGTATGTATGAACAGCAGAACCTATCACACAGTATACAGTATACAGCACACTACATTATACAGCACCCTGCACTGCAACAGCTACACTATAACAGGATATAACCTGCACTGACGATCTCCCACTAACTATCTGCATTATATATATATATATATATATATATAAAAGTTAACTAACTAACTATCTATCTAATGTAATTAAACAGTAAAGCACAGAGCACAGCAATGACACTGCTATCTCTCTCTCTCTTTCAGAACTCCATAAAACAGCAGAAAATGGCTTCTGGGGAGGTTCTTATATAGTAAGGGGTAGGCAACTTTCCTATTGGTTGCTAGGGATGTTGCCATCTCAGACAAAGACATTGCAGCCTTCTTATTGGCCCACAAGCAAGAAGGGAGGTTACTGATGAAAAAGAATCTAGAATATTCAAAATTACAAATATATATCACTATATTCTAAATATTCATGAATTCTCGAAGTGCCGATATTCGCGATTTGAATATTTGCACCTAACGCTACTACAGATGACTCCTCTGTGCTAGAGATTATTCCTCTGTTCTAGACATTACTCCTTTGTGATAAAGATGATTATAGGGAACACTTCGTGTGCCCAAATGGATTTCTTCCGACTGCTGTGTTGCGGTCGTGACAATTTGCTGGTCACAATGAGATCTCGTTCATTCTTATTAGTTGCGATGGAGGAAACACTAAGCTTTGATCTTTGCGTTGTGGGCAGAGTCGCCATGTAGCTCTAGCCTAAATGTTCACACATGTGCCCACCATTTTTAAGTGTTGCCCATTGCACTGATTTAAACCACGCTGAATGCTGAAATCATCCCGATGCGGTGCATCCTGCTATGCATTGACATGAGAGGAGTCTTTTTATGCCTTTTAGATGTGGGTAAAGACGAGTGCAGCATCAATGACCTGAATCTAATATTCCAGTACGCCTCACCCTCCGGCTTCCCACCTCTATACTTTAGGCATTCATTTTCATCTTCTTTATAGATACCTTTTGCAATGGGCTTTGTTTCCAACCTTCAAGGCATTGACTTACTACTGTACACATGAATGGGATGCCGCGCGGACTGTCAACGTGCGTGTAATTTTCATACTATGCGTCATGCATCTTTGAAGTCATCTGCTACGAAATAAATGAAAAAGAATCCGATGAAGTCACTGTATGGTAAGTTGCGCGCAATTTCTGTGAACATCGGGTAGAGACATTAAAGGATTAAAAAGGTACAGAATAGAAGTGGAGCCTAAACCTGGCCCTAAACATTAGAGTATGGCTGCATGGTGCTTCCCTAATAACAATTCATACACAGGAGTCTATCATTACATGTTCTGCTGAGGTATTCCTATCTCAGACATACGGGCAGGATATGCCATAAAGGTCTAAGAGATGCAGGTTTCAGCTCTGGCACCCCCATTTATTTCTAGCCCCCGACCCCATCCTGATAGGCAGGCTATGCTAGGACTTTTCCATAACTCCTTTCACTTGGATGGAAGTTGTGGAAACAGGTGCCCTCTTGAACCACCGCATACAGGTAGATCAGGCATACAGGAAGGTCAGGGTCCAGGAGGCCTCATTCTACAGATTAGTGCAGATCCCAGAAGAGAAAGTTATGGCATATGCCATAAATGTCTAATATGGAAATTTCATATCTATCTATCTATCTATCTATCTATCTAATATCTGTCTATCTATCTATTGGTCATCTATCTAATATTTGTCTATTGTAGGAAGGCGCAAGGGTCCGTCGTTGATGGAAGGTATGTATCACTGAGGTTCCTGGCCTCGGTGAAGTAAGAGCCGGTATTTTCAGGTGTCAGCAGTAGCTAATGCTGATTGACACTTTGCTATTTTAGTATGGCTGTATAGCTGATGCGGGACAGCTCTTACTGGGAGTAGTTAAAGTGCTGGGTGGGTGACTACTCCCCACGTTCCAGGCCGGGTCTTGACTGGCCTATAAAAAACCCAGCCGGCAGTGTCAGCTGGGTGTGATTACCTATCTCTGACAGAGGAGCTCTGGCAATCGCTGGTGTGGGAACTGAG
Source organism: Bufo bufo (assembly GCF_905171765.1). Lineage (NCBI taxonomy): Eukaryota > Metazoa > Chordata > Amphibia > Anura > Bufonidae > Bufo > Bufo bufo. Next base: position 750,333,289 of record NC_053389.1, on the reverse strand, counting down.
CCCTGTGCTGGGCTGAAAAGCTGAGACCTGTGTGTTGGGAGAACAGGCCACCTAAAGCCTGCATTTTGACTGCTGGAGGCAGAACCACTAACAAGGTGACGTTTTTTGTTATGCACAAACTTTCTACTCAGTGTGAACAAACACCAACCCTGAAAAGAGTGTTTTTTGTTTGACCTTATGTGTGAATAAACACGGACATTTAAATTACAAACTTGTAATTTGCCTCTGTACTTTGCCTCCATTATCTATCTATCTATCTATCTATCTATCTATCTATCTATCTATCTATCTGATATCTATCTATCTATCTATCTATCTAATACCAAAGTTGTGAGCAGCACAGCAGCAAGATATGTAGTAGAGTGACAGCGGCTACGGAGGAGATCCAACACCCAGACAAGTAAAGAAAAAAATTCCACGGCACTCCCAAAAAGTTAATCAAACAAAAAGTGCTTTAATCACCAGACCTTGATATTTCAGTCCTTCTATCTATCTATGTATCTTTCTATCTATCTATCTATCTATCTATCTATCTATCTATCTATCTATCTATCTATCTATCTAATATTTCCCAAAACGTCGCTATTTGACACTGGGTGAATAAACCACGTTGATTCCTTGACCTTACTGGAGTGCTGCTGGCTTCTTTGTACTTTCTCTATCTAATATCTATCTATCCATCCATTTATAGCATGTATTAGTATATAATAATATATAAATAATATATCATTTTGCATGCATGTATTACCTAGGAGTCAGGCTACGCCTGCATTTTGGTCCAGAAAAACAAACTGATCTAGAAAATATGGCTACTTGTGTATTCCGTGTTTTTCTCAATCTCTTGAATAGAAAGGGCTGTTCTCGTCTATAAATATGGAGACAAATAGGACATGTTCTATAACTGGCAGAACAGCAAGGGATGCTATAAAAGAAAATACAGAAATGTGCATGGTCCCACCGAAATGAGTGGGTGATTGTGCTGTCTGCACTGAAATAGACTCAGGTTGTGTGCATGAGGCCTTAGACTAAAGGTCTCAGTAAAAGTCTCAGTACCTGATTGCAGGGGGCTTACTTCCAGTCTTGTAAGATGCAATAATGCCAAATTTAACAATGCTGCATCATTTTCAGCTGCCCAAAAGGTAATATAACGCCATTTACAGTAAGTCTCTGCAATCTTATTCACCTGCATTATTTAGTGGACTTGGACCCTGCAGCCATAAATCTGAGCGCCACATAAACATGCATATCTTCCGGCATGCAAGATGTTTATTTCCAATATACATGGCCTAATTACTCTTTAGCCTGAGAATAAATCGGTTTTATGGGGGCGTTTTACACCACCGCTACCTTTCCTCTCACCCACACTAATCCAAAAGATAGCAAAACGGTCTTATTTCTATAGCGTCCCTGCCTCAGCTCCAGCTTCATCTCCGAGGGACGACTGTACAATAAGATAAGAGCAGAGTTATTGTTTATGTGACTGATTGGCATATCCGAACACCCAGGAGGGATGAGGGAATGTTCCCGTGCATATTTTTGGAAAATAGATGTCAGAAGACGGTGTCAGACATTTTCTAGAAGGCAACCTGGATCATGGGCAGGCTTATAAAATATATTTAGGAAAAAAAGGGGGTTATGTTATGTTACACAGTTTATTTATCTGGATGCATGCTACCGGCCGACCAGAAGTAGTTACATGTGCAGAAAGGAAAGATGTATGAAACTGTTTAAAAAGAAAAACTGCCATGATTGTCCATGGCAACCAATGACAGCGCAGCTTTCATTTTGCAAGAGTACTGTTAGAAATTAAAGGTGCGCTGTGATAGGTGGCTATGGGCAACAGGTAGAGTTTTGTAAATGTCTAATTTGACCTAGGCTTCAATACTGACATATAGCAGCTTTACAGCTAAAACACATTGTGACGCCCCACCAATGACAAAAAGAGCTGCTACACCCCAGAAATTCGTACAATATTGTAGTTGGTGACTCGGTGGCATGTAAGCCCCACCCCTGAGAATGCCCCAAAGGAGGCTGGTACTGTCAGTTTATGGAGGGAACTTACATAAGTCCTACCCTTTTCACTCTCTTAGAAAATTAGGGACAGTCCCTGCAAATTTGGGACAGCTATGGAAATGATGGCGGTCATTTATCAAACTAGTGTAAAGTAGAAGTGGCTTAGTTGCCCATAGCACCCAATCAGATTCCACCTTTTATTTTCCAAAGGAGCTGTCAAAAATGAAAGGTGAAATCTGCACACCAGTTTTATAAATGAACTCCTAGATGCCATCAATATATTATGACTAGAGATGAGCGAATTTCTCAAAAATTTGATTCGGTCGAATTTTCCAAAACGATTTGATTCGATCCGAATTAATTTGTGGTAAATCGTGTTAAAAAACTGCTTTTTCCTGGCTGCAGAGAGCCTGCATAGGGGTGTAGAACACTGTGCTTTGCAATAACACGCATAGGGAGTCTGCTGTGGTAGTGAAATAATACTGTGAGTCAGTATGACATACAGATGACAGGCGTCACTTTTAGAATCACTGCACACTTCACTTATTTGGGCAGTTATGGGGCCAAAACTGACCAAATAACTAAAGAGTGAACTCAGCCTTACAGGTCAATGTTATCATCAGGTATAAAGATCCGTGCAGAGGCCCAAGATCCTACTGTAGCGTGGAAGAGCGCACTTCTTTTACACCGTCGTCAGGTGATTCCACATAGATGTCTACAGAACCTGTTCTATTAAATGCTTATATAGTACAAGTAGAGCCCCCTTGACAGAGTGGAGAGGGTGTCAACAATAAGTTTGTGTTCACGTCACTGATTATATTGCCCTTCCTCTGATCCGTCAGAATAATAACCCCAAAAAAACGGATCCTGTCTGTAGACCAGCCGCCTTCACTCCATCAGCATTTGGCCAGTAATCCATCAGTATTGCTAATGCCAAAAAAACCAGGAATGGATCCAAAACAGAGATGACACGTGAATGGAATATTTGCTTGTCTTCTGTGTTTTGTACCCACTCCTGCTTTTGGCTACCAAATCATATGCCAATTCTGATGGGACCATACAGGCCTTACAGCTGCTACACAGACAGGATCCGTTGTGTGTCTCATTTTTCCTTCCTTCTGAAAGATCAGAAGAAGGGTCAAATAAATGATGATGTCAACCAGGCCAAAAAGGAAAAACAGTGGCCCAGTCATGGAGTAGGAACAGCATGATAAATCCACAGAGTGGCCCAATGACATAGTGTGGAGGTGGCAGCAGCATCAGAAGACCACAGAGTGGCAAGGTGACATAGTGTGGAGGTGGCAACAGCATCAGGAGACCACAGAGTGGCAAGGTGACATAGTGTTGAGGTAGCATCAGCATCAGGAGTCCACAGAGTGGCAAGGTGACATAGTGTGGAGGTGGCAGCATCAGGAGACCACAGAGTGGCAAGGTGACATAGTGTTGAGGTAACAGCAGCATCAGGAGACCACAGAGTGGCAAGGTGACATAGTGTGGAGGTGGCAGCAGCATCAGGAGACCAGAGAGTGGCAGGGTGACATAGTGTGGAGGTGGCAGCTGCATCAGGAGACCACAGAGTGGCACAATGACAGAGTGCGGAGGTAGCAGCAGCATCAGGAGACCTCAGAGTGGCAAGGAGACATAGTGTGAAGGTAGCAGCAGCATCAGAAGACTACAGAGTGGCACAATGACATAGTGTGGAGGTGGCAGCAGCATCAGGAGACCACAGAGTGGCAAAATGACAGAGTGTGGAGGTGGCAGCAGCTTCAGAAGACCACAGAGTGGCAAGGTGACATAGTGTGGAGGTAGCAGCAGCAGCATTAGGAGGCCATGAACTGGCACAATGACAGAGTGTGAAGGTGGCAGCAGCATGAGGAAGCCACAGAGTGACAAGGTGACATAGTGTTGAGGTAGCAGCAGCAGCAGGAGACCACAGAGTGGCCCAATGACATAGTGTGGAGGTGGCAGCAGCATCAGGAGACCAGAGAGTGGGAAGGTGGCATAGTGTGAAGGTGGCAGCAGCATCAGGAGACCACAGAGTGGCAAGGTGACATAGTGTGGAGGTGGCAGCAGCATCAGGAAACCACAGAGTGGCACAATGACAGGGTGTGGAGGTGGCATCAGCAGCATGAGGAGGCCACAGAGCGGCAAGGTGACATAGTGTTGAGGTAGCAGCAGCATCAGGAGACCACAGAGTGGCAAGGTGACATAGTGTTGAGGTGGCAGCAGCATCAGGAGACCACAGATGTGTGGCATCAGGCAGGTGGCAGCATCAGAATAGTAACTGAGGAAGGTATCTAGAAGAAACTAATCTCTTCTGTCAATGTTTGGGTGAGGCAGCATGGATGATCTATTCTGATGCATCAGGCATTGGAGGGGGGGAATCCTGGCTGATCCACGCCTGATTCATCTTGACAAATGTCAGTCTCTCTACATTTTGGGTGGACAGGCGAGTTCTCCGTAGGGTAATTATGTCCGCCGCGGCACTAAACATCCACTCTGATGCCACACTACTGTCTGGGCAGGACAGATTTTCCAGGGCAAACTCGGCCAGTTGCGGCCACAAATCCAGTTTGGCTGCCCAGTAGTCTAGCGGATCTTCAATGACAGCTGACAGGGTGCACTCCAAGTATGCCACCACCTGCTGGTTCAGGTTCTGCTCTATGTCTAGATGATGGTTTCTTCACTATGCGGGTGAAGAAAGCTGCTCATCAGCGATGAAGGTACCACGTCTCCAGTCCCCTGACCCAGTGGCGTACATAGAAAAGTAAGGGCCCCATAGCAAGGATCTAACCAGGCCCCCCACACAGGACAGAAGGTTTTCTGCCTAAACCCCTTTCAATGACCCACTGCCTCATTTGCTAAAAGTTGTTCCTTTAGAGGGTAGAGTCCTGACCAAGTTTTCATATCCAGTAGAAGAGGAGATAATCCAACTAAGACTGGGCCCCCTTACGACTAAGGGTCTAGTACCCGAAACGCGTCAACTTGTCTTATGTACCAAGTGGCTGTCTGCTGTAAATGAATATTGAATAAAGAAGGAGTTTTAAAGAGGATCTTCATTTGCATCCGGAACCATTTCTTTCCAAGTTTTTTGCTGGGCCCCCTTTTGCCCTGGGCCCCATAGCAGTTGCATGGTCTGCCGCTATGGTAGTTACGCCCCTGCCCTGACCAGCCAGATTTCCAGCATATTTTCCAGGGTATGAATCAGTGGAATGACGTTGTTCATCCCGTAGTCCTGGTGACTGACAAATAAAGTGGCCTCCTCAAAGGGCACGAGCAAACGTCAGGTGTCACGCATGAGCTGCCACTGGCTAATATCGAAGTTACAAAGGGGAGTAACTGTCCACCAGTATCATCAAGAAATCGTTTATGGCCTTTCTCTGTTCGTACAGTTGGTCCAACATACGCAGGGTGGAATTCCAATGGGTGGAAACGTCACGTATCAGCTTATGTTGGGGGACTCCTTTCTGCCGCTGTAACTCAAGGAGGGTGTGCTTGGCAGTGTACGAGTGGCTGAAGGGCATGCAAAGTTTCCTGGCTATTTTTAGGATGTTTTGCAGATGGGTGTAAGACTTCAGAAAACGCTTGACAAGATAGAACACATGCGCCATGCAGGGCGCATGGCTCAGTCCTCCTTGATGCAGCGCTGAAAGCATGTTCTTCTCGTTGTCGGTCACCGTAGTTCCGATTTTGAGTTGTCGCAGAAAAAGCCAGAATTTGATTTCTTGATGAAGGACACGGAACAGTTCCTCCCCTGTGTGACTCCGATCGCCCAGGCAAACTATGTGCAGAACCGCGTGACACCGCTGTGCCCTGCACATGTGGTATGCTGGTGGCGCACTGTGAATTGTCCCTGCAGTGGAGGCTGAGGACAAGGTGAAGGATGAGGAGGCAGAGGCGGCCATTGTCGCAGGACCAACAGCGTGAGAATGTGGAGGCGGAAGCGGCGTCACCTGGCCAAGTTGCTGGTTTGGTTGGGCAGGAACCACATTTACCCAGTGGGCCGTAAAGGACATATATTGTCCTTGACCGTAGTTACAGCTCCACACGTCTGCGCTGCCGTGCACTTTGGCAAACACCGATAGGCTCAAGAACTGGCCCACCTTCTGTTCTACATATGTGTGCAGGGCTGGTACTGCCTTTTTGTCAAAGAAATGACGGCCTGGGACTCTCCACCTCAGCTCGGCACAAGCCATAAGTTCTCTGAAAGGTAGTGTAGAGTCCACCACTTGAAAAGGGAGGGACAGCAGTACCAGCAACTTGGCCAGGAGCACGTTCAGCTTCTGCGTCGTTGGATGAGTATCTTGGCAATTTCTTTGGTGATCGATTGCTAATGGAATGACTGACTAGGAGGAGGAGCAGCAGGAGCATCAGGACCAGCAGATGATGGGAAGGACAGAAAGCTTCCTTCGGCTGAGGTAGTGGAGCCTTGACTGCCTGAAATCGGGTGCATGCCACTGGGTGATGCAGCGGTTGCTGTGGCAGGCTGGACCACCACATTGGAGCCACGGTTCTCCCAGTCCACTTTATTATGATGCTGCATATGTTGACGCAGGGCCGTGGTGCCAACATTGGCACCCTTGCCATGCTTCACCTTCTGTCCACAGATTAGACAAATGGCCATGTTCATCTCCCCCGGCGGCGTAACAAAAAGCTGCCACACCGCCGAGTAGGTGATTTTACCCTCAAAACTCTGCACTGACTGACTGCTACTGCCACTGCCTCTGTGAACCCCTGCACCACTACTTTCAGGCCAGTGAGCGAAGCAGGTGGTCTACCCCGGGCACGTTTGGCTCCCGACCTCCAACTGCTGCCATCCGGCTGACTCCCGGCCACGCTACCAACTTGCTGGCTCCGCCGATGCCTCATGTGCAAGCTGTCACCCTCTTCTCCTGATTATGATGAAGCCCCTTCTTCATCATCGAGTACTGTCTGACGATCACTGATGTCCTCCTCAATAGTCTCTGAGCCAGGAGCCTGACCGCTCACAACCCCAGCTCCCACGCCACTCTCCTCATCACTACTTGCCCCACTACCGAAGGAAGCGGCAGATGTCTCCTCCGGATCTTGGCTGACAGTAGCTGCTGACTGTCCTGTAGTAGCTCGTCCTTGCTGTATAGTGGAGCTGCGCCCACAGCATATAGTACTTCTCTGGCTGAGGGAACAGAAAAGGACAGAGACAGGTTGAGGACAGGTGAGGACACAGGGCCTGCTCCCGAGCCATGCCAACTAAGGGTTGTGTCTGACGAACCCGCGAGTCTTACAGGGAGTGCAGAATTATTAGGCAAGTTGTATTTTTGAGGATTAATTTTATTATTGAACAACAACCATGTTCTCAATGAACCCAAAAAACTCATTAATATCAAAGCTGAATATTTTTGGAAGTAGTTTTTAGTTTGTTTTTAGTTTTAGCTATTTTAGGGGGATATCTGTGTGTGCAGGTGACTATTACTGTGCATAATTATTAGGCAACTTAACAAAAAACAAATATATACCCATTTCAATTATTTATTTTTACCAGTGAAACCAATATAACATCTCAACATTCACAAATATACATTTCTGACATTCAAAAACAAAACAAAAACAAATCAGTGACCAATATAGCCACCTTTCTTTGCAAGGACACTCAAAAGCCTGCCATCCATGGATTCTGTCAGTGTTTTGATCTGTTCACCATCAACATTGCGTGCAGCAGCAACCACAGCCTCCCAGACACTGTTCAGAGAGGTGTACTGTTTTCCCTCCTTGTAAATCTCACATTTGATGATGGACCACAGGTTCTCAATGGGGTTCAGATCAGGTGAACAAGGAGGCCATGTATTTAGATTTTCTTCTTTTATACCCTTTCTTGCCAGCCACGCTGTGGAGTACTTGGACGCGTGTGATGGAGCATTGTCCTGCATGAAAATCATGTTTTTCTTGAAGGATGCAGACTTCTTCCTGTACCACTGCTTGAAGAAGGTGTCTTCCAGAAACTGGCAGTAGGACTGGGAGTTGAGCTTGACTCCATCCTCAACCCGAAAAGGCCCCACAAGCTCATCTTTGATGATACCAGCCCAAACCAGTACTCCACCTCCACCTTGCTGGCGTCTGAGTCGGACTGGAGCTCTCTGCCCTTTACCAATCCAGCCACGGGCCCATCCATCTGGCCCATCAAGACTCACTCTTATTTCATTAGTCTATAAAACCTTAGAAAAATCAGTCTTGAGATATTTCTTGGCCCAGTCTTGACGTTTCAGCTTGTGTGTCTTGTTCAGTGGTGGTCGTCTTTCAGCCTTTCTTACCTTGGCCATGTCTCTGAGTATTGCACACCTTGTGCTTTTGGGCACTCCAGTGATGTTGCAGCTCTGAAATATGGCCAAACTGGTGGCAAGTGGCATCTTGGCAGCTGCACGCTTGACTTTTCTCAGTTCATGGGCAGTTATTTTGCGCCTTGGGTTTTCCACACGCTTCTTGCGACCCTGTTGACTATTTTGAATGAAACGCTTGATTGTTCGATGATCACGCTTCAGAAGCCTTGCAATTTTAAGAGTGCTGCATCCCTCTGCAAGATATCTCACTATTTTTGACTTTTCTGAGCCTGTCAAGTCCTTCTTTTGACCCATTTTGCCAAAGGAAAGGAAGTTGCCTAATAATTATGCACACCTAATATAGGGTGTTGATGTCATTAGACCACACCCCTTCTCATTACAGAGATGCACATCACCTAATATGCTTAATTGGTAGTAGGCTTTCGAGCCTATACAGCTTGGAGTAAGACAACATGCATAAAGAGGATGATGTGGTCAAAATACTCATTTGCCTAATAATTCTGCACGCAGTGTAGCTGGGGTTGTCTGATGTAACTTGCGACGAAATCGAAGATCGAGTCAACCATTCAAGAACCACTGGGTTGCTGGTCAAGACACGAACGCTAGCTGACACTGGGAGCTCAGGCCTCTCTAAGTGACCCCTGCTGCCATGCCCCCTTGCTCTGCTGTGACCTGTGCCTGCGCCAGAAACATTTAGGCCTCTTCCACTCCCCTGTGTAGGACCTGTCACATCTCTGTCTGACATACTGTTTGATCAAAAAAGTAATGAAAAGGAAATTAATACACTCCAAAAAGAGCATTTTCTCACTTCACCACACAATGGCTAATAAGCCATATTTCTTTTTCCCCACCAATACATGGCAAAATGGCTTTAGAACATATAACTGCGGCCGTGAAAGGCAAATAAAGTTTTTTTTTTGCCACTAATACACGCCAAAAAGGGCTGTAATTTTCTCACTTCACCACACAACCGCTAATAACCCCCTTTTTCCCCCACTAATACACAACAAAAAAAGTCTTTAGAACATATACAGCCAGGTCCATAAATATTGGGACATCGACACAATTCTAACATTTTTGGCTCTATACACCACCACAATGGATTTGAAATGAAACAAACAAGATGTGCTTTAACTGCAGATTGTCAGCTTTTATTTGAGGGTATTTACATCCAAATCAGGTGAACAGTGTAGGCATTACAACAGTTTGCATATGTGCCTCCCACTTGTTAGGGGACCAAAAGTAATGGGACAATTGGCTGCTCAGCTGTTCCATGGCCAGGTGTGTGTTATTCCCGCATTATCCCAGTTACAATGAGCAGATAAAAGTTCTAGAGTTCATTTCAAGTGTGCTATTTGCATTTGGAATCTGTTGCTGTCAACTCTCAAGATGAGATCCAAAGAGCCAAATGCACAAGGGCTAATAAGACCCCAATAACAAGAACGGTTTGCTGGAATTACATTGAAATGAGCAGCAATATAATGGTAATTTGGATTTGCAGTCAGTGCAGCAAGGTGTAATAGGATTGTTCCTATTACCCAGGCTGTAAACACCCCTATTGAACCATGTTCTGCTTCAATACTGTGGAATAATTCCTCCCTATCCTTTCTCTACACTTCTAATGCTCTTTCCCTGAACTTCTATTGAGCAAAATATAAGTTTTCAAATCTTTCCTAGCACTGTCACTAGCGCCTGATAACATCTCTCCTTGCACTAAGTAAGCTGGTAAATGAATCCAAGATGGCTGAGACTATTTATAGGGCTGTGACATCATCACAGGGATGGCTGGCTGCTGATTGGCATGGCATTATAGGTGATCCCGCCTTCCCAGAGTTCCTTGCCCCATGTCCTCACACATGTAGCAGCCATTTTAGGAAAAAATGCAATTAGTTACCACGAAGCGTGAGGAAATTCGGATTTGGTGCGAATTAAATAATTCCTGAAATTCAAATCGAATTCCACTTTGTCAGCTTCAATTCGCTCATCTCTAATTATGACTATGACGTGTGACAGAGCAGGTAAATTCAGTACTGTTCCAGTTGACTTGAATGGGAGCATTACTACAGTTACCAGCAACATACACTATACAATGGGCGGCGCTGTGTAGTTCTGGTTCCAAGGTCTTTACAGCTGGTGGGCAGGGGTGCGGGGTGTCACACCTTGCAGATCTGATATTGATAGCTTATCCTGCTTCAAAAGCTCTATGTGAACCTACCTTGTGTGTTCAGCTTCCATGCAGCACCACCAGAGGTGAATTTAGGTTGTCTGAGTAATGCAAGATAGGACAGGTCCTCCAGCATAAGAGATACTCTTAGCAGATGCTCTCCACTGTGGCAAAGATTTGAGAACCCTGATCAGAGGACATCTCTATTAAAAGGGTTTTCTGAGATTTTGATATTAAGGACCTATCCTCAGGATCAGATTTCAAACGATCAGCTGTTTGAAGCATAGGTCATGAATATCAGAATCTCAGCAAACACCTTTAATTCAGAATTTCCTGATAGGGTATATGTCAATGAGCTTCTAAAATGGACAGCCCCTTAAGTATGGAAATGTTGCGTTGACGTAAGAAGCTGACCCGCTTTCACTTGACCTAAGGTAACGTCAATGATCTTGGCCCTCTGCCTGAATCAGCCGACAAACATAGTGCACTTTAGAAAAGCTAATATGTCACGCCATCTGCACTGCCTCTCACGTAATGTAGCAAACTGCTGCAGAGCGATAAAAGAGGACATGGTAGACTTATTGACTTTGGTTTAAACAGCCAAGTTAATTAATGAACTTTTTTAGACTATATCATGCAGCTCTATGGCTCTAGCTACACTCTGTGTAATCCCTGATAATGGCTGCCTTTTGTAACATGACAAGAAACCATATCAAAGAATCCACATTAGGGCCCGTCCACAGGTATTTCACTCTGTAACGAGCGCCTATTGACGATTACACGTAGATCAGTGCTTGTTGCTTTTACTTACCTGGAGCGATCATTGAGTAACAATTGATAATATCATTGTTCGTTCTCATACGACTTTTTGGCGACCCAGCTCCCGGTTCGAATTTGATGTGCTGACAACAAATGAAATTCTGATGAGTGATCAACGTCAAATTTACATGGGTCAATGATCAGGAATGAAGGTTGTACATACCCAGTCAATACCCTAATGCCGACTCTGGAGGCAACAAATTTGGGGGAATTTATTAATACTGGCAATTTTTACCCCAATCTTTATAAAAAGTATGCTGACGTAAGGGTTGCCAAATTTATTAAGAGTTTGCCAACTCTTAATAACTTTGGCCCAGAAGGTCCGAACACCTGAAATGGAAATCTACAGTATGCAATCTAAGAGGTAGTGTAGATTTGGAATTTACACCAATTTTCTAGTGCAAGTATTGTTACATTTTTCGGGTAGTGTAGGCTGAAATGAACCTCCCACTCAGGCACTACCCACTATCAGGAAAAATGGCAAGCATGGCACACATAGGGGAACATTCACAGAGTTGTAACTAGGCTTTCCTTAACCAGGGGCAACAATTCAGTTTGCTATCCTATATCTAAACACCCTGTTCAATGAAAACTGGCTTGTGGGCATCCCCTGGTGCAGTACCTGGGGTACCTGTAAATCTTTGATTGCTTATGTGTTTTAATGTTATGTATATTTTATGTTTTAGCCATACCTTCCAGTAGAGGTATGGTTGACAAATGGTTGGCAGGAACAGGACTAAACACTTTGTTCCTCCCCTCTTGGTAGGAGTGGGCTGGTCCTGCTTCCTGCCAGGAGGGGAGTTGCTGAGGAGATACAGAGAGGAGAAGAAGTACACTGCAGAGCTCCTGCTCCTGGCAAAGATACTCCAGAGACCAACTCAAGTGAGCATCAAGAAAAATACTTGAGAGACAAGACAGCAGAGTGAAGAGCTTAAAACTGCATTATGGACAATGCTTTAAGGTAAGGGACTGCGGTTCAGACACTCATCACCCAAAACTACCACAACACCAGCCAAAGGTCAAGTGTAGACCTGACAGCGCACACTTAGCCACAAGGGCAAAGTTGCAGCCATTCAACCTGCCTCCATATGTCCTTAACTGGTGCCAGAAACTGCACTTTAAATCTGCTGCTATTGAATGTGCCACAAGTTATACTTTCTACTTAGTAAAATAGATTGTTATACGTTCACTTCTGGCCTGATTCTTTAATTCTAAATTTTAACTGCACTGATCCCCCTCTGAGGGATTACACCATGACACAACACCTCATCAGGGCCACTATAAATCGTGTCCTCTGCACCAGCTCCTCAGGGATTCACTGCAACAGCATCAACTGCTCAGGCCACCTGCCCTGCCATCTCCCCTAAGCCTCTGTATGTCCCTGCTTTTTTCCAGTTTTCAGGGGAAAAAAGTTCAATTCTGTACATTATTCCTTATCAGTTTATTCCACATTTCAGGTGACGACAAGTTTCTTGCCCTTGTCACTTTGCCTGGAGGTCAATAAGAAGACGAAGCTTTGTAGAGCCGTGTCCATTTCAAAGGCTTTCATTTGATGTGCCATCATCCCTCGAAATAGATTAAAGAAGTAGTTACGAGCGGTTAAGCAGGTCTAACTCAGGAAGTTAAGCCTCCGAGACAAGTTTTAAAATCTCAATTGACCATTTTGAAAGGTTGTCAGGAAAATTAATTACTGCCTTGATTTAAGGAGCACGCTCTCGTCCCTAGTGACAAAAGGAGTCTTTAATTATTGAAGGCATAAGGCACTTGGTTACCCTCTTGCTCCAGATATAACATGTCCAAGAAAATCAGGTGTCGCCTTATGAAAGGATTCAAAGGCACATTGTAAAAGGCGGCTAAATCACAACGTTTGTCATTGTCATGTGTTAGGTTATCTTAATGGTAAATCTGATGTAAGTAACGCATGCAGAAGAACCCAAGCATGGGCTTCAGTATCTAGGTTAACCTTAGCCTTGGTTATCAGCTCTCAATGTCAAAGAGCTCATTGGCTACAAAGGAAGCATGCAATAATACAATAATACTGCAAGCTATTAACAAAGCAAATATGGAGAGGCTGCACATAAGAGAGCAACATCAGACTGGGGTTCCTTAGATCCACCAGAGAAAATGAGTCTGATATCTCAACCTTCATATATGGAAGTTTAAGGTACAAAGCGAGGCAGAGGAGAAACGTGATAGGTCCCAGTGCAAAATGTATAACAGGTTCCCCACTAGCTACTGTATGTGCTTTCTATAATACTGGTGTCTTCTTAAAGGGGTTGTCCAGGTTCAGAGCTGAACCCGGACACAACCCCATCAGAGCTTTTTACACTCCAATGCTCCCCCTTGCCCTGTGCTGAATCATGCTTGCTTACCTTTTAACACTGCTAGGTGGAGGCTTTCGCCTCACAATGTTCCTGGTGACATCAACGGCTCTAATGGGTGGTCTTTAAAAAGAGTCTAGGGCAGCGCTAAAGACAACCCATTAGAGCTGGTAACGTCATCAGGAACACTGCTAGGCGGAAGCCTCCACCTAGCCTACCCATGGAGAGCCTGGTACGTCACTGTATCTCACGTAAATTCCCTTGCACTGCGCGATTTAGCACAGGGAAAGGGGGGGCATCGGAGCATAAAAAGCTCTGATGCTCCACTCATTCATGGTGAATGAGAGCAGATGGGGTTGTGTCCAGGTTCAGCTCTGTTTTTCAGCTCTTTTTTCTCTCCCATTCAGTCTCCCAGGCACTAGGTCTTTAAAATACAACTTTTATGTCCTCAAGATGTGTAAAAGTGACATTAACAGTTTACCACCAGGTTAATTGCTGATCATAAAACAGATTGTATTTCCTTCCCAACGCATATGGAAGGGTAGTGTAGTGCAGTTAGGCATATCCATAGAGGTGGTTGGTAAAGTGTACACACACTTGACAACATATACCAACCAAAGGACAGATCAACTCGGAGTACAGTATACACCAGGAGTTTTTTTCTGAGGCCAAACGATAAAAATGTACACTAAATGTGGTGTGAACATAGCCTAAGGTGAAATAGATTAGTTGTGACTCAATAAAGAAATATAAAATACGATATTTTTTGCTTTATAAGATGCACTTTCCCCCCCCAAAAGTGTGTGGGGGGAATGGCAGTGCATCTTATAAAGGGAATACTGCCATTTTTACTCTGCTACATCGCCGGCCGCTATGCTGCACAGCGCTGCCTGCCATACTTTAACAAAGCTCCCATGACTACACTTTATGTATAAAGACTGCTGTGAACGGGGTCCGGAGTAATAGAGTACAGTGACTGCACCGGGCCACGCCGCGATTCCAACACCAGTTGCTGGCGGGTCACTATTTACACAGGGACACTGTTATGGGGGGGGGATCTGTGGATGACACATATATAGCATAAGTGTGTCATCCACAGATCCCCCCATAACAGTGTCATCCACTGATCCCCCCATAACTTTGTCATCCACAGATCCGCCCCATAGCAGTGTCATCCACAGATCCCCCCATAACAGTGTCATCCACAGATATCCCCATAACAGTGTCATCCACAGATATCCTGATAACAGTGTCATCCACAGATGCCCCCATAACAGTGCGTCATCCACAGGTCCCCCATAACAATGCGTCATCCACAGATCCCCCATAACAGTGTCATTCACTGATCCCCCCATAACTTTGTCAGCCACAGATCCCCCCATAACAGTGTCATCCACAGATCCCCCATTAATAGTGTTATCCACAGACCACCATTAGTTCAAAACCCACAAAAAGCACACCTTTTGGTTCAAAATATTTATTTTCTTATTTTCCTCCTCAAAAACCTAGGTGCGTCTTATCATCAGGTGCGTCTTATCATCAGGTGCGTCTTATAAAGCAAAAAATACGGATACGACTGTAATTTGAGATAATTGTCTCCAAAGTTGGCTCCCAAAGGGGTCTTCTGCTGGATCTTGGGAGCCCATCACTGTGGCAGAGCTTGGGAAGCCAGGAAGGTTATGCACCTTAGACGAACCACCCCTATGGCTATTATGTAGTCTACAGAATAGGTAGAAGTGTGCCTTATACTTCATGAACTGGATCCACCAATCCTTCTGTATGGTATTTTTCAATCTATACACATACAGTACTCTATGTATATAGGAATATAGGTGGAATTCACACATACAAATGTATTGCGCTCCTTCCGCTCCTCGTATTTGACTGTCACCATCAGATAATGCCCATGTCTTTTATATGCTTCACTCTTTTATGTTTCATTCTTCGGATAAGAATGTGAAGTTGATGATCTAGATCTGTAACTAATGACGTTAAACTGCGTAACACAGAAAGAAGAAAACATGCACAATTAAGGCAGGAATTGCACAATGCACAAAAGCAGTAGCTTCGTGAAAGAATTCAATTAAAGAAGAACAGATCTGGCTGCAATTTTAGCCAATTAGTGGTGGTAAAATCAAGACAATCTTATTATGTTAATGACGCTTTTGCCCTTTATTTAGAATGTGAACATACGGTGAAGCCTTGCTCAAAGCTCCAAATTAAATGCACTCCTCTGACACAATATCTGAAATGAAACGAATGGCTATAGAAAACCATTCAAAGTATGAAACTATCCCCACACAAAAGTCAATGTACATGGAGTCTATTGCATAGGATCCATATAGGTGGACCAGATCCTGACCATCCATGGTAACAATTTAGTCTATGATATTGACCATGTCTATGATTTTGACTGCTTCTATTTAACTCAATAGTTACTTAATAAAAGGACTTTAATAAATGTGTATGCTGTATGCTCCCTCTAGTGGCTTCTGCAGGCAGTAGGAATTCTACAGTGTTCCATATAACAACAAGCCATATAAATATGAAACAACCATCTATAAATTAACAGGGCATCCAAGTGGACCAAATCCTGACCACCCATGGTGACCTGGACACTTTACTATATGATATTAACCATGTCTATGATTTTGAATGCTTCAATTGAACTCAATGGGACCTAAAAAAAAATCTTTATGCTGTGAGCTCCCCCTAGTGGTGGCTGCAGGCAATGGGAATTCTAAAAAGCCGCATATAACAAAAAGCCACATAAATATGACACAAGCGTCCAAAAATCAACATCGCCTCCAGGTGGACCATATCCTGACCTGGACAATTTAATCTATAATATTAACCATAAACTGCTCATAAAAAATATATAGGAGGAGCTGGATGCGCAAACTCCGGCCTTCTTCTCTCCCAAAACCGGTCTGGCGTACATGCCACCTACTCACAGCGCCTCAGATTCCCCACCCATATTTTGCAGTATTAGTGGCATATAGTTTTATTTAAAGGTTATTTAATCGACATCTATATTTCATTATTGTGGAGTGCATATGCGTTCCAAATACCGGAAGTGGGGTGGAGCTACATCTCCTTCCGGCATGACACATCCCGGAGAGCGAGAGTACCATTTTCAAACATAGGGAATACAGTGAGTATAAAAGAGTGAGTCTTTGGGCATATATCTGTGCCTACATCATCTTTGGTAGCCATCATCTGTGACTTCTATCTGATAGTGTCTTTGTCCCCTGATGAACATTGCTATCATGAATGCGGAAACGCGTCGGCTCTCAGCTTGACAACTCTATCTAGGGCCTCTTAGGGCATTTTTGAGGGTTTAGCCACTGAGAAGTGGGGTCGCCCCTTTCGGGGCGGGTGCTCCACTTTTAGGCAGGCATAGCCTAAAGAGACACCAAGGGACAGGTAATCTCCGGACAACACATCTCTTGTGACATCATATCCTGGTGGGCGCTTATCTCATATCAAGAGAACCGTGACTCATTCCATCAAGTCGTATCACTATCAAACCACGGTTACCGCGCGTAACCATATCAATTGGCCCACGTCTATGTGAGTTTATATAGTATCATCTGTATATAATTTGCCCTTTGTTATGCCTATTTATTATGGTATATCTAGTCACACTAGTTTGTTTTGTGGACATGTTTATTTTGAAGAATCAATACTTTTTGTGGGGGTTATTTCTCATCTTTTATTATGAAGTATTAAAAGTTATATTTCAAGGGGGTTTTTGTTTTCTCATCAGAGCTATAATATTGACCATGTCTATGATTTTGGCTCAATGGGGCCAGAATAAATCTGTATGTTGTGAGCTCCCCGGAAGGAATTCTATACCATTCCATATAACAAAAAGCCACATTAATATGGCATAACCGTCCATAAATCAACAGCGTCTTCACAATTATATTAAGGCCCCATTTACTCTGTAGTTTTGGTCTAACACCAGGAATGAATCCATTTTTTTTTTTATGTGCAATGAGCAGGATACAGGGTATACACACTGACGCCAAATTATGCAATGACTGGGTCAGGTGTATGGGTAGATAATAGTTTGTAGTTTGTTTGAGACGCCAATTGCAGCGTGCGCAGGGTACTATCACAGGGCCCTCCCAAGGTGTTATAACGCATGTCACAGGTTAGGAATGCCAGAGTGGTGTGATTGCCTATAATGTCTCTGTATGGTGATGATAATGGTGCCAACGGTGTCTCCTACCTGGGTACAGCCGGACTCCTGGCTCACTTGCAATAAATTGAGTGTAGTGATAGGAGGAGCAATAGAGGAATTTTGCAGCAGAAATGATGTCTTCCTGGAGCTTGCAGGAAAGGACGTCCGCTTAGTAGCTCTAAAACTGTGGCAGGAATTTGGCTTCTGCACTTTCTTTCTATCTTCTGATTTATGGGGACAGACTAGCTAAGGAGGAAATATGGCTTCTCCTGGGTCTCTGAACTTTACTCACAGATAGGCTCACAGAGAATGGTTTCATCCTGGAACTCTGGAGATTGTCTGCTGTCTTGTCCTCCAGCTGAGGCTGCAGGGCTCAGGCTGGGGTTGTGATTATTGTCTCAGCCGAGACAAGATCCTGGCTTTGTTCCCTATATTGGGGAACTCCTAACACACACACCCTACCCCTAGCAGGGGGTGGGCTACACTGCATCTAACTTCCCTTCTCCACCCAAGTGCAGTCCACACCTCCACAAAGGGGGAGCTAGGCTGGAATGAACCAGCTTAAATGTACTAATGAACATGGAAAACTACAAGGAAATTCACATTTAACATAGTTTTAAATGCACATTTGTGAAGACATGAGCAAAATCACATCAGGTGACAGTATAAAGGCTCTTCACAGATATTAGCGGGGTAGAGGAGTGTAGTAACACAACTCTGGGGTGTTACAAATGATGTGGAAAAATTCAGACTATGGTGCAGATTTTCATTGAGTTCAATGGGAGGCAGATTGGAACGGATTCCATCTGTATTCTGGTGAAAATCTACAATATGAACATGCTCTAGGTCAGGGTTGGCCAACCTGCGGCTCTCCAGCTGTTGTAAAACTACAAACCCCACCATGCACTCCTGTAGGCTGTATTGCAACAGCTGGAGAGCCTCAGGTTGGCCATCCCTGCTCTAGGTCTTCACATTATAGTCTTCCGCTGATGTATCTGCCATCAGAGGTGTAGACCACTAATCTGCAGCTCTCCAGATATTAAGATATTACAGTTCCCAGCATCTAGGCTTCTTCAAACAACAGTGTAGTAATTCAATTGATGTACAGTATATTCCCCTGAATGGCATTTCTTCTATATAATTGATTCCACTCTCAGGTTAGTCACACACGATGATTTATGAGCCCCTATGTACTTTATCAGTGGGGTATGTTTAAAGAATAAAGACAAAACCCAAGTCATACAGTGAAGCCAATATTGTTGCATGCTCATCTACTGTAATTATATTTCAAGCACCCCTTGATCATTGAGATCTCTTGTAAGTAGGAGTAACATCAACATGCATCTCGTTTTGATACCTTAAGGTGGCAGTAGCAGAAAGCTGGTTCCTTCTGGACATCTTTGATAAAGGAAAAGATAGTGGATGGTAACTATAGGGGAGTACAGAAGGTGTAGTCACCGCTATAAATGACACATGATAGTCCTCCTGACTCATTTAGCACTAGGACCCTGGAGCCTCTAGGTATAATCACATTTTGATTATAATTGCCCTGTTCTCGAATCAATGGCAGACGTACTCTGAAAAGACAGTGAGCCGCAGTGTCCACAAGCGTGCTTTGTAATCGGCATTACTGGCACACGGAGACGGACCGCTCTTTGACTGCTTTATGACGCCCTTGGGTACGACTACTAACCATCATTTCATAAGGGGCTCCTGCAATCTTCACACTCCTGACACTTTGAGTGTTTTACATTCACTTTAAAACAGCAGAACATTATTTCCAGAAAAACAATATAAACCCCACGTACCCCACAGCGAGGAGGGCGGCGGATCAGGTTCTGTGAATAAACAGAGGATGCACAACTTATTCACGCTACTCACCTACTGGTGATCCAGTGCGTACCCCATAAACTGCAGCATATTTTTATAATTTGACATTAATATTCTGAGAGCAAACGTTAAGGGCTCGTGCACACGACCGTATGTATTTTGCAGTCCGCAAAACACGGATCCCCAAAAAATACAGATGGCGTCCGTGTGCATTCCGTATTTTGCGGAACGGGGAACAATGGCCCCTTATAGAACAGTCCTATCCTTGTACGTAATACGGATAATAATAGGACATGTTCTATTTTTTTGTGGAACGGAAATACGGACATACGGAAAAGTAATGCACACGGAGTGACTTCTATTTTTTTTGCGGACCTGTTGAAATGAATGGTTCCGCACATGTTCCACAAAAAAAAACAAAAAACGGAATGGACACGGAAAGAAAATACGTTATTGTGTATGAGCCCTAATCCAGCATTTGTTAATCCAATGCTTTTCAATAATCCGTCAAATATGTATAATAGAAAATTACCAAAGGGAGACCCCTCCACTAGAATTTAAGCGGTAGTGGCACATTTTGTATTTTTTTTGGGGGGGGGGGGGGGCTATATTCCTCAAGCCTTTTATAAATTGGTCTATGATTGTTTTGCACTGGCATCCCATGCCCGCCACAATCCTGCTCCTTCTTGCATGCACGGGCACCGCACTACTCACTCAGATGACTGCCGCTGCCTTGCTCCTTCTTCCCCTGGCTGATGATGGTCCCAACTGCCGGCATCTTCTGCAGACTGTCACCCATGTTTCTCCTGTCCTGTCTCTTAAAGTACGAGGGCGCATGTCCAAATTCTTCACCAGCCGGATGGCTGTCACTGGGTATTATAAGGCACCTTCCCTAGTAGGAGGGTGCCTGAGCTTTAGGTTCCTTGTTTCTAGGTAACCAGTGAAGGTGCATATTGCCTGACCCTGTGGGTCAGTCCCAACTACCGGGACTATTGAAAAAGGTAGTGGCCTGATGGCTCCTATGCAGTGAAGACTAGATATCTGTATAGGGGTTAAAAAGTGAAAACTAGGGAACTGCCAGAAGAATGCCCTCAAAGATAGCCCAAAGCCAAATTGGTTAGTTGGTACAGTGGGTCCACACTGTCCAATAATCCAGACTTTTGACTACCACTCAACAAGTCAATTTTAAGAGGCCCTTTCTTCCCTTGGATCACTCCATGGATTGTTTGGGGGCTCCTGTCTGGTGTTAGGTGGGGTGCCCTTGATGGTGGCTGTTTGGCAGTGTGCAAGGCAGGACGTTAGGAGCAGGGAACAGTAGATGGTGGAGGCAATAACCAGACCCATTTTATTGATAGTCTGAAGTCTTTTTACTGTGTATGTGATGGGTGATGCAGAACAAGAATCTATCAGGCACAATTCTGAGGTATTTCACAGAGCTTTCTTTTCCCAAATTTTGTGTATAGGGAGCAGTGATGATGGCAGTAGTAGTCCCTGGGTCTCACTCTAAACAGTGGGAAATCTTGCCAAATTGACCACAGGCATGCAAATCTCTCAAAAGCAGTACTGCAGTTCTCACTGAGGGGTGCAGAATGCAGATCTTCAAAATGGATGGCCAATCCGCTAGATAAGTGTGGTGGGCGCCGGAGGCAGGGCCGGTACAAGGCAGGGGCCGAAGGAGCGGGTGCCCTGGGCGCTACCATTTGCGGACAGGAGGGGGGCGCAGGTGAAGTGCCAGCCACGGCCCCCCCTACATCATGCTGTGCCCCCCCAACTAAAATGACCCCCCCCCCCCCCCAAGTGAGCAGCCGCCGCCGGGCACAGGGAGATGAGCGCTTCCATTGCGCTCATCTCCATTGTAAACTGTCTGTGCCAGCCAGCGGAGGTGCAGGGGAGGGAGAGGCGTGTCCCTTCCCTTTCCTCTGATAGGCTGCAGGCAGGCACCGAAGTGGAGGAGAGGCCCCGCCCCCTAATTACTCCTGTTTACCTTTCTAAAGCTAAAGGACCTTTGATGATGTCATCACAGGTCCTGTAAGGGAACTGCACAGTGTAAAGTGTAGTTCCCAGGTTAGAACAGTGCATCTGCCAGGACCTGTGATGACATCATCTTCAACATCACAGGTCCTGCAGAATCTAGCAAAGGAACTGCACCAAAAATGGTGTAGTTCCTAGGTTTCAAAGGTATATCTGCCAGGACCTGTGATGACATCATCACAGGTCCTTCAACCCCTAACAGCAAGTATTAAAAGTTCACAAGCAGCTCTGTATTGATCCATACAGACTGGAATGGAGTGGTAAGAGGAGGTCCTCCACTTTTCATCATTTACCCCCCCCCCCCCCTCCATGCCCTGTTTTTACTCATTGCTCACTCATGTATAATACTTTAGACAGTTACCACTACCTCATGTACCTCACAGTGACTATAATGCATAACTGACCACATATTTCTATAAACACTGCATCTACAGTATTATACCTTCTATGTGTCACATCAATACACTGCTCTGTATATATATATATATATATATATATATATATATATATACACACACATACATGCACACACACTGCATATATTACACAGTATTATACAGTGGGGGAAATAATTATTTGACCCCTCACTGATTTTGTAAGTTTGTCCAATGACAAAGAAATGAAAAGTCTCAGAACAGTATCATTTCAATGGTAGGTTTATTGTAACAGTGGCAGATAGCACATCAAAAGGAAAATCGAAAAAATAACTTTAAATAAAAGATAGCAACTGATTTGCATTTCATTGAGTGAAATAAGTATTTGAACCCTCTAACAAAAAAAGACTTAATACTTGGTGGAAAAACCCTTGTTTGCAAGCACAGAGGTCAAACGTTTCTTGTAATTGATGACCAAGTTTGCGCACATTTTAGGAGGAATGTTGGTCCACTCCTCTTTGCAGATCAACTCTAAATCCCTAAGGTTTTGAGGCTGTCTCTGTGCAACTCTGAGCTTGAGCTCCCTCCATAGGTTTTCGATTGGATTAAGGTCCGGAGACTGACTAGGCCACTCCATGACCTTAATGTGCTTCTTCTTGAGCCACTCCTTTGTTGCCTTTGCTGTATGTTTTGGGTCATTGTCGTGCTGGAACACCCATCCACGACCCATTTTCAGTTTCCTGGCAGAGGGAAGGAGGTTGTCGCTCAGGATTTCACGATACATGGCTCCGTCCATTTTCCCGTTTATGCGAATAAGTTGTCCTGTGCCCTTAGCAGAAAAACACCCCCAAAGCAAAATGTTTCCACCCCCATGCTTGACGGTGGGGACGGTGTTTTGGGGGTCATAGGCAGCATTTTTCTTCCTCCAAACACAGCGAGTTGAGTTAATGCCAAAGAGCTCTATTTTGGTCTCATCAGACCACAGCACCTTCTCCCAGTCACTCTCTGAATCATTCAGGTGTTCATTGGCAAACTTCAGACGGGCCTGCACATGTGCCTTCCTGAGCAGGGGGACCTTGCGAGCCCTGCAGGATTTTAATCCATTGCGGTGTAATGTGTTTCCAATGGTTTTCTTGGTGACTGTGGTCCCTGCTAATTTGAGGTCATTAACTAACTCCTCCCGTGTAGTTCTAGGATGCTTTTTCACCTTTCTCAGAACCATTGACACCCCACGAGGTGAGATCTTGCGTGGAGCCCCAGAGCGAGGTCGATTGATGGTCATTTTGTGCTCCTTCCATTTTCGAACAATCGCACCAACAGTTGTCACCTTCTCTCCCAGCTTCTTGCTAATGGTTTTGTAGCCCATTCCAGCCTTGTGCAGGTCTACAATTTTGTCTCTGACATCCTTGGACAGCTCTTTGGTCTTTCCCATGTTGGAGAGTTTGGAGTCTGCTTGATTGATTGATTCTGTGGACAGGTGTCTTTTATACAGGTGACTAGTTAAGACAGGTGTCCTTAATGAGGGTGACTAATTGAGTAGAAGTGTCTAACCACTCTGTGGGAGCCAGAACTCTTAATGGTTGGTAGGGGTTCAAATACTTATTTCACTCAATGAAATGCAAATCAGTTGCTATCTTTTATTTAAAGTTTTTTTTTCGATTTTCCTTTTGATGTGCTATCTGCCACTGTTACAATAAACCTACCATTGAAATGATACTGTTCTGAGACTTTTCATTTCTTTGTCATTGGACAAACTTACAAAATCAGTGAGGGGTCAAATAATTATTTCCCCCACTGTACATGCAATATGTACAGATATATAGTATATACCGCAGTGCACTGATATGTGAGGTATGAGGTATAATAGATGTTGTGTGTACAGATATCAGTACACTTCTGTATATACTATATATGTGAGGTACGAGGTATAATAGATGCAGTGTGTACAGATATATAGTATATACAGCAGTGTACTGATATGTGAGGTACGAGGTGTCAATACACTGCTGTATTTACTATATACCTGTACACACTGCATCTATTATACCTCGTACCTCACATATTACACTACTGTATATACTGTATACACTGCATATAATATACCCCGTACCTCACATATCAGTACACTGCTGTATATACTATATACCTGTACACACTGCATCTATTATACCCTGTACCTCACATATCAGAACACTAGGGAATATACTATATACCTGTACACACTGCATCTATTATACCGCGTACCTCACATAACTGTACACTGCTGTATATACTATATACCTGTACACACTGCATCTATTATACCCTGTACCTCACATATCAGAACACTAGGGAATATACTATATACCTGTACACACTGCATCTATTATACCGCGTACCTCACATAACTGTACACTGCTGTATATAATATACATCTGCATCTATTATACCTCTTTTGTGTGCCAGGGCTGTTTTGTAATCCCATTCCGGCCCTGATGGCATAAATTATAAAACGCAGCAGCAAGAATAGTTCATGGAACAAAGGGAGGGGCTATAAAAGGGGAATGGGGGCCCAATTTAGATTCCTGCTATGGGGCCCAGTGATTTTTATGTACGCCCCTGGCTGCAGGCACTAGGCCGGCAGCCTATCAGAGGCCGGCGCAATGACGTCATCGTGCCGCCTGAGCCTTACATTACAGCGTGGGACACAGGAAGAGGCTGCATCGCATCGCTGACACTTAGGTAAGTATAAGTGTTTTTTTTTTGTTTTTTTTTACAATAGTGTTACTGGCACATTGGGGGGGCTTATTACAAAACTGGCACATGATGATGGGGGGGACTTTATACTGGCACATGATGATGGGGGGGAACTTTATAGTGTCTGTGACTTTCAAAGTCCCACAGTCCTTTCTTCTATTGCTTTAAGTATATTCTTGTTTTGAAACAACATTGATTCTTTCTTAAAAACGGGGGGGGGGGGGGCGCAGTTTGCCATCTTCGCCCTGGGCACCAAATGGCCTTGTCCCAGCCCTGTCCGGAGGCAATATACCGCACTACTCACTCAGATGAGAATATACTCTCTTCACAAGCAGCAAAGTCCATAGCCATAAACGAGCGCTACTTGTGTTAACACACATAGTCCTGTGATCCTAAGCAGTCTGCAGGTGTCGATTGTTTTTCCCTTAGGGATGTGTGAGGATATACAGTACCATGTCCTGTGTCTTCAGTTTCTATATAAATAACTTTATTAGTATGTACCTTCTATCTATCTATCTATCTATCTATCTATCTATTTATCTATCTATCTATCTATCTATCTATCTATCTATCTCATATCTATCTATCTATCTATCTATCTATCTATCTATCTATCTATCTATTATCTCTCTATCATCTATTATCTATCTATTATCTATCTATCTATCTATCTATCTATCTATCTATCTCATATCTATCTATCTATCTATCTATCTATCTATCTATCTATCTATCTCCTATCTATCTCTCTATCTATCTATCTATTATCTCTCTATCATCTATTATCTATCTATTATCTATCTATCTATCTATCTATCTATCTATCTATCTATCTATTATCTATCTATCTATTATCTATCTATTATCTATCTATCTATCTATCTATCTATTATCTATCTATCTATCTATCTATCTATCTATCTATCTATCTATCTATCTATTATCTCTCTATCATCTATTATCTATCTATCTATTATCTATCTATCTATCTATCTATCTATCTATTATCTATCTATCTATTTATCTATCTATCTATCTATCTATCTATCTATCTATCTATCTATCTATCATCTCATATCTATCTATTATCTATCTATCTATCTATCTATCTATCTATCTATCTATCTATCGATCGATCTCATATCTACCTATCTATTATCTATCTCATATCTATCAAATCAAATCAGCTTTATTGGCAGGACTAAATACATTTTAGCATTGCCAAAGCAAGTGGGAAATAATTGGGTAGAGTTGGGGGATGGGGACATATACAGGGTGGGGTATAGGAGTCCATGGTATATCTCATATCTATCTATCTATCTATCTATCTATCTATCTATCTATCTATCTATCTATCTATCTATCTATCTATCTATCTATCTATTATCTATCTATCTATCTATCTATCAAAGTTTCATTGCATGCTTGTATGACATACATAGTAACATAGTAACATAGTACATAAGGCCGAAAAAATACATTTGTCCATCCAGTTCGGCCTGTTATCCTGCAAGTTGATCCAGAGGAAGGCAAAAAAACCCTGTAAGGTAGAAGCCAATTTTCCTCACTTTAGGGGAATAAAAAATTCCTTCCCGACTCCAATCAGGCAATCAGAATAACTCCCTGGATCAACGACCCCTCTCTAGTAGCTATAGCCTGTAATATTATTACACTCCAGAAACACATCCAGGCCCCTCTTGAATTCCTTTATTGTACTCACCATCACCACCTCCTCAGGCAGAGAGTTCTATAGTCTCACTGCTCTTACCGTAAAGAATCCTCTTCTATGTTTGTGTACAAACCTTCTTTCCTCCAGACGCAGAGGATGTCCCCTCGTCACACTCACAGTCCTGGGGATAAATAGATGATGGGAGAGATCTCTGTACTGACCCCTGATATATTTATACATATTAATTAGATCTCCCCTCAGTCGTCTTTTTTCTAACGTGAATAACCCTAATTTTGATAATCTTTCAGGGTACTGTAGTTGCCCCATTCCAGTTATTACTTTAGTTGCCCTCCTCTGGACCCTCTCCAGCTCTGCTATGTCTGCCTTGTTCACAGGAGCCCAGAACTGTACACAGTACTCCATGTGTGGTCTGACTAATGATTTGTAAAGTAGTAGGAATATGTTCTCATCACGGGCATCTATGCCCCTTCTGATGCAACCCATTATCTTATTGGCCTTGGCAGCAGCTGCCTGACACTGGTTTTTACAGCTTAGTTTGCTGTTCACTAAAATTCCTAGGTCCTTTTCCATGTCAGTGTTACCGAGTGTTTTACCATTTAGTATGTACGGGTGACTTGCATTATTCCTTCCCATGTGCATAACCTTACATTTGTCAGTGTTAAACCTCATCTGCCACTTATCTGCCCAAGCCTCCAGTCTATCCAGATCCATCTGTAGCGGTATACTGTCCTCTTCAGTGTTAATTACTTTACACAGTTTAGTGTCATCTGCGAAAATTGATATTTTACTGTGCAAGCCTTCTACTAGATCATTAATAAATATATTGAAGAGAATAGGGCCCAATACTGACCCCTGAGGTACCACACTGGTGACAGTGACCCAATCTGAGTGTGTACCGTTAATATCATGGACACCTTTCATATCTGTTATTTTCTCCCTTTAAAATACAATGTTCTGTTTCTCTTTCTTAGAAACCATGTCCTTGAAGAAACAGTATGCAATGTCCCCCCTCCTCCTAATGCACAATTGAATACAGTGAATTACATGTAAGATCCACAGCTCCGACTAAACTGGCTTTACTTCAAATAACGACGCAGTTTCTTTTTTTTTGCCGCTCGCTGCTTTATAATCTCCACATTGGACACTTGCAGCAGGCACACCTGTTCTCATGAAGCCAAAGATCTCAGCGGGGCCCTCATGGCTTCCCTGGGCCCCGCTCCATCTCTACAGAATGGCAGCACCATTCAGTTGCTTCCCCACGTCAGGCGTTTCGCCAACCTCTGCCCATCCACTCCTGCTTTTTCATTAAATAAAATCAGGTGTTTCACTTCGGGGCTTGTACGAGACGGTAGTATCATGGGACGCCATTATTCCACAGCGCGCAAAACCGCAAGCAAGGCGCTGGGATGTGTCATTGGGTGAGATGTAGCCGGCTGGATGTGTCTGCTCCTCTCCCTAATGCTGATTCAGTGTAATACAAACCCATTTAGCAGAGCTTCTGTGTAAAACAGAGTCTGCGGAGATCTGGAGAACAAAGTGTAATGAATCATGTGTATCTCCTTCTCGATATGACAGGGAGTAAAAGAAATACAGCTCAAACTAAGCATAACCATTCATCACCGCGCTACAGCCCGTCCCGCCGTGCCAAAAGCAACCAAGTCATGTAAATTATACCGCTCCATGACATTGTAAAATAAACTCTTTCACTTATTAACTCCATTCGGGGTAATAATAAAAGCCGAGCGCAAAGGGCGAACCCCTTGGACAATCAGCGGGACGAGTCAGATACGATCTGCTCCCCGGTCGGATGGCGACGGGAGGGATAGTCACCTAATACCGCAACCTGTCTGCTCTTCATTACATTGGCTATAATGGAGTATGATGCAATGTAGCCATCTCTGATAGGAGCGATAATGTTTGTCTGGTCTCTCGGAGTGCCACTTACAGCACTTATCCTTGTTTGCGCTATCTCTCCCCGTGTAATATGGCGGATAATAATAGCGAGCTCGCCGCTCCTCTAGAATAATAACCTGAAACGTCTGAAATTGTGGGATACTTACACATTACAGCGGGTTTATTTATTTATTTATTTTTAAAATGTAACCATGTTGGTGTGATCGTAAATTGTCAGAGCACGGAGGGAGGGGGAATGTAATCGATGAAGTACCGTCCGTAAACCACGACCATACGCCGACTGGCATGTGCTGGAATGATGAAGGATAATCAATCGTTTTAATTACACAGAACTATTAATAGGCAGAATTTGTCCTGCCACAAATCGGCAAGCACAACCATATCATTTCAGTTGCTTTGTGCTTGCTCTAATTACTGAATAGAATTCGAGAACTTCGGTAAAGACTGGCACTTAAAAAAAACAAACAAATAAACATTTCCTTCCCTTGAAAGAACATGGCTATCCCAGGACTCGATCCCTAGTAGGTGTAATGAGGAATTATTTAAAAAAAACATGGCGTTTCATGTCCCAGAGACAGCAAACTCGTGCTGCCTGCTACAGTGTAAAAAGCTTATTGTAACCATGATTGATTGCTGTGTACCGGGTGGTCGGCACATGCAGAGACAATTCGGGAGCATCTTTTCCTAGAATTGTATGTTGCACTGCTCCTCTGTTATTCCTACTATAAATATATGTAGTCAAACGTGTGCCCTACCAAGTGAAAGTCTACCCTTGCCAGTGGTCACTCAGTGTTAACAGTATCCGACTGTGTAGTGACCCCCTTGATAATGAATTCAGAGTACTCAAGGAGGAATAACAGAGGGACAGTACAATGCAGCGTTCTAAGAAAAGATGCGCCACATTTCTTTCATGGCAGAAGTAAATGTCTACTAAACCAGACATGTCAGAAGAGGTAACGTCTTCTTTAGGGCTCATGCACATGACTGCATGTATTTTGCTTTCTGCAAAACAAAGATCTGCAAAAGATACGGATGAAGTCCGTGTGCATTCTGTATTTTGCAGAACGGAACAGCTGGCCCCCAATAGAACAGTCCTATCCTTGTCCGTAATGCAGACAATAACGGGACATGTTCTATTATTTTGTGGAACGGACATATGACATGGAATGCACACAAAGTAATTTCCGTTTTTTTTGCGGCCCCGTTGAAGTGAATGGTTCTGCATAAGGGCCACAACAAAAACGGAATGGACATGGAAACAAAATGCGTTTGTGCGCGTGAGCCCTTAGGCCCCTTTCACACGGGCGAGAATTCCTCGCGGGTGCAATGCGTGAGGTGAATGCATTGCACCCACACTAAATCCGGACCCATTCACTTCAATGGGGCTGTTCAGATAAGCGGTGATTTTCACGCATCACTTGTGCGTTGCGTGAAAATCGCAGCATGTTCTATATTCTGTGTTTTTCACGCAACACAGGCCCCATAGAAGTGAATGAGGGTGCGTGAAAATCGCAAGCATCCGCAAGCAAGTGCGGATGCAATGCGATTTTCACGCACGGTTGCTAAGGAGACGAGGGATGAGTTACCCGGGACCCCATTTATTTTATTATTTTCCGTTATAACATGGTTATAGTGGAAAATAATAGCATTCTTTAATACAGAATGCTAAGTAAAAGGTCCATTGTAGGGTTAAAATAAATAAATAATGTAACTCACCTCATCCACTTGATCGCGCAGCCGGGCTCGTCTTCTTTATTCTTCTTCTTGCAGGACCTGGCTGGAAAAGGACCTGCGCTGACGTCACCGCGCTCTTCTATCTTCATTCAGCAGGACTTGCACTGACGTCACAGCGCTCTTCTATCTTCATTCAGCAGGACCTGCGCTGACGTCACCGCACTCACCACATGGTGAGCGCAATGACGTCACCGAAGGTCCTTTTCCAGCCAGGTCCTGCAAGAAGCAGAAGAAAGAAGACGAGCATGGCTGCGCGATCAAGTGGATGAGGTGAGTTACATTTTTTTTATTTTTAACCCCACAATAGACCTTTTACTAAGCATTCTGTATTAAGAATGCTATTATTTTCCCTTATAACCATGTTATAATGGAAAATAATAAAATCTACAGAACACCGATCCCTGACCCGAACTTCAGTGAAGAAGTCCGGGTTCGGGTCTGGGTACCACAGTTTTTTATCACGCGCGTGCAAAACGCATTGCACCCGCGCGATAAAAACTGAACATCAGAACACAATCACAGTTAAAACTGACTGCAATTGCGTACCTACTCGCACAATTTTCCCTGATCGCAGACGCAACGCATCCGGACCTAATTCGGACACGCTCGTCTGCAAGGGGCCTTAGAGGAAGCGAATGAGACAAGTTGTTTTATGAAGTTCAGCTGCTTGGGCGTTAAAGAGGTTTTCCAATACTGATGACCTGTCTTCAGGGATCACTTAAAAGGGAGGAGTTGAGCTGCAGTAACCCGACACGGCCACTACACTGAGAATGGAGCTGTGTTTCCAGTTCCATTCCCCACATGCACTTGAAGGGGGCTGAGCTATGCCTAGGCCATGTGACGATGAACGTTACGTAACTGGCCTAGAAAGAGGTCTCAGCGCTCATGGAACACTGCAGCCTCTTTGTACAGCTGATTGGCGGGGGTCCCGGAGTTGAATCCCTGCCGATCTCATATTGATGACCTATCCTAAAAATAGGATCAATAACAAAACAGGAATATGCACTCCTAAAAAAGTAGTGCATGTCCTATTATTGTCCGCAAATCACGGTCCCAGGCCCCATTCAAGTCTATGCAACGCAATTGGAACACGTCCGTATTTTGCGGATCCATATTGTAGAAATGCTATGCCCAGCCCATATTGCTCATGTGTTTGGTGATTAATATGTTACTGTCTCCATTTCCGATCCGCAAAAAACGGATCACATATGGAAACCATACGGATATGTTTTGTGGAATAACGGAATGGAAGAGGACTTAAAACAGAGAAAAAAACTCATATACGGAACAACGGATCCGTGAAAAACGGACCGCAAAATAACAACGGTCGTGTGCATGAGCCCTTAGAACCCAGCCAAAGTCTGAATAATGAAGCCACTCACTCTCTGATTGATATGCGAAAAAGGATTTAATGTGCTACTCCGTGCGTAGACAAAAAAAAAAGTGTAATCGCATTCCAAAGTTTATCCCAAACGTAACATATGGAGATATTTATTGATACCACTTTTCTCACCTGGCAATTGATTTGAGATGGCTTCTTTCACTTTTTGTTTTATTCGATTTTTGTCTATGCACGGAGTATCACATTAAATCCTTTTTCGCATATCAATCAGAGAGTGAGTGGCTTCATTATTCAGACTTCAGACTATCCTAAAAATAGGTCATTAATATGTAAATCCTAAAGAACCCCTAAGATAGACATCTTGAGACACAATATGACAAAATCATGTGACACACCTATCAGTACATGTCCAGCCAAAAAGTTATCGATATGCCAATACATTTAAAATAACATATGAAGCAACTTCTCTAGCAGTATTAAAAAAAAACTCCTAAAATTGTGTATCTACACAACTCCTATCTAGATCCAGGTGTCTTCATGGTTAGAGAGTCTAATCCTGCAGTTCTACATCATAATTCAAGCACAGGTCCTCCCAACTTAGGACTGAGAGGCATTTCCATGAGGGCCCCTGTCTTTCCAGTTATGAATTATTGCCTGTGACCTTAACATTCAGTTCTGTTTGTAGAATAGACTCAGTGGTCACTGAAACAGGGAGTGATGTCATTTGATGTCACGTCTAGACAGGAGGACTGTTGTGATGTAAGGGGATACCACGCAGGAAAATAACTACAATCATGTCTCTTGATGTGTTGTATCTGTTACCTAAGTCACTTGTTCTGTCACTGAACATCACCTTTAAGCTTGTCTCTTAGCATTAAAGGCTATGGACACCTTTGGGAGAATTTTTAGTATTATTATTATTGCATTGTATTCATTTTGAGCTAAAAATCCTTTTTTCAATTGGTCTTTATGAAAAATGTTGAACCCTTTTCTTTGTACAGCCTTGAGATTTTCTAGTAGCATGCTTTTTTCACTCTGTCCCATCAGACAGCTCAGCTGATGGCTTCTTATCTTTGATCTCTGACCTCCTAAACACTCATTATAAGCTCAGTTCTTATCGTACTGATAAGAATGTGGATTAAATAAGTGTTTATGACCTTTTTAGTCATTTAGCGAGATGAGTTATTAGATGCCCGGAGCAAAGTGAAAGTACCATTCTCACAGCTAGACAGTTAACCCTTTGTGTAAGAGAGGCTGAATATTTTTAATAAAGACCAACTGAAAAAATGAGTAAAATGCAATCATTAAAAAAATTTGCCCCTGAAGGTGTACATCGCCTTTAAGTCTATTTGGTTATTGACCTTTAAGCAAGTAACAGTTCTGTGACCTAGCTTGATCTACTGAAGACTGACATTCAGTGGGGATGGTGACAAGCTCGATAAGACACAATTCCCCTCCTTTTCTTCAGTGTCACTGTGGCCATCTTGTCACTTAATAGCTGCAGGGACCAGCATGGTGGACCATATACCACTCTCTGTCATTGTCATATTATAGGCGGGGGAGGGAAGATTCATTGCAACCTGGACCTTAAATTATATTTGTGTCAACATGAAGCAGACATCGCAGTGAATCATCTTGCAGAGAGATGAGCAGATCCTGTCTTCCTGTCAGTTTTACTGTATGAGGCTGAAAGACAAAAATGAAACTCTTTCGGCATCTTGTCTACCTTCATTGACATGTCAGCCAATGACTGGGAGGGCAGAGTCTACGGAGGAGCAGGTCTCTTCTCTCCTTCTATCACGCCTGTGACAGACTCTGTGGACCCTTCCCATTGAAAGCCAGGAAACGAGTCCCTCACAGTTCATTTCATTTCCTAAGATAAATCATTACATCTCATTTGTATGCAACTTGTAAAGAGAATAATGCTGCCCCGGGGCCAGCATGAATATTTCAGGGGGAAGAGAAGATTCTAATTCCACCGAAACGCTTTTGTTAATCTTCTTTTGAAATAGACTGACAGGTATACAGTGGTGAGTTTCTGAGGAAGGGTCAAGGGGTCCAGGTGTAGACCTCAAGGCATCACCTCAGTATGCATGTAGCACCACATGTCACTCTAACTGCGCCTCTAGAGAAGACATAGCGGGAGCTATGACCCATAGCTGATAGGTTCTCATATACCGATACACTATCTATAAAGCTCTCTCGGCCTTGTTCCTTCAATTCTAGGCGGAATACATTAAGGAGATGCATTGTTGTCGTTCTCAAGCGCGGAAATCATTACGAGAACGGGATGGGACTACTCCACCTTCCCAGTCCCTGTTTAGTTTGACTTAGATGTAATTATGACAGTGGTTTTATTATTGACATGGCTTCTTTTATAGTAATGGATCCGCCGCCAGAAGACAATCTGTGGAGGCCATCGGAAAATTCAGCCATATATATGTAAAAATATTCTGTGAGAAGCGCCATTTACAGAAAAAGATTAGTTCGTGCTCCTCGCATTCCAAAGTTGGTAGAGAGGTCAGCTCTATTAAAAAACCTTCGCGAGATGGAGATAAGGACCTCATTGGACGCGAGGCGGAAGACAGACATAGAAAGTGTCGAGATACAAAGTAAGGGAGCAGAATGGAAAGAGATTAGGCTCAATTCACACCTTGTTCGGTGTGTATATCGCGGCGGTTTAGAGAGGGCTCTCTGAAGGTATGGTCAGGCGTATACAGCTGTATGTGTAAAAGGTTAACACTGACTGAAAGATGCCTGCAGGATTGGCCCTAAGTGAGATGGGGCCTTGTGCAGTACCTGCAGTTGGTGACCCTGTATGGTGTGTTGCATACAGTATAGTAATAGCCATACCATAGAGTCCACACTTTTACACACCATGCATTAAAGTGCCCAAACAAATCGCTCCCATACAGTTGTCATAAATAACAGCGCTAAACAGTGTAACTAAACTGTACAATACTATACTGTGCAACTATACTGTACAGGGCTATTCAGTGCAACTATACTATACAGTGCAACTATACTGTACAGGGCTATACAGTGCAACTATACTGTACAGGGCTATACAGTGCAACTATACTGTTCAGGGCTATACAGTGCAACTATACTGTACAATGCTATACAGTGCAACTATACTGTACAGTACTATTCAGTGCAACTATACTGTACAGGGCTATACAGTGCAACTATACTGTACAATGCTATACAGTGCAACTATACTGTACAATGCTATACAGTGCAACTATACTGTACAGTACTATACAGTGCAACTATACTGTACAATGCTATACAGTGCAACTATACTGTACAGTACTATTCAGTGCAACTATACTGTACAGGGCTATACAGTGCAACTATACTGTACAGTGCTATACAGTGCAACTATACTGTACAGGGCTATTCAGTGCAACTATACTATACAGTGCAACTATACTGTACAGGGCTATACAGTGCAACTATACTGTACAGTGCTATACAGTGCAACTATACTATACAGTGCTATACAGTGCAACTATACTGTACAGTGCTATACAGTGCAACTATACTGTACAATGCTATACAGTGCAACTATACTGTACAGTACTATACAGTGCAAATATACTGTACAGTGCAACTATACTGTACAATGCTATACAGTGCAACTATACTGTACAGGGCTATTCAGTGCAACTATACTGTACAGTACTATTCAGTGCAACTATACTGTACAATGATATACAGTGCAACTATACTGTACAGTGCTATACAGTGCAACTATACTGTACAGTACTATACAGTGCAACTATACTGTACAGGGCTATTCAGTGCAACTATACTATACAGTGCAACTATACTGTACAGGGCTATACAGTGCAACTATACTGTACAGTACTATTCAGTGCAACTATGCTGTACAATGATATACAGTGCAACTATACTGTACAGTGCTATACAGTGCAACTATACTGTACAGTACTATACAGTGCAACTATACTGTACAGGGCTATTCAGTGCAACTATACTATACAGTGCAACTATACTGTACAGGGCTATACAGTGCAACTATACTGTACAGGGCTATACAGTGCAACTATACTGTACAGGGCTATTCAGTGCAACTATACTATACAGTGCTATACAGTGCAACTATACTGTACAATGATATACAGTGCAACTATACTGTTCAGGGCTATACAGTGCAACTATACTGTTCAGGGCTATACAGTGCAACTATACTGTACAGGACTATACAGTGCAACTATACTGTACAGGGCTATACAGTGCAACTATGCTGTACAGGGCTATACAGTGCATATATGCTGTACAATGATATACAGTGCAACTATACTGTTCAGGGCTATACATTGCAACTATACTGTACAGTGCAACTATACTGTACAATGCTATACAGTGCAACTATACTGTACAGGGCTATACAGTGCAACTATACTGTTCAGGGCTATACAGTGCAACTATACTGTACAGTGCAACTATACAGTACAATGCTATACAGTGCAACTATACAGTACAGTACTATACAGTGCAACTATACTGTACAGTACTATACAGTGCAACTATACTATACAGTGCAACTATACTGTACAATGCTATACAGTGCAACTATACTGTACAGTACTATACAGTGCAACTATACTATTCAGTGCAACTATACTGTACAGTGCAACTATACTGTACAATGCTATACAGTGCAACTATACTGTACAGTACTATTCAGTGCAACTATACTGTACAGGGCTATTCAGTGCAACTATACTGTACAATGCTATACAGTGCAACTATACTGTACAATGATATACAGTGCAACTATACTGTACAGGGCTATACAGTGCAACTATACAGTACAGTACTATACAGTGCAACTATACTATACAGTGCAACTATACTGTACAGTACTATACAGTGCAACTATACTGTACAATGCTATACAGTGCAACTATACTGTACAGGGCTATACAGTGCAACTATACTGTTCAGGGCTATACAGTGCAACTATGCTGTTCAGGGCTATACAGTGCAACTATACTGTACAGTGCAACTATACTGTACAATGCTATACAGTGCAACTATACTGTACAGTACTATACAGTGCAACTATACTATACAGTGCAACTATACTGTACAATGCTATACAGTGCAACTATACTGTACAGTACTATTCAGTGCAACTATACTGTACAGGGCTATTCAGTGCAACTATACTGTACAGTGCAACTATACTGTACAATGCTATACAGTGCAACTATACTGTACAGTACTATTCAGTGCAACTATACTGTACAGGGCTATTCAGTGCAACTATACTATACAGTGCAACTATACTGTACAATGCTATACAGTGCAACTATACTGTACAATGATATACAGTGCAACTATACTGTACAGGGCTATACAGTGCAACTATACTGTACAGTACTATACAGTGCAACTATACTGTACAGGGCTATACAGTGCAACTATACTGTTCAGGGCTATACAGTGCAACTATACTGTACAGTGCAACTATACTGTACAATGCTATACAGTGCAACTATACTATACAGTGCAACTATACTGTACAGTACTATACAGTGCAACTATACTATACAGTGCAACTATACTGTACAATGCTATACAGTGCAACTATACTGTACAGTACTATTCAGTGCAACTATACTGTACAGTGCAACTATACTGTACAATGCTATACAGTGCAACTATACTGTACAGTACTATTCAGTGCAACTATACTGTACAGGGCTATTCAGTGCAACTATACTATACAGTGCAACTATACTGTACAATGCTATACAGTGCAACTATACTGTACAATGATATACAGTGCAACTATACTGTTCAGGGCTATACAGTGCAACTATACAGTACAGTACTATACAGTGCAACTATACTATAAAGTGCAACTATACTGTACAGTACTATACAGTGCAACTATACTGTACAGTACAACTATACTGTACAATGCTATACAGTGCAACTATACTGTACAGGGCTATACAGTGCAACTATACTGTTCAGGGCTATACAGTGCAACTATACTGTTCAGGGCTATACAGTGCAACTATACTGTACAGTGCAACTATACTGTACAATGCTATACAGTGCAACTATACTATACAGTGCAACTATACTGTACAGTACTATACAGTGCAACTATACTATACAGTGCAACTATACTGTACAATGCTATACAGTGCAACTATACTGTACAGGGCTATTCAGTGCAACTATACTGTACAGGGCTATTCAGTGCAACTATACTATACAGTGCAACTATACTGTACAATGCTATACAGTGCAACTATACTGTACAGGGCTATTCAGTGCAACTATACTGTACAGGGCTATTCAGTGCAACTATACTGTACAATGCTATACAGTGCAACTATACTGTACAGTGCAACTATACAGTACAGTACTATACAGTGCAACTATACTATACAGTGCAACTATACTGTACAGGGCATTACAGTGCAACTACGCTGTACAGTTGGCTGGACTGCTTCTATTCAGCTGGGATATCAACATAGAGCGACTGAGCTAACGGCTATTGAGCCGTACCTTTATCATTTTTGCATCCCCTGATGAATCTGACAATACCGCTTGACAGAGGAAACGCGTCGGAACAAATATGAAATATCTGGCTATGCAGGCACTGGGAGACTCTATATAGGGTGAGAATAACAGGGTCAGCCACCGATAAGTGGGGTCGCTCCCTAGGGGGTGATTCTCCCGCATTTAGGCAGGGTTCAAATAGTCTGTTAGGGATATATCTCCCACTGATCTGCCCTATTTTTCATAAAGAGAGCTAGTAACGAATTAACCCTTTTCTGGACCATATTTACAGCGGATAAAGCTACACCTGCGGATCCAATAGGACTACCTCTCAGCATATACGTTCATCTGCCTGGACACCAAAATCTCCACAACATCGTGAATATTCTATACATCAAACCATGAGTGGTGACTGAAATACAAGGTTTATACTGTATTCTGATCTGTGTACTCAGTGCCCTGTACTTTCGTATATTTGCAGTCATCTACAATAATTTGTGGGACTTATTTTAACGAATGACTAATATAAAAGTTAAGTTTTAGTAGGATAACTAATCAGTGATATACGCTGTACAGTACTATACAGCACAACTATACTGTGCAGTACTATACAGTGCTATATAGTGCAAATACACATTATCTATCTAGAACACTGGTCAGGTATAGTTTGTATTTATTCGTGCTGATTCTGCGGCCTCTTTTGCCTCAGTTTTGTGAAACACTGTACACAAACAGACCACAGAAAGTTGTCCGGTTATATCAGTGTGTTTGATTTGCCGCTCATTTGTAGTAGGTCTGGATGCCTCGGACAGATGATGATTCTCTGTACGTCACACGTCCAGCTGCTATATGTTAAGTTCCTTGGCTCTCTGCTGCTTCGTCTTCTGCAAATTCCCACTGGTGCCAATACTACACTTGGCCAAGTCCTGTTCCTGCTGATGTCCGTAGGGCTGGATATGTGCGGCAAAGGAGGAATATTCAATTGATATAGAAGTAAGTAATCTGGTTCTGTCTGTACTTAATATACTTAAATTCCAGCATTTACTATTACAGGTAAGAAATTATTATTCCCACTGGTCTCCCAGGCAAATACCAGTTGGACATGTGTAGTGTACGTGGACTGTAATGCCCGTCACTACAAAAGGGTCACTTGGTGTGCTGTCGTCCCCCTTATTCATGGGGAAGTTGGTATATGTCATCTTTATAAAATGTCATGTAATGTAATGCTATGTATTTCCCTGTTACTGTGAAACTTGCATGTACAGGCCTGCTAGGGGTGTCATTCCAGCTCTTAGTCACTAGAGGGAGCTAGTGAGCCCTAGGTTATATAAGGCCCAGTCAGGGAGAGAAAAGCAGGATTTAGTTTGTGTTAGAGATCAGACTATGTCAGAGACAAGTCCAGGCCTGAAGCCTGCGGACCAGGAGAGGGTATTGCAGTCCCTGTAACCGGGTTCCAGATCCAAGGAGAAGGTTCCCCTCCTGAACTTATATATGCAGAAGCAGGAAGACCACTGTTAAACAGCCTGGGAGTTCAGAAGTTTCTAGAGGCTGAGGAAGCAGAGAGAGGGACAGAGGCAAGCTCAGAAAAGCAAGAGGTACTCAAGACAACAGAGGAGGTACTTGATAAAGATAAAACCAAGGATATACGCCAGAGCTAGGGCATTGGGCCTTGGAGAAGAGTTTATATGTTCCAGGATCAGTCAGGAATAGAGTGCAAGCTGCCTGTACTACAAGTCCTGTGTTTAACACTCTGAAGTCACCTTGCTATACATATATTGCCTGCATCAACTGTATTGAAAATCAACTGTCTGCAAAGGAACTGCGTTTCCGTTAATGTCCCTATATGATGACTACTAAAGTTTGAGTTCTGCTTTAACATCACGTGGTTCCTCAGTTATTCCTGCTATCAGCAAACGGCGTGCCACCGTTTAATTGGCACTGGCGTCACGAACATTTCTCATCATCACCTGCCCTTGCAGAGAGTCAGCCGTCTCAGGTTAGTGTCTATTGCACTACAACACCCAGGAACACTATTACACCTAACTTGAGTACGCTGCACATGTGGTTTACCCCCCTGGTGTCATCCCTACCTGGGACCTTCACCACCCAACCTTGCCTTGAAATCTCGGTCAGTTCCAGTCTTTGAATTGAATAGTAGCATGAGAACATAGTTTGTAAGGCTGAAAAAAGACATCTGTCCATCCAGTTCAGCCTGGTGTGCGTGACTTCATTCACAGAAGGTGGAGCAGAACCTCTGTTCTAGTAATCGGCAGAGCTTCCAGAGATCAGACCAACAGCAATCAAACATTTATCGCCTATGTATGTTTTGTGGATTAATCCCTTTGAGATTATTTAGACTTTTGGTGTTTTTTTATTTCACAATATACTACCTCTTGGCTCCCTTAACAATGTAGTTGGGTCCCCCTTGTCCCCACAGCATCTGTTGTCTATGAACCCTGGTTATATCACTCCCAACATTATAATAATAGGAACGTTCAAGCAAGGTCATTGCCTATGTACCCGAGAGGGTTAACCTAGACAGTAATCATAACCTGCAGACTGATCAGATACTAAAATGATCAAGTTGAGGTCTGTAGACAAAAAAGAGATAGACTGATAGAATTAAACCATGAAAGGTCAAACTGGTTTTGAAGCCACGTAAAGCGTAAGGGCGGCAGTTTAATGACACCTTCCCCGCTCATTCACCAGGAAACTTGCTGATAGTCCAGAAAAGTAGAGCAAGGAAGTAACACATAACGTCCCCTGGTGGACTCCAGCTCATTTCACACCAGTTTTATAGCAGCCATTCTTATCAAGCAGAATGGGTACGCGAGTTGGCTCTCACTGCACAGCGAGGCTATCTCTTCGAATCCGGGAGCTACAAACTCTGATGGGATGGAATGATGGATTCCCCCCTGTGGATGATCCTGCAAGAGTCAAGATCATCAGTAACTCAGCAGCCTGCCCATTAGAAAGCATCATAAAGGAGATTAATCTTTTCGGATTGCCCATATTTAAACTGTCTTCTGCTCCGAGGAGAAGCATCTCTAGAACTACCGCTGCTCGGAGGAAATATATGTGAGTACACCTGCTCACTTTATCCATCTAGAGTTTAAGTTACAAAATCAAATATAGATTATTATGGGAGAAGACAGCTCTGATGGAGATATATAGACGACACTTCCCGTTTGTAGCTGGTATGGGAAGTTGTATACGTCACAGGTTATAAAAGGTAACAAACTATGGCTTATGTCAATAAGCGGATTATTTTTGAGTATTATTAGACCTGCAAATACTTCTAATACTACAACCTGTTTTGTTCTATATGCTGGATTAACTAGGAGTCATTACCAATAGTGTGATAACTACGCATAACCTAATCTGGTCTGTGGGGGTACAATCCTATTCTATCCATTTTATAACCGCTAAGGCTAGTTTTACACCTGCAGTAAGGTATCCGGCCGGCTGTCCTGGCAGAGGAACAGCCTGCGGGAGTTCACTGGATCCTGCCCAGCAATATACCACTGAGTTCATCATCAAAGACAACGGGAATGGGGGATCCAGTCGATTTACAGCATGAGTGCTGGGTTTCGGCCAGACAAAAAACCAGTGCGAGCGCCAGTTTCTGTCCGGCCAAAATCTGCTGCTCGTGGCAGAAAATGGCTGAAGGCCCGCCAGGTCTCATTATAGTCAATAAGGTATAGTGATGAGCGGCAGGGGTCATATTCGCGAATAGTTTTTAGAATATTCGACGAATATTCGCGAATTCGAATATTCGTTAGGAGTAGTGTTGATTGGGAATTTTCGCAATACGAATTTTCGTAAATGAGAATTTTCGTGATGCGAATTTTCGGAATGAGAGTCAACGAGATTGTGAAAACTCAGATCCGATGGTATATTCTAACCCCCAGGCGTTCCCATGGTGACGGGGACGCTTGTCGGGGAGGAGTATGCCAAAATGGAACAACTGCACAGATTTAAAAAGAAAATAGACAAATATTCTAGAAAACTAATATATTCATTGTTTTGAATATTCGTAATATTCAAAAACAAGAATATATAGCAATATAGCGAATATTCGGGGGGGGGGGGGGGAACGAATATAGAGCAATTTAGCTAATATAGTGCTATAATCTTCTTTGTCTAATAGTTGTATAGTCTCATCTGAAGTTCAGATTGGAAAAAAAATTACAACTATTAAAAAAGAAGATTATAGCACTATATTAGCTAAATTGTTCTACATTCGTTTTTTTTTTTCGAATATTCACTATATTGCTATATATTCTTGTTTTAGAATATTCGTCTTTTTTTTTTTTTATCTATACAGTTGTTCCACTTTGGCATACTCCTCCCCGACAAGAGTCCCCGTCACCATGGGAATGCCTGGGGGTTAGAATATACCATCGGATCTTAGTTTTCACGATCTCATTGATTTTCATTACGAAAATTCGCAATCAACACTACTCCTAAAGTCAAAGATATTGCAGCCTTCTCATTGGCCCACAAGCTAAAAGCAGGGAGGGATCATGTGTACTGAATATTTAAAATTACAAATATATATCACTATATTCTAAATATTCGCGAATTCTCGAAGTGCCGATATTCGAGATAAAAATTTGCAATTTGAATATTCGTGATCAACACTAATGAGGTATGGTGGTGCATGGTCTCATTTGGCTATGCACGATTCAGGGAATTCTGGAGGTGTGCAAATAGTCTAAGGTTGAGCAGCATAGAGAAGTGTTCAATCTTTGGTTGAATTTCATTTAAGGCTACAATTTCTCAGACTGGTATGCTACCAAAAACTTTGACAGATTTCAATTCAAACCACAACCACTGGGTGGCAGCACATGGACAGAGATAGGATAGACATCTTGTGACAGAGTAATATAATTCTACCACACTCACATATAGCCTTGTATATCTATACATATAAAGGAAGACGTATATATGTGTGTGTGTTCCCCAATTACTCAAAAAGGCAACCATCGATTTCAATGAAACTTGGTATACACATCCCTTGCTACCTAGAAATAAATCTTGTGGGGGTCTCAGCTCTCTAGGACGTACCGTTCCTGAGATATTCCCAAAAAATGACCTGCATTAGGCAATACAAGCCTGCAAGTCTTTCTCTTCATATTCCAAATGCCATACACAGGGTCACATGACCCTTATCAGCCAATAAAAGCTCGCAGGCCCTTAGTCTCCACATACACACAGTTTTACTCCAGGTTTCCATAACAACCCAGCCATTTTTCTTTACTGCTGTAGGTCAGCTTTAGGCTAGGGCTACATGACGACATGTATTGCGCGACATTGATGTCGCACCAATGTCACGCAACAATTTTTATAATGATAGGCCATGGTGTTGCACTGCGTCATGTGACATGCTGAGACTACGACGCGACAGACGCAGAAAAATCCATCTTGGATGGATTTTTTGCAACTGTCGTGTCGCAGTCGCAGCATGTCACATGTCGCAGTGCAACACCATGGCCTATCATTATAAAAATTGTTGAGACAAAATGTTACGCGACACATGTAGTCGTGTAGCCCTAGCATTAAAGGGGCAGGGCGCTGTGTAGGTCAATGTTAAAGGGGCGGGCGCTGTGGAGGTCACTGTTAAAGAGGCGTTCACTGTGGATGTTACTGTTAAGGGGGCAGGCCGCTGTGGAGGTCACTGTTAAAGGGGCGGACACTGTGGAGGTCACTGTTAAGGGGTCAGGCCCCTGAGGAGGTCACTGTCAAGGGAGTGGGGTGCTGTGAAACTCACTGTTAAAGGGGCGGGCTGCTGTGAAGGTCAAAGTTAAGAAGCTGCTGTGGAGGTCCCATTTTAGGCTACTTTCACACTTGCATTCAGAGCGGATACGTCTGATGTCTGCTCAGACGGATC
Source organism: Bufo bufo (assembly GCF_905171765.1). NCBI lineage: Eukaryota > Metazoa > Chordata > Amphibia > Anura > Bufonidae > Bufo > Bufo bufo. The sequence goes on along the minus strand of NC_053389.1, from coordinate 750,289,373 downwards.
CTCTCCTATAATGCAAACGTTTGCATCCGTTCAGAACGGATCCGTCTGCATTATAGTTTAAAAAAAATTCTAAGTCTGAAAGTTGTTCAGACGGATCCGTCCAGACTTTACATTGAAAGTCAATGGGGGACGGATCCGTTTGAAAATTGAGCCATACTGTGTCAACTTCAAATGGATCCGTCCCCATTGACTTACATTGTAAGTCTGGAAGGATCCGTTTGCCTCCGCACGGCCAGGCGGAGACCCGAATGCTGCAAGCAGCGAGCGGAGGCTGAACGCTGCCAGACTGATGCATTCTGAGCGGATCCGCATCCACTCAAAATGCATTAGGGCAGTACGGATGCGTTCGGGGCCGCTTGTGAGACCCTTCAAACGGAACTCACAAGCGGAGCCCCGAACGCTAGTGTGAAAGTAGCCTTAAAGTGGTGGGGCACTGTGGGGGGGGTCACTGTTAAAGGGGCGGGGTGCTGTAGAGGTCACTGTTATGGGGGATACTGTCAATATCTTTTAACGACACACACAAACATTAAATGAAATAGATTAAATATACCCGCACGAAGCCGGGTCCTTCTGCTAGTAAGTTAAATAAAATGAAAACACTCCCGCGCACTATTCTTAATATCACTATCCTACAGACAGGCAGTGTGTAAAAACCAATTATGACAAATAAGAACAGGATACATTATTGTAACAGACAGTATATGGGTAATATACTTGTATTACATCATTGCACAACATAAATATCACTTAATGAGATGAGACAACCCCTTTAAAGGGGTTATCCGAGTTATTTTTTTGTTCTTTCTATGTTCCTAACTGGGCAAATGTAACAGCTTTCCAATTCACTCACTTTATCTCCAGTGGCTGGTTTCTCAGATTTCACTGAGGGTCACATGACCTGTGATGTCAGCTTCTCTCCCTGCTCTGATAAAGGTCGTTTACAAGCCTGTTGCCAGAGGTGTCTGGTAGATACCTACTCCCCTCTTCCCATTGAGAACAGATGCCCGATTGGCCAAGTGAATTCTACTGACCATGATAGAAGACCAGCCAAAACAGTTCAAGATGGTGTCCACTCCAGCCTGTAGTGCTATGGTTATATCAGTTGCAGTCAAAGATTCTTGACCAGTTCACTAATTTTGAATTAACACGGAGCTAATCATTGTCTATCCAACCTACTAGAGTCTAATTTACTAATTCACCCATCTCATCATATACAGATGTCTGAGAGTACATTTTTGGCTAGCTCACTGAGCTCTATCTACTGTCCACTAGAAAAACCACAGATGCGTTGTGCCAATTTTGGACAGCTCTGCTACATCTGTATGCCAGTTCTAAAGCCAGGTGATTAGTAGGCTAGGATGGAGCTCTTCCCGAGGCAAAATATATATACCAGTGTCGGATAGCTGATTAAAAATCCATTCCAAGCCTCTCATATACTCACGGGGTTGAATGCCAGTGTTTATAAAGAAAATTTGCTTGTATGTAATTCTGGAAGATACATCCCGGTTAGTTTCCTGAACATTCCTCTTATCTCCACTTACTGATTATACAGTATAACAAATGGAAGCTTTTTTTGCCAAAGGGAAACTCATCCCTTGTGAAAAATGATTGTAGACATATACAAGGCTTATCTATTTACATATAATCTGCTGAAATGTGAACCACCAGGGATGCAGTCAATGGGCCTGTGTCAAAGTGTCTTTATGTCACATTGTCACCGCGCGCTGACGGATACTTGGCGAGCCGAGCTCTATCCAAGCTTTCTAAGCAAAGCAGGCTCCATACGATTCTCTAGACTTCTGTGGCTCTCTAGCTACAACTCCCAGTACGATGTCTCAGTGGTAAGCTTTGCCTTCTAGCACAAAGATGTCCTACCTAAAGCAATGCTGTGAAGCTACCAGGTAGATCAAACCCCTGACAGTCACAGCCAGTCTATGGAACAGCAGTGGGCCAAGTGGTAGACTCAGAAATCAGATGACAGTCAGATAGTCAGACAGTCAAATAAAATAATTCTCCCATCCTTTAAAATACCTGTAAAACAATAATGCTAATAATACTTCTCAACATGTCCATGTCCACAGATGACCACAGTGGTTTGAAGAATTACAGATGCGTATGGATCAAGGTCTGAAGGTTGAGGTGTAGATAGGGTACAAGAGGACACACTATAAATGGTGGGGCATTCCATTTCCATGTGCCCCATTAGACTATAGAGACATCAAAGAGAGGGATGAGGTAGAGCCCCAAACAAGTGGTTCTTACTCTAGGACCCACCAGTTCATGCCCAATTTTTCTGCAGTGGCCGCACCTGTATCTTTCCTCGGTGATAGCAACTAATCAGTTTGGGTTTCTGAAGCTATATCTCAATTGATCAGAAGATCACCTGTCTGGATTCATTTGCCAAAGGGTAGGACCACACACTCAGGTTTCTGCATGCACTTTTGAAAGCCAAAATCAGGAGTGGATCATGAAAGTAGAGAAAGTATACAGGACAAATAAGAATTTTCCACTTTTTAGAATTCACTCCTGGTTTTGGCTTCCAAAACTGCATCAGGAAACCTGACCGTGTGGCCGTACCCTAAGGGCTTTTACTCTATAATGCAACCCTTTTAAAGATCTCTTGCATTTATTGCAGAACATGAAGTCCCATATTACTAAACAGTAGTCACTCTACAGTATGTGCTTTTGTTTGGTGGCTCCTTAGGGTGTTGTGGGCTCCAGTAATGAGTTAACGGGAGAATACCTTCATAGTACGGTAATGGCATACAAAGAAACCGTGGGGAAAAAAATAATTCCTTCTTCTATCTCTATGTGAAATCGCAGGGACACTGGGGTACAGTATGAGGTTTCAGATTTCTGTGGGATGGAAGATGTTCACGGTTCTCTCAGTTCACGGCCTTAAGGAGTGATGATGATATCCAAGTTGATAATCTTTCAATTTCGCTGTTGTGATGGGTTGAATGGGTGAATGTTAATGCGATCACTTGTACCCACCCTCCTCTCATACTCTTTACACTATGTCTACAGCAGGTCCCCTGTCTACGTGCTTGTGACCACATAAAAGATTCATTCAAACCATTTGCGCCTCGGTCGGCCGATCGGTGGACAGTTTACGTGGGGCAATGATTGCGAACGTTCCCACCTACATTCATTCATCCATCCGATCATCGGCCCATTTTAAAGGCCCTGAACTGTAGGTAATGAAATCCTACACACTCCAACAGCTATCCATTATATCCATACATAAATACAATACAAACCTATCATACCATGAGATGATGAGATGTCATGTTATCAGGAACATTTGAAAAAATATATAAATTCTATACACTCGCTCGTTCATTCAATTATCAGCATGTCAAATCCTGCGCACAGTGTGGAGATGTCCTCTGGTGCTTACAAGGCTTAAGAGCATGAAAGTAACAGGATAAGACTGACAAGCAGAGATATAGAATTCCTCAGGGTTGCTGATAGCCCAGTGACTTGGGAGTTTCCTAATTAACAGGCAATTAGCCAATTAACTTTCATTCATCTGTCATTAAACAGCATGTTTTGGGTGTGCATTGGCCTGAAAACCCGGACGCTGGGGTATGGTTTGTGTGATCAGCCATGGTGATGCATCCTAGGTATGGTCATCTGGATGAATGTTATCTGCACAACCGGAATCAACGACAGATCACCGTCTGATGTACATAATTTCGTGTTGACTTTACTGCATTTTAATTGTAAAACATAACATAGTCATTAATGACAAGGCTGTCGGGATTACCGATCCCATAGCTGAACTATAAATTTTAGGCTTAGACTGAACCTTTGATGAACATCTGTAAGATTTGGCGAATGCTTGTACTAAATCCTGGATTATAGAAATCTCTAAATTATATCTATTTAATGGGCTCTTAGTAAAAACATTACTTATAACCTGCGATCAGTAATAATATTACTGCTGTCCATGCGAGGCCTCCAGGAGGATACAATTCATCAGTGTCCCTATCTCTCCAGATTTACACACAGTCTTTTATGTGAGAAATCCTGAGGTTCTGTAAACGGTGTATTCACTGCGGACCTGTCTGATGCATGTGAATATTACACGTCCATAGTCCTAATAGCTAAAACAGTGCACAAAAATATTGTAACCATTAGGCAAATAGGAGGCATCTAAGAATACAGCGGACTCCTAGTTAGGAGTCCACTGTATTCATGAGCTCCGCCCCTCTCTGCTGTGATTGGTGGCTGGCTATACGTACATGGATACACATCAAACTGGCAGACAGCTCGGAGAGGTGCGGAGGGAGGTGGTGAGAGCACTTTACAACATGGGGGTCATTTATTAAAACCAGCATTTTAGGTGCTGGTCCTAATAAAGCCTCTGCTCTGGCGGTGGATCCGCCGAAGTTATGAAGAGGCGCAGGCCTCTACATAACTTCGGCGCACTCCTTTCATGAATACAGCAGGCTCATAACGATGGGTCTAATTTATCATTAACATACGCCAGTTTTCTGCTGTGAAAAAGTTGCAAACTGCGTATATGCAACTTTTTCAACACCATTTATCCCAAAATTTTTGTGGAAGTGGTGTTTTTCTGACGCCTTCTCTTTTCCGAAAAGGCAGCATGGGACCCAACACATTTCTCTTCCCTTACGCCAGTAATAGACTGGGCATGACCTCCGGCAGTGCGAGGGATTATCACAGACCAGCGTGCGCCTCTTGTCTATGATAAATTAGGGCCTATGTATTTTGGGTATTCTTTCACTGTTCCAATCAGCCAAATGACAAACTAATTTTAGGGTCATTTTGGCTAACAGTATGGACCTGTATACGTGCATTCTGTCCTTACGTAAGGTAACATAATCAACAATACAATAAGGGCGGATGTTTATGAGCTGCTAGGAACCAGATTCCCTATCTTGTAAGTGGCAAGGTTATCCAGTGTTACCTTGGCATTTAGTTTATTATTATAGACAATAAAGGTTCATAATATAGGAAGGACATGTATTTATGGATCATGTTAGATGCATACTAAGGATGAGCGAATCAGTTCTAACAAATCGATGCATCTCTTATTCGAAGAGTTCTTCGAATAAGGAGCCCCCACCTGCCTTTTGATTGACAGGGCCAGGCATCTTGGCCAACCCTAACATTCTCACTCCTGTGCCGCTGCTCCAAGTAGTGGTGCAAGTGCAGAGGTTCTGCTTCTGCCACTGGAGCAGCGACTGTGCATGCACCACTGCACTTCTTGGTAGTGGCGCATGAACAGTTGCTGCTCCTGGAGCAGAAGCAGAGACTCTGCGTTTGCATCACTATACAGAGCAGTGGCACAGGAGTGACATTGTCAAGGCTGGGAGAGATGTCTGGCCCTGTCACCCAATAGGAGCTTCTTCAACTTTGGGGACAACCCCTCAACGGTGAAGAACTCTTGCTAATGAGACATATTGATTTGTTTGAATAGACTCACTCATCTCTAATGTATTCAGTATTTCTGTGAACCTCTGATTCAATACGGAGACACATTGTGTTGTGCAAACCAGAAAACATAAATCAATGGGTATATGATCACTGGTTCAATCATGATTTTGGGATACATTGTCAGGAGAGGTCTATGTTGCATGTGTCTATGTGCGGCCCCCAGTGGTTGTGTTATGAGTTGCAGCCTCTTAAAGTTGAAAGAGTGCATGTGTTTTCAATGGGGAAAAGCAAATAAACTACTGCCAGTGGCTTTCTCATGGAACAAAGGATTAGCACTTTGAAATCCAGCATCTTGATCCTTTCTTAACCTAACTTCTGCCACTAGGGAAGAGTGTGGAGACCCCTAAACATTCAATTGTCATCTGATCCCATTCAAATTGTTAGGTTTGGCTGACTTTCATCTTATCTCCATGGATATTCTAATGCCCAGACATCACTCTGTTCTTGTTGGCGAGGAGGCAGTAGAAACATAATCCTGATGTAAACCATAGGACTACCAGATCTTGGTTTCAGATTGCTAGGTGTTTATATATTCTGCTAGAAACCAACCCCATGAATTTAACAAAATGAAATCCAAAATCCTTTAGCAAATATGAGAATCCAACTAAAAATGGTTGTAGTTTCAGTAATTTTTTGGTATTCTAACCTTCTTGATAATTTCATGTGCTGGACTAACGATTTCTGATCTGCATGATTTATACGTCATTCACATTAATTTTACCACCTAACCAACCCATCCACTCACTATGTCATCTGTCCCATGATCCTCTGCTTCTATGACTATTTGTAATTCTTGAGGAATAAGTTAGGTTGGGTATGAAGGGAATATTTGTATCTATGGCATGTATTCTGTGGTTGTTCCTAGGTGGACAGTGGGCAGTGGGAATGTTCCCTCCTCCATACACATAAGAGGTTACCATCTTGACTTTCCAATCATGATTCTATCCTTAAAATATGCCACTAATGGGGGCATTTAAAATCCAAGGGAACACTTATGGTGGGGTATTTATTTTTATCAGGGGGGTGCACTATGAGGACCATTATTCACACTGGGGGGGGAATATGGGGGCCATTATTCATACTGGGGGGCACTATGGGGGCCATGTGATGCTAGGGAGCACTATGGGGGGTATTATATTATGAGGATACTGTGGGGGTGGGATGTTAAAAAAAGCCAATGAAATTCATCTGTTTTTAATGGACATTTTTAAGGGACCTTAAAAACAGATGCAAATTGGATGCAAAACAGCCATTAAAGTGACCAGACGTCCAGAAATAGATGCACATATGGATACAAAATGGCCATGAAAAACGGATAGTGTGTCCTTTTTTAATGGCCATTTTTTTCTCTACTGTTTTGTGAATGTAGCCTTAAAGCTATAAACCACAGCTGGCTAGAAATGTATAGAATGGGTAAAAAAAAGTATCAGGTAAATATAAACGTTCAAAATTATTATCCAAAAAAGATGGATATTGTAATATTAGTTCATTTATTGGAATACAAGGAAGAACACCCCCCACATTGCCCTGGGCTTGAGAGTTTTTATCAAATAATAGTTCACTTAATACAAGAACTTGATTTCTTCCATCCATCTTATGTCAATCCTGAGCATGCTGACAATTTGGAAGGTGATAGGAATAATTTCCTCACAAACATGAAACTCCATTTGAACTAATTTAGAGTTTAGAATTGAAAAACCCACAGTCCTGCGGAGATGCTTTTTATCTAAGTGAAGTCACAGCATTCAATATCTCAGCCTTGACGCGCTCTTAGAATGTGACTGCTTTCTTATTGTGTCTTATGTAAATTTTCCCCGACTGCCAAGACTAGCTCCCCTTCGTGGAGCATCCATGAGTCATGTGCCAAAGCAGATGCCAGGTTCTGAGCAGGGAGCAGTGAAGTTGGTCGGTGTGGGTCCTGGGCCCAGACAATGTGTTCTTATTCACTTGCTCCAATAAATTTATATTTGTGTTTCTGGCTCCTTCCAATGTCTTTCCATCAATAGGGGAACCTAGGTAGTTGACTCTATGGACATCATGGCTAATGAGTTGAGTGTATATGACAAGCTGAGCTAATCAGCACTGAGCACACAATGAGACTGGAGAATAATTTCCTCCCTATTCAGCAAGAAACAGGTTCCACGGGGGGTCTTTATAATCAAGGAAAGACAAGCACTTATAATATATTGATTTCTCATATGGTGACAGCTGAAGCAATGTGTATAAAGAAACAATACATTTATGCTCTTGGGAACTGCCATTGATTTACTATTATTTTTGGTATTTTTTAGCCTTCTACTAGGTACTCTGATTCAACTAGATTAGACATTTTTGGCAAGAATGAAGAGCAGCATAATTTGCTTGAAGATTTTTTTTTATAGAAAGCAGTTTGTGGAATTTGGAACATAAAAACGTGTATTTAGAAATGCTATTGAACTTCAGATTTGCTTCTCTCTTGGTTATCAAGTTTCCTGGATAAAGACCTCTGGTCCTCAACCTATAATGCTTTTGGAAAGTCTTTAGACCCTTTCACTTTTTTCATATTTCGTTATGTCGTGGCCTTGTGCTAAAATAAAAAAAAAGTTCAAATCGCCCCCCCCCCCCCCATCAATCTGCACTCAATAGCCCATAATAACAAAGTTAAAGTTAATCTTAGAAATTTAATTCAGAGGGCCTCCCATTTCTCTTAATCATCTTTGAGTTGTTTCTCTACCGTGATTGGAGTCCACCTGTATTACATTTAGTTGATTGGACATGATTTTGAAAGATACACCCCTCTCTATATAAGGTCTCACAGCTGACAATGCATATTAGAGCCATGAGGAGGAAAGAACTGCCTGTAGAGCCCAGAGACAGGATTGTGTGGAAGCACAGGTCTGGAGAAGGGTACAAAAATGCACTGAAAGTTCCCAAGAGCACAGTGTCCTCCACAATTCTTAAATGGAAGATGTTTGGAACAACAAGGACTCTTCCTAGAGCTGGCTGCCCCACCAAACTAAGTAATCAGAGAAAAGGGCCTTAGTAAGAGAGGTGACCAAGAACCCAATGGCCACTCTGGCTGAGCTCCAAAAATCCTGTGAATCAAGATAAAGAAGGAGCGGTTAGCAGAGGAAGCAGGAGAAGCAAGTGTGCACACAGTAACTTGTGCACTTAACTGCTCATTTACATATGCATTAAAAGTGTTTTTTTTCCCCATCAGAATGAAGTAATTAGTGTTGATGCTGAATATTCTAATTGCTAATTTTTATCGCGAATATTGGCACTTCGAGAATTCGCGAATATCTAGAATATAGTGCTATATCTTCGTATCCACAAATATTCTAGATTTTATTTCATCTGAACCCATGATCCCTCACTGCTTTTTGCTTGTGGGCCAATGAGAAGGCTGCAACATCTTTGACTTTAGGAGTAGTGTTGATCGCGAATTTTCATATCGCAAATTTTCCGATTGCCAATATTCGCAATCAAGAAAATAATGACTGGAGATCACGAATTCTCAAATTAGCAAATAGATGACGAATATTCACCCAAATATTGCAAATTTGAATATTACCCCTACCGCTCATCACTGGAAATAATTGATCGGTTTGTGAAAAATATCATTACATTCAGCTGAGCTAGCCCTAGAAGACTGGTTGACCAGTGAATTTCCTGGTGACAGACTCCCTTAAAGAGATTGTCTCACTTCAGTAAGAGGTATTTATCATGTAGAGAAAGTTAATACAAGCCACTTACTAATGTATTGTGATTATCGATATTGCTTCCTTTGCTGGCTGGAATCATTTTTCCATCATATTATACACTGCTCGTTTCCATGGTTACAGACCACCCTGCAATCCCTCAGTGGTGGCCGTGCTTGCACACTGTAGGAAAAAGCACCAGCCTATGTGAGCTCCCACGGTCCTGATCACCAGAGAGGCTGCCGCTTTTTCCTATAGTGTGCAAGCACGACCACCACTGATGGATTGCAGGGTGGTCTGTAACCATGGAAACAAGCAGTGCATAATGCGATGGAAAAATCAATCCAGCCAACGAAGGAGGCAATATAGATAATACCAATACATTAGTAAGTGGCTTTTATTAACTTTCTCTACATGATAAATAGCACTTATTTAAGTGACACAACACCTTTAAGTCCAACTGAGGATCCTCTGGTATTCTAGTGGGTCAAATTATTTGTGACTTGGAGAAAGGGCTCATACACATTGTCTTCAGTCTGTACTGAAGTTCATGGAACCTGTACAGTACGTTATTTTGGTGTGGAGCCGTGCAGTCTCCATGCTCTGCCGTACAGGCTCCCTCAGACTCCCTGTATTCTTCTCAAGAAGCAGTGTCATTTTTTTTTAACTGTCATAAGGAATCCACCATCTACAACATGAAGGTACTGTAGTGGACTCATGCACCTCTATGGTAGCCCTATTACGACTCTGTACAAAACAAATTTAAAGGCATTTTCCGAGATTCTGATATCGATGATCTAGTCTCTGGATAGGTCATCAATATCAGATCTGCAGGGGTCCAACACACGAGACCTCCGCCGATCAGCTGCTTTGAGGAGGCCACAGCGTAGAGGAGGCCAATGGCACGCTTGGTAATGCAGCTCAGCCCCATTCACTTGAGCTGCACCTAGGCCACTTGACTGATGAGTGTGACGTCACGTCTTTAAACATCTGACTGACGGGGTTCCCAGGCGTCTGACCCCCATCAATAAGATATTGATGACCTATTCTGGGGAACGGTCATCAATACCAGGATCTTGGAAAACTGCTTTAAGGTGGCTATGTGCATGAGCCTAAAATCTTCAGAAGATGAATATCGCACGGCCACATAAACACTGACATTTCCATGTTCTAATCTAATATAGGTATATTCAAGCTACAATCATCCAGTAGAGACTTTAGACTGTTAAAAAAATGGCGAAAAAGTTTGGCATGACCTATGGTAACCTTGGGGGTCAGCAATGAATCTTTTTCTTCTCCTCGCTCATATATTTTCTCTCTCTACCCAGCTGGTTATAAATAACAACTCCAGCAGCATCCAATGAGCATTTCATTCCTGCAGATAGCTGACAACCGAACATTATACCAGGAATAGTTTTAATTATATCTCCTGCTGCAGATCCATAATATGAAATATAGGCTTTTATAGCAGGCTTAATTCTGAGGATCTCAGCACTGGCAACATGTTCACTTTTATCCAGAGGGACATGTTTGTCTTGGTTGAGCTGCTGATATGGGAAGCTCGAAGATACTTGAGAGACAAATGGCACCTCCTGTAACCTCTGCTGACAAGGCAACGTATAGGTGGTTATAAATTGTCGCGGCGTGCCTCCATAATAGGATTATCATCCCTACTTTGCAGCTCTTGTTCTTAGTCAATAGTCTAATCACTGTTACGATGAGTGCCATTTAATTGCAATTGTGCGCCATTAATCACCGTTAAACCTCACACTTGCCTATAGAAGATCCCTAAATTTCATTGGCTGCATTATCTACAATGAACCCAAATCTTAAAGGATGGATATCAGAGTAAGGCTCCATTCACACGTCCGTATAATGGGTCCGCATCCGTTCCGCAATTTGCGGAACGGATGCGGACCCATTCATTCTCTACGGGGACGGAATGGATGCGGAGAGCACACTATGTGCTCTCCGCATCCACATTTCCGGGGCGCGCCCCCGATCTTCCGGTCCGCGGCTCCGGAAAAAAATAGAATATGTCCTATTCTTGTCTGCAATTGTAGACAAGAATAGGCATTTCTATGGGGGTGCCGGCCGGGTGTATTGCGGATAAGCAATGCACTACGGACGTCTGACTGGACCCTAAAAGGAGTGAGTTCAATATTGATGCCCTATCCTCAGGATGTCAGATTGGTGGGTGTCCAACTCCCGAAACCCTGCTGATTAGCGCTCCGGTGAGCATTGCAGCCTCCTAACAGCTTACCAAGCACAGCGGCGTACATTGTATAGTGGCTGTGCTTGGTATTGCAACTCAGCCCCAATCACTTGAATGGGACTGAGCTGCGCCTAGGCCACGTGACCAATGAACATGATGTCACAGGCCAAGGAAGAGGCCTCAGCACTCTCTGCAGTGCGGCAGCCTCTTCAAACAGCTGTCTGGGGGGCTCCCACTGATCTGATATTGATGACCTATCCTGAGGATTGGTCACTAGAGGAAGTCCGGTCTGCAAATCGCGGATACCCAAAATATGCATGCAGTTCGTAGGCATTTTATTTGCTGACCCATTATTTTCACATTTTGCAGAAATAGTCTATCTTTTTGTGGAACGAACATAGGGATGCGGAAAGAGCACGATAATAATAGAACATGTCTTAGACTTGTCCCCAAAATGTGGACCGTGGGCCCATTGAAGTCACTGGGTCGGCAAAAAATGCGGATGCAACATGGACTGCATCTGTATTTTGTGGATCTGAGATCAATGGATATGGTATTGTTCATGGGGCCTAATGCTACTCTCCACTATCCTCCTATCCCTGATGGTCTTCTCCCTCTTTTTTGCTGAATTCCTGCACAACTGTTGCTGGGGGTCTCATCAGCAGCATACCCCTGCCATCAACTTATCACTGAGCGGCCCTTCCAAAAAGAGGAAGAAATTGAAGTCTCCAAAGTGGACAAACCCTTTAAGACCAACATTGGCCAAGGGCTTAAACATATTGGCATCAAAGTCAGATTTGAGGCAGGATTGACCTCTCCGCCTTGCGTCCCTTGTGGCTATAGATGGGTTTGCTTCTATGTTCCCAGGTACATGTTAGTAGACCCCATTAGTAGATGTCTCGGTAATTAGTGCTGCTAAACTCTGCTCTGGCATTCTTTTACATATTGCAGTTTTTATTGATGCTTTGTCTTTTTTTTTTTTTTTTTTTTACAGAGAATAAAAAGGAGGTGATTATGCTATAAAAAAGGGAAGAAGTTATAAAAATGGCTTTTTGGCATATGTTACAAAGATTGAAAGAGTCTTTAAATGTCATAGTGATGATTTCTGGTTATACAAATAGCCTCTCTACAAAACACTGGAGTCTGCTGCTAGAGATTCGGAGGATGACTGAATTAATCCCATCTGTGGTGGTTGCCTTAAATTATAGACCTCAAACATTCCCTCAGGCGTCTCAATTCCCCGCTGAGCATGGTTTCTGCATCTCCTCTAGGAAGCAGAATATAACAGTACTGAAACCTCCATCAGTTGTAATTAAGTGGATCCTAAAACATTTAAAAACATATATATTCTCTCCCTTAATAATTATAGGTCTGGTGAATGCCAATAAACTTACTTGACCCATCTATATACTGTTTTTTTTATTGAGTTCAATGTACTGTGTACACAGTATGCTGGAAACTCTTCAGCGCCCTCTAATGGCGGCTACAGGTAGGTAAAATATTATCATTTGGCAAATATGCAGAGGAGTTGGAGCTCTGTATCAGAAAAATGGAGCTGCCATAAAGATACAGTTGTAGAAAGCACCAAACATGCCGATGTGGTGTGATATGGACTCATCGTAGCAGATCTATGCTTTGGTAAACAGGCAGTTTAGTATATAGTATATTATGGCCAACGAATTATGCTTTGAACAGATGTAGTGTGCCAAACATTCTTATGCTAGCATCGATGTACTGCAGAGAAGGACAGGTCCTACACTCTTGCCAAGATAGGAGGATCTTGAACACGGAATCCCTCCTTTAATTCTCAGTTCTCAAAAAGGGTATTGTAGCAATCTGTGCTCCAGAAGCCAGGCAAAGAGCTAGGAGATGATGTAGCCTGAGAGTTGCCATAAACTCAACTGTTCTTGCTTCTGACATGGAACAGAACAGCAGAAGATGGCTTGCAGAGAGAGAGAGACAGAGAGACAGAGACAGGGAGAGTTTTTTTTTTACCCCAGCCATTTAAAGGAGTCTGTCACTACTATATGACCATATACAGCACCTACATGGCGCTGTAGCACACCTATACATTAATGTAATGGTACCTTTGTTATTTTCTTTAGACATCCAGAAGCAGGAAAAATGGCTCTTATTTCATATGCAAATGAGCAATCGCAAGTGCCAGGGGCGGCGTTCAGTGTGTAGGAGCCCAGGCTGCTCTGCCTTTTTTAGCGTTACTCCTCCCCAGCCTCTTCCTTTGCCCGCCCTCCTATTCCCTTGTATGATCCCTAGGTCCAGCCGAGATCCCGTGCCTGCGCACTGCTTCGCCGGGCCGAGGCATGCACACTGTGATGCCCATTGTGGGCACGGCATCAATTCGACTAGTGCGCATGCCCCAGCCTGGCGATGCAGTGGCCTTCTCAAACAGCTGATCTGCGGTGGTCCCAGGTTTTGGAGCCCAACAGAGGATAGGCCATCAATATATAAAAAGTCAGAAAACCTCTTTCAATTTGGGTAGAATCAACTTGTACCCAAATCGAACTTCTTCACTGATTCAGATCGGACTGAAATTAACTTTAGGATATTTGCTTGTCTCTACATTCGCATCCGAAGGGGACTGCTCAGGGTTAACTAGTTAGGTTCCCGAGAGGGATTACTGCTATCGTGGTGGCAATTCTGCTGTGGGCAGGGCTACGGTAGTTATAGGGTTGTTGAAGGGCAAGTTCACCAACTCTTGCTGAACTGGGTAGCTAGTTCTACACCTGGAGGGGGGTATGCAGGTTACCTGTATGCCGTCAGTTCCGTCACAGTATAGGAAAATGAGCTTTGTACATTAGACAACCCCTTTAACTAGTTACACAGTATACTGTTAAGTCTGAAGACAAAAAAAAAAAAAAACATACAATGTGGGCCCGTAGCAATCATCTGATTTGTGCAGCACAGAGCAATAAAATGGCTTTAAACAAGAGAAAGGTGTCACTGAAATCTACATAAGTGATCAATCTCGGAGAGCTCGTGCCATCTGTAAGCTATAACTACAATGGAGGGGTGATGGAAGGAGTAGATGGAGTATACGTGTATACTAGTCACTATGGATACAGGCTAGCCTTGAGCCCACATAACATGCTTATAATGAGAGGCGCGCATAGCTCCTGTTTATTCCAAACTCAAAGACCTTGTCTTCGGTAGTCCACAATGTGGAGAAAATATTCAGTGACTAAAGTCAGGAGAGTGTTCTTTTCTGGCACATTTGTAGAAGAACACATTCAATTCCTCTTCACACAATATGACACTAGCACATTCCTCTGCCCGCTGTCTCATTCATATGCTTCAAAGCCTGAAGTGTGAAATATTTGAATCGGCTCATTTGCCTGCAAGCGACTGAAGATTACATGAGCAAAACTATTTCCTCGTTGGTCACTAAAATAACATGACATCCCAAAACAATCTACAGGGTCCACGTCCAGTGTCCGACTGACCCACCAGAGTAGTGTTGAGAGACTTCGATCCAAATTTCAGGATAAATTCTATTTGCCGCAAAGCCAAATTTCCTTGTGCTTCATGGTACTGTAGCAAATCGATTTAACCTGAAATACTGTAAAAAACAAAAAATATACTACTTACCTGATCCCTAGTTTTACTATTGCATAGTCAGTGGACCCGCGAGAGACCAGTCTTACTCATAGGTTGTGGAATTTTCCTGGTATCACTGAATGGTTCTTCTCTGTTTCCACAATTTTGGAGAGAGATTCCTTTCGGGAGGGAGTTAGGGCATTATTAGGGCGAGTTTGGCCACATCAGGGTCAGGTTCCGGACAGGGTCACTCTTGTCAGGGTGGGTGCTCTGTGTAGGTAGGGTACAACAGAGCTTCACTTTTTAGCAGGGCACACTAGGGACATTGGCACGCCACCTGTGTACCGATTGTTCCCAACCTCGTCCTGGAGTCTTTCTCTTGTGTTGGTGTTGTCCTATGTTAGGGTTAGCCCCTATTTAAGGGATTGATTAAAGGCTACAATTTACTTACTGTACCTCCATGTTAAAGATTTTCTAGGGAGGCATGTGAGCACGAGTGCATGATATGTGTTCTGTGTGTTCTGTGAATTAAATGCAAGTGGTTACTAAAACAGACCTCAAGAGGGATGACCGGACCTTATAATATCACAGTATAAAGCCAGACGACCTATTCTCATAGTGTTGTTTCATACAATGGCATGTTCCATCTTAATGGGACAAAACTCCTTCATTTAAAGGCTCCTGATAATCGCACCAAATTCCTCTACAGCGCCACCACAGGGGAAATGACAAATTACACTGTGCATACACATTCTGCGTCCTCCAGAGCTTTCTGGCTCATGTAGGTCTGCTCTCTATTCATTTAGAATATTATTATAGGATAATTGACAACTGGTCTTGTAAAACTCATTTAAAGAGGTTGCACCATTCACTCCTGATTAGTTATTTTTTTATTTTTTTTATTTACCTAATTTCTAGTTTACTTTTACACCCCATGCTTGAATCCTACTTTCTGGTTAGTCATGTGATTTCTGCCCCATCATGCATCCAAATTTAAAAGACCAGGGTAGCATTCTGATTTCTAAGGTGGCCTTATAAAAGCTATTTGTGGCTTTATTCTGCGGAAAAACAGGTTTTACTAACCTGTCAATCATTGAATTAAGGTGCCCAAGCAGGGGAGGTCTGTGGATGCATGGTGCCCTCCCGCACGCATCGCCGTTCGTGCCCAGCGCCGCCTTCTACTCCTCAGTGCCGCCTCTCCCTCCCTCCCCCTCCTCCCGCTGCACTGTGCGCACGCGCCGAGAAGGGGACACTGCTACAGGTTGCCGGAAAGGTTTACTGCGAGTAAACTAGAGATGGGAAGTTTGGATCTTTCACATGAATCGGTTCATTTGAATCAGTTCATTCAAATGAACCGATTCATGAATCGAATCTTCGGTTCATTCGCTGAGCTGACAAGAAGCAAGTGAACCCTGTGTGTAATTATCTACCCCACTGTAGGAAAAAAACAAGCATCGGGGGGGGGGGGGGTTTAACACTGGGGTAAATAATATATAATTAAAATGGAGGGTTAAATGTGTAAATGCATTTAAAAAAAATACATCTCTCTCAATAGTTATATAGCTACTGAATGAGACAGAAGAAGATGCCTTTAACATATATATCTCCTTGAGAAGCCAATTTGACCCTTAAGGGTTAATTCAACCTGTAATCTAAACTCTGTGTCCTGTCACTTCTCTTATCTCTCTGCTCTGCTATCAGGAGGGAGATATTGTCTCACATGCTGGCTAATAGCGGAAGACTCCCTGAACTTCAGGGAGACTTGAGATCCCTGCTTAAGGGTACGACCACATGGCACGGTTGTGATATTAGCTAACTATCAGTCAGCTGGGGCCTAGTTGGCCACTCATTTCTTGACCACAGCTTGCTGTGTCGCGACCGGACCATGACCGCGCCGTGTGGTCGTACCCTTAGTCTCTTTTCTCAGCTGGTACAAAAGTGCTGTTTCCTGGACTCATCTGGAGTCAGCTGTGTAGGAGTGAATAATTTAGGTCAATTTACATGTTCAGATGCAGCTGCATCCCCGAAATATTCCAAGAGTAATGATAAAAAAAAGAAGCTGCTCCAAAATTAACTTGATCCCATACACGGTGTAGCCTTCATTGCTTTATTATATAGACGGCATTATAATTTGTAAGCTCACACCGCAATAACCAAGCATCATTGCTATCATAGCACATCTCATATATCTTGCAGGAGATTGCAATGTTAGGTCGAGCTTGGAGTCATGATTTCAATCTGCTATGTGATTGGCTAGGAAGCTGGATTCACTTTTTTGTAGGCAGCATACCTTCCTGACCAATCAGGAGGCCGGGATGCGAGTCATGACATACTGCCCAGCTTGCTGATTGGTTAGGAAGCCAGGCTGCCTAGCAACAAGTGAAGCAGGCTTCCTAGCCAATCAGGAAGCCAGGAGGCGGATGATAACCCACCTTCAGGCTTCTTGATTTGAATGGAAGTTTGCTGTATGCTCCCTTGGCGCTGCCAGTCAGAGGGACATCTCACTCCGACCGGAAGTTCCAATATCGGTGAAGGTATCGGAGCCCAAATACTCTGTATCGGCAGCGATATTAGTATCAGTATCTGTAGTTCGGTACATCTATAGTGCAAATTCATTTTATTGACAGTTGTCATTGAAACGACAAGCGCATTTCTGGGCCTGATTAAGGGGACCCTGAACGGCCCCAAAAGCACTTGTCGATTGGACGACAACTATCAATAAAATGGATTTTGCACTAACATGAAATGTGGATGTCTGTATTGTACGATATGTATTATTGCGCATAAAAAATGCCCCACAAAACATGTCACTGGTTACCTGTGCCATTTTTTTATGGGGCCATGTTTTATGTGCAATACTAACAAGT
This sequence comes from Bufo bufo, assembly GCF_905171765.1. NCBI lineage: Eukaryota > Metazoa > Chordata > Amphibia > Anura > Bufonidae > Bufo > Bufo bufo. Next base: position 750,271,590 of record NC_053389.1, on the reverse strand, counting down.
GCCGTGTCTGCCCCCCCCCCCCTTCCAATTAATATATTTTTTTTTAAACACTGTGTTCAAATGTTTTAAATACCTTTTTAGAAGTTCAGATCAGAGGTCCAGGTGTGTGGAGAAGGACGGCAGTCACGGCGTTGGTCGCAGAGGTCGACTGACTCCCAGAAAAAGAAGAAACTGCTGGAGCACCGCTAGCAGCTCCACGCGCAGGGCAGCTGCCGGAGAATGATTTCTCCCACGCTCTCTCTCTCTCTCTGATGTCACTTCCTCTCACTAGCAGAGAGAAGGAGAGGGAGGGGAGTGTCTGAAGACAGCGCCGCCTAGCATCACTCACAGGCTCTCAGCTGATCGCCTATTTCGGCATTGACAGGCTCAGCTGATCGTCCGCTGCTGAGCTGGCGACCCGGCCGCCGCTGACTGACACGCCGGCCGCTCGCTTACACTCACCGCCCGCCGACGCTCACTGCCAGCTGCCTTGAAATGGAATCCTGTGCCCGGGTCTGAGAAAGGCTGGTACCCGGGCACAGGATTACAAACCCAGACTGTCCGGGTCATTCCCATATGGGTGGCAACACTACTCCTTAGGGAGAGGTTGTGTGCTGGCTAGCACTGCCTGCTCTGCTAAGCCCAGAGGCCAAGTCTACATGGTTGCTTGTCCCCTCCTGGGCTTGCATTGCCTCCTTCCAAGCTGAGCCGAAGCTTGAGGTACTCTAAAGCCAGGACAAGAAGTTCCTAGGAGTATTGTTGTTTGTCCATCGTTTTCGATGAGGACCATGACATCTGATAGATAGATCTTTGGCCATTAGTGATCTATCCTGAGATTGCTAATAAGGCCTATGTTAGCATTAAATGTTTTGTTACATACTGAACAGAAAAATATAGATGTTTTTGTTTCAGCATTTGCATTTGCAGCTTTATGTTTACAAAGTGTACGCATCTCCTGTGCTAGAATTGTCCTTCTGGATTCGTATGTCTGGCAACCCTAATGGATCAGGGAACACCATGTATAACGATCATGCGCCAGAGATTCCTACGAGGTGATGTTGATATCCAGGGACTTGAGAGAGGCTTTCAGTGTATCTTTGTATTGCTTCTTCTGCCCCCCATGCGATCGTTTACCCTTGGACAGCTCACCATAGAAGATCTGTCTAGGGATGCGATGGTCTGGCTTCCTTACGATGTGGCCTTCCCAGCGCATCTGGGCCTTCATCAAAAAGGTGTAAACTGATGTTAAGCCTGCTCTGGAGAGGACTTCTGTATCTGGCAACTTATCCTGCCACTGGATCCTCATGATTCTATGGAGGCAAGTCATGTGAAAGTGGTTCAGCTATCTAGCATGTCTTCTGTATACTGTCCAGGTCTCGCTAGCATACATCAGTGTGGTTAACACTACAGCCTGGTAGACTTTAAGCTTTGTAGCAAGGCTTATTCCATGGTGGTCCCACGCAATGGTCCGCAGTCTGCCGAATGCAGAACTTGCCTTTGCAATTCTGCAGTTGACCTCGATGTCAATTGTCACTGCACAGGAGAGGGTACTGCCAAGATATGTATATTGGTCCGCTGCATGCAGCTTCTGTCCTTTCACTGTGATAGTAGGTTCTTGATATTGGGCTTTCAGAGCTGGCTGGTACATCACTTCGGTTTTCTTCGCGTTATTGATGAGGCCAAAGCTGTCACATGCTGCTGCGAATGTGTCCATACTGGCTTGCATTTCCTGCTCCGATTCCACATTAAGGGCACAATCGTCAGCAAAAAGAAACTCACGAAGCACAGTATCTTTTACCTTGGTGACCGCCTGGAGTTTTCGCAAGTTGAACAGTTTCCCATCGGTTCTATACCTCAGATTGATTCCCAGTGAACTGTTCTGAAAGGCATCTGACAGCATAGCTGAAAACATTACGCTGAACAGGGTTGCTGCGCCATTTGTTACAGGGAAGGCCTCTGAAGATTCACCATTGCTCAGAACCCGAGCCGCCATACCATCATGGAATTGCTGTACCATCAGGATGAATCTGGCTGGGCATCCAAACTTCCACATAATGCGCCATAAGCCTTCGCGACTAACTGTGTCAAAAGCCTTGGAAAAATCTATAAAGGTGGTGTATAGTTTACAATTTTGCTCCTGACATTTCTCCTGAAGCTGTCGAGCTGCAAATATGATATGTCCATCGTGCCACGCTCTTTGCGAAAACCACACTGTGTCTCAGGTAGCAGACCCCGTTCCAGATGATCAATCAGACGATTTAGCAACATTCGTGCCAAGATCTTGCCTGCAATTGATAAAAGTGATATTTCTCTATAATTATCGCAGATTTGTCTATTTCCTCTTATAAAGGTATGCGATGGACGCGTCTTTCAGTTCCTGAGGTATGGAACCTTGATTCCTTAAAGACTGGAGAGTTTTTCAGAAAGCACTGCACCACCAGCCTTATAGACTTCTGCCAGAATTCCATCAGATCCTGGCGCCTTACCGCTGGACAATTGACTGATGACATGTAAGGTTTCAGCCTCTGATGGTGGGACATCCAGGCTATAGTTGGTATCCACCCGGGGTATTCTGTCAGTTTCCTCATTATTGATGGTAGATGGGCTGTTCAGCATAGAGTGGAAATGTTCAGCCCAACGCTGTAGAATCAGAGTTTTCTCAGTGATGAGAGTTGTACCATTCACATCCAGTAGAGGAGAGCTTCCTGAAGACTGAGGTCCATACAGGGATCTGATGGCTTCATAGAAACGTTTGGTATCGTTTCTGTCAGCAAACCTCTGAATTTCATCTGCTTTGGCACTCAGTCAGGAGTCCTGCATCTTACGGAGTTTTCTCTGTATAGTCCTGCGAGTGTTGATAAAAACATTTTTCTTTGCAGTTGATGATGGGTCATTTTGATGAGCACGGTGAAGGCAATGTTTTTCGGCTAGCAAGGCCTTAGGATCTATTCACACGTCTGCAAAACGGGTCCGCATCTGTTCCGCAATTTTGCGGAACAGGTGCGGACCCATTCATTTTCAATGGGGCCGGAATGTGCTGTCCGTATCCGCATTTGCGGATACGCACTTCCATTCCGCAAAAAACAGAACATATTCTATTCTTGTCCGCAATTGCGGACAAGAAAAGGCATTTTCTATGAGAGTGCCGGTGATGTGCGGTCCGCAAAATGCGGAACGCACATTGCTGGTGTCCGTGTTTTGCAGATCCACAATTTGCAGATCCACAAAACACATACGGACGTGTGAATGGACCCTTAATCTCTTCATCACATTCATCAAACCAGTTCTGCTGTTTCCTGCATGCGGGTCCGAGAGCCTTAAGTGCAGATGAATGCAGCATTTCCAGTCCTTCTCGGCACTTACCTAGGATTATAAGAGACAGACTGCAGACTACAGCTAACTTAAGTTCCAGCAGAATAGAAAGAGTTTTCTATTTATCCAGCCAAGCATAGCAGAGGTGAGAGAGCTACCACATAGCAGAGCTGAGATTGTTGCAGAGAAGTATTTGCCTGCCAAAGTCCTGCCAATACCTGCTGATGACCAAGATACTGTTTGGAAGCTGTTTGGATTACCAATTTATGCCAAGTAAAAGACACTGTTCAACGTTATTACAAAGTCTGGACTCTATTTGTTCCACTTGTTCATCATCCAAGTTCAACTACCCCTTTTGCACTGCTTCGGATCACACCACTTCTGGGATCCATGGACACGTGTATATAACATCTACAGAGACTGTAGGCCACCCTGCACCACTCTGGCACTCCTACCCCTGGGTAACAACCTTACCATCTACCAAGGGAGCCTTGAGCTTCCGCTGCTTAACTGCAGCTGGCGTCACGTTTACTTTCTCTATAAGAGGGACATATTTCGTAGAAACCTCCTAAGGGGCGAGGGATACCCCAGACGCTGAAACACCCGTGGGCCCGTTGCAATACCTTCTTGCTTCTCAGTCTCTCCTCCTTGCCTGGGTCTACCTTGCTCTTTTACTTCCTCTAGATCTAGGCTTTTTTTTTTTGTATGTTCCAGTTCACAGTCCACTCACCCTGGACCCTTCTAACTGGTGGGACCCAAATATACATTTTTGAGTTAAACAGACTGATGCCATTCTTGGCTAATCAAAGTTGCCAACTGTCCTGAATGTGCAGCATGGTTGATCTGCAGTACTCTAGAACAGGGTTACTACAGGGTAATTGTAATGCTGTGCTGTTAAGTGAAATGTTCTGATTTACTGTATTTGTATACTTAATAGTACTGTATGGCCAGCTAAGGTTTAATTCCTTTGCTCATCCACTTAGAATACAAGGAGATGGAACTGGCTCTGCCCCTGTTTAGTTTTTGGAATGTAGAGTCTGTGCTGGGCTGAGGAAAAGAGAGGACCTATAGTACATGGGTAAGCTCCTCAGAGCTTGGCCTGGGCCTAGAGAACCTTGGTCTCTGAGACAATCTAAAGCCAAGGAAACATCTGCTACACAACAGTTTTTCAGAGAAAGAGAAATCAGAAGGTCCAGAAAATACAAGGCCGTGCACTGTAGTCAGTCAGCAAGGTGTTGTCCTCATTTATGGTAGAGAGTTTTTGCTGCTATGAGAGTGTACATTGCTAGTGTACCCTTTCAAACTTTGATACGGTCCAGCCAACTGCACCTTAAATCTGCACCCCTCAGTCTCGGAATTTGCAGAAGCATTTACTAAGGACTTTATCGCTAGCCCAGGGTTCTGCAGAGAGACTTTAGAGAGACAGAGAGATGAATTACTATAACCCCCATCATTGCTGTCCATACATTGCTATTGGAGAAGGATTCACACTGTAATCTACTTTGGAACTATGTCTTGTCATTGTCAGATGAATTACTACTCTTATTCTGCACTTTAGAAAAGGGGGTAAGGAAGATTGTGCCCTCCAGTAACAGCACCGCCCCAGGAAGAGCCAGAGGGGAGATTGCCACTGTGATCTGTGAGCACAACAAGCATCCTCCGGGAAACAACTACCATAACCATGCTCCACTTCCCTCTCCTGGGCTTGCTGTAGATCCATCTATATTCACAAAAAAAAATTATTTCTTGAAATTTTGAGAGCCATAAATCTCTGAGTGAATCAGAATGCTGTACAAGGAAAGTATAGGGATGTCTTCAAGTCAGGATAGGTAGTTTTTGGATGTGGCTTCAAGTGATCATAGATCTACCCACTGCAATCAGTGGACGTTATGGACGGATTTGAGTGTTTTCACAAATATGGTTCCATAATTATGATTTCCATGGATGGTTGGTCAGTCACGTTAGTCCATCTTTCCTCTGATGACAACCAGAAGGATCTGCTCAATCAGGACATCAGTGGGGGTCCAAGCATCCAAGCCTCCCCTGACATGTTGAAGAATAATTTTTTATATGTTTCATTTCTCTGTTGTTGTTTTTTTTTTTATCGTTTTCCATTAATTCCAGGCAATGAAACATATTCCTAAGTTTTCTCCTCATTCAGTCCCATTGCAGTGTCCAGCTATGTGCATTAGGCACTGAGGCATTCACCACACGTAGGGAAATCAACCCCCGACAGGGCCAAATTGAAGCAGCTATCAATAAACACCAGTGCAATTACTGGAGGTGCTGGGTACACAGAGATTCCTCCGGCCTGGGATTGATGGGATCTGACAGGTCCACCTCCTAGTTAGTGCTTATTTTTAATATCAAAGAACTTGTTGATTAGACGTCGTACTGTAAAGCTCAGTGAAATGGCAGAGATAGACAGCTAGGACTCTGCAAAGAGCGAGCGCGGATAGCGAGAGGTGAGACATGATGAATGAATGACATGTTCTAGGGCAAAGGAGTCAGGCAAGTGAAGAAACCTAGAAGCTGGTTACAAATAGCAAATGCCTGACCCATTTATCTAAATATCTGATCCGCAGCAAAAATGTTGTTGTGCTGTTGTGATTAATCAGGTTTCTGGATATCTCTTCCTTAGATTATACCTTTTTAATGCTTGAGGATACTATTTCCTTCAACCAATCTTCTATATAACAGTATTTCCTAGAGGAAAGAGAAAGTTGAAGCTACGGAAGAAGGGAACGGTAAAGGCAGTTTATTCTTATTCTTCCTAGATGCTTTATAGCTCTTGAACTGGAGACCCACAGGCCATCTAATGCACTAGAGTGCAAACTTTAAGCCCCCATGTCAAAGTTAAAGGGGTTGTCTGATTTCCTATATTGATGACCTATCCTCAGGATCTCAGGACAGGTTATCAATATCAAATCGGTGGTGGTCCGACTCCCAGCACCCCCACCTTTCAGCTGTATGAAGAGAATGCAGAGTGCTGCGTTCCCTTCACTTGAATGGACGTAGAGTAACTACAACTGTTCCTTCCCATTCAAGTGAACGGGGTGGAGAAGCTATGATTACACCTGCAATGCCGAAGACAAGTAGGTAAACAGTGAACAGAACACAGTGCTTACAGAAGCTGAGTTCTCTTCAAGCAGCCAGGAGTCGGACCCCCACTGATCTGGTATTGATGAGTACCTATCCTGGGGATGGGTCATCAATATAGGAAATCGGACAGCCTCTTTAATTCATATGGTGGAGCCCCAGGCATGAGGCCACAACCATAAAGAGTCATTGAATCTGTCAGAGAGCTGCTCTGACAGCTCGATCTATAGCCCTTATCTGTATTTTCCTAACAGCTGGTAAACACTTATTATAGCTAAATTCTCGTCAGCTTGGTAAGAACTTAGCTTCAATGAGTGTTTATGAGCTGTCAGGAGTTCAGACATAAAGGCTGCAGATCAAGCCATCAAATCTGCTCTCTGACAGTTTCACTGAGAAGGGGGGAATCCATAGTATGCTCATGCACTGAAAGTGAAAGCTGTAGAGGAAAACTGTTCAAAATGACCAACTGAAAAAATGATTTGTAGCACAAAATTAGTAGAATGTAATAGCCTTTAAGGAATACTGACATTCCCTATTACATGCCATATTTCAGATACATATTTCCCAAGCAGCATTGCTACAGGAGAATAAAATGTGTTGCTGAATAAAGGCACCTTATGGCGGAACATGGGCTACCTACAGCTTCATAATACGGACTTGACTTTGAGGAGGCAACGTTATGGTGGTCAGACCAATCCTACCCTATGATGATGACCTCTGTGGGAATAAATTTTACTTGCAGTCCTATTGTCACGGTCCCTCAGGTGACTGATGTCAGGAGATCAGAGAGATTGGCTGAGCGTGGAGGAATCTAACTGCCTCCTTGATTTTTCTTTATTCGGTGTTGATAGGGTTAATGACCTTTTTTCAGCTGTTGCTCAGTGGTCATCACTTCTACCATTTATAGTCTGACCCCACCCTTCTGACTATGTGGTAGATAGCTTAATTTAGGTTTGGCTGAGCTGGAGTGAGGTCGTCTCTGGTTTTCCTTTTCTTCCATCTCTATAGAAGTTAAGTGTCGCGTTTGTTTGTGTTTGTTATATTCCCTGTTGTTGTATCTGGGCCTGAGACAGAGACTTCCATTCTTCCCTCTGGGGAGGAATGGGTTGTCTCTGGTCCTATACTTATTCCAGGGCCTTATAGGGAAATCAGGGCCTAGGTATCCTGCATATGAATATTCCTACCTTCAAGGTCTATTCATATTGATGGTAAGGGCCCGGATTAGGGTTGTTTAGGAGGTGACCTGTTTCTTCCCTAGTTTCAAGGCCCAGTTACTGTTCCACTTTCCTCCTGTGTTCAGTGTGGAGTCCCCCCCACATGATACCTATGTTTGGTGCCCCAGGTTTCTGTATTCAGTATGTGCAGGAAATTCCTATTACTGAACATACCTCCTGCGCTGTTCACTGCTATTACGGTTAAAGAATAACTTTGTGCTCTTTTTTTAATTTTGCTTAAGTCTACACTACACAATATAATTACAGTGGAGGGAATAATTAAAGATATTTACTCACACTCAACCTAAATGATAAGTTATTTAATCCTGCCATGCGCTAACATAGTGCGCAGCAGAGTTATAAAGGAGTATATTATCTGGGGAAAAAAAGTGCCGTGCCTATTTGAGATTACGAGAGCGGATATTGGTGGAATAAACTGCTATCATTACCTCTACAAATGGCCGCAGCACTGGATAATTATCGGAGATCTGTTACTGTTCATGTTTAATTAACAGCCATATTTGCAATTATCTGGTAATCTCATGACATAATCATTCTATATTAGACAGTGGCTGTCAGAAAACTCCACATCCTGAGGGTTTGCTCTCTGCTTGTTTAGAGCAGGCACGTCAAGAGCATTTCTGCCCCTAAACCAGACCATACCTGACCATTCTGCTCCACTACCTTGTGGAGGTGTCCTTTGTAAACCTTAGGCTATTTTCACACTTGCGGCAGGACGGATCCGACAGGCTGTTCACCCTGTCGGATCCGTCCTTCCGCTATTTCGCCGTGCCGCCGGACTTCCGCTCCGTCCCCATTGACTATAATGGCGACGGAGCGGAGCTCCGGCGCAGTACGGCAGTTCGCGGTGAGAGGCCGCCGGACTAAAAAGTCGGACATGCTGGACTTTTAGTCTGGCGGCCTTTCGCCGTGCACTGCCGTGCTGCGATGGAGCTCTGCCCCCGTCCCCATTATAGTCAATGGGGACAGAGCGGCGGTCCGGCGGCACGGCGAAATAGTGGAAGGAAGTATCCGACAGGGTGAACAGCCTGTCGGATCAGTCCTGTCGCAAGTGTGAAGGTAGCCTAAGCAAATTTATTGTCATATTTTTTAACTCGGTTTTTGGTGCGGATTTTCATTCCTGCCCATTTTCAATAGAAAATTCTGGACACGGAATCTGCATCAGGAATGGACAGGGTACTTCCCTTTTCTGCAGTGCGTTTTTTAAAACTGCAAGTGGAAAAAAAGTGCTGTATGGTTCAACACATGTTTTCTCCATTAAAATCAATAGAAAAGCTCAACACGCACGTTACCAAATCCGCACCCAAAACACTCCGTTTGAACAAAGCCTAACTTGTCTTCTCAGGGTCTCCATCTCCTCGCAGTATAAATGGGCATTAAACTTCTTTTTTTTTTGGGCAAATAAAGCCTCTGCTGCTACAGAAAGTATCGGAGCACAACGCTCTTGTAGCAGTGGCGGTTTAGGGGGGGCAAATGCTTCTGATAATTTCCTTTAATCACATTTAAAGGGATTGTGTGAGACAGAGTTGCGGCGTTACAATTGCACTCTATCACCTGCACAAAATCAAAAAAGACGCGGCGAAGATCCCCTCAACTCTGGAAAATCAGCGCAGATGTGAACTCAGCCTCATACTGTACTTTGTGGTGGAAAATCAATTCAGATTTGTATCTTTCTTTGTATTTCTGTTTTTAATATACCGTTCGGATACTAGACCATGCACAGTTCAGATTTCTATCGCAACAAGCGCAGTAGTACTGCACAATGTCGTACTCAGCATGAGAAGGGAGAACAGCTGAGCATGTATTCCTTATCTGCTGGGTCAACTTGCTTACTTGTTGATGGACTTCAGTAGATGAGCATAGCAACGGAACATCAGGCCTCCTATAAAAAATGTGTAAGGCTACTTTCACACTGGCGTTTTGGCTTTCCGTATGTGAGATCCGTTCAGGGCTCTTACAAGCGGTCCAAAACTGATCCGTTTTGCCCTAATGCATTCTGAATGGAAAAGGATCCGCTCAGAATGCATCAGTTTGCCTCCGTTCTGTCTCCATTCCGCTTTGGAGGCTCCTTGCAGCGTTTTGGTGTCCGTCTGATGAAACTGAGCCAAACGGATCCGTCCTGACACATAATGTAAGTCAATGTGACACGATCTGGCACAATAGAAAACAGATCCATCCCCCATTGAGTGGCTATGTTACAGATAATACAAACTAATCCATTCTGAACGGATGCAGACAGTTGTATTATCTGAACGGATCCGTCTGTGCAGATGCATGACGGATCCGCACCAAACGCGAGTGTGAAAGTAGCTTTACATGGATCCTCTCTGCAGTGACAACCAACTGAGTACGTATTTAGTAGGTTTATGAAATGGAAAAATTAGGATGATGACCAGAGGGGCAGATGCCGGAGTGGGCCACCCAAGGCATCGCTAAGTTAAAACAGCTGAGGCTTGGGCTCCAGATGTTTTCCCTAGGACCCTGAAACTAGTGGCCACCACAGATTTAACGGCATTGTATCACGGTGCGGTTTACTGTGACAGTTGTGACCGCGTAGGCTGGCTGCATGCCCTCTCGCGTACTGGCTGCAGGCTGACTCCTGTGTATGCTGGTTGCTTGGGGCTGCGGTTTTGAGTGTGAACTGTGCCCTCATTATGCAGCTATATCTATCTGTGAGCTGTGGGGCTTGGTGTCAGTCTATCTTGTGCCTTGCTGGGTTTAGCCCCTTGCTGCTGACCCAGGGGGTTTTGCCATCTACCCTTTTGTGTGGTGTCATCTGGTAATGCATTGTTCTTGTTGCCTTGTCTGATCTTCTGTACCTGTTCTGTACTGAGGTTGTTATCCTTGTCCATGCCTTATCTGATCTTCTGTTCCTGTTCTCTGTCTGCATCCACTCTGTTCCATGTCTATCCGAGCAGTGCTATAACTGGATCTGATAGCCTGGCAGTGCTAAACTGCTTCTGATCCTGTCCTATGTCCAGCCTGGCAGTGCCTACTGCTTCTGATGCAGTCTGTTCCTTGTCTGTCCTGCAGTGCCTTACTGCTTCTGTTCCTGTGGTTGTCCTGCCTTCGTGAGAGGGCCCCTGGGCTCTCCAGAGGGAGGATCTCTAGTCTCTGCCTGAGACCACCATGCTTCATATAATGTATTTACTTTCACTACACAGCAAGTGGACCTGAATTTAAGTCCCAGTCTGGCCCTGATCATCATGGTCATTGTTGTTTATCAATGGTCATTGTAATTTTCCTATAGTGTACCTGTCATATCATGAAACTTCATGTGTGGGGTCCAGGGGCTGAGATGCCAACCAATTTCTGAAACTTAGGGTCACAAGTGTTCAGCTTAGTGCTGTGCCCCTTTGGCTCTGATATGCTCTGCTTGGCTCTTCCTGAAGAGCAAACCTTACGACGTATGGACTACTACTCTATGAGCTTGTACATCACTTGCAACACTCTCCGAAGAGGAACAAGCAGAGTCAGTTGATTGCTTCTGCCCCTTCATTTTAACAAAATGACAATTACATTTTAAGTGCCCTTTATATCACTACTTCATGCTTTCTCTTCATCTGCTTCACCTCACTTCATACTCAGAAGCTCAGAGTGGAAGGCTCCTCAGGTGTTTATCCTCATAGTAGATGTGACATACAGTCAGGTTCATAAATATTGGGACATCGACACAATTCTAACATTTTTGGCTCTATACACCACCACAAGGGATTTGAAATAAAACAAACAAGATGTGCTTTAACTGCAGACTGTCAGCTTTAATTTGAGGGTATTTACATCCAAATCAGGTGAACGGTGTAGGAATTACAACAGTTTGCATATGTGCCTCCCACTTGTTAAGGGACCAAAAGTAATGGGACAGAATAATAATTATAAATCAAACTTTCACATTTTAATACTTGGTTGCAAATCCTTTGCAGTCAATTACAGCCTGAAGTCTGGAATGCATAGACATCACCAGACGCTGGGTTTCATCCCTGGTGATGCTCTGCCAGGCCTCTACTGCAACTGCCTGCAGCTCCTGCTTGTTCTTGGGGCATTTTCCCTTCAGTTTTGTCTTCAGCAAGTGAAATGCATGCTCAATCGGATTCAGGTCAGGTGATTGACTTGGCCATTGCATAACATTTCACTTCTTTCCCTTAAAAAAACTCTTTGGTTGCTTTTGCAGTATGCTTTGGGTCATTGTCCATCTGCACTGTGAAGCGCCGTCCAATAAGTTCTGAAGCATTTGGCTGAATATGAGCAGATAATATTGCCCGAAACACTTCAGGATTCATCCTGCTGCTTTTGTCAGCAGTCACATCATCAATAAATACAAAAGAACCAGTTCCATTGGCAGCCATACATGCCCACGCCATGACACTACCACCACCATGCTTCACTGATGAGGTGGTATGCTTAGGATCATGAGCAGTTCCTTTCCTTCTCCATACTCTTCTCTTCCCATCACTCTGGTACAAGTTGATCTTGGTCTCCTCTGTCCATAGGATGTTGTTCCAGAACTATGAAGGCTTTTTTAGATTTCGTTTGGCAAACTCAAATCTGGCCTTCCTGTTTTTGAGGCTCACCAATGGTTTACATCTTGTGGTGAACCCTCTGTATTAACTCTGGTGAAGTCTTCTCTTGATTGTTGACTTTGACACACATACACCTACCTCCTGGAGAGTCTTCTTGATCTGGCCAACTGTTGTGAAGGGTGTTTTCTTCACCAGGGAAAGAATTCTTCGGACATCCACCACAGTTGTTTTCCGTGGTCTTCCGGGTCTTTTGGTGTTGCTGAGCTCACCGGTGCGTTCCTTCTTTTTAAGAATGTTCCAAACAGTTGTTTTGGTCACACCTAATGTTATTGCTATCTCTCTGATGGGTTTGTTTTGTTTTTTCAGCCTAATGATGGCTTGCTTCACTGATAGTGACAGATCTTTGGATCTCATCTTGAGAGTTGACAGCAACAGATTCCAAATGCAAGTAGCACACTTGAAATGAACTCTGGACCTTTTATCTGCTCATTGTAATTGGGATAATGAGGGAATAACACACACCTGGCCATGGAAGAGCTGAGAAGCCAATTGTCCCATTACCTTTGGTTCCTTAACAAGTGGGAGGCACATATGAAAACTGTTGTAATTCCTACACCGTTCACCTGATTTGGATGTAAATACCCTCAACCTAAAGCTGACAGTCTGCAGTTAAAGCACATCTTGTTCGTTTCATTTCAAATCCATTGTGGTGGTGTATAGAGCCAAAAATGTTAGAATTGTGTCGATGTCCCAATATTTATGGACCTGACTGTATTTATAGGCAACATACCAGGTGTCCTCTATTCCTCCATACTTGTAACATTATAGTTGGTAAATTTGGTGAGCCCCACCCTAGGAATGCCCAAACCCCATAGAACAATCCAAGGCTCAAATTTGCCTCCCCTCTGTCTTAAGATTAGGGACAGTCCCTTTTGGCAACTAATCCTTCTATGCTGCTTCAATTCTGGTCCTCCATTAGATTCCTTTTCAAGGTGGTCATCACCATCTCAGACTACTCCATGCATTGGGCTGTAAGAAAGTCAAAGATGTGCCCCCTTCCATTGCCCTCAGATGAACCCAGCGCCAACATGACTGGTCAATTTGAGGACAGTAGACTGGGAGGAAGGGGAAGTGTCTTAGACTTTCGTACAGCACTCTGCATGGGGAAGTCTATGATGGTGGTGACCATCTTGAAAATAATTTGGCTAGAATGAAGGAACGTGGGCAGCATGGGAGGAACCTATGGCACCAGGTATGTTGACTATACATGAGTCATATTTAGGCTTAGATTTGAGGTTCACTTTAAGGGTAGATGTTCCTTCTGTACAGGGGTTATTAGGCACATGGATAAACATTGAGGATCCTTGCTCAAGACTCACCTCCATTAACCATAAAGAGTACTTCCTTCTCTGAAAGACTCTGCTTGTCTAGGCATTACACACTCGGCCAAGTGATGTCAGTGGATAATGTGTCATATTTCAAGAGGATTCATCATTTGCTTTCCCCTCTGTCAAGAGATATATTTTACGCTTAGCCATTTAGACAAACCCTTTAATAAGCATGACTAAGGAGCTAAGCGTTTGGGATCATCATGGCAAAGCTGATTTTTGGAGGAAATGTTTCACTTTATGAGTTTCCTTTAACTCTTTATCAAGCCGAGCTTCTTAATGCTCTCAGTTAACGAGGTTCATTAAACGGGTCAGACGATAAGCAGCCATTAATTCTCTCCGTGCTCCAGCGCCTTCATTGTGTAGGCTTCTGTGAGGTAAGTGTTATGTAATTGACATTAACCTACCATATCCCCCATTCCATAGCAACAGCAGAGAATTATCATATAATGTGAAACACCTCAATTCTGAACTATTCCGCCCACTTCTTTTTTATGGTTGTGTAACTTGCTTGCAACAATAGTGTGACTGACAAGCCGCACACAGGAGGAATATTAAACGGTCCCTTTGGAAGAATTTACTGCCACAAACAGCTCTGTACGGCTTTTTTTTCCTCTTTAGCTAAGATACAGTTGTGCGAGGGGGAGATGGTCCGGGCGTCGTTCTTACAGAGCCTCAATGTCTCTTCTCCTTAAAGGGGTTGTCTCATGAAGTCATCCCCTTTCCATGTGGCATAATAGGGCATGTGGACATCATAGGGGAGATTAGAGATTAAAAGAAAACATGGTAGCATCCTTCAACTAACACTAGAGGGAGCCGAAGAGTTCACTGCCCACTGTCTTATTATAGAGTTCAATGTATAATAGTATGCAGATAGCTTCTATTCCGCCCCCTAGAGGTGGCCGCTGGCAGACAGTTTGTTCTCTTTTCATGATATGTCAATGCAGGGAATTTAGAGCATTGTATCAGAAAAAGTTAGGCTAGTTTCGAACTCCAGCCCGCCCCCATTTTAGTCAATGGGGCTGGAGCTGTAGACCGGGGACACATGTGCACTAGCGGCAGCACGGATCGGACAGGCTGTTCACCCCTCAGAAAAGCCTGCCGGAGTTCCTTGCCGCTAGTGTGAAACTAGCCGAAACTATATAATCATCACATATTCTGAACATATATAGAGGATAAAAAAATACATTTAAGGGTTGTCCAGTAAAAAAATAAGTCAGCTTTTTTTTTTTTTTTTTAAACTGTGGCCCACTGATCCATGGCAGCTCATTCCTATTCAAGTAAATGAGGCTTCATTTTTTCGGGAAAGAAGCGGATCGTTTTTTTTCTGATCCTGAATCTTTAAGGGTAGGCATTGACTTGACAATATAGAGCAGGGATGCCCAATCTGTGGCCCTCCAGCTGTTGTAAAACTACAACTGTCACCATGCTCTGCTGTAGGCTGATAGCTATAGGCTCTCCGGGCATGCTGGGAGTTGTAGTTTTGCAACAACTAAAGAGCCGCAGGTTGGGCATCCCCGGAATAGGGTCACCTTTAATTAAGTGCTAAGAAGAATGTATCAGACAATTGCTTAAAGGGGTTTTCCAATACTTTTATACTGATGACTTATCCTCAGGATCAGTCATCAGTATCTGATTGGTTGGGGTCCAGCAACTGGGACCCCTGCCGATCAGCTGTTTGAGAAGGGCCGATGCCTTCTCAAACAGCTGATTTGTGGGAGTCCCAGGTGTCGGAATCCCACCGATCACATAGTGATGACTGATCCTGAGGATAGGTCACTGCAGTATTATTCCCCATAGAGTTGGCACTGCTCCACAATTGGTATACGATTGTCATTTGTAAGGTTCTTCTCACATCATGTCCATGGCCTCTGTGTAATGGATATGCCAGGGTGTATATAGGGTGTATATATGTGAACCTTCACTTTTGCTCAGATATTATTATTTTTCTTTATCAGTAAATCAGTCAGACAGGGGACCCTCTTCTGGCAAATGCAACCTTACAGATATTTCGGATGTAGGGTGGGCGCTTTTATGGTGTATATGCTAAAACAGGGGTCAGCAACCTTCAGCACTCCAGCTGCCGTGAAACTACAACTCCCAGCATGCACACTTGCTTAGCTGTTCTAGTGACTCCAATAGAAAGGGAATGGAGGATTCTAGGAGTTGTAGTTTCAGAACATTTGGAGTGCCAGAAGTTGCTGATCCCTGTGCTAAAAGGTACAGTATCAATAAGTGATGTGAGCATAGCCTAAAACTGGAGTGTTTGGATAAGACTGTATAAAGGAAGGAAAGAAATCATCTAATAATCACAATATACAGAGGTTAGAACAGGTTGTTATGAAGATTAGTCAAGTGTCTCACGTGTTATGCTTATTATATCATATTCTCTTATAATTATTTTTGTATACACAGGAGGAACCCTGACACATCAGATCTACACTGGCGTTGGGAGAACTTTGTGCACCATGCTACATACTTGCCAGGGATGTGCTCTCATTAAACTTTTTTGGCTTTGGTCATTGCTGCTAATGGCTTATTCATGGGCAACAGGCCAGTGCCTATAGACAACCACGAGGATAGGTGCCCGCTAAAGGGAAATGTGCATACAGCATGAATACACTGCACAGCGCAGTTCACACTGTATGTAAATGGGTGCATTCTGAAACCATGGACCTCAACATCATAACCAGAGCTCATTGTGAATGGACATTAGTAAGGTTCTTCCATCACTATTTTGGGGAACTGAGATTTCATCCTCTGTCCACTGTGCTGAAATAGTTATGTTTAGGATAGATAAAGTAGATAGATAGATAATGAATAGATATATAGATGATAGATATATAGATGCTAGATAGATAATAGATATGAGATAGATAGATAGATAGATAGATAGATAGATAGATAGATAGATAGATATGAGACAGATAGATAGATAGATATGAGATAGATAGATAGATAGATAGATAGATAGATAGATAGGAGATAGATAGATAGATAGATAGATAGATGATAGATAGATAGATATGAGATAGATAGATAGATAGATAGATAGATAGATAGATAGATAGATAGGAGATAGATAGATAGATATGAGATAGATAGATAGATAGATAGATAGATAGATAGATAGATAGATATGAGATAGATAGATAGATAGATAGGAGATAGATAGATAGATAGATAGATAGATAGATAGATAGATATGAGAGAGATAGATAGATAGATAGATAGATAGATAGATAGATAGATAAATAGATAGATATGAGATAGATAGATAGATAGATAGATAGATAGGAGATAGATAGATAGATAGATAGATAGATAGATAGGAGATATATAGATAGATATGAGATAGATAGATAGATAGATAATAGATAGATAGATATGAGATAGATAGATAGATATATAGATATGGGATAGATAGATAGATAGATAGATAGATAGATAGATAGATAGATAGATAGATATGAGATAGATAGATAGATAGATAGATAGATAGATAGATAGATAGATAGATAGATAGGAGATAGATAGATAGATAGATAGATAGATAGATAGATAGATAATAGATAGATAGATAATAGATAGATAGATAGATAATAGATAGATAATAGATAGATAGATAGATAGATAGATAGATAGATAATAGATAATAGATAGATAGATAGCTAGATAGATAGATAGATAGATAGATAGATAGATAGATAATAGATAGATAGATAGATGAACTGAAGCTGTACTATAAAATAAAATCCCAAAATATGAAATTCGGGTGAATACTTCCAGGGAGATTGGATCCAACAGTCCACAGAAAAATGAAGACGGCAGCACTCCAGTGTAAAATAGTCGTTTTCTTCACCCAATGTCAGACGGCCATGTTTCAGCCGCTCAGTGCAGCCATTCTCCAGCACCAGTGCTCACATACAGCACAGTATAAATAAGGTGAGTATCAATTAACATCAATAAGTACAATTAGAATGTACATTACATTATTCTGCATCGCAACAGTTTGCATCATGTAATAAAGCCTGATATATCCACAGGCAGAGAAAAGACGTGAATAGTGCGAATGTGCATAACCCGACTAATTGCATCATTAATAAAGACTGAAAACATCTGATAAAGTGGAAAGCATCCAAGATGGCACAGAAGAAAAAGAGTGGTAAATATATCTAAACAACCTCTCACTTTATCCCAGCCTTAAAGAAGGGGCTTTCTTTGTCTCCATCAGGGGCGTAACTATAGGGGAAGCGGCTGCTTTGGGGCCCTGACCCAGAAGGGGCCCATCCAGGAGGAGGAGGACTACAAGATTTTGTCAGGGCCCCCTCAGCAGTATTACAGAATGAAATTATATACAGTGACAGTATAGACGGTGTAGAAAATGGATGGAACAGCTGCTGGGCCCGGTCTGAGAGAGCGATCTTTACTAGCCACAGGAATGGGGGCAGCATGAAAGGAAGGGGTTGCGAAAAAAATTACTGGGGGGAGGGGGGCCCCATCCAAAAATTAGCTGTGGGGCCCAGTAATTTCTAGCTACGCCACTGGTCTCCATCTAACCCCGCGGGCTGCTGTCAGTTAAACAGTAGGGATGACCGAACCGGAACGACAAAATTTGGGTTCGTACCGAACTTTGTGAGTTTGGGTACCCGAACCCGAACCCAGACTTTTTCACTGAACATGGTTATATTGGAAAATAATACCATTCTTAAGACAGAATGCAAAACAATATGGCCATTTAGGGGTTAAAAAATAACTCAAAACTCACCTCATCCACTTGATCGCGCTGCAGCAGTCTCTTCTATCTACATTTAGAAGGACGTGCTAAAGGACCTTCCTCTCCCACGCGCTATTAAGAATGCTATTATTTTCCAATATAACCATGTTATAATGGAAAATAATAAAGTGAAGTTCAAGTCCCTATTGACTTCAATGGGGTTCGGGGTCAAGTTCAGGTTAAGTGTGGGTCCTGAACCCGAACTTTGACCTGAAGTTCGGGCGAACCCTGGCGAACCCAAACTTCCATGTGTTCGCTCATCCCTATTAGACACTGATTTACAAGCTTTTTTTGGGAACATAGAAATGAAAGGACTTTATTTTCGAGAAGTGATTTTCCCCCACCTGTATCTTCTAATGTGACAGATGCATTTATGGCGTCTGTTCAATGTTTTAGGGACCGTGTTTCTAGTGTAATTTCCCCCCTCTAATTTTCCTAGATAAAAGAGAGCGGCAATTGAGGAGTTGGGCCATGGTCACCCAGCCGGCCGACAAGGACGGTGCCATTATCAGCATTAGTTTTGAGCGAATCGGAGTTAAATGAATTGACTTCGCTCCGAATTTCAGGAAAAATTTGATTCGCCATGAAGCCGAATTTCCTGGTGCTTGGTGGTAAAAAAAAAAAAAAACATACTCACCTCATCATCCATTTGATGATGTCACCGCGTCCGCCCAGCTTGATGAAATGATGAGGTCATCATGTCAGCATGCTTGAGATTTGGTGCGTTTTCTTCAATCAAGATGGCCATGACGGCCTCTCTGCAAGAGAATGGATGAGGTGAGTATGTTTTTTTTATTTTTTAACACCTGGGGTTCAATGACGGGGAGATGGTGCAATCGCTGTTTCCCGGCATTACGCCTGATTTGACAAAGAAATGCGCTTCTCTAGTGAACACTGGTGCTTGGAAATGGCTGCACTGAGCGGCTGAAACATGGCTGTCTGACATTGGGTGAATAAAGCGACTCTTTTGCACTGGAGTGCTGCCGTCTTCAGTTTTCTGTAGAAAGATAGATGATAGATAGATAGATGGATAGATAGATAGATATGAGATAGATAGATAGATAGATAGATAGATAGATAGATAGATGGATAGATATGAGATAGATAGATAATAGATAGATACCACAACACAAATAGCGCAGCAGCACAGTTAGATGATGTGAAAAGGGTGCAAATCTTCAAGGTAGGCATCTCCTCCACTATCTAAAAAGTCCAAAAACGAGGCAGCACTCCAAATTCAAGTGAAAAGGTGATGACCCAAATTTATTTCCCAGGCAACGTTTCGGCCTACTTAATGAGGCCTTTGTCAGCTTGACATTGAGTAGGCCGAAACGTTGTCTGGGAAATAAATTTGGGTCATCACCTTTTCACTTGAATTTGGAGTGCTGCCTCGTTTTTGGACTTTTTAGATAGATAGATAGATATTAGATAGATATTAGATAGATATTAGATAGATAGATAGATAGATAGATAGATAAAAGATAGATAGATAGATATGAGATAGAAGATAGATAGATAGATAGATAGATAGATAGATAGATAGATAGATAGATAGATAGATAGATAGATAGATAGATATTAGATAGATATTAGATAGATAGATAGATAGATAGATATTAGATAGATAGATAGATAGATAGATAGATAGATAGATAGATAAAAGATAGATAGATAGATATGAGATAGAAGATAGATAGATAGATAGATAGATAGATAGATAGATATGAGATAGAAGATAGATAGATAGATAGATAGATAGATAGATAGGAGATAGATAGATAGATAGGAGATAGATAGATAGATAGATAGATATAAGATAGATAGATATGAGATAGAAGATAGATAGATAGATAGATAGATAGATAGATAGATAGATAGATAGATAGATAGATAGATAGATATTAAATAGATATTAGATAGATATTAGACCCCATCTATGTAAGTCTGGTTCAGCCCAGGAAGCACAGAACACAATGGAATGGCGGACAGTAATTACACCGCTCTTCACAGGTCCCGCTGGAGGGGGGAGGGGCGTTAAAAAAAAAAAAAACATCTTGGATGACCCCTTTAAGGTAAGAAAGAACAGAGACTTGTTCCCAAATGATCGCAGAGAAAGAACTGTGATAATGTATGTAACATACTTCATGTACTTTCTCTCTGTAAGAAAGAGCTTTAAAAACAAGACTTAACCATGAAATCTCCGGACGTTATTGTACTGAGTATAATAACAGCGGTCAGGACTGAAGTGACGCCTCACATCTAGTAGAAGATATAAAATAATATCCAGCGTTTGTCACTAAGTGTCTATTTAAACCCTGGCATAGAAGAAGCCAAAAAACACTTCTCCCAACCAGGCTGACAGCTTAAAGAAGTTGCCGTGAGCGGAGCTAATGGCTCCAGAAGCCAAGGCCTGTTTGTCTCCTTCCTTCTCCATTGTGGAGAACAATATAAACCCATATTAAGCTGCGATTTAGTAAAAGGCTGTGTTATTACTGGGGCTGTGGGCTGAAACTGCTTCACCAGCCTGACAGCTGAAGAAATAGATTGTGCATTAGCAAAGAGTAATGGAAATAATTAAAGGGGGTGAAGATTAGGAGGCGCCATCATCACATGTAGCAGAAGGCATCTCAGAATCACAGAGAACAAAATGTTCTGCAGGGTGAGGAGCGGACTGTAGGGGAGTCTCAAGATCACCAGCAAGGAGTAGACTCCTGTCATGTCAGCATCAACCGCCAACTGTATGTACAATATATTATCCCCAACAGCAGTACAATTACCTGTTACGTCATCCTTTATGCTTAATATTTGCTTAAATCATCTATCTATCAATTATCTATTATCTATTTATTATCTATCAATTATCTATCTATTATCTATCTATTATCTATTTATCATCTATCTATCAATTATCTATCTATTATCTATTTATTATCTATCAATTATCTATCTATTATCTATCTATTATCTATTTATCATCTATCTATCAATTATCTATCTATCTATCAATTATCTATCTATTAACTAACTATCAATTATCTATCTATCAATTATCTATATATTTATCTATTAACTATCAATTATCTATCTATCTATATATCTCATATCTATCTATTTATCTACCGATCAATTATCTATCTATCTATCTATCACATATCTATCTCATATCTATCTATCTATCTATCTATCTATCTATCTCATGTCTATCTATATACAGTCAGGTCCATAAATATTGGGACATCGACACAATTCTAACATTTTGGGCTCTATACACCACCACAATGGATTTGAAATGAAACAAACAAGACGTGCTTTATCTGCAGACTGTCAGCTTTAATTTGAGGGTATTTACATCCAAATCAGGTGAACGGTGTAGGAATTACAACAGTTTACATATGTGCCTCCCACTTGTTAAGGGACCAAAAATAATGGGACAATTATCTTCTCAGCTGTTCCATGGCCAGGTGTGTGTTATTCCCTCATTATCCAAATTACAATGAGCAGATAAAAGGTCCAGAGTTCATTTCAAGTGTGCTATTTGCATTTGGAATCTGTTGCTGTCAACTCTCAAGATGAGATCCAAAGAGCTGTCACTATCAGTGAAGCAAGCCATCATTAGGCTGAAAAAACACAACAAACCCATCAGAGAGATAGCAAAAACATTAGGCGTGGCCAAAACAACTGTTCGGAACATTCTTAAAAAGAAGGAACGCACCGGTGAGCTCAGCAACACCAAAAGACCCAGAAGACCACGGAAAACAACTGTGATGGATGACCGAAGAATTCTTTCCCTGGTGAAGAAAACACCCTTCACAACAGTTGGCCAGATCAAGGATACTCTCCAGGAGGTAGGTGTATGTGTGTCAAAGTCAGCAATCAAGAGAAGACTTCACCAGAGTGAATACAGAGGGTTCACCACAAGATGTAAACCATTGGTGAGCCTCAAAAACAGGAAGGCCAGATTAGAGTTTGCCAAACGACATCCAAAAAAGCCTTCACAGTTCTGGAACAACATCCTATGGACAGATGAGACCAAGATCAACTTGTACCAGAGCAATGGGAAGAGAAGAGTATGGAGAAGGAAAGGAACTGCTCATGATCCTAAGCATACCACCTCATCAGTGAAGCATGGTGGTGGTAGTATCATGGCGTGGGCATGTATGGCTGCCAATGGAACTGGTTCTCTTGATGATGTGACTGCTGAAAAAAGCAGCAGGATGAATTCTGAAGTGTTTCGGGCAATATTATCTTCTCATATTCAGCCAAATGCTTCAGAACTTTTTGGACGGCGCTTCACAGTGCAGATGGACAATGACCCAAAGCATACTGCAAAAGCAACCAAAGAGTTTTTTAAGGGAAAGAAGTGGAATGTTATGCAATGGCCAAGTCAATCACCTGACCTGAATCCGATTGAGCATGCATTTCACTTGCTGAAGACAAAACTGAAGGGAAAATGCCCCAAGAACAAGCAGGAACCGAAGACAGTTGCAGTAGAGGCCTGGCAGAGCATCACCAGGGATGAAACCCAGCGTCTGGTGATGTCTATGTGTTCCAGACCTCAGGCTGTAATTGACTGCAAAGGATCTGCAACCAAGTATTAAAAAGTGAAAGTTTGATTTATGATTATTAATATGTACCATTACTTTTGGCCCCTTAACAAGTAGGAGGCACATATGCAAACTGTTGTAATTCCTGCACCGTTCACCTGATTTGGATGTAAATACCCTCAAATTAAAGCTGACAGTCTGCAGTTAAAGCACATCTTGTTTGTTTCATTTCAAATCCATTGTGGTGGTGTATAGAGCGAAAAATGCTACAATTGTGTCGATGTCCCAATATTTATGGACCTGACTGTATCTATCTATCTATTACAACAACAAAAAAAATGGCAGCAGCACAGTCAGTGGTGACGATGGGTGCAATCCCTCCTGGACTTCAGGCAAAAATCCATAGACAATATCCAAAACCAGATGATGAGGCAGTACTCCAGTATCTGTGTAGGGTGTTAGACCCATTTATTTCCCTAGTCGCAATGTTTCAGACCAGCACAACGAGGCCTTTGTCAAGCAAGTGAAATGAAGTAATGTGCAGTCATATATACCCATAGTGTGATCAAGATCCATAATTACATAATTAGTATCAATTTCCACAATTATATACATAAACCATATAAAAAACATTCATCATTGTGTATACATCACATGATTGTAGCACCATATATTTAATGTATCATGATTCCGCAGAAAATACAAAAATTCGATAAAGACATAGATATAAATAAAGTGACCAGTGCATAAAGTGTTAATAATGTCACCTGAAGTGTATAGAATCAGTATAAGTGAAAACAGCCACAGCTGTGTGTAAGCATTACACTACTACTATACCATTGGTGGTTCCAGTGGAGAAAGGCGGCGTCTGCTACTGGCCAGTGCGCATGCCCAGGCGACGCGTTGGCGCCAAGCTGCACGCCCCAGTGCAACGGGCCGGTCCACAGGAGAACGCGTGAGGTTCACGGTGGGCCGACGGCCGCAACAGTTCATTGGTACTCACGGCTAGCAGATGCCTCCCTGGGCCAGCAGTGCAGTGAAGGGGAGAACAGCACTGGATTCTCCGAGGCACGCTCTATTACAGGGGACACCGGCCAGGGGGTGTTCGAGGTGTCCTTGATGGTGATTGGATTTCTCGGTGCTTGTGCTGCTGGGCCCCTGAATTATGTAATGTCTTGACGCTAGCATCTTGGTGGTGCAAAATGATGAGAGTGGTTGTAGTATGGAGATGGAAGAATGAGGCAGGGTTCGAATCCAACTAAGAACTTTACTGTAAGTAGGGTCTTGACAGCAATTTACATCCAGATATAAACAGTCTCTCATGAATATGGAGGTTGGATGTGGTAAATCCAGGTAACAGGCTGTATATGTGGCTATATCTCTGGCTATGATAGGAGATTGTGTACTCACTGGTATTTTGCTCTTTGCTTTGCCCTAATCTCAGTAAAGGTAGCTTAGATCCTTATCTTCTACACACAAGTGCTACAACAGATGGCCTGTCTGTCCTTAAAGTAACGGTGAGGCTGCCGGAAGCTGATAAACCTTCACCTTGGTACAAAGGCACCTAATGCCTAGAATAATGGCTATTGTCCTTACTTGGTCAATGGTAAAATCCACTTGGCACTCCAGAAGAGTAGACAGTAGAATGAAGATCTTAACCTCTGCCGGTTTCTTAGCTTGACACTGAGACAAACGAATTGGCTCCTCTGGGCCGTGGAGCCCCAGAGAGAGCTGAGAGGAGGGGGGTCCTCTCCTTACCCCTGCTCCTCACTCCAGCTACTCCCACTCCACACCACTCTCTCTGTAACTAGGCCTGAACTGTGGTATGTATACTGTGGTGCTATCCCCATCTAGTGGTGGAATCTGTGTAGTGCACCTAACAGCCTGTTAACAGGGACAAGAGTGCAATACAACATGATACAACATACAATATAACAACTTTGCACTACCCATGTACACGAGTGGGACACTGCACCAGGACATCAGTCCCGCGCCTCCAGGTCATCAACACGCGCTGCATGTGAGTGTTCTGAGAGGTGTCGTGACATCATCAGGAGTCATAACTGGTGAGAGGAGATAGGCCACGGACACTGGGCATCCCCTCTCCCTACATCTGGACCCATAGTTCATTAATTTATCTATCAATATTAGGGTATATCCCTTTATACGGATTCCTTCATTTTATATTGTCTATACGCCTGTTTTCACCATTTTTTGGTGCATAGGAGTAATTCAGTCCTGGATGGTTCTCCTATGGCCACTTGGTCGTGATCTCTGATCCCAGGTTATGTTACAGATAGTTTCTATGGAGATCGCTTTTTGTTTACATGCACTGAGAAGCGAGTGTGCTGGTCAGGTGACAGCTTGGTGATGTCACGACGCCGCTCGGATGGCCAATGGTATAGTAGTTGTCAGGTCTTAATGCTTACACACAGCTGCTGCTGTTTTCACCTATATTAATTCTATACACTTCAGGTGACATTTTTAACACTTTATGCACTGGTCACTATTTATATTTATCGAATTTTAGTTTTTTCTGCGGAATCACGATACACTGAATATATGGTGCTACAATCATGCGATGTATACACAATGATAAATGTTTTTTATATGGTTTATGTATATAATCGTGGAAATTGATGCTAATTATGTAATTATGGATCTTGATCACACTATGGGTATATATGACTGCACATGACATAATTTCATTTGCTTGACAAAGGCCCCGTTGTGCTGGGCTGAAACGTTGCAACTGGGGAAATAAATGGATCTAACACGCTTCAGATACTGGAAGGGTGTTATCTATCTATCTATCTATCTATCTATCTATCTATTATCAATCTACTGTATCTATCTATCTATTATCTATCTACCAGGGGCGTTGCTAGGGTCTGAAGACGTCCGGGGCACCTTAATAAAGCCACGCCCTCATCATCACCGGGTGGGGGGCCTTCACAGTAGTTATTAACCCCTTTCAGCAGTACCCCTTTAGTGAATGGGGGACTGCTGAAAGGGGTTAATAACTACAGTGAAGGGCCTAGCCGTCTGGGCAACCCCCCAGATCATCCTAACCTATGGTCATTCTAATTTTACCACTACTTGCAGGCTGCACGGGCATGAGTTCAGAACTTCAGTCACTTTGGTCCGCAATTCTATTCTGCGGCGCGTGATTCTGCGAGACCCGTGGCCTCCCGCGGCGGGTCTGGCGGGATCACACGCTGCAGAACAGAATTGTGAACTGTGACTGAAGTTCTGAACTCATGCCCGCGCTGCCTGCAAGTAGCGGAACAAGTACAAGGGGGGTTGGGGGATGATCTTTGGGATTGCCCAGACGGCTAGGAATAGCCTAATAAAAATAAAAATAAATCCCACCAGCAAAAACATTCAGGGCACTGGACAAAACATCCGGGGCTCCAGCCCTGAATGTTTTGACCTAACGACACCCCTGCTATCTACTGTATCTATCCACCCCAGAACCATCCTTCCTTGTATCCATATCTTTGCATCTATCTCAGGGCTCCAGACGGCGACCAAAATGGTCGCAAATACGACCTAGAATTGCTAAATGGCGACAAGACTTTGTAGTCTTGTCGCCATTTGCGCCTAGACCTCTGCCGCTTTCACATTACTGACATGGCACGCGCTGCTCTCAGCGCGTGCCATGTTCTTCTCAACAGCACAAGGGAGAAGGAGGCAGTCCCTCCCCCTGTACTGCTGCTGCCGCTGCCACCAATGGGCTGATAGCAGGGAGGAGGAGGGGAGGGGCTGTGGCCACTGCGCCACCAATGAATATCGTTTATGCTTAATACAAACGCAGGCTGCGGGTGCCAGACACATCATATACCCGGCACCCAGCCTCTATGACTGCGCGCTGCGCTCCACCGCTTTTAACCTCCCAGGTGCGGCATTTGAGGGGTTAATAGTGGCGGATCGCAGCGCTCAGTCATAGAGGCTGGGTGCCAGGTATGGGATATGTCCGGCAGCCTGCGTTTGTATTAAGCATAAACTATATTCATTGGTGGTGCAGTGCACCGAACACCCACCCCCCAAACCCAGTATTAAAAAGTAAAATCATTGGTGGTGCAGTGCGCCCCCAACCCCCCATCCCCCAAGTATTATCATTGGTGGCAGTGGCAGCTTACGATCGGAGCCCCAGCAGTGTAATCCTGGGGCTCTGATCGGTTACAATGGCAGCCAGGACGCTACTGAAGTCCTGGCTGCCATAGTCAGCTCCATGCTGATGTGTGCACAGGGCACAGAGCAGCAGGGAGAGTGTAATGTCCTATTCACCCTGATAGAGATCTATCAGGGTGAATAGGACAAGGGATGAAAGATCCCAGGTTCTAGCCCCTAAGGGGGTAAATAGGTATTAAATAAAAAGTAAAAAAAAAAAAGGTTAAAAAAAACAAGCACCAAAATATTAAGTTTAAATCACCCCCTTGCCCAATTTTACATATAAAATATATAAACAATAAAAAAAAAATAATATTGCCACGCCTGAAAAAGTGTGAACTATTAAAATATTTTAAAATATCTCCTATGCGGTGAACGCCGTAACAGAAAAAAAATAAAAAAATTGCAATTTGGCATTTTTTTGTCACCTTGTCCCAACAGAAATTAGGTTAGGACTGTTCTATTATGGTCCCAGACGTTCCATAAAATCTGGAATGCACGCCGCTTTTTTGTTGTTTTTTATTTTTTTCACATGGTATCGACTATCGCAATACTTTTCTATGGTATTGAAATCGAGTCAAAATTTTGGTATCGTGACAACCCTAGGTAAGACATGTGTGTTGTTGTTTTTTATTATACCGTAATTATATGTATTTTAAGTTTGGCGACTAAAAATTTTTGTTTTGCTCCTAAATTTTTCAGGTTAGGAGCCAATGGCTCCTTGATATTTTTTATAGTCTGGAGCCCTGTATCTACACATCACTTTGCACCTATATTATCAATGGCACATGGTGGATGGGGAAATTGTTACCAATTTTGCATTGGATTAAGAAGCTACAAGGTGTGATATCTATCTACCTCTGAAATATCTACTGATTTATCTATGAAATGTTTTCCTTCCTTTCTCTACCATGGACTATACAGAGGGTAGCAACAGGGAGATTTCCTGAAAAATTCCATATCTCATTGTGGGCATTATGGTGAAGAACTCACAATCCCTTAGACCAGGGGTAAGCAACATCTGGCCCTATTCACTTCTATGAGAGGTCAGAGAACTGCTAAGCAAGTGTGCATGCTGAGAGTCATAGTTTCACCACAGCTGGGGTGCCGGAGCTTGCTCATCCCAGCCTTAGACTTCGCTCCCTAGTTTAGCCCTCAGTGAAATCTGGCAGTGACCCAGTGGGTCCACATCTCAGTCGGCTTCATTACATTATCATCCATATTCTGTATCTTAGTATATTATTACAGCGGAAAGTTGAGAAGGCCTCTGATTATGGCAGCGTTCCTGTAAGCCTAGCACAGTATGTTACGGACATTACGCCTTCCCTGATGGTTTCATGCTCTAGCCCAGGGTTCCTCAACTCCAGTCCTCAGGACCACCTGCCGGTCATGTTTTCACAATATCCTTAGTATTGAGCAGGTGACATAATTAGTGTCTATGTATCAGGGCTCACCACAGGTATTCATTCTGTGGGATATTCTCAAATCATGGCCGGTAGGTGGGCCCTGAGGACTGGAGTTGAGGAACTGCAGCGTACTCAAGTTAGGTTTAGAAATGTTCCTGGGTGTTGTAGTGCAATAGACACTAACCTGAGACGGCTGACTCTCTGCAAGGGCAAGTGATGATGAGAAATGTTCGTGACGCCAGTGCCAATTAAACGGTGGCACGCCGTTTGCTGATAGCAGGAATAACTGAGGAACCACGTGATGTTAAAACAGAATTCAAATTTTAGTAGTCATCATTTAGGGACATTGACGGAAGCGCAGTTCCTTTGAAGACAGTTGATTTTCAGTACAGTTGATGCAGGCAATACATATATATATAGCAAGGTGACTTTAGAGTGTTAAACACAGGACTTGCAGTACAGGCAGCTTGCACTCTATTCCTGACTGATCCTGGAACATAGAAACTCTTCTCCAAGGTCCAATGCCCTAGCTCTGGCGTATATCCTTGGTTTTATCTCTATCAAGTACCTCCTCTGTTGTCTTGATTACCTCTTGCTTTTCTTGACTTGCCTCTGTCTCTCTCAGTGTCCTCAGGCTGATTAGCTGTGGTGTTCCTGCTTCTGCATATATAAATTCAGGAGGGGAACCTTTTCCTTGAATCTGGAACCCGGTTACAGGGACTGCATTACCCTCTCCTGGTCCACAGGCTTCAGGCCTGGACTTGACTCTGACATAGCCTAATCCCTGGTTGGACTAGACTACAGACTTCAACTCCAACTCCAACTCTAGACTCCAACTCCAGACTCTAGACTCCCACTCCAGACTCTAGACTGACCTCTTCTTCCCTGACTGGGCCTTATATAAACTAGGGCTCCCTAGCTCCCTCTTGTGACTAAGAGCTGGAATGACACCCCTAGCAGGCCTGCACATGCAAATTTCACAGTAACAGGGAAGTACATAGCATTACATTACATTACATTTTATAAAGACGACTTATACCAACTTCCCCATAAATAAGGGGGACGACAGCACACAAGTGACCCTTCTGTAGTGACGGGCATTACAGTCCCCGTACACTACATACCCCACTGCTTTAAGCTGAGTACGACCTCGTACTCCATCAGGGCCCGCCCAACTGGAATCTTTACCTGAAACAGAAAAAGACACATGCAGGCATACATATATGTCATTCATCTGCATTTACATTCATATCAGGTCCAATTGGCAAAGGTGAAGGGTGATGACAAGGGGCGTCGTTCTCTTCTCTCAGGATAGTGAATGGAACTGGGGCGCTGACCTGGCACAGCGTGACATTAATACCAGGATAGTCCATGACAATGAATAAGTCCATATTAGAACAGCAAGAAACAGTAAAACAGTATAAAAGTTCTTGGAGGCTCAAAGAACAAATATGAGTCCGTACCCAGGTTATTTTCCTATAAATCACAGAGGCTCTCATGCGGTGGAGTCCATCTCTGGGCTCATTTTCTTTAAAACGAGTAAAAATCTCAGAGGCTCAGGTTCTTTTGAGTCTATCTCCGGGCACGGTTCCTTAGTATCAAGTTGCACAATATAAAATAAGTGCTGTAATACCCCTAATCAACCTGAAAAGGGGGTTAAGGGTAAAAGGTGCAACAAAGGAACAGGCACAACTTGGCGTGGGATAGCAAAAGCAGGCAGGAGGTCCTGGAAACAAACTTGGCTTCGTTGACTTTAATACTTCAGTGGTTAACACCTACCACTGAGCCGTGGATAAACTGGCAGCAGCAACAAAGGACCAGAAAACATAGGACTCCTGTCCTGGAAGGGTTAAGCTTTCAACATCATCTTTTCTAACAAATTAAATCAAAGGCCTAGCAGGCTGATTCACAGTGGCATGTCATAATTACCCGGCTCTGCTGGCAAGTACGGCCTGTAGTAGTCCTCTACAGGATGTGCCCACATAACGGTGTCAGGGGGCAGCTGCAAGGTAAAGGGGCCCCTAATAGGTATTGGCCCCATGGGCCTAGGGGTAGACCCTCTTGTGGACCGTACCGGTCCCGGCACAATGATTGTGGGTTGTGCTGCATTGGGTACCGCCGCCGCAAGCGGTCCGGGGGGCTCTGTGCAGCAGTTCACAGCAATAGCGGGTCCTCTTTGGGGCCGCAACGGAGCGGGGGTGACAGAAGGTGGTCTACGGGTGGTGACAGGCACCCTTACCTCATCCTCCTTAGGCGGCGTCCGGATCCTGGCGGTGGCAATCTTGCGCAGCTCCCGCAACTTTTCCTCCAGCCGGACGATCTGGTCACCAATGCTCTCTGTGTTGGAATCGCCGTCCTCTGCTGGCGCCGCCGGCGCAGGTACAGTCAACGATGGCTCGGACGCGGCCTTTGCAGATTCCGGTGGCGCATCGGGTCTCCTACCCTTCCGGATATTCTCCAAGGTAACCCGAAGTCCTTTTAAATTCTCCATGTCCTGTACGGTCTTCTCCCGACGAGGCAGCTCGGGGGAAGGATAGGGGCTCACCCATTTTTCCAACACGGTTGGCTGCCAGAAGACATTAGGCCCAATGAAGGAGCCCCGCTCTTGGAAGGCGTGATGGGCCGGCTCTGGAGAGCGTTCAGGTTCCCGCTCGCAGCCAGAGTAGTCTTCTTCTGCCTCCCAGTCCTCAGGTTCTCGCTTGGGACGGGTCACAGCAGTTGCATAAGGGCCTCTCAGGCTCTCGGCAGGGGTGAACTCCACTTCCTCTCCCTCGCGGAGGCTGTGCTGATAGGAAGGGAGGTAGTCTCTCTTGACAGATCTTCTGTTAACATATAAGTCTCTGCCAGTTAGATAATCTTGGATGAACCCGTAGCCACGGGTTTTGTCAAAGGACACCACCAACCCCTTTCTCCTTTCCAGGCGGGGTTGGGTGTTGGTGTGTCGTTCATGGATAGTCTTGGTCAGTTCCTCATAATATATTTTAGTCTTTGTATTCCGCTTTATAGCGGCCTCCCGGATCTCTGCCATTAATGAGGACCACTTGAAAGAGGGCTGAAAGAAGTCTCTCCAAGAGCCATAGCAGGGCTCTGGTTCTTTCTCCCGTGGCGGGCAGGCGGGTTTCTCCGGTCCCGGAGAGTAGGCCGGTGGAGCGTCCTCAGGCTCTACACCATCATTATCCATCTTTGATATTTCAGGCGCGGACGTTGCAGCAAAGCTCTGCTCACTCTCCAACATGCTCGATCCTTCTCTGGAGAGCGATAGGGTGGCGCCAATAAGATCAGCCAGACCCTCCCATTGCACTGGGAGGCCGCCCCCCAGGTATTCCAGTATGGGGAAGGCGGAGTCCATGCTGGCCGACATGCAAATGTCCAGATAAGCAGTGGCGCCTGACCTTGAACTCCTTCCCGCTTTTTCATCAGAAGGGCGCCAACTTTTCCCGCTTTTTCGGGATGAAGATGACGCAGCAGCTATTTCAGTAGCCTCAGCGGCCATCTTTGGTAGAAGCGCTGTCTATTCACTGACAGCAAGCAGGATGATGAAAAGTCCACAAAACCACACTCTGATGTGGCGATTTCTTTCCTCTTGATAGCGCAACACTGCACAGCGCTTTTTAGAGATTTTAGGCACACTTTGGGTATGTTTTTCAGTCCACAAAGTCCACTTTAATAAAACAGGCAATTTGTCACTTTGGTCACAGGGCAACTGTATAAGGCACAAAGTTCACGCTTCTTGCACTAGAAAGCGTGCGTATCCTGTTCGTGACGCCAAAAGAGAGGTGCAGCGTACTCAAGTTAGGTTTAGAAATGTTCCTGGGTGTTGTAGTGCAATAGACACTAACCTGAGACGGCTGACTCTCTGCAAGGGCAGGTGATGATGAGAAATGTTCGTGACGCCAGTGCCAGCTTGCACTCTATTCCTGACTGATCCTGGAACATAGAAACTCTTCTCCAAGGTCCAATGCCCTAGCTCTGGCGTATATCCTTGGTTTTATCTCTATCAAGTACCTCCTCTGTTGTCTTGAGTACCTCTTGCTTTTCTTGACTTGCCTCTGTCTCTCTCAGTGTCCTCAGGCTGATTAGCTGTGGTGTTCCTGCTTCTGCATATATAAATTCAGGAGTAGAACCTTTTCCTTTGATCTGGAACCCGGTTACAGGGACTGCATTACCCTCTCCTGGTCCACAGGCTTCAGGCCTGGACTTGACTCTGACATAGCCTAATCCCTGGTTGGACTAGACTACAGACTTCAACTCCAACTCCAACTCTAGACTCCAACTCCAGACTCTAGACTCCCACTCCAGACTCTAGACTGACCTCTTCTTCCCTGACTGGGCCTTATATAAACTAGGGCTCCCTAGCTCCCTCTTGTGACTAAGAGCTGGAATGACACCCCTAGCAGGCCTGCACATGCAAATTTCACAGTAACAGGGAAGTACATAGCATTACATTACATTACATTTTATAAAGACGACTTATACCAACTTCCCCATAAATAAGGGGGACGACAGCACACAAGTGACCCTTCTGTAGTGACGGGCATTACAGTCCCCGTACACTACAGAACACTGCTCTAGCCCACGTTCCATACCTGATTGGTGCAGTTGGCCCTTTGGCTCTATCCAGTTAGGCTGCACACCTTTCCTCTACATATCGTCATAGTCAAAGCCATCTGTTGGCCCCTGGAGTAGGGTGTGCGATGGATGAAGCATCTGCTGCAAGTGATCATTTGTATTCCAGTCTGCTAGCCTGCTCTCTGGCTGTATAATGCAGAGAATAAAAATGTCCGTCTGAAACGAAGAGTGGCAACCTCTCCTGGATTGCGCCAGCTCTCGCCTGCCCGTGTTTGCTATGATTACGAGCCTAAAGACGGAATGAAAGCTTTTAAGTATCACTTCTTGAAGCCAAGGTATGAATTTGCTGCAACAGGCCTCACTTAATTGGCACCAAATCACGACTGGTGTACAGGATCTGCTCGCAAGCATTAGCAATTATCATGAAAGCCTCACGTCTGCTTTGCAAACATCTGCACCTGTTAAGTGTTAGATGGAAGTTAATGACCGGGCTTTTAAGATGCTGTCTCTTCCCAGCTTCCAGTTCAAAGCCACCATCTGTGGCCACCACCTTGCCATATCACAGCAATGTGACTCCATTTCTCCCAGTAAAATATGTTCTTCCTTCCTCAATGTCCTTGTCGGGCCTGTCTGCTCGCTTCGAGTCATTTGTATTATTATTATCAATAATTTATTAAGCTTCCAAATATATTCCAGCGTGTGCATGTAGTAGAGTTATTACTGCAAGCAAATCCCATGTGAACAATGGTGGAAACCAGGGGGGCTCCAGGAGGTACATGTGAACTGGAGACACCCTGAAGAATGGGGCAGAAGATGCCACTCTGTGCCATAGATGATGAGTTCATTGTATTTTTACATGCAGCAGAGGAGTCTTCTAAGCTGACCCATCAGTGTGAATAGCCACTGTTTACATTTACATACAGATGTAGCAGAGTTGACAATGTATGAGGATGTATGATATATTTAAAGGCTATGTACACTTTGGGGACAATTTTATTATTATTGCATTGTACTCATTTTGTGCTAAAATAAAATAAAAATTTCAATTTGTCTTTATTAAAAAATGTTGAGCCCTTTTCTCTTTACAGCCTTGAGATTCTCTACTAGCATGCTGTCTGTTTTCACTCTGTTCCATCAGGCATCTCAACTGACCGCTCCTTATCTCTGATCTCCTAAACAATCTTTATAGCTTGATTCTCATCTTAGGTTACTTTCACACTTGCGTTAAACTTTTCCGGTATTGAGTTCTGTCCTAGAGGCTCCATACCGGAAAAAAACTGATCAGTTTTATCCTAATGCATTCTGAATGGAGAGCAATCCATTCAGTATGCAACAGAATCAGTGATGAGCGGCGGGGAAATATTTGAATTCGTGATATTTCGCGAATATTTGGGCGAATATTCATTATATATTCGAGAATTCGTGATCTCCAGTCATAATTTTTTTGATTGCGAAAATCGGCAATCAGGAAATTCGTGATAAAAATTTGCAGCTTTCTCATAGGGCCACAAGCAAGAAGCAGTAAGGGATCATGGGTACTGATGAAAAAAAATCTAGAATATTTGCGATTATGAAGATATAGCACTGTATTCTAGATATTCGCGAATTCTCGAAGTGCCAATATTTGCAATAAAATTTTGCGATTAGTATATTCGCGATAAAATTTTGCGATTAGTATATTCGCAATCAACAGTAATCAGGATGTCTTCAGTTCAGTCACTGTACGGTTTTTGGACGGAGAAAATATCGCAGCATGCTGCGGTATTTTCTCTGTCCAAAATTCCGGAACACTTGCCGGAATGCCGGATCCGGCATTATTTTCCATTAAAATGCATTAATGCCGGATCCGGCCTCAAGTGTTCTGGAAAAATTTATCCGGTTTATGACCTTTTAGTAATTTAGAGATAAGGGTTATTAGAAGTAAAATGAAAAGTAGGATTCACACAGCTAGACAGTTAAAGACAGAGGACCTTTCATCAGTTCATTCTCCCTGGCTAAGAGAAGTGCAGAGCGCATTGGATGCGCTCACAGCCAGGGAGAAGAGAACCGCCCCCAGCGAAACTGCGAGTCTCCGCCTAGTATAACCGAGTTTGCTCATTATAATATAAGGCGCCGAAATCAACGGGGCCAACAGCGCACGAACGGAGGGGGTCTTTGAAAAAAAAAAAAAAGTGCCATGGCATCAGTGGGGGCCACCCTATAAGGTAAGACCATAATTAGACTAGGGCTAAACTGATGAAAGGTCCTCTTTAACCCTTTGTGACAGAACATCTGAATGTTTTTAATAAAGACCAACTGAAAAAAAATGATTTTAGCCCAAAATCAGTAAAATGCAATCATAAAAAACGATTGCCCCCAAAAGGTGTACATAGCCCTTAAAAAAAAGCCACTGTACGATATTGAAAAATTGTTCAGGATTTAGAAAAACATGGCTGCTTTTATAAAAAAAATAGCACCACCTCCATCCACAGTCTGTGTGTGGTATTGCATCTTGGCTCCATTTACTTTTATGTATCTAAGTGGCAATATAAGACATGACCTAGGGACAGGGATGATGTTTCGGGAAGAAAGCAGCCATGTTTTTCTTACCCCTTTAATTTAGAGATGTGTGTTCTACAAGAAGTAAAGTCCCATGACAAGTTTAGCTCTGCTACATCTGTTTTTGATGATTGTCACAGTGCTCATGCATTTCACTAGTTATACAGAGCCAGTGAGCAATGCTAATCATATATTATGTCAATGTAGAATATGTATGTGCATATTACTCAAGGTGTATGGCATTTGCATGATGCTGGTATAAGTTGTGCAGTACAATACATCGTATTTTAATGCCTGAACACTACTTACTCCTTCCTGAATTTGGTTCAGGACTCCAATTTTTCATGAAAGAAAGAAATACAATACAATATTCTAACTTGCTATTAGGCTGCAATTCACAAAACAGCCACTAGATGGCCACATGCACACTTACTGTATATACAACAGGCATCTCATGACAGAGTACCATGAAATCAATTTAAATAATAAAAACAACTAGTAATTTTGCTCCATTCATCTTGTTATTTGTTGAGCTAAGAAGAGAGGCAAGCAAGGAAAGACGCATGTTTTATATTATTTTACAATGACGATGATGACAGGATCTTACGGTAATCTAAGTCTTAAATTGGTCATATTACTGCATATTATGGCACTCATGAAATCTATCTCCTCCATAGGCCTTCCCTTCTGTATGGAGGTATGCATGTTTTGACTGAAGAAGCATATTACAGAGGAATGATGTTCCGTGACTATTGCACCCAACAGCGCCACTGTATTTCAGCCCCCTATGTAGGGTTTAGGGCACTGTTCATGGGCGTTGGTATTTAGGAGGAGTGTCTAATGCATCCTCTGCAGGGATCTGTTTGGTGTGACTATATATGAACTTGTCCTCGGCTTCTTAGGACAGACAGCACTCGGTGGAACGCTTCTGCTCCTTCATTTCTGCGATCAATAGCGGTTCGCGCAGAGGTTGTTTCACAACGAACTTTGCTTGTTCGCGATTTGCAGAACATGTGCCATATTCTTTTGCATTGCGCTGAACTTTGACCAATGACACATCCATCAGGTGGGACAGGACAGCCAATTGAGACGTTTCAGCACATGGACACACCCCCACCCTATAACAGAACCCGATCTGGCAGCCTTTTTACATTCAGTGTTTTGCCAGTGTAGGGAGAAGTTGCTGTGTGGAGCAGGAAGAGACTGTTAGGGACACCAAACACTAGCTAATAGGGCCAGAAAATTCTTTTTAAGGACTGGTATAGGTGTGTTATCGATAGGTGTGACATACTGAGGGGTGTGATATACTTATAATATACTTTCTAACATAGAAAGTATATTATAGTGCATTTGTATTGTGCAGCAGTTGTGTGCGGTTCTGCTGCGATACCGCAGCTATATAGAGGGGCAAACGTCATTAGAACAACTATTTGCAATGGGGGTGGTTAACACTATATGCATATAAAACTTACTTCTGAAAATCTGGTGAAGTAAAAGGGAGAATTGGTGTATTCGCAAGCTATCTGGATATAGAAAGAAGAGTTTTAGAAATCACAATCCCCATCCCAAAGCTATTATCATGAGAATGCTGAAATAATGACAGCCCCCAGATAGAAAGGAGACACTACATGAGGTTAGGTAAACTGTGAAATACTCAAGAATAAAAAGAGGTTAGAACACAGTGAATAGAACTGAAAGCACTGAGACCGGATGCATGAGCAGTAATCACCCGTGGGACTGGCTCTAAGAGTGAGAGCAGGCGCAATACCACCTAACAATACCGGACAGATTCAGAGTGTTCTGACATGCGCAGAGACGCGATACAGTAGGTATCGCATCGGGGAGATTACCGGAATGAAGTGAAACCAGGAAGTAACCTCAGACATGCGCGGCAGATACGAGTAGAAAAAACACTAAGTACCAGCGCACCCTGCAGGGCGCAGGTTCAAGCCCACTAAGATAGAGATATGGGAGGAGCTGTAACCTGGATGCATCCAGTACAAGCATCAGTATTGGTCTAATACCAAGCCCACAGCCAGAGAGAAATCCATTGGTCAATAAACTCATGACGAGACAAGGGAGGTTTCATAAACCTGGCTCCGCCCCTAACATTCAGTCCTCTGCCCAAACCCCTGAAGACGCCTGGTTGGCGAAACATGTCGGGGGGCAGCTAGTGAAGTTAGCGTTTTAGCCAGCAATAGCCTGGCCGTTATTCATGTCTGAGTGAGTCACTAATACATGAGTCTAGTCCGCTAAAGTGGCTGGAGCCTACACGCTGTGGGAAGAACAGCGTGCATTGCACAAGCAGAGAGGCACCTGAATAATAAAGGACGTATGAAACAGGCAGCTGCAGATGCACAGAGCCACCTAGTGGACGGACTTGATAATCAGAGAACACATTGTTATAATTGTCAACAGACAGGCAGGCTATGCTGATAATTTTAACTATAGAGTTAAGATAGAGTTCCCAGTTAGCTATTTTATGGACAAGCAATAAAAGCTATATTTTAGAATCACTAACACGTGTAAATCGAGGGACACTGATGGTCCTAGTGGCCAATTGTAAATAATAGAACTTTGACCAATGACACATCCATCAGGTGGGACAGGACAGCCAATTGAGACGTTTCAGCACATGGACACACCCCCACCCTATAACAGAACCCGATCTGGCAGCCTTTTTACATTCTGTGTTTTGCCAGTGTAGGGAGAAGTTGCTGTGTGGAGCAGGAAGAGACTGTTAGGGACACCAAACACTAGCTAATAGGGCCAGAAAATTATTTTTAAGGACTGGTATAGGTGTGTTATCGATAGGTGTGACATACTGAGGGGTGTGATATACTTATAATATACTTTCTAACATATAAAGTATATTATAGTGCATTTGTATTGTGCAGCAGTTGTGTGCGGTTCTGCTGCGATACCGCAGCTATATAGAGGGGCAAACGTCATTAGAACAACTATTTGCAATGGGTGCGATATACCTGTTGCCCCCAAAAAACTGATTGAGGGATGTGATATACCGGCTTCCACAAAATACTGATTAAGGGGTTTGATATACCTGCTTCCACAAAATACTGATTGAGGGGTGCGATATACCTGCTTCCACCAAATATTAATTCAGGGGTTCTCCCAGAAGGGCATCCCAGAGCTATATGGCCACATTTAGCGGAAATTGAATATATCTCTGGCACACAGTGTCGCTGCCAAAATACATCTGACCACAAATACGTGGTCTAGCAAACATGGGCAGGGAAGGTACATAACTTTTACTGCCCACTGAGTGAACCTTCTGACGGCCGTCAAGCATGTAACCCGTGGCACCCGTGTGGATTTGGTGTTACCGCCACGTATTGCATGCAGGCTTGCCTCTTCTCCTCCATCCTCCGTCTCCTCCTCGGCTGACTCCTCCTTTTATACTGCTACCCCCCAAGCTCCCCAGAACCTATTCGACCTGCCAGGTGAGACGTTGCCATGCTGTGCTTCGGCTGTCGTGCCTGGAAGCCAAGAGCCACACCGGTCCTGCACTGCTTTCAGCTCTGCGGTCACAGGCCGATCAGTGGCTAATCCCGCTCAATTTGACAGTTGGTAAAGTGGTGTGCGACAATGGTGCCAATCTGCTGAGCATGCTGAAACTGCAAAATTACACTTATGTCGTGCATGGCACACGTCCTAAACTTAGTTGTGCAGCGATTCGTTGCCAAATACCCCGGGGTCCAGGACGTCTTGCGGCAGGCCAGGAAAATCTCTGGCCATTTAAGAATATCTTACACGGCCATGACTCGCCTTGCTGACATTCAGCGGCGACACCACTTGCCTGTCAGACGACTGATTTGTGACAGCCGGACGTGCTGAAACTTCACCTTGTATATGCTTAATAGGTTTCTCCAGCGGCAACGTGCCGTTAACGACTACCTGTACGAACTCTGCAGCAGGACAGGTTCTAAAGAGCTTGGTTTCTTTTCACCGTGCGAGTGGCTGCTCATGCGCGACTTCTGCAGCCATTTGATAAGATCACCAAACTGGTCAGTCACAGCCAGGGCGCTGGCTCCTTCTGGAGCGTGCATTACGTCGTGTCATTGATCAAGCCGTCGAGAATCAGGAGCTGGAAGATGAGGAAGTCGCAATGCTGAATGAATTCCCAGTGAGGGCAACTCCATTTGAGACAAGTCAGCAGGAGTGTGAAGAGGAGTCAGAGGAGGATGATGGCTGGGGGGAGGAAGAGGAGGAGCAAGAAGAGCAGGCTTTGAGGGGGACTTTAAACTTTTCGGGGATCCCTGGTGTTGTCCATGGCTGGGGGAGGAGATCGAGGACGACATTCTTCTGGGCGATGAGCAGGAGCCAGGGTGCTACACCGCTTCCAATTTAGTGCAAATGGGGGCCTTCATGCACCAGTGTTTGAAGAGGGACCCCCATAGAAAAATCATAAAGGGCAAGGACCAGTACTGGGTGGCAATGTACTTAGACCCCCTGTACAAACACTAAATGGCCGACATGTTACCAGCATCACAGAGGGCTGTCAGAATGCAGCATTTCTAGGCCTTGCTGCGAGAGATGCTGCATTCTGCTGTTGCAGGCACTGGCAGAGGAATTTCCACCCACAGCGAAACAGGTGCGGGTACCAATCCTACCGCGCCTGCAAGAAGAGGGTGGTTTGAAGATATGTTTGTCACTTTGGATATGAGATCATTCTTGCAGCCAACCCATCGAGATCTGCTCTCCGGATCCAGCCTCAGGGAATGCCTAGACCGACAGGTGTCTGACTACATCAGGTTAACCATCGATGTGGATGCTCTGAGAAGCGAGGAACCCCTGGACTACTGGGTGTGCAGGCTTGACCTGTGGCCAGAGCTGGCCCAATTTGTCATGGAACTCTTGGCTTGCCCCTCGTCGAGTGTCCTGTCCGAAAGGACGTTCAGTGCAGCAGGGGGGATCGTGACCGATAAGAGCACTCGCCTAGCTCTCGACAGTGTGGACTACCTCACATTTCTAAAAATGAAGGCATGAATCTCGGAGGAATTCAACACTTGCGACGACCACGTGTAATTGAATTTCCTCATGCCAGCCCACACATATCCGCCACCACCCAGAACAAAGAATGGTCCTTGTCTTATGTATATACAGCGGCATAAAAGGCCTTTTCTGTCAGGTGAATGCCTAATTTTTGGGGCCTCTACTCCAATGGCCTACAGTAAAAAAAATTCCAGCCTAATGTACCTCCAGCCACATAATCACTTGTTTTTTTCTGTCAGGTGAATGTCTAATTTTTGGAGTCCGTACTCCCGTTGCCTAAAATAAAAAAATTCTAGGCTCCATTTTCTGTCCGTCTCAATGAGCTGGTTCTTAGTTTAAATCTGCAACTGCCACCTGCCATATGTTCTGTTAGAAGCTGAGGTAGTTACAGCGAGAGAGCTGCAGCAGAAAGGACACTCCACCTTCTGAAGATAATCTAGCAGAGCAATTGGAGCAGTGACTGTGGAGATCTCTGGACCCTTGTGCGGTACAGGGCTGGTTCTAGATTTGTTAGAAATGTATTGTCATGTACTATACGGTGTCTGATTTTCATTTTCTGCATCAATCATGGCCTAACCCCTTGCATCAAAAGAGGCAATTCTTGGTTATTGTTATTTACTGTAGATAAATTAGTGAAGGGGTTTAAAATGCCCCAAGATTTGGGAGTGAAAGGTTGGAAGAAGATATAAGCAACAGACCCAATTTTTTCACCAGATTTTCCTATGAATTGGATCACTAAGTTTCTGGATTTCTCATACTCTGCAGCTCTAACCAAGTATTCAGCAATTTTAACATTTTAAATATTGTGCCTCATTCAACCAGAAGAAAATCACTCAGGAATGCCCTTTTAATGCAATGTGCCATAAAATATTTGGGGAGAGATTCATCAAAACCGACACATAGGTAAAAAGGAGCAGATGCCAACATCAAACACTCCATTTGCAGTCTGTGTTTTCAAAAGGGTCTCTGAAAAATGATGTCTGGAATCGGAGTGGTTTCCATAGGCACCTGCTCCGCTCTCCTATTGATACATTTCCCCCAAGATTAAATTAAAGGGGTTCTCCGGCAATTAAGAAAATAAAAATTCTCAAATATTACTTTATAATAAATATATTCCAAAATACCTTTCATTAGTTATAATGGCATGTTTTGTCTGGGGAGCAATTATTAAGGGAAATAAAATGGCCGCCGTCCAATTAGTGCACACAAAACCTGTACCTGTCCTAATCATCCTCCTCTCTGCTCGTCAGGGATTATGGTCCTGAGCTGTAAGATCTTCAGCTGAATCTCTATAGGAATGGACAGGACAGACTGCAGTAATGTGGGACCGTGGTAATGGAGACTGCATACCAGCGCTGCTGCTTATTACCCACATCCCCACCCTCCTCTCTCTACTTTATGTCTCCTCATGAACGCCATTCCCACAGAGATTCAGTTGTAGATCTTATCAGCTGTATTCAGGATCATAATCCCTGACAAGCAGAGCAGAGAGGAGGATGAGGCGGCTCTTTAGTTCATTGTTCTGAAGTAACTTGTCCTCCTGTGTGATTAGGACAGGTTATGTGTGTACTAATTAGTGTTGAGCGCGAATATTCGAATTGCGAATTTTTTTCTCGAATATCGCAATTTAGAGATTTCGCGAATATTTAGAATATCGTTATATATATTCGCGAAATCGAATATTCTTTTTTTTTCTTTTTTTTTTTATTATATTTTTTTCTTTCCCACTTCCCTAAAGTTGTTCTTACCTGTCCTTTGGATTCCTGGCTTCCTGGCTGCTCCAGTCAGTGGCGTTTTCAACTTACTGCTATATTCCATATTAGCTAAATTACAATCTAATCTATATGTGTATTTTACGAAATTTCGCAATAGTCGCAATTGCGATGCGAGTAATATAACACGAAATATTCGCATGAAGATTTCAACTTAGCACTGCTATACTCCATATTCTAGCCTAATATGGAATATAGCTGTGCTAAGTTAGCACTGCTATATTCCATATTAGGCTAGAATATGGAGTATAGCAGTGCTAAGTTGAAATCTTCATGCGAATATTTCGTGTTATATTAGTCGCATCGCAATTTCGACTTTTTCAAATGTTCTTAATATTGCTCTAACTTCGTATTTTAGAAATTTCGTAATATTGCTCTAACTTCGTCTCTTAAAATATTACGAATATTCTAAAAGACGAAGTTAGAGCAATATTACAAAATTTCGTAAAATACACATATAGATTGTAATTTAGCTAATATAGTGCTATAATCCCTTTTTTTTCCTGTAATTTTTTTCCAGCTATATTCCATATTAGGCTAGAATATGGAATATAGCAGTGCTAAGTTTAAATCTTCATGCGACTATTTCGTGTTATATTACTCGCATCGCAATTTCGACTTTTGCAAATGTTCTTAATATTGCTCTAACTTCGTCTTTTAGAATATTCGTAATATTCTAAGAGACGAAGTTAGAGCAATATTACGAAATTTCGTAAAATACACATATTAGCCTAGCCATAGTCATTAGCATAGGAACGTTGCCTTATACTATCAAGATAAATTTTCGCAATATGCGAAAAAATAATTTAGCGATAATTGGAATAATTGCGAATATTCGATTTCGACGAATATAACACGAATATTCATGCGAATATTCGCGAAATATCGCGAAATCGAATATGGCACCTCCCGCTCATCACTAGTACTAATAGGACGGCGGTCATTTTATTTCTCCTAATGATTGCTCCCCAGACAAAACGAGTCATTATAAGTAATGGAAGGTATTTGGGTATATATTCATAATAAAGTAATATTTAAGAATTTTCATTTTCTTAATTCCTATAAAACCCCTATAAGAACCTGGTGTTAAATGCAAATCACATCAGACCAAACATGTTAAGGTGAATTTACACGGCCCGATATTCTGGCAGATTATCTTGCGAACACTCGTTTATCAGGGGATCCTGTCGTTCATGCAGTCACATGGGTTATCATTTCTGAACCGATGCAATTGTATGAGGACGAGGGATGGCAATAACGATCCTTCCTCCCCATACTGTGAAGTAGATCGCTGCATGTAAATGCGCAGTCTCCTTCACTGAACGAGCAGTCAAGTGTCGGTGTCACGGAACCATGAACCAGACGTACAACAAGAGATAAGTGAAAATAAGAAGGCTTTATTGAAAATAAAGCTGTAAAGCAAAAGTCCAAACGAATGGTGAAACCGAAGCAGAGTCTTTGAGAGGCCAGAGATCAGGAACCAGAAGGGTAGTCAGACGAAGCCAGGATCAGGAACCAGCAGGGTAGTCAGACGAAGCCAGGATCAGGAACCAGCAGGGTAGTCAGACGAAGCCAGGATCAGGAACCAGCAGGGTAGTCAGACGAAGCCAGGATCAGGAACCAGAAGCAGCAGCAGTCTTAGAAGCATGTGAACACAGGAGGACCAAGCAAGGAACTGAAGCCACAGACCTCCTATATATATGAGCTAGGCATCCAGCTCCTCCCAGTGGGAAGGAGGAGCCGCAGGGTGGAAGGCTACAAGAAACCCAGAAACCAAGATGGCCGCCAGCACATGTCAAACGAGGGAGAACAGCAAGAAGGTAAGACCATGACAGTACCTCCCCCTCA
This sequence comes from Bufo bufo, assembly GCF_905171765.1. Lineage (NCBI taxonomy): Eukaryota > Metazoa > Chordata > Amphibia > Anura > Bufonidae > Bufo > Bufo bufo. The sequence goes on along the minus strand of NC_053389.1, from coordinate 750,227,417 downwards.
AGGGCCCCTCCTCCGCGGAGCAAAAAACGGTTTCTGAGGGAAGCGTGCGTGGAAGGCTCGGAGCAAGGCAGGAGCATGGACATCTGCGGAGGAAACCCAGGAACGCTCCTCTGGACCATAACCACGCCAATGGACCAAAAACTGCACCCGACCGCGGACCAGGCGTGAGTCCAGGATATTGCTCACCTCATACTCCTCATGATTGCCCACTCGGACCGGACGAGGCCGAGGAACCGAGGAAGTGAAACGATTACACACCAGTGGCTTCAACAGGGAGACATGAAACACGTTAGAGATCCGCATGCCAGGAGGAAGCGCAAGGGCATAGGCTACCGGGTTTACCCTGCGAAGCACTCGGAAGGGACCAACAAAGCGAGGCGCCAGCTTGGGAGTGGGCACTCGAAGGTTGAGGTTGCGGGTGGACAACCATACACGGTCTCCGACCTGGTAGGAAGGAGCAGGCGCTCGTCTGCGATCAGCCTGGAGTCTCTGGCGCTGCGCAGAGGCCTCAAGGGACTTCTGGATCTGTACCCAAGAAGCACGTAGGACGGAAAGGTGATCCTCCACAGCCGGAATATCCTGGGGAGAGAATACCTCCGGTAACACGGCAGGTTGGAACCCATAATTGGCCATGAAGGGAGACGTCCCAGAGGAAGAGTTCACCGCCGTGTTCCTGGCAAACTCAGCCCAAGGCAGAAGGTCAACCCAATTGTCTTGGTGATCGGAGACATAGCAACGAAGGAATTGCTCCAAGGCCTGATTGGATCGTTCTGCGGCCCCATTGGACTGAGGATGGTAGGCCGAGGAGAAGGAGAGATGAATCCCCAACTGGGAGCAAAAGGCGCGCCAGAACCTGGACACAAACTGACTCCCCCGATCCGACACAATCTCCTTGGGCAAACCGTGCAACCGGAAGACCTCCCTGGCAAAAATCGTGGCCAACTCTTGTGCAGAGGGTAACTTCTTGAGAGGAACACAGTGGCACATTATGGAAAACCGATCCACAATCATGAGAATGACCGTATGGCCTCGGGATGCAGGGAGGTCCACAATAAAATCCATCCCCAGGTGTGACCATGGGCGCTCCCCGGTGGCTATGGGTTGCAGAAGGCCCAACGGAAGGTGCCGAGGGGACTTACTCTGGGCACAAACGGAGCATGCCGCTACATATGCGGCGATGTCGGAACGTAGGGAAGGCCACCAGAACAGACGTGAAACAGCCCAGGACAGCTGATTCTTTCCAGGATGCCCCGCGGTCTTGGAGTTATGGTAGGTTCGTAACAACCGAGTGCGCAACTCCTCAGGCACAAAACATCTGCCGTTGGGTCTCCCAGAGGGAGCACCAGATTGAGCCGCCAAAATCTGCTCAGCCAGGGGAGAGGTCAGGCTGGTGCGAATGGCGGCCAGGATCTGATTCGGAGGTATGACCGAAGTCGGAATCGACTCTTCCCTGGACAGCTCGGAGTACTGCCGTGATAGGGCATCCGCCCTGATGTTCTTGGAACCGGGTAGGTAGGAGACCACGTAATTAAAACGTGACAAGAACAGAGCCCATCTGGCCTGACGTGGTGTCAATCTCTTGGCCTCAGAAAGGTAGGTCAGATTCTTATGGTCCGTCAGGATGAGAACCGGAACCACCGAACCCTCGAGCAAGTGCCTCCATTCTTTAAGGGCCTGCACGATGGCCAATAACTCCCTGTCACCAATCTGATAGTTGCACTCCGCGGAAGACAGTTTCCGGGAGTAAAACCCACAAGGAAGCAGAGGACCCTCTGGTGTTCTACGCTGAGACAGAAGGGCGCCTACTCCCGTCTCAGACGCGTCCACCTCAAGGACAAAGGGCAACCCAGGGTTGGGATGCGACAGAATCGTAGCCGACACAAAAGCGGACTTTAGGGCCTCAAAAGCTCGGATGGCCTCGAGCGGCCAGACCTGGGAATTACTGCCCTTCCTGGTCAGATCCGTGAGAGGCTTGGCCAGCATGGAAAAGTCCCTGATGAACTTCCGATAATAATTGGCGAAGCCCAAAAAGCGCTGCAGGGAACGAAGACCACTGGGCTGGGGCCACTGTAAGACAGCCGAAACCTTCTCAGGATCCATGGAGAACCCCTCAGCGGAAATGATGTAACCTAAGAAGGTTACCTGGGATCGGTGAAATTCGCATTTCTCAAGCTTACCGAACAGCTTGTTCTCTCGTAACCGTTGCAACACTCGTCTTACATCCAGAATGTGGGCCTCCATGGATTCAGAATATACCAAGATGTCATCCAAATAGACCACCACACACTGCTGCAACAGGTCACGGAAAACATCGTTGATGAATTCCTGAAAGACTGCGGGCGCATTGCACAACCCAAAGGGCATAACCAAGGATTCATAATGACCGGTCCTGGTGTTAAACGCGGTCTTCCACTCATCGCCCGCCTTGATCCTTACCAGGTTATATGCCGCCCTCAGGTCGAGTTTGGTAAAGATTGTGGCCCCTTTAAGGCGATCGAACAGCTCGGAAATCAAGGGTATCGGGTAAGCGTTCTTGATCGTGATGCGATTGAGACCCCTGTAATCGATGCAAGGCCTCAACTCACCACCCTTCTTTTTCACAAAGAAAAATCCAGCCCCTGCCGGGGACGAGGATTTGCGAATGTGTCCGCGTGAAAGCGCCTCCCTCACGTACTCCTCCATGGCCTCATTCTCCGCTACCGACAGTGGATAGACTTTGCCACGAGGAGGAACGACACCAGGTTGTAACTCTATGGCACAATCGTATGGGCGGTGCGGAGGTAGGGCAACCGCGCGCACCTTATCGAATACATCCCGGTACTCCTCGTATTCAGGAGGCAACAGAGAGTCCGAGGAAGTACACAGCAACTTGACAGACCCATGGATGCAACTAGCCCCACACTGCGGTGACCACGAGAGGATCTCGGCCGATCTCCAATCGAAAGTCGGATTATGCTTCTGGAGCCAGGGGTACCCCAAGACCACCGAGTAGTGTGGAGACGAAATAACCTGGAGGCAGACCGACTCTCTATGAACGGCACCAATGGCTATCCCCACTGGAAGGGTCTCATGAGTCACGTGTGACGACAGAAGGGGTCTGCCGTCTATCGCCTCAAGAGCCAGTGGGGAACCTCGAGCCTGCAGAGGAATGGAATTGGCGGCAGCGAACACACTATCAATGAACAAACCACCAGCACCAGAGTCCACCAACGCCTGGGTCGTCACCGAGCCCCCGACCCAGGAGAGGACAACAGTGATCAGTGGTTTGTCAACACGGGAAACCGGGGACGAGGAGACTCCACCCAAGATCTGCCCCCGACAGGATCTCAGGTACGAGCTTTTCCCGGACGGTTCGGACATGCCAACCGAAAATGCCCACCGAGACCACAGTACATGCATCGACCCTCGCGTCTCCGGAGTACCCTCTCCCCCTCGGACAGGCGAGCAAACCCCAGCTGCATGGGTTCACCCCCAGACAAGTCATCCCCAGGAGGCGTGGGAGGAGAGGGAGGCACGGGTGGGACAACAAACGTAGGCGCCAATCTGTTAGAAGACCTCCGCAGGCTCTCCTTAAAGGAAGGTCTCTCCCTGAGTCTGGTGTCAATCAAAATCAGGAAAGAAATAAGAGACTCGAGCTCCACTGGTAGGTCCTTAGCTGCAACCTCATCCTTCAAGGCATCCGAGAGACCATGAGAGAAAGCAGCGACCAGAGCCTCATTATTCCAGCCCACCTCTGCTGCCAGGGTACGAAACTCAATGGCGTATTCAGCTACGGATCGTGAACCCTGTCTGATGGACATAAGGAGCTTCGCGGCAGAGGCAGCACGAGCCGGCACATCGAATACCTTCCGAAGAGAAGCAACAAAACCGGAAAACTCGGCAACCACCGGATTGTTGTTCTCCCATAAAGGGCTGGCCCAGGCCAAGGCCTTGTCCGAGAGCAGCGAGATCAAGAAGCCCACCTTTGATCTCTCAGTAGGAAAGGCATGTGGCAGCAACTCAAAATAAATGCCCACCTGGTTAAGGAAACCTCGGCACTGAGTTGGCTCTCCCCCAAAGCGCTGTGGAAGAGGGGCAGAACCGGTCATACCCCGAAACACCGCAGGCGCAACAACAGGTGTCGGGGTAGACTCTGGCGCAACAACCGGAGCGGCAGTAGGAGCGACAACCGACCCATCGGCAACGGGAGCGAAATGAGCCGTGCGTTCAAGCAGGGTTTGCAACGCCACAGCGAACCGACCCAACAGGTGATCCTGCTGATCAAGTCTGGCAACCAGCATGGGTAGCGAGGATGGCCCTGTACCGTCAGAACTCATGGCTTGATCCTAATGTCACGGAACCATGAACCAGACGTACAACAAGAGATAAGTGAAAATAAGAAGGCTTTATTGAAAATAAAGCTGTAAAGCAAAAGTCCAAACGAATGGTGAAACCGAAGCAGAGTCTTTGAGAGGCCAGAGATCAGGAACCAGAAGGGTAGTCAGACGAAGCCAGGATCAGGAACCAGCAGGGTAGTCAGACGAAGCCAGGATCAGGAACCAGCAGGGTAGTCAGACGAAGCCAGGATCAGGAACCAGCAGGGTAGTCAGACGAAGCCAGGATCAGGAACCAGAAGCAGCAGCAGTCTTAGAAGCATGTGAACACAGGAGGACCAAGCAAGGAACTGAAGCCACAGACCTCCTATATATATGAGCTAGGCATCCAGCTCCTCCCAGTGGGAAGGAGGAGCCGCAGGGTGGAAGGCTACAAGAAACCCAGAAACCAAGATGGCCGCCAGCACATGTCAAACGAAGGAGAACAGCAAGAAGGTAAGACCATGACAGTCGGGAAGGAAAGAGCTATCAATTTAGAAAAGTATTTTCATTCAATACACCATGGTGAGAATAGTTTATAGGGGTAACCCCTAGTGAGAAGCTCCCTGTAAAAGATAAAATGTTGGCTGCCTGTAGACACCACTAGAAGACGTTTCGGAGCTTGCTGCATTATTATTGAGTCCAGTGTAGGGATGAGCAAATTCATCTCGTCCAGCCCTGACAATCTGGGCCTTGCATCGCTGCTCTAAGTCACAGCACAGACACAAACACTCTACTTCTGGAGCAGCGACTGTTCATGCGCCACTACCTGGAAATGTAGCTGCACATGAGCAGTCACTGATCCAGTATTAAGACTAGTAGCACAAGGCCTAGATTGACAGGGGTGGGTGAGATGTCTGCCACTGTTCACTTTAAGGTCGAATGTCAAGATAATGAATACATACTGAAAATTTTTGGAAATTATTTTATCCCACAAAATAATATAACCATAACAGTATAAACAGGTAAATATGTACCAAGGGTAAAAAAAAAGAACACTCTGCTCAAGTCAGTCTCAAGTGGAAAATATTTGATTACATACTATATGTCATAATAAAGTCTCTGGAGAGGGCCTTGTCTCTGAAGATTAAGCTCTTAATCTAATCACCATTTGGGTTAATGTACTCCCTGAAATTCGTCATTCGGTCTGGAGTTTTATAATGTAGAGCATGCACCATGTCGGATTTGAAGTTTCTCGACGTCCTCCTCTCACCCTGTCACTGGCAGAGCTCTCTAGAAACTGATATTGTTCTAATCTTCGAGATCAAACAGAATCTGTCTCTGGACTATGATCTCTCTGAAGAGGCTGAGCCAAAGTGACACTGTGGAACTAGGACAGAGCGTCCTGTAAATAAAATGTGACATGGAGAACATAGGAGGTGGCTGTTACATTTAATTAACATGATTAATTGAGCTTTGTCTCCTTTTTTCTGTTTCATTATCCCCTTTTTTCATGTTCAGCTTCAATGCAGCTTTTTCATGCCAATTTGCTAGCGATAAGGAACAATTACTAGCAGGTGACCTTGATCCTCCGCAGATAATCATAAGTGGACCTGCTTATTAGACCAACACAAAGGATCTTTGCCGTTTAGAATCACATCAAGTCTACACATTCTCAGTCAACAGTATCTCTATGAAGGCACAACCTTTGAAACTAATTAGAAACAAATTCAATAAAATATCACAATACAATGGTGAAACCATTGAAGGACTGCAATACACATCACAACCACTGGGTGGCCACACATAGACAAATATATAATAGACATCTTGTGACAGAGTAACAAAACATAATTTTTTTTTTTCAAAGCTGGTGATCTGGCACCAAACCTCTCAGGATATGTTGAGCCAAGAGGAAAAGTAAAGAAGGACACATCTGTGTATGTGACAGTTACTTGACGATCATGATTTTCAGTAATCTGTACTTTTCTAATGAATCTGCCCTTACTGTAATTTAAATCAGCTCTCTATGCATTGACTGATTAGTGAGCCTGTGTTTTTTCACAGCAGCCAATCAGAGAAGGCAGAGCTGCAAGGGGGGGAGGAGAAAGCAGCAGCCTGAACCAATGATGTGATAGGAGGTGTGTCTCAGACTACCTCAGACTCTCCTATAGGCACTGTAGCTAACTTTTAGCCACCGATTACAGCTCTGCTCTAATAGAACCAAGCATGAAGATCTAGTGGAAATAAATTTATTATAAGCCTGTAGGGAATGATTCACACTTCATTTTTGAGCTCCAGACTAGACAGTTAGTTTAATATTTAAAAATAATAATAAAACACACTTTTTGAATGGGGTGAATGAATGATGGTAAGATAACTTTTTGACCTTTTTTTGTGGATGAGAGATCTCACTATTTATGGCCAGAGTATTCTCTTCTGTTCCAGTTCCATAAACTATAGATTTATTAAATCCGTTGCAGAATCCACAAGATTTTCCTTTGTTAATGCTAGAAAAGCATTGCAAAGAACAAAAAAGGGAGGAACAAGCAATTTTACTGTATATGGTTAGAGCGCACCAAGGTTACTGTAGGAAACAAAGAGGCAAAACAAACAAATGCAGATGGAAGAAGATGTATAGATTGAAGTTGGAGATGAATGGAGGTAGATCCATATGTAGTCTGAAAAACACAGAAGAGAAGTAGCAAGTCAATGTGTTCCAGAGTGCCGAGGAAGACATCTAAAAAAATGACTTTACAATGAATACTTTGATCATCATTTTAATTTTGGCGAGAGGGAGCTAAGGCTCTTCATACATATAGATTTACTATTGAATTCAATTACAGTTTTATTCAGGAAGCATCTGAGTTCCACTTATTGACAGCAGCAATAAGCCAAATTATGGAACGAATTAGATTTAGATTTAGAGTCCTGTAATGAAAAAACAGGCCTCCGACCCTTGTAAAGATGAATTATGAAGTTATTCACTAAAGATCTAAAGACCTGTTATGACTAATGGTGATCAAACATGGACATTTACTTTAAAGGTTTAGATTAAAGGGATTCTAACACAAAACATGTTCTACATTTTTCATACCAACACCTGGATATGAATACTTTTGTAATTGCATGTAATTAAAAAGTTAGTATAGCCGCTGAGTTTTTAAATAAAATGTATATGTATCTGCTGTTTGTTTCTGTTCCTAGTATTTGTCTATCTCATTGAGCTGGTTGAACGTGCTCAGTATAAATCTTCAACTGCAACAGCCATATGGTCTGTTAGAAGCTGTGGCAGTTATAGGGAGAAAGCTGCAGCAGAAAGACATGCCCCCTAATCTACCTCCAGATTATACCCTTATTATCTTGTGAAATGTGGTTTTCTATACTTAGAAAGCTAATGCATATTTCTTATATAGTGCATGTGAATAAACCAGTAATATGTATTAGCTTTCTAAGCATAGAAAACCATTATTCTCAACATAGTAAGGCTACAGTAATTAGTGCATATGATACGTACATGCTAGGACACAGCTCTGCCCTAAGCAAAAATCAGTGCTCCAAGAATTCAGCCCCGCCCCATGGTGCTCTAACATGGCCATTTGCATATCTCTAGATATCTCTGCAGCCGTTTAACATACAGACACAAGAAAGGTATAATTTTAATCAACATGATCAACCTTACCAGGTAGTATGGTTTATTAGGGTTGATCATGCTGACAAAGGATCTTTAAAATCCAACAGACCAATCCTTCTTTCCCTAACATCTGCCATCAGAGGAGAGCTCTGCTCTAATAGAACCAAGCATGAAGATCTAGTGGAAATAAATATATTATAAGCCTGTAGGGAATGATTCACACTTCATTTTTGAGCTAACATTCATCTAATGTGTATGGATACCTTTAATCAGCACATATTTGAGACATACAGTATATTCTACAACATTAGTCTACAGGTTTACAGAAAATAAAAAATGTGCAGAAGAATATTTTTTGCAACATTCAAGAGATTAGCCCTCAAAGCTTTACAACTCTTTTCCTATGATTAGCTAAGGGCAAGGGTTAGTTTACGTTTCTGAAATATCACAATGTCTCATTAGCGTGTTTCCTACAGAAAATGAAGGGGCATATAAGAAGGCAAATTAAGGGTGTTTTTATATGAACTGGATAGACCATATACTAATTGCAGGCAATAAAGAAGCAGACCCAAGTACTCTTTAAATCTGAGCCTATTAGCGATGGACACTTAAAGCGAAGCCTGTCATAGAGTACCTCTCGAGAGCCATTTTGATGACTCTCTACAGCAAAACAGCCACAGATCAAAAACACAGCATCACAATGAATCACCTCCTCAAGAATATTGTATGCTGTGTGTTATCTGGCCAAGTGATTTGTTCTTTAATTGCACAGATGATATGAACTTGTACCACACAGTGTGATCTCATGGGGGGCGGTTTAGAGCAATTTGAATAATATCAAATTAACTGTCACTAACTTACCTGTCCTGGCTCCATTGCTGAGGTCTGGGGCTCGGGTGTTACGGCATAGACACCTAACCATGCCCAATACATGCCAACAACTTTTAGTGCTGTACGGAAACAGCATTAAAAAATAAAGTTTTTGAACAAATTTACTTCGGATCTATGGTCCGAATCTATATTCGCTCAAGCCTAATACTGGTATTCAGGTCAAATGGCCGCCAAGTCCCTGAACCTATTAGGTTCTGATCCTGGACTCGTGCTCTATTTAAAGAGGACCTTTCACCTGAAAATGCAAGTTAAACTTAGCTAGAGCTCCGCTCTTAGCCAGGGAGAAGAAGCTCCAGTTCTTGCGAGATTCGTGAGAACTGGAGCGATTTCATCCATCCTGAGCCGGCGCCATCTTGGATTCCCGCGGTGAGCATTGGAGTAGCGTCGGAGGCGGCGGCTCAGGATGGATGAAATCGTTCCAGTTCTCTTAGGGCATTAGTACATATAAAGTAGACTGCAATACATTCACACATAAAATTTCTCCCTATCAATTTGTTGTTAAAGTCTATTTAATGAATATGCAAAAGCTATTTTCTTGAGAGAAAACTTTTAAAACTAGTGGCAGCAAAATGTCAAGAACATTTAGTGGGTCTTAGTTCACAGACACATTCCTTCTGCTTTTCTTAAACATGTAATTAATGTGCTGTGATTGCATTAAAAAAGCATTTTTATTTCTACACACAATAAAATCCACTTTAGAAAATAGCTGTTAAACCTAAAAATGAAATTTCCTATGAACTGTATAATTTCATTAGCTTTTCAGTTTTGTTTTGTCAGAAGACAGAGGAAAGAGCTGAAATGCAGAAATGACTTGGTTGGCGCACTGTAAGCTGGGTGTTTTAGTCCTGTAGTCTGGACCGCCCAACACAAGAACAGTCCTGACTATGGACTGGGCAGCAGGTAATTTCACTCTACATAACTTCGGCGTATCCAGCACTGGTCCAAATGTAAGCCAGCCTCCTTGGTGGCCTGCCAGCCCACCCCTTCCCCGCCCGCACATTGCCCATTTTCTTAGACCTGGTATGAGCAGGGAAAAGTCTCTGTGGCGCAAATTTGTGCCTTAATTGTCACCAGAAATTTCACGTAATATTGGTTTATTTCTGATTGTTAATGACCCCCTATATCTACATATGTGGGATGCAGAGTAAGGGTCCATTCACATGACTGTAAGCCTCTGTGCCCATATTGTGAACCACAAACAGCCGGTCTGTAATACACGGGAACTGGTCGTATGTGCGTCAGATGTGAACTCATGTAAACTTTTGCAAATGGAAGCACGGATCGCAAGCCCTCTGAAGCACTTCTGTGGGCTTTCGGGTCTGTGCCTCCGCACCGAAAAAAATAGGACATGTCCTATCTTTTGCCGTATCTTGCTATTGCAGAACCATTCAAGTCAATGGGTCTGCACCGCAATACAGGATTCATACGGCTGGTGCCCATGTTTTGCTGACTGCTATTTGCGGTCTGCAGCATGGGCAAGGAGCCCTTACATTCATGTGAATGGACGGGGGTGCCATCGCGTGGAGACTCGAAGATTCGGGGACATCGCTTTCCGCTATATCGCTTTACCGCTCCCTGACATTCTGGTGATCCGGTTGGTGATTACCGCAAGTGATCCTGCTCCTGAGGGTATTCCACAAGTGGCTCCCGAGGTGCATGTGGTGTGCTGGCGTCTGAGTTCCTATCGCGTCGTGGTTGGTTTACGGCCTGCAACCGGTCTGCAGATACCTTTCCAAATTCCATCTCTGGAGCCTCATGGACACCATGGGTGAACTACCGCATCATTTCTCCGGCCGGCCTTTACATGCCATCAGAGGAGGCCCCTATCACCCTGGGTAGGGGTTAATTGGGGCTGAAGATTCGTGAGTACAGTGGTCGGGAGTTTTTTTTTTTTGTAAGCCGGTATCTACACGACCGAGGGAGCTGCGTTTATGCCTCATGTTTATTGTGATATATGGCGCCCTTTACCATCTAAAGTTTGGTACTTCTGCTCCGCTCTTATTGCTTCCCTGAGGAGAACATTGGGGTACTGAAGTTACTTTTTATATTGAGACGAGTTTGTTTTCATTCCGTAGAGTCTAGTACCCCTATATGTGTATCACAGCTATAGGAGTTGAACTTGGGGGTCGTACAGTGAAATAGCACCTTTTCCCTTTGTGTTGATCTTGTTGACTCTGTATGTAAACCGAGATGTTTGGAACTGTCTACTGCTCATAGGACCATATTAGGGGTTTGTTCTCCTCCTCCTAGTGAACTTTCAGCTGGGCTGAAGGATATCAGACCTTTTGGGTCTGACATCTGATTTGTTTGGTCCATTTATTGCTCATTGGCATTTTCTCCTGCCCCTTGAATTAAGGACTATTTCTATTCGATCCCATTCCCCTGTATCTAGATATGATTTCCGGACTGGGAGTCATGTTTTTGGGGAATGGGAAATTTCCCTTTTGTGATTGTTTACACATATATGATCTATATCACTATATTATGGCCCTTTGGTATATTATCTATTGTATATATTGTTTTTTCCTAAATGGTTATTACATTTTAAGAGTGTCCGTTGAGGAAACGCGTTCTTCTTATAAAAGAAAAGAGAGATCTTTGGAAAATATGCCCCCAAAGAATTATAATAGGAAATCAACTGGTCCTGTTTCTCCTAAAGGGGCGGGGCTGAGTAGCCCATTGTGTAAGATGGACAAGTTTATAAAATCTCCCCAGCCTAAGAGGAGGTTGGCCCAAAAGATGCAGGGCCCCACGGATATAAGGACCTTAGATAGAGAAGGAACTGGGAACAGTGCGGAAGAATCAGCGGGAGAGGTTATATTAGATAAGAAAATAGAACAGATCGATAGGAAATTGGTAGACATATTAGAGGCAGTTCAACTGTCCAATTAATAGTGATGGACGAACATTGGCCGGGACGGTTCGCGAACGCGATCATGCGAACGCGATCAAATGTTCAAGAACCGCAAGTTCGCGGCGGGCCCCATTCACTTTATAGGCAGGCGAACCTGGAATACCTTCAGGTCATATTTGCAGCCACCAAATACTTACTAGAAGTGCACAAATAGTCCCACAACATGGACAGTGACATACCAGATGTATTATTCGAATTTGCGATCTCCATTCATAATTTTTTTCAATGCAAAATATCGGCAATGTAATTTTTGCCTATGCGCATGCGCAAAATAGGCGCGGCCTACTACAGCAACTGGGTTTCCACCACACCGAAGTTGGATGCGATCAGAAAAGATGGTTGGCAACAATTTTTGCGACGTTGAGGAAGAATTTCTGATCACAGTAAGTAATTTGACATTAAAGCAGTGTATTTGATTACATTTCACATGCATGTTATAACAATCGCTGTATATGCAGATCAAGTGTTTGAAAAAAAGCGCCATTGCGAAAATCCCTAATGATGCGATTAATTTTTTCGTGGTACACACAACTTCACATTTTATAAGGTCTCATGAGATATTAGTGATTGGTGCACTAAGTATTGTTGTGACAACTTGTCACTCCAGTACAGGCCCCAAAAATTTGCCAATAGGCATTCACCTGACAGCAAAGAACTTTGGATTCTGTGGCTGGAGGTACATTAGGCGGTCACAGGATATAAATGTAACTGTCGACCAGTACAGGCCCCAAAAATTTGCCAATAGGCATTCACCTGACAGCAAAGAACTTTGGATTCTGTGGCTGGAGGTACATTTGGCGGTCACCGGATAAATATGTAACTGTCGGCCAGTACAGACCCAGAAATTAGGCAATAGGCATTCACCTGACAGCAAAAAACGTTGGATTCTGTGGCTGGAGGTACATTAGGCGGTCACAGGATAAAAATGTAACTGTCGTCCACTACAGGGCCCAAAAATTAGGCATTCAACAGACATAAAAGGCCTTTTATGCCGCTGTATTTACCTAAGATAGGGACCACGATTTGTTCTGGGTGGTGGCGGATATTTGTGGGCTGTCATGAGGAAATTCAATCAAACATGATCGACTCGTCACATGTGTTGAATTCCTCTGAGATCGATGCCGAGATGCATTTTTAGAAATGTGAGGTAGTCCACACTGTCATGAGCTAGGCGAGTGCTCTTATCGGTCACGATCCCCCCTACTGCGCTGAACATCCTTTCCGACAGAATACTGGACGAGGGGCAAGCCAAGAGTCCTATGGCAAATTGGGCCAGCTCTGGCCAGAGGTCAAGCCTGCACACCCAGTAGTCCAGGGATTCCTCGCTTCTCAGAGCGTCCACATTGGCCGTTAATCCGATGTAGTCGGAAACATGTTTGTCTAGGCGTTCCCTGAGACTGGATCCGAAGGACGGCTGTTGATGGGTTGGCTGCAAGAATGATCTCATATCCGAAGTGACCAACACATCTTCAAACCGCCTTCTTCTTGCATGCGCTGTTGGATTGGTACCCGCAACTGTTTCTCTGTGAGTGGAAATTCCTCTGCCAGCGCCCGCAAAAGCAGAATGCAGCATCTCTCGAAGCAAGGCCTGGAAATGCTGCATTCTGACAGCCCTCTGTGATGGTGGTAACATTTCTGCAATTTTGTGTTTGTACAGGGGGTCTAAGTACGTTGCCACCCAGTACTGGTCCTTGCCCTTTATGCTTTTTATACGGGGGTCCCTCTTAAAACACTGGAGCATGAAGGCCCCACTTTGCACTAAACTGGAAGCGGTGGAGTGGCCTGGCTCCTGCTCATCATCCAGGATAATGTCGTCATCGTTTTCCTCCCCCCATTCACGGACAACACCAGGGATCCCAGAAACGTTTAAAGCATGCTCTTCTTGCTCCTCCTCCACTCCGGCATCATCCTCCTCTGACTCCTCTTCAGACTCCTGTGTTTGACTTGTTTTAGATGGAGTAGCCCCCCCTGGGAATTCATCCAGCATTGCGACTTCCTCATCTTCCTGCTCCTCGACGGCTTGGTCAATGACATGATGCAATGCACGCTCCAGAAAGAAGGTGTAAGGTACGATGTCACTTATGGCACCCTGGCTGCGACTGACTAGTTTGGTGATCTCATCAAATGGCTGCAGAAGTCTGTATGCATCGTTCATGAGCAGCCACTGGCGCGGTGAAAAAAAAACAAGCTCCCTAGAACCTGTCCTGCCGCAGAGTTCGTACAGGTAGTTGTTAACTGCACGTTTCTGCTGGAGCAGCCTATCAAGCATATACATGGTTGAGTTCCATCGCGTCAGGCAGTCACAAATAAGACGTCTGATGGGCAGGTTGTGTCACTGCTGAATGTCAGCAAGGCGAGCCATGGCCGTGCAAGATCTTCTAAAATGGCCAGAGATTTTCCTGGCCTGCTGCAAGACGTCCTGGACCCCGGGGTATTTGGCAACGAATCGCTGCACGACTAAGTTCAGGACATGTGTCATTTTGCTCTGTTTCAGCGCGCTCAGCAGATTGGCACCATTGTTGCACAAGTCTTTATCAACTGTCAAATTGAGCGCGTTTAGTCACTGATCGACCTGTGACCGCAAAGCTGAAAGGAGTGCAGGACCGGTGTGGCTCTTGTCTTCCAGGCACAACAGACGCAGAACAGCATGGCAACATCTCACCTGGCACGTCGAATAGGTTCTGGGGATCTTCTGGAGGCGCAGTGGAAGAGACGGTAGCAGCGGAAAAGTCAGCCGAGGAGGAGAGGGAGGATGGAATAGGAGGAGGAGAAGAAGAGGCAGGCCTGCATGCAATCCGTGGCGGTAACACCAAATCTACACAGGTGCCACGGGTTGCATGCTTGATAGCCGTCAGAAGGTTTACCCAGTGGGCAGTAAAAGTTATGTACCTTCCCTGCCCGTGTTTGCTAGACCACGTGTCTGTGGTCAGATGTATCTTGGCACCGACACTGTGTGCCAGAGATACATTCACTTGCCGCTGAACGTGGCCATATAGCTCTGGGATGCCCTTCTGGAAGAAATATTTCTTTCCAGGGACCCTCCATTGCGGTGTTCCAATGGCCACAAATTTTCTAAAGGCCTCTGAGTCCACCAGTTTATATGGCAGTATTTGGCAGGCTAGCAGTTGCAACAAGCCAGCGGTCAGCCGTTGGGCAAGAGGGTTATCCGGCGTCATCATCTTTTTACGCTCGAACATTTGGGCCACAGAAGCCTGCCTTTTGCCAGATAAATGTGAGGACGGCACGGTGGAAGGTGGAAGGTGGAGTGGAGGACAAATGGGAGGAGAGAGAAGATGGAGAAGAGGCAGGACGTAGAGCGCAGGGAGTGTGGCTTTGTGGGTTCTGACTGAGTTGCTCCCACTGGGCTCGGTAATGGCCAGGTGCCTTCTTAAGGCGGTCGTCCCGAGGTGAGTGTTGCTTGACAGCAAAAGCTTCAGATGGCAACACTGCGGAGCCATGTGCCGACGTCCTGGGAGCGCCAGATGTGACCGTGCATGGTGGATGGCTCGCTCCTGATACATTTGCAGTCTGCTTTTTGCCTCCTGTGCACTGCAAGTTCTGCCTGCTTCTCCTTCCTATCTGCTGCTCCGTCTCTCCCTCTGAACTCCCCTCCTCTCCCTCTCTTGTGGTCAACCATGTGACGTCCATCGATACGTCATCATCGTCACCTTCCCCACCACTAACATTGGAGATGTCAGAGTAGGCAGCAACAGCGGGGACCAACCTCCTTGGGCTGATCTGGGTACTGTCGTCAGACTGCTGGGTGGCTGCCGTTGCAACCTCCTCTTCCTGATCTGATGCCAAGAATGGCTGCACATTGGAAATGTCTTGGAATGGATCTGATAATAATTCCTCTGACTCGAACGGAGGGGATATGTTGGTGGTTGTGTCTTTGGGGGTGCACACAGCAGAGAGTGAAGAGGGTGCAGATACAGAAGATGAGGAGGGTGCAGAAGTGGAAAGCTGAGTGACCCACTTAACCAAGTCTGGTGCCTCTTCCTCTGCCTGTCATTTTTTAAATTACCCTGTGACAAAAGTCTCTATAGAAGAGCAGTATTTGTGGAAGAAGGTATATAACACCCCGCTTCAATCAGTTGTTTTGGGGGGCAACTGGTAAATCACACCAGTTATAATTATTTTTTTCCAGTACCAGAGCGAACGCAGCAAAACAGCAAACAAATGCTGCAGTACCCAAATATACTATAAAGAAAGTATATTATTGGTATATAACACCCCGCTTCTATCAGTTTTTTTGGGGGGCAACTGGTATATCACACCAGTTGTAATTATTTTTTCTAATTGCATTTGGCACTCTGTGTAGCTGCAGAACCGCACACAACTGCTGCACAATACAAATCCACTATAATATTTTTTCTATGTTAGAAAGTATATTATAAGTGTATTACACCCCTCTGTATATCACACCTATCAATAGTACACCTATATCAGTCCTCAAAAGGACTTTTGTGGCCCTATTATCTAGCATTTGGTGTCACTAACAGTCTGTCCCTGCTCCACACAGAAACCTCTCCCTACACTGACAAAAGACTGAATGTAAAATGGCGGCCAGATCCAGTTTATTTATAAGGTAGGGGGTATGTCCATGTGCTGAAACTTTTCAATTGGCTGTCCTGTATCACCTGATGGATGTGTCATGGGTTTAAAGTTCTTTACAATGTAAAAGAATATGGCGGGGGCGAATATCGCCATATGTTCGCATGTTCGGCGAATTGCGAACACGCAAAGTTTGCCGCGAACCGACCGCCGGGCGAATCACAAGGCCATCTCTACCAATTAATCCTTGGGAGATCTATCCACAAAGATTGCGTCGGTACAATCTGATATTACATTAATAAGAGATGAGATGAATAAAATTTGCGAAAAGGTCAAAGACCTACAGAAGTTCTCAAAGGATATTAAAAAAGAGATGGATTTAGCAAAGAAGCATCAGATTTGGAGAGTAAATTATTATGGGAAAAACTTGTTGAGTTAGAAGACAGATCTAGAAGATCTAATCTTCGTATACTAGGTTTCCCTGAGGGGACAGAGTCAGATGATACTGCAGGTTTTATACAAAAATGATTACTGGCAGTGCTGGGTGCCGAACATCTCTCCCCTCTATTTGCCGTGGTGAGGGCTCACCGGATTCAAGGGAGAACCCCCCCCCCCACGCCAAAATGAGATTGATCAATCAGGAGAGAGTTTTGTTTTTTTTACAAAATCAGTTGAGTTGTTGAAATGGCTCGATGATAGGGGAATAGGTACTTGATATAATTGTATATTCATGGTCATATAAGGAGGGGGGAAGCGGGTGGGAAGGGCAGATAGTAAGAGGTTTGTAAGGTTGAATTTCCTTGCGGACCAAGTGGGGGATCAGTGGGGTATTGTCTTGGGGGCTATGGAAACGAATAACCATCAGGGAATATTCCCCGGAAGTAGCGCCTCAGTGTACCTCATATCGGGAGAATGACACAAAGAATCCTGGTTTGGAATGTTAGGGGCTTAGCAGATAGAACTAAAAGAATAATTGTCTCTGATTTACACTGGTCATAACCCCTACCTGGCCGTCTCCTGGCCTTGAACAATATTTCAAACTGTGGATACATAATCTAGAGCATGTATAACTGTTTCTCCTGAGGGGATTGATTCCGCTCCATGACCCCCGAGACAATGAGATAATGAGGGAGGAGGGTGTGGATTCTGGGTGGGAGTGGAGGGACTTTTTATAAATTTTTCTCTTTTAAAACAAATTATGGACAGAAACTGAGAATCTCGATTCCCTTTGTTGTTATTGTTGCATATCATATTTGTTCAACTACATAATTTGATTATTGTAATCGAGTCAATTATGACTTTGCTGTCCATTTTTTTATAGTATTTTTTATAAGAATATAAATAAAGAATATAATAAAAAAAAAAAAAAAAAAGGATTTGCTTCTATTAGTTTGTAGAAGTGTTTAACTGGAAATTTCTACCAAAGCGCTATGTGAGCGTTGGCTTCCGGTAGCATCGGGCAGAGGGATCATATTTTCCATCCAGAAATGAATTTTGACAAACCAGTATCTAACCAATTTGCACGTCTTTTAGGTTAGAAAATAAGTGTTCTTTTGTGTATGACAGGTAATAATGTCATTTTCACACTGTGAGCAAGTGAACATTTGTCTGTTTAAATTCAATGAACCTCTATTGGAGTTGAGGCAAAAATCACATTTTCCTTTTTATGCATGAAGATGCAATTTGGTTTACCCCCTGGGTTCAGCGGAGTAGTACATCATAGTACATCATGTAGTCAGGATATTTGTCATGCAGTGGCGTCTCCAGGGGGAAGCCAGAGGGGGCCACGGCCCCCCCTACATCACGCTGTGCCCCCCCATGTGCCCCCCCAACTAAAATGCCCCCCCCCCAAGTGAGCCGCCGCAGTCGTGCACAGGGAGATGAGCGCTTCCATTGCGCTCATCTCCATAGTCATCTGCCTCTGCTGCGGCAGGGGAGGGAGAGGCGTGTCCCTTCCACTTCTTCTGATGGGCTGCAGGCACTAGGCCGGCAGACTATGAGAGGCCGGCGCCGCCTGAGCCATACAGCGTGGGACACAGGCCGGAAGAGGCCTGCATCGCATCGCTGACATGGAGGTAAGTATAAGTGTTTTTTTTTTTTTTTTTACAATAGTTTTACAGGCACATTAGGGGGGCTTATTACTGGCACGTGATGGGGGGCTTATTACTGGCACGTGATGGGGGGCTTATTACTGGCACGTGATGGGGGCTTATTACTGGCACGTGATGGGGGGCTTATTACTGGCACGTGATGGGGGCTTATTACTGGCACGTGATGGGGGGATTATTACTGGCACGTGATGGGGGGCTTATTACTGTCACATGATGGGGGGCTTATTACTGGCATGTGATGGGGGGCTTATTACTGGCAGGTGATGGGGGCTTATTACTGTCACATGATGGGGGGGCTTATTACTGGCACGTGATGGGGGGCTTATTACTGGCACGTGATGGGGGCTTATTACTGGCACGTGATAGGGGCTTATTACTGGCACGTGATGGGGGCTTATTACTGGCAAGTGATGGGGGGCTTATTACTGGCAAGTGATGGGGGCTTATTACTGGCACATGATGGGGGGCTTATTACTGGCACATGATGGGGGGCTTATTACTGGCACATGATGGGGGGCTTATTACTGGCAAGTGATGGGGGCTTATTACTGGCACGTGATGGGGGCTTATTACTGGCACGTGATGGGGGCTTATTACTGGCACGTGATGGGGGGCTTATTACTGGCACATGATGGGGGGCTTATTACTGGCACATGATGGGGGGCTTATTACTGGCACATGATGGGGGGGCTTATTACTGGCACATGATGGGGGGGCTTATTACTGGCACATGATGGGGAGCTCTTGTTACTGGAACATTGGGGGGGATCTTATTACTGGCACGTGATGGGGGGCTGGGCTCTTTTTACTGGCACATTGGGGGGCTCTTGTTACTAGCACGTGATGGGGGCTCTTGTTACTGGCACGTTATTGAGGGCACTTATTACTGGCACATTATTGGTGGGCACTATAGGGGCATCTACTGAGGCCACAAAGAAGGGGTATTTTATATGGGGGGCGCTGTACAGTAGCATTTTATACTGGGACACATTATGGTGGGTACTATGGGGAAGGGGGAGAGGAGTACTATGGAGTCATCTACAGGGGGCACTAAGAAGGGGAATTTTATACTTGCAAATTATGGGGGACACTGAGGGCATCTACTGGGGCACGATATATGGGGCATTTTTATACTGGTACATTATGGAGGCACTAGGAGGAAGGGGGGAGAGGAGCACTATGGGGGCATTTACTGGGGGCACTATATAGGGGTATTTTAAACTGGCATATTATGGGGGATATTAGCTCAACTGGGGGCATTACAAGGGGGAATTTTTTGCATTGTCACATTATAAGGAGAATTATTTCTACTGGGGGGGCATTATGGTGGGCTTTATTACTCCCCCATGGTATGACCCCCTAGTAGCAGCACCAGCCTCTCCCTGCTCTGCTATCCCTCTGCCCCTTCTCCAAATTCTTATTATGAAATCTTTCTCATTAGGATAAAACACAACATCAGTTCCGCCGAGCCCCCGGCCAAAGTGTTGAAGAGGCGTCCGAGATCCCCAAGGGCCAAGCCAAGTAATTGTAAGTTTTCATGTGAAATATGTTTATGTTATACACATATAGCATACACTGTGCCACACAATATACAGTATACCTCTACACTGTGCCACACAATGTACAGTATACCTCTACACTGTGCCACACAATGTACAGTATACCTGTACACTATGTAGTCTGTTCTATAAGCACCCTTGTTCTGTGGCGGCGGACAGAAAATAATCTGGAAGTGCCCCTCCCGAGACCAGGCTCTGGATCCGCCACTGGTCTGGACCGCTTACAGGAGTGTACATTTCTTCTAAACTGTAATCCGTATGCTCTGACCTGCAGAAATCAGCACTCGCTCGGTAACAACTAACAGGCAGTGCCTGTAGGCTGTAGCCTGGCCCTGTTACCGAAGCTAGCCGAGTGGTGTAAGGTTAAGGTACTAGTAGAGATGAGTGGCTGCTTAATCCTGATTTAAAGTTAAAGTTACTGCAGGATATGGATTACAGTTTAGAAATGTCAAATGTACACTCCCGTGAGTGGCGGGGAGGGGATCTGTGGATGACACTGTTATAGGGAGGGGGATCTGTGGATGACACTGTTATAGGGAGGGGGATCTGTGGATGACACTGTTATAGGGAGGGGGATCTGTGGATGACACTGTTATAGGGAGGGGGATCTGTGGGTGACACTGTTATAGGGAGGGGGATCTGTGGATGACACTGTTATGGAGAGGGAAATGGGGATGACACTGTCATGGGGTGGATCTGTGGATGACACATATAGCATAAGATGCTATATACGGTATGTGTCATCCACAGATCCCCCCCATAGCAGTGTCATCCACAGATCCTACTCCCTATAAAAGTGTCATCCACAGGCAACTAGGACATGTTGAAATCTGAGTGATTGTTTTTTTTTTTAAAACCACAGACAGCAGGACTTTTCTTCCCTGTTGCGGTTTTAGGTATTGGGTAAAGTATCGCAGCATTTCTAAGCGTACTTGTGTAAATGTATCGTTGTTATAGCTGCCCCCCCTACTTTTGTCCTGGCCCCCAGTGTGCCCCCCCAAAATTTGAAAGCTACAGACGCCACTGTTGTCATGGACTGTGGATGCATGGTGTAGACCAGGAATGCCCAACCTCCAGCTGTTCCAAAACTACAACCCCCAACATGCCCTGATATCTGTAGGCTGTCCGGGAATGCTGGGAGTTGTAGTTTTGCAACAGTAGTTTTGGAACAGCTGGAGGACCGCAGGTTGGGCATCCCTGGTGTAGACCTTTTACTTAAAATAACATGTATAGTTTATCAGAACCAAAACTCATATTAAAACCTAAAATTCACCCAAATAATTGTCTGAGAGTTTGATATTAATGGTCTGTCCTTAGGATAGACTATCACTACCTAAATTGTGGGGGTCCGACTCCTGGCACCCCCACCAATCAGCTGTTTGAAGAGGCCACGGTGCTCTGGTAAGCCCTGCAGCCTCTTCCTAAGCTAGTGATGACAGATTAGTCAGTCACGTGGCCTTCAAGTGAATAAGCCAGAGTTGCCATACCATGGTCCTGTACTTGGTTTGCTGTGAGGTTGCCGCAGTGCTCACCAGAGCGCCACAACCTCTTCAAACAGCTGGGGTCTCAATCGGGGGTGCCAGGATTGAGACCCCAACCGATCTGATACTGATGACCTACCCCTAGGATAGGCCATCAATATCAAAATAATAGACAACCCCTTTAAACCAGCATTAATAAATCCATCTCACTGTCCTAAAATTCAGGCAAAAGTTGATGTGCAGTTTAGCCTCATGCACATGGCATTATTACAGCACCATACAATAGTTATGATATGGATCCGTAGTAGGACTCCTAAAGACTTCTTTGAGGTCTTATTGTAAAACCGTCTCCGATTTCATGCAGAGATGTTAGTACTTTTTTTTTATTTTGAGATTGCTTCTAGGAGAAAGTAATATATACTCAGCATACGATGTTGAGTGGAGCAGCATATGCATGATATTCTCGTGGAGGAGAAAGAACTGTATGTGTCGCCTTACAGCATTGCCACGTGGAAAATTCTGTAAACTTATGTCTAAACTGGTAATACAGTATGTGAATCAACATTAGCTTATGTACTTATAGGATATTTACCAGCCTCCTATATTAATCTGATATTCCTGGAAGAATATCCATCACTCAGCCCGACACACATCACTATGAAAATGGAAGAGGAGGAGGAGATAGAGCAAATCTCACGGAGGTTGACCCACTGACCCAACAACATAAAACTTCCGCATTATCCCATTTGTCAGTTCCATCTAATTAGTTACCTATTTGTGGTATTTCATTTTTTCCTAATCTACTCATTAATAACCCTGCGAGGCCAGTAAATCTGCATATAAAGTAAACAGCTTGAATAACCATAAATGCCATTAGAATAATTTACAATTCATCAAGACAAATACACGAATAGAATAATTTACTTGTCACACGTGCCTATTATTACAAATTACAATTCATCAAATAAAATGCAGCCAGCTATTTCCCATTCTCTTCATACAATGTTACCTCTGGGAGACTCTGCTGTTTCCTTATAATTTGTACTGAGTCGTAATATAAAGTGCCGCCTTTAAACAAGGCATCCAAACATCTTGAAGTCTCTCAATTTGCGGCCAACATCTGAAAATGTATTCAGATGAAAACAGCCTAAGTAAATATGGATTAGCCTGTTCCAAGGGGGTCCAGAGAGTGGAAGTGACTGGTGTCAGATTTAATGCTCCTCTCCATAAGATCTTTGCATGTTCTTCAAAATGTAAAACCAGTTGTGATGTATGCATTATGTATGGAACCGGAGAGTAACACAAAGCCTCTTCAAGGAGCGAGGAGCCTGTAAGACGGCTTGTACCGCCATAAGACTGCTGGGCAGGACAAGCTGCCACACAAGTGCAAACAAGTTGGTTTGATCAGAGATGTATTTTGTTAGGGTCACAAATGGGATAGCCCTAGATTTACCGTAAAGTGCCGTGTTTGAGTTTTGAAAGGTTCTGTAGATGTTCACAAGCTTCGAATTAAAGCAATAAAAAAGTGTAGCTATGATGAATACAAAAAACTGATTTAAAAATGGTTCCTCTGTATGCAAAATATTTCTGTTGTCTGCAAGGAACGTAACAATTTTATAGGCATGGTCCTTGCTACTGATGAAATGGAAAAGCAACGAGCTCAAGACTATAATGTACACACAAATTGGTTGTTTCCTGTGTTTACACATTTCATGAAGGACTCACAAAGGTCCTCATTAGAGATAAGCACATTTTTTTAAAATTCGATTCACCGATTCGCCCAATTTTTAAAAAATAAATTCAGGTCGATCCAAATATATTTGCGGCGAATTTCATAAAAAACAGCTATTTCCTGGCTGCAGAGAGCCTGTATAGTGGTGTAGAACACTGTGTCTTGCAGTAACATGCATAGGGAGTCTGCTGTGGTAGTGAAATAATACTGTGAGTCAGTATGATACACAGATGACAGGCGTCGCTCTTAGAATAACTGCACACTTCACTTATTTGGGCAGTCACGGGGCCAAAACTGACCAAATAACTCAAGTATGAACTCTGATTCCATATAGATGTCTACATAACCTGTTCTATTAAACGCTTATACAATTAGAGCCTCCCGACAGAGTGGAGAGGGTGTCAGCAGTAAGTTTGTGTTGACGTCACTGATTATTTTGCCCTGATCTTGTCTGTGGAGCATCCGCCTTCACTCTGTCAGCATTTGGTCAGTAATCCATCAGTATTGCTAAAGCCAAAAAAAAACAGAAGTAGAAGTAAAACAGAGATGACCGAGTCAACCATTCAAGAACCGCTGGGTTGCTGGTCAAGACACGACCGCTAGATGACAGTGGGAGTTCAGGCCTCTCGCTGCGACCCCTGCTGCCATGCCCCCTTACTCTGCTGTGACCTCTGCCTGTGCCAGAAACATTTAGGCCTCTGCCACTCCCCTGTGCAGGGCCTGGCACTTCTCTGTCTGACATACTGTTAGATCAAATAAATAAATAAAAAGGAAATTAAAACACTCCAAAAAACTCTGGAATTTTCTCACTTCAGCACACAACGGCTAATAAGTCCTTTTTTTTTTACCACTAATACATGCCAAAATGGGCTTTAGAACATGTAACTGCACTGTTGACTGGCAAAGAGGCCCTTATTTTTTTCCACTAATACACGCCACAAAAGGCTTAGAACATATAACTGCACCGCTGAACTGCAAATATATTTTACTTTTGCCACTAATACACGATAAAAAGGACTGTAATTTTCTCACTTCACCACACAATGGATAATAAGCCCTTTTCTTCCCTCTAATACAAGCCAAAAAATGCTTAGAACATATAACTGCACAAGGGCAAATAAGACATAGAAATATTTCCTTGTAATAACCCCTGTTAATGCCTGTATCAAACAGCACCCTAATAAGAACAGTTTGCTGGAATTACAGAGCTATATAATGGCAATTTGGATCTCTAGTCAGTGCAGCAAAGTGTAATAGGATTGTTCCTATTACCCAGGCTGTAACCTTCCAGACTGAACCCTGGTCAACATAAATGCTGTGGAATGATGCCTCCCTATCCTTTCCCTACACCTTGAATAATCTTTCCCTGCATTTGTAAATAATTTTTTTAGCACAATGAAGTTTTTTATAGCACCGTCCCTAGCGCCTGCTGAAGTATCTCCCTGCACTAAGAACACTGGTAAATGGCAGAATCCAAGATGGCTGAGGCCATTTATAGAGCTGTGACATCACAGGGCTGGCTGGCTGCTGATTGGCTGCATGCATGGCATTATGGGTGATCCCGCCTTCCCAGAGTTCCTTGCTCCATGTCTTCACACATGCAGCAGCCATTTTAGGAAAAAATTTGATTCGTTACCACGAATCGCGAGGAAATTCGGCTTCGGTGCGAATCAAATTTTTCCTGAAATTCGGATAGAATTCCACTTCGTCAGCTTTGATTCGCTCATCTCTAGTCCTCATCATGGTTCATTCCATATCTTTATGTCTGTGTGGGTCCTATTGCAGTTGTAGCCTCCTCAATGATGCTGATCTTACCGAGGATTTCAGTAAGCACCATAAGACAAAGTTGTGCTTGGAATAACTATACAGGATAGATCACATAACAGAAGAAAATTGAATTTACTGTCTGAAGAGCTTTTCATTTCTATTCCTACTTCTGAGAGTTTTTACGAAGATTTAGCATCACTAGTTCTGGACTCAACAGCCTATTGTAGAAACAGTTAGCAAATATTGGAGGGGTCAGACAGATTTAGCTCAACTCAAGGACAAAAAGCTGAAATAAAGAATTAAATGTATCTCTACACAAAAATCCAGTTTCTAACCAGATAAAAGTTACTGCAAGTCCAAAAACATTGGTCTTACAGAGCCTCTATGTTTCATTACAGACAACTTTAATGAGTTTGTCCCTTGAAAACAACTCTTTTGTGACATATTAGGGCATGTGGACAGCATAGGGAGAACAGAGATTAAAGGGGTTAATTACCTTTTGGGGTGTGTTTGACAACCCCTTCCCCTCAAGGGCAGATCTGCCAAAGGGAAGCATACACACTTGCTCCTTATCCACCTTTTTCATTTTCTGGCCTCAGCTGACTTGCTTGGGATCCCATTGTCAACATCATGCCAATTGGTCACGGGACACACGAGGGTAAAGTCACCATTGCGGCCATCAATTGGCTGAAATTGTGTCAAAGTGGATGTTGACAGTGGGGGACCTGAGAGAGAGAGCTGAAGCCGGGGTGCTGAGGGAAGGGAGAGAAGCAACCGGGATCTAGTGGTAGGGAGCCGGTAAGTATGCTTTCCCTTTGTAAGTTTGTCCTGGAGGTAGAGGCGGTGTGCCAACTCTCCCCTCCCAAAAAAAAAAAAAAAAAAAGTGGCCAGCCCCTCAGCCACTTTAAAGGTCTTCCTAGTCTTCTGCTTCTGTACAAAAATGTCATCATTACCTGCACATAGT
Source organism: Bufo bufo (assembly GCF_905171765.1). Lineage (NCBI taxonomy): Eukaryota > Metazoa > Chordata > Amphibia > Anura > Bufonidae > Bufo > Bufo bufo. The sequence continues at coordinate 750,201,518 of NC_053389.1, read as the reverse complement.
GGTTTCTAAAGCTTTCTGAATTATGTAGCAGTAATCACTAGGCTGAGCTGTGTCACTATCCCCATAGGGAGGAGAAGCTTAGAGAGAGATCAGAGCATTCAGTATAGAAACAGTGTATAATCTAGACTGTAAAGTGTGCAGATGCAGAAAACCAGCTACAGTGGAGAAAGAGACAAAATAGATCTTGAAAAGCATTCCAGTGTTGAGAGGAGGTGTGTGTAGATCTCTTTGGAGATAAACTGCTTAACAATAGGATTATAGACTCCACGGCAAACCTTTTCAGGAGATTCAAGTCTTCTGGTACCTGGACAGACCTAAAAAGGCAGAATCTGGATATGCCCACCATACTACATCACGCCGTGGAAACCTGTAGTACCATTAATTGTGAGTACGGCAACCTGTAAATAAAAGGTGAAGAACTCAGTCTGGCAATGGGGGTCGTCCTGTGGTTGTAAAGAGAAGTGTTTGCACCCCTATTTCTGGATGCTTATACTAAAGTCAACTAGTGAAGTGCAGTGTGAGGAAAACTGCTTCAAAAAGAGACATCTTGGCCTATTAACTACCTTTGCATCCTGAAACCTGTAATAACTGTTGAAATAGAACTTTGTGGAAGAACTGCCAGTCCTTGTATGCTGAGAATTGTGACTAATGTACCTGAAATTGATCCTTCATTAAGAACTTCTTTACTGTTAAAACTGCCTCATCATTGCCACTAGGTTGGAAGGAACTCTGCCTTGCATCTCACAATTCATCACCACCTAAGGCACCTTGAACCACCATGAGGCAGGAGAAATCCCAAAATCAGAGTGTGCCAAGAAGGTAAGAAAGGTGTGCCTCTCCCATTACTGCACAGCCCAGGGGGGCGTCAGTGTGAGTAGTAACTACAACAACCATTCTTGCTACTGTCGCTCCTTAATAAAGATGGCCACAGAAGAGCACTGATTAGTGTAATATGCAATATTGTAATTGAGTAATGACAGGGAGGCTTTCTATGGCCACAGTGATGGCCTGACTTAGAGACTTAAAGGATGCTGTTTGCAGTGATAGATAACATAAAGTGCAACACCAAGCGATCAAAAAGGTGTATGCACCCCAAAATAGAACCAATCAAACCGTCACCTCATCCTGCAAAAATTAGACCCTACCTAAGACAATCGGTCAAATAACTTATAAAAACATGACTCTCAGACAATGGAGACACTAAAATATGATTTTTTTTTTTGCTTCAAAACTGCTATTATTGTGGTAAAGTGAAATAAATAAAAAAAAAAGTAGACATATTAGGTATTGCCACATCCATAACAACCAGCTCTATAAAAATATCACATGATGACCTAAGCCCTCAGGTGAACACCGTAAAAAAAAAAAACTGTGCCCAAAAAGCCTTTTTTTGTCACCTAACATCACATAAAGTACAACACCAAGCAATCAAAAAGGCATATGCCCCAAAAAATAGAACCAATCAAACCGTCACCTCACCCTGCAAAAAATGAGAGCCTACCTAAGACAATAGGTCAAAAAATAAAAAAGCTATGGCTCTCAGACTATGGAGACACTAAAGCATAATTTTTTTGGTTTCAAAGATGCTATTATCTTATAAAACTTAAATAAATAAGAAAAAGTATACATATTAGGTATTGCCACGTCCGTAACGATCTGCTCTATAAAAATGTCACATGACCTAACCCCTCAGGTGAACACTGTAAAAATAAATAAATAAAAACTGCCAAAACAACCAATTTTTTTGGTCACCTTGCCCCATAAAGTGTAATAATGAATGATCAAAAAATCATTTGTACCCAAAAATGGTACCAATAAAGCGTCAACTCTTCCTGTAAAAAACGAGCCCCTGCACAAGATGGCGTTCAGAAAATGGAGACACAAAAACACAAAATGCTTTATTATGTAAAACTGAAAAAAACAAAGAAAGTTGACATATTTGATATCATTGCGTCCGTAACAACCCGCTCTATAAAAATAGCACATGATCTACCCTCTCAGATGAATATTGTAAAAAATAAAAAATAAAAACTGTTCCAAAACCTTGGCTCACAAAAAACGTAATATAGAGCAATTAAAAATCATATATACCCCAAAATAGTATCAATAAAACTGGCACCTTATTCCCTAGTTTCCAAAATGTGGTCACTTTTTGGGAGTTTCTACTGAAGGATGCATCAGGGGGGTTTCAAATGGGACATGGCATCTAAAAACTAGTCCAGCAAAATCTGCCCTCTAAAAACCATATGGTGCTCCTTTTCTTCTACGCCCTGCCTTGTGCCCGTACAGCAGTTTATGACCACATGTGGGGTGTTTCTGTAATCAGGGTAATAAATATTGAGTTTTGTTTGGCTGTTAACCCTCGATGTGTTAAAGAAGTGACTTCAGACCTGAACTGGTCCTTAAAAGTGGGTTTTGGAAATTTTCTTAAAAGAATTGCTTTTAGAAAATTTTGAAAATTGCTAGTTTTTCAAAATTTTTGGTAAATTTGGGATTTTTCATAAATAAAGGTGAAATATATTGACTCAAATGTATGGCTATCATGAAGTACAATGTGTCACAATAAAACAATCTCAGAATGGTTTGGATAAGTAAAAGCGTTCTAAAGTTATTACCACATAAAGTGACACATGTTAGATTTGCAAAAAATGGGCTGGGCAGAAGGGCAAAAACTGGCCTGGGGTAGAAGGGGTTAAATATACGTTTAACACAAAAACATGATTCAAACAATAGGTAGTTTTCTTATGACACATTCCCTTTTAAGCACATTATGTGAGGCGCAAGCTGTTTACTCATAGCGTGATAATGACACAGTTGGCGGCATTCAACCAAAAAACTACTTTTAAGAAATTGTTGCTGGAATTTATGATGCACGCACACAAGTATAGCTTGAAACTTCTTGTTTCCATTACTTTTGCCCCAGACAGGCTTTGTTATATTCAACAATAAAAAAAAACTTCTTAGGCTACTTTCACACTAGCGGCAGGACGGATCCGACAGGCTGTTCACTCTGTCGGATCCGTCCTGCCGCTATTTCGCCATGCTGCCGGACCGCCGCTCCGTCCCCATTGACTATAATATAATATTAGCACGGCAGTACTTTTAGTCCGGCGGCCTTTCGCCGTTCTGCGCTGGAGCTCTGCCCCCGTCCCCATTATAGTCAATGGGGATGGAGCGGCGGTCCGGCGGCACGGCGAAATAGCGGCAGGACGGATCCGACAGGGTGAACAGCCTGTCGGATCCGTCCTGCCGCTAGTGTGAAAGTAGCCTAAGAACAGGAAAAAATTCTGTGCACTTTGAGGGGCACCATACACCTTTAAAGTGATGTGTCTTTTATCCTTATAAAGAGCGCAATTCTTGTTCCTGGGTTGTGTCTGGTATTGCAGTTCAGGTTTACTCATTTGAATTTGAGTTGCAATACCAAGAACAGCGATTAGACAAGAGTGGCACTGTTTCTGGTGTTTCTGGAGAAAAGCAGATGCTTTTTTCTAATCTCATACAACCCCTGTAATCCATGGATGCCTGGCATTACACTCAAAATGAATTCACTCTCTATGATAGTTAATCTTGTCTTATCTACGTGGTCATGTTAAACTGGAATATCACTCATGACATCCATCGTGCTTGCCCACCGATTTTACCTTCTGTAACTGCTGACAACCACCTGCTTTCTCTAAAAAGAAACCGTGTGCTGTTCGCATCCTTTGCTCCGTTCCGTGGCCTCGCAAAACGCAAAAAAAAATATAACATGTCCTATTCTTGTCCCCTCTTTTCGGACAAGAATAGGCAGTTATATTAAAGAGGACCTTTCACCTGAAAATGAAAGTTAAACTAAAGATATAGCCTTACTTACATGCCCCCGGTATTGCTTATTCAGTCATTCATTTTTCAATCAGTGCCCCCGTTTGTCCGCGCTGCCCCCCGGAATATTTGCCGCCTTGTATGCTAATGAGCCATTCGGCTCAACTGGGCGGGCCTTCAAAAGTTCTCTTGGGCGTGTCTTTCTTCTCCCTGGCACGGAGCGCATCCAATCAATGCGCTCCGCTGTTAGCCAGGGAGAAGACGCTCCAGTTCTCACGAGATTCGCGAGAACTGGAGCGATTTCATCCATCCGGAGCCGGCGCCATCTGGCGAGAACTGGAGCTTCTTCTCCCTGGCTAAGAGCGGAGCGCGCTGATTGGATGCGCTCCGTGCCAGGGAGAAGAATGACACGCCCGGGAGAACTTTTGAAGGCCCGTCCAGTTGAGCTGAATGTCTCATTAGCACACAAGGCGGCAAATATTCCGGGGGGCAGCGCAGACAAATGGGCGCACTGATTGAAAAATGTATGACTGAATAAGCAATACCTGGGGCATGTAAGTAAGGCTATATCTTTAGTTGAACTTTCATTTTCAGGTTAAAGGTCCTCTTCAAAGGCTATCCGTGCCGTTCCGCAAATTGCGGAACGTGCACGGACGCCATTCGTGTTTTGCGGATCCGCGATTTGCGCATTCTATAGACTCTTTGTAACTGAAATTTCATAGATTAGAAGGGTCCTCTTTACAAGGTCAGTATGAGATTAGGAGCATGGCAAGTGTTGGTTCTGTTCCTAAGGTTATAGAAAACCAATAAGTTAAAAAATCCCAGACACCCAAAAACTTTTGCCTGGAGACAAAACCTGAGTACTTCTTGGTTTCATATCACTGTTTGGGCCAGTTCACACGACCGATTTTGAAAATAAAAAGGCTTAGAAAATCAGCACAGTATCCACTTTTTTTTTTTTCAGCACGAAAAAACACGAATTTTTTTGAAGCGGTTTTTTAATGCGTCTTTTAACCAATGGCTGTTCACTTCAATACAAAGCAGAATTTTCTGCTTGAGGTTTTTGAAGCAGATCTGTGGCAAAAAAAGCGCAAAATGCACAAAAACGCATGGACTTACATGGGGCTGTTTTTTCTGCTTCCAATTCATTTCAAATTACGCTTCTCTTTTAGTGTGTAAAAAAATAAAATAAAGCAAGTGTGGCATCCCATTGAAATGAATGGAAAGCTGTTTTCAAGCCTTTTTCGGAGCTGATTTTGAGGCAGAAACGCTCTATAATTAGGGCCAAAAAACTCAGTGTGACCTGGACCTTAAGGTTTCCATTCTGATCCATGAGAAGTAAGAATGAGTGAACTGGTTCTACCGGTTCGGAATTTGGTCCGAACTTCTCAAAAAGTTTGAATTCATTAGAACATTTTTTGTGTTTCGTTTTGGTCGCACAGACAACGGAGACAGAGAAAGAGAGAAATTATTAAAGATGGGTAGGAAAATATTTATAATAAAAGTTAATTAATGATAGGTTAAATAATAACTATAAAAAAAAAAGGTATGGATGATAGATAGCATAATAAGGATAAAGAGAAGCTATATACAATAAGTGAAAAAAATATTATAGCTTTTTCTAATGATAAAAAAAATCTAGAATATTTGCAATTACTTAGATATAGCACTATATTCTAGAATTTAGCAAATTCTCAAAGTGCTGATATTCACGATAAAAATTTGCGATTGCAATATTCGAATTTTATCGCGAATATTGGCACTTCGAGAATTCGCTAATATCTAGAATATAGTGCTATATCTTCATAATCGGGAATATTCCAGATTTTTTTTTTCATCAGTACCCATGATCCCTCACTGCTTCTTGCTTGTGGGCCAATGAGAAGGCTGCAATATCTTTGACTTTATGAGTAGTGTTGATCGCAAATTTTCGTATCGCGAATTTTAAGATTGTCGATTTTCGCATTCAAGACTGGAGATCATGAATTCTCAAATATTTGACCAATATTCGCCCAATATATTTGCAAAATATCTCGAATTTGAATATTGCCCCTGCCGCTCATCACTGGTTCTGAAGGAGTCAACACTCCTGTGCATGAATGTACATAGAGACGTCATTGACTCTAAGGGATATTGTGGAATACTCCATTCCTGCTGTAATGATGCTCTGCTGAAATCAAGACCTTGTCTTAAAGAGGTGTTCCAGGATTTTAACATTGATGGCCTATATTCTGGAACCAGAACTACACTGCTCCATCTATTGAATTTAGGTGGTAACTACATCCCGGCTACCATTGAACGGAATAGGAAGTCAGAACTGAAGCTACTCTGAAACAGCTGAGCAATGAGAGTATGGGTTGCCAGATGCCCGGCAATCATATATTTATGACCTATCCTAAGGATAAACCATCAATATTAAATCTCTGAACAACCCCTTTAAGAATTCTTTGTCCGGCTCATTCTTCAACTGCCTCCTGAGCTACGATAGAGAGAGAGCTGCAGCAGAAAGGACACGCCTCCTGAGCTACAGCAGAAAGAACACACCCCCGAGCTGCAGCAGAAAGGACACGCCCCCCTGAGCTGCAGCAGAAAGGACACGCCTCCTGAGCTTCAGCAGAAAGGACACGCCTCCTGAGCTGCAGCAGAAAGCACATGCCTCCTGAGCTGCAGCAGAAAGCACACAACTCCTGAGCTGCAGCAGAAAGCACACGCCTCCTGAGCTGCAGCAGAAAGCACACGCCTCCTGAGCTGCAGCAGAAAGCACACGCCTCCTGAGCTGCAGCAGAAAGCACACGCCTCCTGAGCTGCAGCAGAAAGCACACGCCTCCTGAGCTGCAGCAGAAAGCACACAACTCCTGAGCTGCAGCAGAAAGGACACTCCCCTTGAGCTGTCAGGTTGATATGAGAAATGAATGGGGAGATCTCTGGATCCATGTGAGGTACAGGGCTGGTTCTAGATTTGTTATAAAGAGATTGTCATGTACTGTATGATGTATAATCAGAAAGCTCAGCGGCTCAACTTCTCACCGTATGAAAAAGGTGCTCACCTCCAAGTCCCACCCTCAGGACCAAAATAAATACGTAAATACCAAAAGCAAAGAAGGGGTACACTCAAAAGGGCGCACTTGAAAGAACAATGATGCACAATTTATTCAACCTAAAAACATATCCCCTAAAATCAAAAATACATAAAATGCAGGCTCTATATATAAAAAACTTCTATACCAATAGCAATGAGGCCCGTATAGGAATAAGTCCCGTATATCGATACCCCCGTCCCAGGGTAATTCCTATAGCATATATAACGGCGTACTGCCGCGTTAGTCAATGACCAAAAATGTCCATATACGCTGATTTTGTAGTACTGGGAATATGGCACAATATATCAGTATGCCGCAGCCAAATTGATACAGGTGTGATGGTCAAAGCTGTGTAGGACTTAGTGCCACTGACTTCTGATCCTACACAGTTAGAGTCCAATTGAGATATGTGGCACTGTCAACAGTTGGTAGCACAGCAAAGAGTCACCTAGTACATCTGGAGTGCTGTAGTAAATATTCCCCAGGAGCTGGGTCTGACCCGTCTTCACTGCCTCTTTTGCAGCGCAGACTCCAGGCGGCCGCACACCAGCGGCGTCCCACGTGGTGTGCTAGACCTCAGCGTGGCGTCCCACGTGACCTGGTTACTAAGGAGACCGGGTAAAGCCGAGATGACGTCACAGATAGGCGACCGCTTGCTCAGACTCCGGACCAAGATGATTCTCCTTTTCTTTTTCTTATTGCAGATTTTAATGCAACGCTCACTCCTTATGCCAGACTCGTTTCGAGGTGCTGTACCTCTTCCTCAGTGGCCACAGGTACAGCACCTCGAAACGCGTCTGGCGTAAGGAGTGAGCTTTGCATTAAAATCTGCAATAAGAAAAAGAAAAGGAGAATCATCTTTGTTGCATTGAAATCTACAATAAGAAAAGAAAGGAGAATCATCTTGGTCCGGAGTCTGAGCAAGCGGTCGCCTATCTGTGACGTCATCTCGGCTTTTCCCGGTCTCCTTAGTAACCAGGTCACGTGGGACGCCACGCTGAGGTCTAGCACACCACGTGGGACGCCGCTGGTGTGCGGCCGCCTGGAGTCTGCGCTGCAAAAGAGGCAGTGAAGACGGGTCAGACCCAGCTCCTGGGGAATATTTACTACAGCACTCCAGATGTACTAGGTGACTCTTTGCTGTGCTACCAACTGTTGACAGTGCCACGTATCTCAATTGGACTCTAACTGTGTAGGATCAGAAGTCAGTGGCACTAAGTCCTACACAGCTTTGACCATCACACCTGTATCAATTTGGCTGCGGCATACTGATATATTGTGCCATATTCCCAGTACTACAAAATCGGCGTATATGGACATTTTTGGTCATTGACTAACGCGGCAGTACGCCGTTATATATGCTATAGGAATTACCCTGGGACGATATACGGGACTTATTCCTATACGGGCCTCATTCCTATTGGTATAGAAGTTTTTTATATATAGAGCCTGCATTTTATGTATTTTTGATTTTAGGGATATGTTTTTAGGTTGAATAAATTGTGCATCATTGTTTTTTCAAGTGCGCCCTTTTGAGTGTGCCCCTTCTTTGCTTTTGGTATTTATGTACTGTATGATGTCTGATTATCATATTTTACATTATTCATGGGACAACCCCTTTAAGGGGCTTTTCTAATACAGATTACTTCGCCAACGTGTCATGTTCTTTGCTAGTATTTCCGGCACTGCACCCTGCCCGTCACATTAGAACGGAGCTACAAACCTCTAAATCATGATACTATGGCACGCTATTTATCAACCTGACCCCCATGAAACCAAAGGTGTCATTCCCTTTAAAGCCTTTCCCTTTAAATCCGCCTGTGTGCTTCTCTTTGAGGTTACATGATACATAATAAGCAGCTTTTAATTTGTGTATTTTCCTATCCTATTAGCTGTGTCTATTTGAGACATCCATTAAAGTCAACAGACTTAATTTTATGGAAGGTTTCCTACCAAACATATTAGACTTTGCCTTCAAATGAGCACTGTAGACGGGTTAATGGATGTTTTAAATAGATAATGTTATTAATGGGAAAATTGCATGAATTAAAGCTAGACTAGATATGTTTCAGCGAGAAGGATTTATTTTAATTCTGTCACTTTGTTTCTTCCATTGAATTAACACAATTACAACAGCCCCATCTATTTCGTCTGCTGCCTATTGTTCCTCAGCCCTCCACATTCTAGGGGAATTTCTGGAAATAAACTTTATCTAAATGTGTGATGAAAAGAAATGTCTTCTGCACCATGAATTATCTGGTGGATTTCCGTTCTGATGGACCCAGGTTTTGCTTCTCAAAATGTGATCGCCCGCTTTGGACAATGATAAGAAAAAATGGTGAAGGACAGCCCACCCAGCCTTGTAATCCTCTCTTCCAAGTCTCCAGGTGCACGGAGCGAATGCAGGGCCAGCCTCGTGAGCACGACCATGGTTTTGGTCCGCATCCGATCAAGAATAGGTTGTCCTAACAGAGGGCAGGACATAGCCATCTGCAAAATGCGGAACACATGTGGCCGGTATCCGTGTTTTGCGGATCTGCAATTTGCAGACTACAAAAACGGCTACGGCCGTGGGCATGAGAACCTAAAGTCCAGAAAATAAAGGGCAAGGTTCCAGCACCAGTCCAGCATAAAACTTCTTTATTAAATCATGGAAGATGAAGAAAGTAAAAGCATAAGAAATACCTACGCGTTTCGGGTGGACACCTTAATAAGAGTGGGATGTCCACTCAAAACGCGTAGGTGTTGCTTATACTTTTAATTTCTTCATCTTCCATGACTTAATCACTTCACATCTGGGCCATTTGCCCCCTTCCTGACCAGGCCTAATTTTGCAAATCTGACATATCTTACTTTATGTGGTAATAACTTTGGAACGCCTTTACTTACCCAAGTCATTCAGAGATTTTTTTCTCGTGACACATTGTACTTCATGATAGTAATAAATTTGAGTCAATATATTTCACCTTTACTTATGAAAAAATCTCAAATTTACCAAAAAGTTAGAAAAATTTGCAATTTTCAAAAATTTTTATTTCTCTGCTTTTAAAACAGAAAGTGATACCTCATAAAATATTTATTACTTAACATTCCCCATATGTCTACTTTATGTTGGCATCATTTTGGAAATGTCATTTTATTTTTTTAGGACGTTAGAAGGCTTCGAATTTTAGAAGCAATTCTTCAAATTTTTAAGAAAATTGACAAAACCCACTTTTTAAGGACCAGTTGAGGTCTGAAGTCACTTTTCTGGGGCCATAAATGACCCCATTGTAGAAACTACACCCCTCAAGTTACTTAAAACCGATTTTAAAAACTTTGTTAACCCTTCAGGCGTTCCTCAAGAATTAAAGGAAATTGGAGATCAAATTTAAAAATTTAACTTTTTTGGCAGATTTTCCATTTGAATCAAATTTTTTCTTTAACACATCGATGGTTAACAGCCAAACAAAACTCAATATTTATTACCCAGATTCTGCGGTTTACAGAAACACCCCACATGTGGTCATAAACTGCTGTATGGGCACACGGCAGGGCGCAGAAGAAAAGGAACTCCACATGGTTTTTAGATGCCATGTCCCATTTGAAGCCCCCTGATGCACCCTTACAGTAGAAACTCCCAAGAAGTGACCCCATTTTGGAAACTAGGGGATAAAGTGCCAGTTTTATTGGTACTATTTTTGGGTACATATGATATTTTGATCATTCATTAACACTTTATGGGGCAAGGTGACCAAAACATTGGTTGTTTTGGCACAGTTTTTATTTATTTATTTTTACAGCGTTCACCTGAGGGGTTCAGTCAAGTGACATTTTTATAGAGCAGATTGTTATGGACGTGGTGATACCTAATATGTATACTTTTTCTTATTTATTTAAGTTTTACACAATAATGGCAAAGTAAGGTGACAAAAATAGCTTTTTTTTATTTTTTTATTTTTTTACGGTGTTCATCCGAGGGGTTAGGTCATGTGATATTTTTATAGAGCTAGTTGTTATGGACGCGGCGATACCTAATATGTATACTTTTTTTTATTTATTTCACTTTAACACAATAATAGCATTTTTGAAACCAAAAAAAATTATGTTTTAGTGTCTCCATGCAATGAGAGCTATATTTTTTTTTATTTTTTGAGAGATTTTCTTATGTAGGGGCCATTTTTTGCGGGATGAGGTGACTGTTTTATTGGTACCATTTTGTGGGACAAACGCCTTTTTGATCAATTGGTGTAGCACTTTTTGTGATGTAAAGTGACAAAAATGGCTTTTCTTTTTTTATGGTGTTTATCGGACTGGGTCGATCATGTGATATATTTATAGAGCCGACCGTCACGGACGCGGCAATACCAAATACGTCTATTTTATGTAATTTTTTCTATTTTCAACAAATTTTTTTTATTCCTTATTTGGGGAATTTTATTTTTTACATGTGAAACTTTTTTTTTTTTTTTTTTTTTACACTTTATTTTTATTTTTTTACAATTTTCGGTCCACCATAAGGTCATACAGGACCTTTGGAGGACATTTACTTCACTTTTTTTTTTCACTGTTGATTTCTCCTGTAACTGGGGCTGACATAGTAGCTCCAGTTACAGGAGAAATGCACCCCCCAGAGAGGCTGTACAGCGCAATACAGCGCTGTACAGCCTCAGAGCAGGGCTGATCGAGGTCTGTGAAAGACCTCACACAGCTCCTGCACTCTCCGGTCCTGGCGGTCACTTGCACGGTGAGCGCTGTGTATACAGCGATCTAGAAGGCAGGGACACCTGGGCACTGCCCCTGCCTTCTCTAAGGGTTGTCCTGCTGTCACTAAAAGCGGGCAACCCGATCAGCAGCTGCACGATTAGCGTGCAGCTGCGATCTCTGAATGGACATTTTAAAATGTGCATTCAGACATAGAGATCCACCTCCCGGACGTTTATATGCAATGGGCGGACGGGAGGTGGTTAATAAAGGACATTTTATGCTGGAACCTTGCCCTATATTTTCTGCGCTTTGGCATTCCCTACTTGTTTGAAGGGTCCTGTGACAACCAGCAGACAAAAAGGGTGTCCTCCTGCTGGGACCTCCAAGGATAAACTGGAATTCAGAAACTGTATTTGGCAGCAATTTTCCTGTAGTGCCATCACAGGGAAAAATGAGGTATTACACACAAGTCCTCTAGATAAAGAGACACTCTTGGTAACTGCTCTCTACTCTGACCGAGAGATGAGGGTCCTGAACAGAGGGACCCCCTCTATTAACACAGAATTCCCTAAAGGGTTTTCTACATTGGACAATCTCTTCAAGTTGCCATAAGACTAGTGCACATCCCAATCCTTAGACATATGCATTATAGATACTTTGTTCTGCACCTGCGAAAGGGTGTCCCTGAAGCTGAGGACAGAGCCGGACATCTACTATAGTCCAGCCGCGACAGTCTCTTGCCTGCACTGCTGCTTTGGGTAGCGGAGCGAGAACAGAGGTTCTGCTTCCCGTTCTGGAGCAGTGACTGCGCATGCGCAGCTACCTGATAGTGTAGCCACTTCAATTAGCGGAGGCAGAGCTTCTATGTTTGCCCTGCTACTCAGAGCAGCAGCACAGGCGCAAGGCTGTCAGGCCCTTCAATCAAGCAGCAGGAGGTGCATCCGCAGCTTCGAGGACATCCCGATGCAGGCGTAGAACTGAACTTGATCAGACAAATCGATTCTCAGATCTTTAATAGAGCCCTACGGATGGCATAAGTCTCATGAAAATCATGGGGGGAGACATATATGGGTGCATATACTCAGGGCTGGGACAAGGTCCACCACCAACAGAGGCTGAGCTGCCCAAGTGCGCCCCCCCTTTGCCTGCGCCCAGGGCCGGTGCAAGGTTTTTTATCAACACAAGCGAACTTACATTTTGGCGTCCCCGACCCCCCCTTCCCCTTCAGCTCACCTGGGGGAAGGGGGGATGCGCCAAAATGTAGGTTCGTCCCATAAGACGCACCTAGGTTTTAGAGGAGGATAATAGGAAACAATATTTTTCATTCCACCTCAGGTCAGACCAGCCATCAGACCCCAGCTCACAGGCACAGCCCCAATGCCTCAGATCAGACCCCATGTCAGCCATCAGCCCTCCATGTCATATTTCTCCCCGTCCATGGCACAGACAGACTACAGTCATTGTCTCCGGCCCATCATGTAACCCCATCCTCACCCATGTCACATTTCTCCCCCTCCATTTGATTGCTCTAACACCTAAAGAAATATTTTTTTTTTTTAAAACCTGATGTTTCTCCAGACGATCTTATGCTAAAAGTCATGGTAATAGAGTCTCAAAGGTCTATAGAAGCAGGTACACTATTTTTACAAACCTTTGAGACTCTATTAACACTACTATCAACATCAGGTCATTTAGAGAAACAGCATGTTTTTTAATTATGTTTTTCCTTTAGGTGTTATAACATAACTTTCATTTGATTGCTGTAACACCTAAAGGAAAAATCTTTTTAAAAACCTGCTGTGTCTCTAGATGACTTTATGTTGATAGTAGTGTTAATAGAGCCTCAAAGGTCTATAAAAATAGTGTAACTGCTTCTATAGACCTTTGAGACTCTATTACCACTGCTATCAACATAAGGTCATCTTGAGAAACAGCAGGTTTTTTATTTGATTTCCTTTAGGTGTTCAAGCAATCAAATAAGTTATGTTTTAACACCTAAAGGAAAAAAATAATTAAAAAAACTTGCTCTTTCTCTAGGTGACCTTATGTTTATAGTAGTGTTAATAGAGTCTCAAGGGTCTATAAAAGCAGTTACACTATTTTTACAGACCTTTGAGACTCTATTAACACTACTATCAGCATAAGGTCATCTAGAGAAACAGCAGGCTTTAAAAAAAATCCCTTTAGGTGTTAGGGTAGATTGCAATCAAATGAACGTTATGTGTTAAGATTAGGGTCAGAAGCAGACAAGCAGGGTTTTGTTTACATTCATAAAGCTCCACATTGAGCTTCCAGCAGCAGACAGATGCCAGGGCACTTCTGTGGTCACCTCACCTGGGCACATGGTCTTTGCTCAGCAGAGTCCTGCCATACATGCTGGGTAGATGCTAGAATGGATTTGTTAGAAGGAGGTCTGTGACGTCACTGGTCACATGCTCCTTCATGGTCACATGATCCACTGTGAGAACGCAGGCTTCACACCCTCCTGCTGTGTTCAGCTCCAGAGAGAAGGGGGTGTGAAAGGATGGACCAATGGCAGGGCAGCTAGCTGATACTGGCCAATCAGCAGCCTCCCGCTCCTATCTACAAGCGCAGCTTAGAGTGAACACTGGCTGGGGAGGGGAGGGGAGGGCGCCCGGCAGCAAGTAAGTGATAAAAAAAAAAAAAAGAGATTTGTTTTTCCGCCCACCCCAGGCTGCGCCCTGAGGCTGGAGCCTCCCCAGCCTCTGTGTCGGCCCGGCCCTGCATATACTGGTATATCTCCTTTATATCTCTGTCCTGGTAATATCATAATATCTAAATCTAAAACTAAAGGAAGTGAAATCCACAAAAGGAGGAATCTGTAGCCAAAAACGCTGACATCCTCTCAAATCCGTAACAGAGTTTTGTAAAACTTCATTCTCTGGCATTACACTGTGCAGAATCTGGTCCAAAAATCTGCACTGGTCCTGGAACTTGGCCTTATACCGTAAGTAGAATTTCTAGTCTGGTCTGTAGAGGAAAACAGCTGTAGATAACATTATGCATATGCAGCAGAGCCGAATATGTTATTTCACTTTGGGAATTGAATAACCTGTCTCCAAGCACTGGTGTGCACATTGGGACTGCAGTGTACCGTGTGCAGCATATACCTGCATTAGAAACGGATGTATCTTGTGCTCTGCTCAATTACTTTATTTGGGTTACTTCTTTAAAGGGGTTATCCAACTTCAGGAGCATTTTGGCCAGACCCCCCCCCCCAGCAGCAAGTTTCCAGCTCCTTTGGTCTCCTGTCACTTGTTAACATTGCAACGTGCTGACCCCCAGAGCTGATCCTGTCCCAGATTTTTAGGAATGCTGAGTGGTGATGCAGACCTATTAGTTTGGTGCGTATCATGGTGCTCCTACACGGATACCATCGCTCCCCAGGGTTAGGCTCGATAGCAATAAAGGGGAGTGAGCTGCTTCTCTTGGGAGACTCCTGCTGCAGGGGGAGGGAGGGCGTTCCCCTCACTGCGCCCTATCTCTAATCTTTCAAACTCCACTATCGACTCACACCTCCCTTGGTAGGAAGCAGGGCTAGCCCACTTCTGCCCAAAAGGGGGAAAATGGAATGGTAAGTTCCATTCTATCTAAAGATCTCTCTCTTTCTGCCAGATACACTGCCACCTACTGCTGGATAACCAGGCACAGTGCATGAGCCATGTTATTAAAGCACAATATCAAAGGACCTGGGATCAAGTACAGAGATGATATTATTTGTAGCCTATTAGAGACAGTAGCAGGGTGTAGGAATGGCAGTGCCCGCTCTGGGGTACTACAACATCCGGTGTGACACATGATGTGATTGTAAGAAACAGCCCAAGTATTATTAGTCTGTTTAAACGGTGTTAAAGTTAATGTATATGTGTTCCTGTGTTTCTGTGATTCTGGTCCTTTGTAATATGAGGCTGGAGTGACAGGCCCCCAGGAAGAGAAGCAGGAAGTGAGGAGACAGGGAGCAGCAGCCATCTTGGAAAGAGAGAAGACAGGTGTCGGTGCTGTATGGAGAGTGTGTGGAGACACTAGAGGACTTTCCTGTGCAGCCGAGCTGTGTGGATTTCAGTCCAGAGGCGGACGGAGAATAAAGAGACAGGTCGCTTAGTGGAGCCGCGCTGAAAGGACTGCGAAACTGACATTGTGGCGGTGTATATTGCCACCAAAGTTAGAGACTCGCAGCGCTGTTGAGTACCGGACAGTAGCTGCAGAACCCCGACTTCCGTCACACCTCGGACTGTCATATCTGTGGCTGGACTCCATTGCATCCATTTGGTTTCCCTGCCTTCTGAGGAGGATGTCATTGCTGATAGCCGCCAGGAGAGGACGCTTCGCTATCAGAGAAAGGAGCGACATTGGGCCCCGCCGCGCGCTTCTACGGACTGTAAGCGCTCTACCTGGGCCGCTGGGATAAAGGGGGGGCGCACCCAACTGTGAAGTTAGGGTCAGGTAGGGACAGTTTAGGGAATATTGTTCATTCAGTGTCCATCCTGCAGAAGCGGACGTAGTAAAAGTGGAAACTATGGCGGAATCTGCCTTGAATGGTTCGTACTATACTGTGTATTTTGCTTGTCCTTCTCTCTGTTCTTTTACATTAATCCTGCCTTTATTAACAATGCATTACACTGCGCGTGCGTTCTTTTCAGGTTGCGGAGCCCAGGCCACCTGCCTTGCTCTCGGTTCACATGATGTATGGGGGACATGTCACTGCTGCAGCCAGTCCTTGTCTGCAGCGACACCTTTGACCCCCATCAAATTGGATGTTGACAAGCAGGAGCAGAGCATGACAATGGGGGAATGAAGGATTCAGAACCCTGTAGAGGTGCTTCCCTCCACAGGTCAGGTGATGAGGAGGGGGAGGGGGGGGGGGGGTCTGGCCAAAAGGCCAACAAAGGAGGATAACCTGCAATCCCATGTTAAACATTAGATAACGTACTGTGATATCAATCTCCGATCATCATCACTGCTACATGACAAACTCATCACTGCTACATCTGTAATATAATCCTATGGAGGCAAGTAAGAAATTGACAGAATAGGTTCCAAATCAGCTCATACTATTTGTTGCTTTACATGTTGTCTAATAAAATGTAATAGAAAATGCCATTCTCATCTGTGGTGCCCAGAGAGTGGCCGTACCCTGGCACATTCACACGCACGATTCACAGTGGAAATTACAGCTTTACATTCATTTGTCCTGTATGGTTCCTTGATAGACCTCAATTAGGCTTTCCCCAGAGGCAGCACTGCAGGTTCCCAGCATTTACCATGAAATTATGATACCATTAGTAATTACAATGTAGCACGTACGGACGCCTTAAATTAATATTTTATTCAATTATTTCACAATGTATTAAGAACTTGCTTTCTACTCTGGTTTCGCACTGTCAGACTGCACATCAGCGCTTGGATTTCCATTGTTCTGCTCCGTTATGGGAGTAGAACAAGCAAAATAACGGAAACGCCGCACCTGTCACAAGACTGGCATCAACAGCTACCCTTTTACTAGGATGCGATTCATATTTTTTATTGAATCCGTTACCAAGGTCCCTAACAGAGACGGCCCCGTCAGTAGGAGTTTACTGTATATTTAGGGCAATCTGCACATTGCGGATCCGTAAAACACAGATACCGGCCGTATGCGTTCTGCATTTTGTGGAACGGAACGTCCAGCCCATAATAGAACAGTCCTATCCTTGTCTATAATACGACATGTTCTATTTTTTTTTCAGGGCCGTGCAACAGACATACGGATGCGGGCAGCACATGGCGTGCTAGGTAGGGTTCAAGCACAAGGTATTTTGGGGATCATTTTTAGGGTGCATAAAATGTGAACATGTGTTAATTTTAAAGGAATGGGGAAATCTGGTTTTGTAAGTTTTCCTGCCCAAAAACATTTTGAAAAATGAGATATTTTTTTAATGTCACTGTCATGGCTCTTTCTAGGAAATGTCCCATGAAAATATTCAACATTTTTGAAACCTGTAACTGAATCTGAATATTTTTGTAACTGAACGTACAGTAATTTAAAATTTAGTTTAGCCACTTAGTTATGCAATAAAATGTACTTGTATAGCGCCACCTGCTGTTTGTTTTCATTATTTCTCTGTCCACCCCGCTGAGGTGGTGACATCTGCTCACTTCCATCCTTCAACTACCTACAGCGTATCTACTGTTAGGAACTGTGACAGTTACAGGAAGAGAACTGCATGACACACTCCCGAGCCGAGATAGGGAGAGAGCTGCAGCAGAAAGGACACGCCCCATAGCTGCTGGCTTGAAATAAATCAAGCAGAGCTATTGGGGCAATGAATATGGAGATATCTGGATCCATGTGAGGTACAGGGCTGGTTCTAGCTTTGTTAGAAAGAGATTGTCATGTACTATATGATGTCTGATTATCATTTTTACATTAATCTTGGGATAACCCCTTTAAATATGGCCATGTAAAAGATGGGTGCAGAGCTGGGCCTTTCAGAACTAGAGTTTGCTGGTGGTGTTTGCAGCTTCTACAGGAGCACCCTTGAACTCTGATTTGGGTGCTGTACCTCAGCACTCTACAGCAGTAGGGGTTCAGAATGCCTTTTACACTATATAGTATGTATGTGTAGAGATATTTATTTTTACATATGCAATTCTCCAGTTGAGAAATGCATTGTTCTGGTTGTACAAATCCATAAATTGTACCCAACCCCCCTTGATAGCACCCTAGGCAGCTGTCTGCTCTGCCTACTCCTTCCCCTTTTCATTGTATGCTGAACCAACTGCTCATAGACATCTTGTATATTTCTGCATTTAAAATGCCTTTGCTATAATTTCAAAGTTCGGGATCTTTTTGTTTCTCCTTTTTAATATGTTAGGAATCAGTTTCACTTGAACAGATATGGCTTAAGATTACCCCTAAAAGCATTATCTAAAGTGCCCCCCTTCCCCCCCTCTTCATCCTTTAACTCCTGTACAGGGATCTAGACTCTGTTGTATGGAAACCACCAGGCTGCTACCTGTGGCGAAACCAACCTCGCCACTGGGTGGTGGAGAAGCCTGGTTGCCAGCCTCTTGCCCCAGGATTATGGGCCCTCTCATCAGCCCATGCTAAACTTAAACCCCATGGCGATTTGACTGTGTTTGTGGCATCTGAGCGCTGTTTGGATATATTGAGCGCTCAGATCCAAGCCATCTGGGGATATGTTAAATGTCTATGTTTACTGTAATGGTTGGGACATTGTATATTTGAGTAGTGATGTCTGTCCTATTGTCCCCACGATTGTATTGGCGATTTCCCTTTGTCCTGAGAGATAATTGAATTACTCCTCGGTTGTCTCCAGGACAGAAGACATTGTGTATTCTCCTGCCTGTGATAATTACATCAACCCATTGTGTAAGGTAATTGTATCACAGGCAGAGGGGAGGATTTTGTGTGGGAGTGTCTGAGTGTTTTGAGGGATCAGGCATAACCGTGGTCTGGGAGAGGCCGAGGTAACAACATGCAGAGTTCATGACATCTATGAAAATAGAAGAGCCTTCAGTACTCAATTAAAATCCATATTCTTTGTTCATCCATCTTTAAAAACATTCCATAAGTCCACTAGAGTTGCTCATTCATTTCCGATGATATTCCATCTTTACTATTAGCACCATTTGCACAGCGTTCATACGTCATCGCGAGTGGCATTTCGGCATTTCCGAGATCTTCAAGCATTTCGGCCTTTCGCAAGCAAATGGAGCAGGTAAGTATGATTTTTTTTTGGTTTTTTTTGCACTGTTTCTGGTTAAATCGATTCACTACCACGAAGCACCAAGAAATTCACGCCAAATCGAATTTATCTTGAAATTCGAATTGAAGTCCACTTCGAGGACTTCGATCAACACCAGTAGGAATGTACATCTGTGCAAAATCGTCCATTTGCAGGCGATATCCCATAAGTTAGATGCCAGGAGTATTTATGCTATAGGATCAGCTATCTCTCAGAGTATTTGGAGGCAGGAGCATAGAATTGGTTACATTTATTTTGCATGTCAGGTACAATATGGCACCCTGTAAAACGTGTCCTGCTTCTCTCAGACCCCAGGAGCTATCAGTACATAACTTCTTACTTAGCCGTGTCCCTTGTGATTCACTAGCTGCAGCTGTGTCTGTCCTGGACGCTGTAAGCAGCTCTTCAGTCGGAAACCCTTGCCGCACTGGTCCCAGTCTCATAAATCCTTGCAGCAGCTGCAGCTTTCACAGCGCTCACCCCTGCCAACTCTGCCAGCCACAGGGCACATAGGAAGTAATTTTGCATCAATTCAGATCTCTCCTACTGTAATAGATATACCTGTCTTTCTGGGCAGGGATTTCCATAGAAGTGTGAGGGTTTCATGTAGAGCCTGGACTTTCCTTCTTCATTAGGTTTCTGTACAGCTGGAAAGGCGTCTACAAATGAATATCTGAATCCTCACTGATAATAATACATTAGCATAATCTTACTGAATTTGGTCTATGTGATTAAATGAGCTGCGGTACCAGGCACAGACCCTTGTAAGGGTGAGCCCCTCTGCCTACGTAGACCATGAAGAGACTCAGAACATGTCATTGCTAGCGCCATGGACCCTTCAATGATCAAGGGGGTCCTTCAAAGCTGATAACAAGCTGAAGGCAAAAAGGAGCTCAATAGATGTCTTCCCTTCCAAAATCTCAGACATCAACATCTCAGTAAGCACTTAGATTGGACGCACTTTGGATAAACCCTTATTCGATGGGCGGCATGGTGGCTAGCACTGGTACCTTGCAGCGCTAGGGTCCTAGGTTCGAATCTGACCAAAGACAACATCTGCATGGAGTTTTTATGTCCCCCCTTTTTTGAGTGGGTTTCCTCCGGGTACTCCGGTTTCCTCCCACACTGATAGGGACCTTAGATTGTGAGCCCCATTGGGGACAGCGTGATGCTAATGTCTGTAAAATGGAATATAGTAGAGCTATATAAGTGCCTAAAATTATAAATTCAAAAGGTAAGAAAATCACAGCTTCATGGTAAGTCATCTGCTATGATCTCTAGAGGAACCTGGTGCTAAGTGGTTCATTGTCTTACAGCACCACCACACAAGACAGACATGTGTGGACATGTAAGGTTGCCCTAGAGCAAAATCCACTCTCTGTAACTGCTCTCTGCTTTGGGAAATGAATGGGTGATCTTAAGGTTTTCTAAACCAGACTACCCTGATAAAAGCACAAACGCAAGAATAATGTATACTGTAGCTAAGACTACTAGCCTCCCTTCTTCTGAGACCAGACATCTAGAAGGTGTGGAGGGCATCTAAACTGGGTAGCACCAGCTACTGGAGCATCTAATGGACAACTACCATGAACACTAAGCAGACACATTACACAGTCCATGTTGTGGGATGACACAGAGTGATTTATTATGGTTCTCTTTAGGCCAACCCTATATTGTCATTTTGCAGACCTCTTTAATTAGGATACTAATACCAAATGCCAGTGATGAAATTAAAAGACTAGCGATTCTGAGATGTGATGAATATGAGAGTGTACTGTGGCTCGTATGTGCTTTTTTATGGTTTTTGTTTATGATTGTAAACATTTTGGGTGACTGGATTCCTAGTAAGACAAGGAGATAGGAATTGGGATATTAATTGTTGACTGAAAAACATGGCTGGAACCTCCAGTCAAGGACAAACATCATACAGTCAGCCCATGTGATTGACTGCTCATAGGTAACCCACCTGAGGTTAGCTCCATTTGCCAGAGGCAACATGCCATTTATAATACCAGTGGTAAAGGGAACCAAATTAGAATCCGGGATCTGAGTGCAACTGCCGGCACTGCACCACTTATATAGCTTATCTTCCATTGTGGCATCACAACATTGCCAAACCATTGAAGATAGAACCACCCTAAAACTTGCAATGTCTTTATCTTCTGCATGAAAAGTGAATGCATGGAGACCAAATGTTGGGCACTTCTATTCCATACGTACCTACATGAGTGGGTTATTGGCTATTCACTCGGGGGCCCCTATTGTACTGCTTTGACCACACATTACCCTAACTCTCCCAATAAGACACAGAGACCAGAGTTGGATAATAATGGCCACAGCAGCCGTTTATTAACATAAATACAACAAACCATAAATCATATTACAGTTTCTTACCCATGACGAGGGAGGTCCTTGAAGCCCCAAATTCGTTAAAACACAAGTCACCAAAAAACTGGCACATCCGTCTTGCCTCCAGCCGTAAAGCACCAGCTCGGAGACCACCTGACGGACGCCTTTTATCCGAGCCAACTGTCCAACCATGGGAGTCCAGCCCCACCATTGAGGCCCTCCCATTCACCTGAAGCATCCTTACCACCAACTTCGAGGACCTCCCACCGCCACGACTGCCGCGACATAACATACACGTACAACACATAACAACCCATGCGCCAACCCAAAACGCCACCTTTCCCCTAAGGCCTTCACCAAGGGAGGGAGGGTGGGAGTTTGCTTCTTCTCCTAGATTTTAAAATCTAAAATGGCTCCTACACTCCTCCCCTTAATATAACCTCCCTATACCACCCACTTCTAACTCCACCCACCGCAATTCCTACAGCTACTTAACCTTATCACCGCTGGCCCCCTCCTGCCAAAACCCCTCATGACGGCCTCCCCTAACTGTCGCCCAGTACGGCCTCACTCTCCCGATTGTGGCAGTATAATCCCATGAAACAGACCACCAAAGTGTGGAACTTATATAAAATGTCCAGTTTTTTGTGAAGGAATTAAATGTCCCTAATTTAAGGGTATAATTATTGGTTAAGAGGATTGTGCACCACCAATGAGGCCAGGTGAGACGATCTCCTCAGGCAGCACCAGGTAGGGGCAAGAGGGGGCAGTGGAAGGGCCATGGGCAATGACATCCTTCATTGTGGCAAATGGGTTAAGTTAAGAAATTGGTATGGGGGGGGGGGCGCGTTTCAGTTTTCGCCTCAGGCAGCAGAAAGGCTAGGTGCACCCCTGTCCCTAAGAGCCTTTTGGGAAATCATACTTGACCTGATCCCCACTGGTGTGTTCCGGCTCCTTCGCTCCCCTAAGTTGCTGCAGATTTCCAGTTTCCCCACGTCAACATCTGGTTTGATGTTGGTCACGTGGGTACTGCAGCAAAGACTGGGTGCAGTGGTGACATCTTCACTATGTGTCACGTGATCTAGTGGTTTGATTTCACCGCTGCAGCCAGTCATTGGTTGCTGTAGTCACATGAACCAGATGGTGCTGTGGGGTCACTGGAGATCTGCGTTGGAGCCAGAACAAGCGGCATGGATCAGGTAAGTGGGGGTGGGGGGTCTGCTATCCTGGAGAGGGCCTGGGATGTGTGGCCGTGAACCGATAACAGGAAAGGGTCCATCTGTACCTTTGTATTCCTCTCTGCATTGCCGCACTGTGCATTCGGGAGACACAATGCAGTCCTGGATATCTATTATGTCTGGAGATTACCCTAATATTGGCTGACACATGGCACTGTGCTATTACTGAGAGCATTTCATAGAGCAGTCCCCTACTGCTTCCTGTACTAGGACTGCGTACGGCGGCAAATAAGGAGCAAATGAAGACGTACAATATGCGGTAACTGTAAATATGAAGACATAACGCTCGCAGCCGCTCTACCTGGAAAGATAAAAAGTAAAGAGGAAGAAGGATGGGAACAGATGCTGCTGCTGGATGGATCCCACCTGTTTTCTGATACAGTGTAATTAAATATAAAAGCCTTCTCCGAGCGGCGAGATTAATGTCGCCCATTGAAAACGCCATAAGATCATATGGTAGAAATCCACGTATTGCCCACACGTGTGATATCACGGCTCAAGCATCCCTGCTGCAGAGCTGAAATTGCCATTTAACTCATAAGTCCTTTAAAGGGAGTCTGTCACCACAATTTGCCCTTATAGACCACTTACATAGCACTGTAGCATCACTATAGATCAGTCACATGGTACCTTTGTCTTTTTGTTTGGATGTTCACCAGGGGCAAAAACAGAGTTTTATTCATACGTAAATGAGGGCTCGCAAGTGCCCAGGGGCGGCGTTCGGGCTGTAAGTGCCCAGGCCGCTCTTCCTCCTTCTCACATAACCTGGGGAGGCAGAGCGGCCTGGGCACTTACAGCCCAAACGCCGCCCCTGGGCACTTGCCAGCCCTCATTTACATATGAATAAAACTCTGTTTTTGCCCCTGGTGAACATCCAAACAAAAAGACAAAGGTACCATTTGACTGATCTATAGTTATGCTACAGTGCTATGTAAGTGGTCTATAAGGAAATTGTGGTGACAGACTCCCTTTAACTGGTAATTAATTTTTTTCTGCCAATGCATTAGAGGAAGCTGCAGTCCTTATTTAGTAATAATTCATAATGTGTGAGGTGAGAGGATTTCCTCTGGTACCATAGATCAAGTGTCCCACTAAAAATATTCTACAGTTTTCATACAAGCACCTGGATCTGAATACTTTTGCAATTGAATGTAGTTAAAAATGTAGCATAGCCACTGAGTTATTCAATAAAATGTATCTGTATAGCGCCACCTGCTGTTTTTTTTTTTTCTTATTTCTTTGTCCGGCTCAATGAGATGGCCGCACATGCTCAGTTTCATTCTTCATCTGCCTCCTGAGCTGTGATAGGTAGAGCACGGACACACCTCCTGAGCTGCAGCAGAAAATACACTCCCCTTGAGCTGTGATAGGGAGAGCTGAGACATGCCTCCTGAGCTGTGATAGGTAGAGCATGGCCACTCCCCCTTAGCTGCAGCAGAAAAAACACTCCCCTTGAGCTGTGATAGGGAGAGCTGAGATGCCTCCTGAGCTGTGATAGGTAGAACATGGCCACTCCCCCTTAGCTGCAGCAGAAAAGACACTCCCCCTGAGCTGTCAGCTTGATATAAATCTAGCAGAGCAATGAATAGGGAGATCTCTGGATCCATGTGAGGTACAGGGCTGGTTCTAGCTTTGTTAGAAAGGTATTGCCATGTACTATATGATGCCTGATTTTCATTTTATCATTAGCCATGGGAGAACCCCTGTAGAGAAAACATCACCGGTCCTGCCATGTCTGTTTTAGTCAATGTATATCCCCCACAATATATCAATTCTGAATCCTATTTTGTAATAGTTCCACCTTGTGCCATTCCTCTGTTATTCCTCCTAGATGTGTATTCCTAAATGAACAACAGGATGTTACCATTCCCCTTGTCAAAGGAGTGTACACGGTTTGGATCACTGATTGGACAGTGTCACACTATGTAGGGACACACCCTTAATGGGTAACACCCACTTGTCCATGGGAAGGACATAGGAATAGCAACAAATAAAGTTCCAGAAAGCTCCAGAATCATCAGTTTCATGGAAGGTAACATTATTTACTAAAACAGACGTGTCAGGGGAGCAGACATTAACCTGCTGTTTTTTTTTTCTTATTTCTTTGATCTGCTCACTGAGAAGGCTGCACATGCTCAATTTCATTCTTCATCTGCCTCCTGAGCTGTGATTGGGAGAACTGAGACACGCCTCCTGAGCTGTGATTGGGAGAACTGAGACACGCCTCCTGAGCTGTGATTGGGAGAGCTGAGACACGCCTCCTGAGCTGTGATTGGGAGAGCTGAGACACGCCTCCTGTGGTTAAACCGGAGATAGAATTAGACACGCCTCCTGAGCTGTGATTGGGAGAGCATGGCCACACACTGTTTTCTCAGGTTAAATATTCAATTGCCATCAGCCATATGTTCTGTTAGAAGCTGTGTCATTTACAGGGAGAGAGCTGCAGCAGAAAGGACACGCCCCTGAGCTGCCGGGCTGAAGATAATCTAGCAGAGCCTTTGGACAGTGAATATGGAGATCTCTGGATCCATGAGAGGTACAGGGCTGGATCTAGCTTTGTTAGAAAGGTATTGGTGCGTACTATGTGATGTCTGATTATCATTTTTCAATCATGGCCTAACCTCTTTAAATTAAAATCTCCACATGTACAGCAAAAATCAAGAAACAGAGCTACATGTGTAAGTATAGGATTAAGATGACAGTGACCAGCCCCCAAAGTAACCATGATCTTTCACTTTTTAGCCTGAGCTGCCCATAGGCACAGGCCTCATGTGCCTAACCAGAAATCCTGACTTACAATCTTAGCTCTGCTGCATCGGCTCATGTAGAACGGGAGATCGTAGGCAATGTGCTTTCGTAAATGTCAACGGTCAATAATTCAAGGAGAAATAATACAAAACAAACAACTTGAAATACTTTTACACCACTGTGAAAAATGATTTTAAGGTAATAAATGCAGCACTTTGGATTCTATTAGAGCGGCTCGTTCCTTTTTTCAGCACTAAATAGCTTATTGATCTATTTAAACATTCATTTTTATTGCTCATATGCAGCAGTTATCAGAGCCCTGAGTGGTGACTGAAGTTCATCTGTCAGAAGCCGTAACGGCTCTACAGGGTAATGGCGGAGGAATGGAAAACGGCAGCGGTGGCGACAGCATAAAACCGACATACGTGGTGCTAGAGAGCGCCAGGCCAGAACAAGCTTTCACCTTATGTGTATGGTCAGCTTAAAGGAAGCGAGCGAGAGGCGTCACCCAAGGGCAGAGGGGGAAGGGTTAGAGCCCAGGACACTTCACAGTAAGGGAACGCCCAGTGGACACTTTGCATTGCAGCGCAATGAGCTGCATCCTCTCCATTCACGGCTATGAGACTTCCAAAAATAGCAGAGCTCAGCTGTTTATGGAAGTCCCACAGTGGTTGCTGTGCATGCATGGCTTTCTCCCCATTCATAGAAGGGCCCTATAGGTGGGAGCCGCACTTATCGGACATTTACGGCATATCTTATCAATATGGCATGAATGTTCAACAGGAATACCGCTGTAAACGGAACCTCTCATCTGGTTTGGCGGCCACTAAACTATCAGGACGCCATTAGGCAGCTGGGGTTAAAGGGGTTGTCCATTATTAGAAAAACATGGCTGTTTTATTCCAAAAACACCAGTCCTGTCCATGGGTTGTGCCTGGTATGGCTGCACAGTTCCATTGAAGTGAGTCAGTCTAGCGGTATCAAGAGCGTACACACTGAGTCGACGGAGCCGAAGATGGCACAGTACACCTCGCTTCACTGCACACGCTCTGCACATCATTCGCATGCCAGTGTGAGGCTACTTTCACACTTGTGTTCGGTGCGGATCCGTCTTGTATCTGCAGAGAAGAATCCGCACCGATAATGCAAACGCTTGTATCAGTGAAAACGGATCCGCAAGCAGCATTTTGGTGTCCGCCTCCAGAGCGGAATGGAGGCGTAACGGAGGAAAACTGATGCATTCTGAACGGATCCTTATCCATTCAGAATGCATTGGGGCTGAACGGATCCGTTTTGGGCCGCTTGTGAGATCCCTGAAACAGATCTCACAAGCGGACCCAGAAACGGCAGTGTGAAAGTAGCCTCATTAGAATAAACTGTCGGATATGAGTTTTCACAAAGTGAAAACTCAGCTCTCAAAAAGCTTTTATGCAGACGGATCTTCGGATCCGTCTGTATGAAAGTAACCGACGGCCATGGATCACGGACGCGGATGCCAATCTTGTGTGCATTCGTGTTTTTTCACGGACCCATTGACTTGAATGGGTCTGTGAACTGTTGTCCGTCAAAAAAATAGGACAGGTCGTATTTTTTTGACGGACAAGAAACACGGATCACGGATGCAGCTGCAAAACGGTGCATTTTCCGATTTTTCCACGGACCCATTGAAAGTCAATGGGTCTGTGAAAAAAAACGGAAAACGGCACAACGGCCACGGATGCACACAACGGTCATGTGCATGAGGCCTCAGGTATATCATCATTGGCTTCACCGGTGCATTGTGCATTGTCCTGGAGTAAGGGCTCATTCACACGAACATATTTTCTTCCGTTTCCATTCTGTTTTTTTACAGGTCCATATGCGGAATCATTCACTTCAATGGGTCGGTAAAAATGAACGGAAATGACTCCGTGTGCATTCCGTTTCCGTTTGTCTGCATGGCTGTTCCCCAGAAAAATTTTGCGGACGAGGACAGGCATTGTTACAATGGATCCGCAAAAGAAACTGATGCAACACGGATTTCACACAGATGTCATCCATTGTTTTGCGGACCGCAAAATACATACAGTCGTGTGCATGAGCCCTAAGTTTGAATTTTCTTTACTTTCTTTTTTCGGGGACAGATGGCTTACTGGGAGCTTTTTGGGGGCATAAGTGGCCGCCAAACCAGGTGACAGGTTTCCTCTAATACAAAACTGTGGCTCGGACTTCTGCCGCAAAAAAATAATATAAAAATCAATTACACAAAGCGAACAATCCCTAATCGGTTCCTCAGTAGCGAAGACCAAGTGCAGAAGTAGCAGAGCTGAATTTGTCTTTCAGCTCTACTCTTCTGTTCATTGACTAAGGCTACTTTCACATTAGCGGCAGCCTTCTCCGGCGGGGGAACAGCCTGCCGGATCCGTGCTGCTGCTAGTATGTCCGCTCCGGCCCCATTGACTATAATGCGGGTGGGCCGGAGGTCTGGCCGCAGCACGGCAAACATGCTAAAACGACCATTCCAGCCGCCTATCGGCATGTTTGCCGTGCTGCGGCCGGACCTCCGGCCCACACCCATTATAGTCAATGGGAGCAGACCTCCGGCGGCACGGCGCACTAGCGGCAGCACGGATCTGGAACAGCCTGCCGCTAGTGTGAAAGTAGCCTAATTCTATCTCCGGTTTAACCACTGGTAAGTTATGTTAAGTTTATTAACTTACTCAACTCTGCTACATTGTTCCTTTTTCAATGAGCAGACAACAGGGAGAATCCCTTTAAAATCCAGCAGAATTTCCCAGAGACACTGCCAGGATCATTAAAAAAACATCCCCTTCCTGTGCCAGCCCACCATGCGTATTCTGTACGCCAGTGCCTCCTAAGCACCAAACTAATGAATGTAATAAAATGTTTTTATTGTTATTTTAGCTGCGATCTAATGCTTGATTAAAACCGACCTGACCACTGTAAGTCTTCATTATTTGCATTTGTTGCTTACTTCCAAGGCATTTTATTAGCTTTGCTTATTAATGGTATTTTCTAAAAGCAATGCGTATGCAGAATGGCAGAACTGACCATGAGCGGCGCAGAACCTGTTCATAGAAAGCCCATAGAATACAGCGGGTGAGACTTCTCTGTCCAGGGTTCGCTTTATAGTATAGATTGGAACGTGGATTGTATCTCCACCACAGTCATCGTGTGACCACAGCGACAGCTGAATTTAAAAAATTACTCTATGGGTACTGTCAACTGTCAGTATATAGTATCATAAAGCATACCCATGAAACAATTTACTGTTATCCTTGGTATTGCAATTGGAAGTTCATAAAAGCATATTGTTCATGGTAATGGAAATATTAAGAGGAAACCCAAGACACTTTGTTTTCTTGAAGTGTCCTCATCTTAGGGTAAGAGCTGCTGAGACCTTGCCGCAAAGCAGAAATGTGATTTAATAGATGCATAATTGCAAGGCTAAAGGCTATGTTGCGGAGAGGCTGACCTTACCCTAGTGCAGAGCAGTATAATAGAGATTAAACTATTCACCAGTCTTAACTTCAGCCATATATTTCTATCTGAAATGAGACAACCACAGCAGCTGATTTGGGTGACCACCATGTCCACCATAACCCAATTCTCCTGGAGTACTGAAGAACAAATCTGCCTAGTACAGTGGTTATCTGATGAATACTGTACGGAATTAGATACATTTGCATTCAAGACCAGGATTGGACTGGTCCTTCGGAAAATCAGAGGATCCTCTAGTGGCCCTGAAACAATGTATCCCTAACACTATGAGAAAAGGGCTCCTTGGTACCACCAAAGAAAACTATTCTTGAGGCCCAACCGCTATATAATCAATAAAGTCTAATAGTTTTTTAATCAAAGAAATAGACCCGAGTTGACAAGTACACCATTTGAAGTTGACTTTGGAGCCACTAGAGTCTATTTCTTGTGGGTTGGTTCACAAATCACTTATTTGACCTTAATAATGCCACTCTGTGGTCTGATGCTGCTGCCACCTCCACACTATGTCACCTTGCCACTCTGTGGTCTCCTGATGCTGCTGCCACCTCCACACTATGTCACCTTGCCACTCTGTGGTCTCCTGATGCTGCTGCCACCTCCACACTATGTCACCTTGCCACTCGGTGGTCTCCTGATGCTGCTGCTACCTCAACACTATGTCACCTTGCCACTCTGTGGCCTCCTCATGCTGCTGCTGCCACCTCCACACGAAGTCATTGGGCCACTCTGTGGACTTCTCATGCTGTTCCCAGCCTCCCCACTTCATGACTGGGCCACTATTTAGCCTTTTTTGCCTGGTTGACATCATCATTTATTTGACCCTTCTTCTGGTCTGTCAGAAGGAAGGAAAAATGAGACACACAACGGATCCTGTCTGTGTAGCAGCTGTAAGGCCTGTATGGTCCCATCAGAATTGGCTTATGATTTGGTAGCCAAAAGCAGGAGTGGGTACAAAACACAGAAGACATGCAAATATTCCATTCACGTGTCATCTCTGTTTTGGATCCACTCCTGTATTTTTATATTTTTGCATTAGCAATACTGATGGATTACTGACTAAATGCTGACCGAGTGAAGGCGGATGCTCCACAGACAGGATCCGTTTTTTGGGGGGTTATTGTTCTGACGGATCAGAGGAAGGGCAAATAATCAGTGACGTCAACACAAACTTACTGCTGACACCCTCTCCACTCTGTCCGGGGGCTCTCCTTGTATAAGTGTTTAATAGAACAGGTTCTGTAGTTATCTATGTGGAATCAGATGACGACGGTGTAAAAGAAGTGCGCTTCTTCACGCTACAGTAGGATCTTGGGCCTCTGCACGGTTCTTTATACCTGGTGCTAACCTCGACCTGTAAGGCTGAGTTCACACTTGAGTTATTTGGTCAGTCTTGGCCCCGTAACTACCCAAATAAGTGAAGTGTGCAGTGATTCTAAGAGCGACGCCTGTCATCTGCAAGTCATACTGACTCACAGTATTATTTCACTACCACAGCAGACTCCCTATGTGTGTTACTGCAAGGCACAGTGTTCTACACCACTATACAGGCTCTCTGCAGCCAGGAAATAGCCGTTTAACGCGATTTGCCACAAATTAATTCGGATCGAATCGTTTCAGAAAATTCGGCGGGCCGACTGAATCAATTTTTTTCGAAATTCGCTCATCTCTGGTAATGAACAGCACGGCTAAGTAGCCCGCAGCTGCCTTTCATTTAACTAATGAAGACCGCACTGTATAGTCAATCTGCATTATTAATGGCCGCGCGGCAACTTTAATATCGCTGCTCGGCCACAATCCGACCAGATCACGACCGTGCCATGTGGTCGTACCCTACATGGGTAGGGTGCATTCACTGGTGGGTCTGGTCAATTCCCCAAATTTACCTGGTAAGTATGCCATAGTAACAGGAAGATGTCATGGCCTCTACTGGTTCCCACTCTCCCTAGGCCCCATAGATCCGTTTCTATGGTATGAGCGCATTCGATTTCTTAACATTGCTACTTACGATCCCTATACTGGTGTTTCTCTCGTTCTATCCACTACTCTTAGGACATAATCACTCCTTGCCTGTCACCTCTTTGATTCATGCCCATCACAGGAGGCAATTGACCTGTCCATATTAGCAGCGGAACAGCAGTAGCCAGTAACTGAACAGGTCTGCGCCAAGGTTTTCCTGGAATAAAAGGTTATAATGTCCTAGGCTATAAGAAATGTATAGTCTGAAAAGAACATTTTCACTCAATCAATCAATAGCGGAGAGTGGTGACAATAGACTGTCCGGCATTAATCCTCAGCATCATCATTCACAGAGGACAGGTGTCTGTCTTCAACTGGATCACAAGCCAAGTTTGGAAATAATGTAATACAGTAGAGCAGCTGCAGTGCGTACTGTTGTGTCTACCACCAGGAAACAACAGCATGAGGGTGTACTGGGATATACTGGTGGCGTATAATGTAAACATAGTGGTTACTGGCACATTACTGAGCATAATGTCAATTTTGAAGATATTAAGCAAATGACAGAGAATGATACACTTGCTAATTATCTTGGAGACTTGAATGGCTTGGCAACTAAGTAGTGTATAGAGAAGATTGTGGACCTCATACCAAAGATCAAACTGGGGCCCACCTTATGGTATTGGACTTTGTCACCAAGTACAGAAGGGTCTGGTTTTTGTTTCCCTTTTTCACTCCCTTTCTCCCAGGAAAACTATGAACATGTCTGTTTCTGTGACCTCTGGTACAACTCCTTACCCCAGAGAGGAGTCTTCTACAAGTTCTTCCAATCTATTGTAAAAACATACTGGGTGGAGAGAATGGCACGTTGCACCATCGGTCAGTTCCCTCAAATTTGTTTGCTCATGTTGGCTGGACCAAGGATCTACAAATTGTTACCCTACCCATGGTCACGGGGGATGAGGCCAGAGCTTGGTGCAGTCTCTCCTGTGGGACCCATATCAATTCTAGGGATATTGCCTTTATGGTACGTACATTTTTGGTTGCTAACACAACTAGATGAAGACCTTTTGGAAAAACTTTGGCCGAAATATTTTGCTCTGCTACAGCCCCTAAGGAAGCCATAGGAGCAAAAACTGCCAAATTCAATGAATTTGTACTGTAGGCCGTACTTCTTCAGGAGAAATTGGCCAAATGCTCCTTTGGCTAACAGCTGTTCCTTCTGACTCCTCCAAACCCATTCACACTCAGTTCTGCCTAGGATGTGTTCACGGCTGCTAGACAACTAATGACAAATGTTGAAATTCAACATGCCCAATCCTTCTTTCTTCCAAGATCAACTGTTGAGGGATAGGGAGGCTGCACACACCAAAACATACCGTATTGGCTAGTTGTCTGGCCCTGCCGAAAGTTCAGGTAACCTTGCTTTAATGTGTATGGCCACCTGCATCCCCTGCTGATAGTTGTCCCAAGTCATGGGTAGTAGAGACCTTTGATGACTTGTCCATTTTGTTTCTCCTAGATCCCAGGTTTCTTGGTCTCCAGCATGGGTAATAGATGCTTGGTACTTGAAGCAATTGCAGAACTAGATGTGTCCTTCTTTACCTTTCTTGCAAAAACTGATTGTTACACTACATTATTCTGTCTAGTATCGTGAGGATGATGGTCTCTCAGCATTCATCTTGAGATATCTTGAGACAAAGGAGAAGGTAAGGAAGCACACGTTGCATGCTTGCAATCACCCTGCTTCCTAGATACCCAAAAGACATACATGTACAGAGTAAACCAGCATGGTTCTGCAATATCTGAAAGAATCAATCCATATTGTAGTTCTTGCATTCTATTCATGAGATCCAGGAGAAACAGAATATAAAAAACTACAGTATAATGTAAAGTCCAACCCAGAATGAGAGGGTTGGATATTGCTATATTTCTAGGTCGAAAACAGTGAAAATGAACTAGCAACATGAATTTCCTTTCATTATGCCTTCAGTTTAAAGGGTTTGTGTCATGAAACATTCTACATTTTACAAACCAGCCCCTGGATCTGAATACTTTTGTATTTGCATGTAATTTAAAATTTTGTATAACCAGTGAGCTATTCAATAAAATGTATCTGTATGGCGCCACCTGCTGTTTGTTATTTTCCTTATTTTCTGTCCGTCTCACTGAGCTGGTCGAACGTGCTCAGTTGAAATCTTCAGCTGCCATCAGCCATATGTTCTGTTAGAAGCTGTGTCAGTTACAGGGAGAGAGCTGCAGCAGAAAGGACACGCCTCTGAGCTGCAGCAGAAAGGACACGCCCCTGAGCTGCAGCAGAAAGGACACGCCCCTGAGCTGCAGCAGAAAGGACACACCCCTGAGCTGCCAGGCTGAAGATAATCTGTCAGAGCAATTGGAGCAGTGAATGTGGAGATCTCTGGACCCATGTGAGATACAGCGCTGGTTCTAGAAAGGTATTGCCATGCTCTATATGGTGTCTGATTTTAATTTTTTGCAAGAATCATAATAAAACCCCTTTAAGGGGGTCTCCGTGTTTCTCCCTCTGTCTTCTTAATACAAGGACTACATCCTTCATTTCATAAACCTAGGTTCTAATCATGATGATGCGGTAATACACTACCTGCAAAACCTGCAATTTACCACAGAAAGGGCACTATATGGCGACAATATAATTACTGGAGGGATTTCTACCGTCATTGCAAATACTGGGTTTTAATTCCGGTCGCATAGAATTTTATTTTAGAGAACACGAAGCAAAGAAGGAAGAATTCAATTCAGAACCCTCTGCCAACGACACGGCCACGGCACCAGATACTACTGCAATCTCTCAACGTGGCACCCGTGCCCAATGCCTGAGGATACAAAGGCCTTCACATCCATAAGGTGCAGACTGAATCCCGTCCAGCTCTCCCATAATCCTCTCCTTTCTAAAAGCAGCAATTGGCAAGCGGGAACTCTCTGGTTATTCATTAAATTCCCCTAAATTTGACGATTTTCTTCGTTATAAAGTGGCCGGGCTCGCCAGCCGTAATCTCATTAAAAAGCTGAGCAGGGTGGCTATAATTCAGTTGGCTGTTCCCATTGCTTCCCCTGTCATACTGACCTACATGACCTGGACTGTCTTCAGCTATGCGGCTGATATCTTACACAAATTCCAGTAAGCCATTAAAGAAAATCTCACTCGCATATATTACGGGCTGGAAGCTGTAGGCAGCCGTCACTTCCTTGGCACGCAGGCATGCCGGGGCGGCATAAGGGTGCTTTAGCGGTATGCTGCGGTTGGTATTGGAGCTGCCAAGTTACAAATGTAATTCATTTTGGACCCTGCAGTGTAAAGGAACGTCTGGATAGCAGCAAGAAGTCCGAAAATTACAAAATCGAAAATAGCGCGACACAGCGAGCGCCAAGCAGCAGACACATATGCTATATCTCAGTACACTAAGTAACGGGAATAGAGGTTATAAATATAGCACCGTAGGATTTTTCAGACGCAGTAGAGTTGAGTTTACTGTAGTACAACTCATAGTGATCATTTTTAAGGGGTTATTCAGGATTTTGGGCTATCTGATCGGTGGGGGTCCGACTCTCGACACCCCCACCTTTCAGCTGTTTGAACAGGCCGAGGCGTTCCAACCAAGCACAGCGCCACACATTGAATAGTGGTTGTGCTTGGTATTACAGGTCATTCCCATTCACTTGAATAAGACTGAGCTGCACCTAGGACACGCAACCGATGAATGGGACGTCACTGGCCTAGGAAAGGGCTGCAGCACTTAAAGGGGTATTCCAGTTAGATTAAAAGGGTTGGCCACCCTAAGTATCAAAAATCCAAAGTGCCCCAGAGAATAGCCAAAACCAAAGTGACATTTTTCTAACCTGTTCACCATGACGCGTTTTCCTGACCAGCTGTGTGGGAGGAGTAGCGGTAAAGTGAAAGTGAAAATCCCAGCATGCATTGCAGCAAGCATGTTCAGAGGAGCAGTCACATGACATCCCCGCCCACCTGTGTTTCCATAGAGACAAGAGCCCCTCAGATAATATCAATAAGGGTCCATTCACACATCCGCAAAATGGGTCCGCATCTGTTCGGACCCATTCATTTTTAATGGGGCCGGAACGTGCTATCCGAATACGCATTTGCGGATCCGCACTTCCTTTCCGCAAAAATATAGAGCATGTCCTATTCTTGTCCGCAATTGTGGACAAGAAAAGGCATTTTCTATGAGAGTGCCGGCGAAGTGCGGTCCGCAAAATGCGGAACGCACATTGCCGGTGTCCACGTTTTGAGGATCCGTAATTTGCGGATCCACAAAACACATACGGACAGTGAATAACTGCTGTACAGACATAGCAATAGAAGGAAGGCCCCAGTCCCAGCAGCACACAGGAATATGATGCTAATGTATCATACATATGTTACTGGGGGGGAGGGGCCCTGTTCATAAACTTGCTGTGGGGCCCGGTCATTTTTAGTTGCACCATTGGATGTAAGCCATGAACAGAATGGGGGAGATTTATCATTTCACTTGTTTCTGAAAAGTGGCGTTAGAAAGTTGCAAACTATGGGCCAGATTTATCATTCGCTCAAGTCAGAATAATGGAGTGAAAAAGTCGCAATATTTTGCGCAATCGCTTAAACTGCGCAAAAATTTTCGACTTTTATTGGCACTGCACTATGACCGCCAGTTTTCTGAAAGTGGGCGTGTTTTCTTATGTAAATTAATCTCTAGACAGAATTACTATTGCGACTATTTAAAAAGTCGCAAAAAAGTCGCAAAAAAATGCGCAATTTCACTCCAGTGAGGACCATGCTTATCTTATGCGACTTTTTAATAGAACATGCGACTTTTTCGTAAAGATGTGCGACTTTTGTAAAGCTGCTTACTGACGGATAAACTGCTACCGTCAAACCACATTTATTACAGTCTTAAAGGGCCGATCATAAATCTGACTTGGCTAAAACTGACTTTAGCCATATGTTAAAGTGGAGTGAGCTGTCAGAGTAATGATAAATCTGGCCCTATGTGTTTTTAACTGTGCCTTTAAAAAAAAAAAGGGGGCGTGACAATGGACGGGAGGGGGCGTGACC
This sequence comes from Bufo bufo, assembly GCF_905171765.1. Classification (NCBI taxonomy): domain Eukaryota; kingdom Metazoa; phylum Chordata; class Amphibia; order Anura; family Bufonidae; genus Bufo; species Bufo bufo. Next base: position 750,165,298 of record NC_053389.1, on the reverse strand, counting down.
AGTTGCCCCAACAAATTTATGTTAATTTCCGCCAGTTCTCTGACTCAAATGAATCCTGAAATCCCCGGCAGCTCTGAGCCGTCATAGGTTTCTGTTTAGGCGCACGGACGGCCATAGGAGGGGGCTGTTGAGCGGGGGGGCTGCTTTGTTGCACAAGAGCTCTGATGAATAAACTTGTACAAATCGATCTGCTCACAGAGAGGAGCCTCCTGTCTGTTATCACACGACTAAGGCGACGTTCACACTAGCGTTAGCAGGGTCCGTGCTAACGCTAGCCCACGAGTGCTGCCGGAAGTCCGCTCCGGCCCCATTCACATTCACTGATGCCCAGCACACAGTGTTTTTTCTCCGACCGCCTCTCGGCATGTTTGCCGTGCTGCGGCTTCATCTCCGACCTGTCCCCATTAAAGTGAATGGGGCCGGAGCAGACTTCCGGAGGCACTCGTCGGCTACTGTTAGCCCGGATCACTGTATACAGTGTACAGGGGGTCACGGATCTCTATATGCAGTGGTGGGGGTCACATATCACCATATACAGTGTGCAGGAAGAAGAGGGCACACAATTATAGACGGTGAGACCAGTGACTACTGCTATAACTGACCTCAGCCATACTGACAGCTCACAAGGGGTTAAAGCTCCTGAACTCTTGGTCTGGCTGTAATATCCATGTCTGTGATAAGAACATAGGGCAGAGGGGCCATAAACAGCACAGACACTGGGGCTGCTCACAGTTTGTGGTCCACAGCGCTGCCCTGGCTCTGCTACATCATCACATGTTGGCAGGATCCTCTCAGTAAAGGGGAAACGGAGGGGGCAGAGCCTGCAGTCAGATCAGCCATCACAGCTTCTCCTCAGTCTCCCTAACAAGTGTCCCTTCTAAGCCCCTCCAGCCCTGCACAGCCAGGAGTGCCAGTCACAGAGGGAAAGCACTTCTGCTACAAGCAGGGTGCTTTAGGACCCAGGGAGCATCACACTCCTTCAGAGAGCAGGACAGGAGGGGGCGTGGTGAGAGCAGGACAGGAGGGGGCGTGGTGAGAGCAGGACAGGAGGGGGCGTGGTGAGAGCAGGACAGGAGGGGGGTGGTGAGAGCGGGACAGGAGGGGGCGTGGTGAGAACAGGACAGGAGGGGGCATGGTGAGAACAGGACAGGAGGGGGCGTGGTGAGAGCAGGACAGGAGGGGGGGTGGTGAGAGCAGGACAGGAGGGGGCGTGGTGAGAGCAGGACAGGAGGGGGTGTGGCGAGAGCAGGACAGGAGGGGGCGTGGTGAGAGCAGGACAGGAGGGGGCGTGGTGAGAGCAGGACAGGTGGGGGCGTGGTGAGAGCAGGACAGGAGGGGGGGGTGGTGAGAGCAGGACAGGAGGGGGCGTGGTGAGAGCAGGACAGGAGGGGGCGTGGTGAGAACAGGACAGGAGGGGGCGTGGTGAGAGCAGGACAGGAGGGGGTGGTGAGAGCAGGACAGGAGGGGGCGTGGTGAGAGCAGGACAGGAGGGGGCGTGGTGAGAGCAGGACAGGTGGGGGCGTGGTGAGAGCAGGACAGGAGGGGGGGTGGTGAGAGCAGGACAGGAGGGGGCGTGGTGAGAGCAGGACAGGAGGGGGGCGTGGTGAGAGCAGGACAGGAGGGGGCGTGGTGAGAGCAGGACAGGAGGGGGCGTGGTGAGAGCAGGACAGGTGGGGGCGTGGTGAGAGCAGGACAGGAGGGGGGGTGGTGAGAGCAGGACAGGAGGGGGCGTGGTGAGAGCAGGACAGGAGGGGGCGTGGTGAGAGCAGGACAGGAGGGGGCGTGGTGAGAGCAGGACAGGAGGGGGCGTGGTGAGAGCAGGACAGGAGGGGGCGTGGTGAGAGCAGGACAGGAGGGGGCGTGGTGAGAGCAGGACAGGAGGGGGCGTGGCGAGAGCAGGACAGGAGGGGGCGTGGCGAGAGCAGGACAGGAGGGGGCGTGGTGAGAGCAGAACAGGAGGGGGCGTGGTGAGAGCAGGACAGGAGGGGGCGTGGTGAGAGCAGGACAGGAGGGGGCGTGGTGAGAGCAGGACAGGAGGGGGCGTGGCTGCCAATAGCAGGAAAACCAGGCAGATCTGCTTAAGAAGATATATTAGTAAGTGTAATATCTCCCTACTTTCTTTATAGTTTTAATAAGTGCTAACAGAGTGGACAACCCCTTTAAGTTATCTCCTATCCGCAGCGGTAGTTCCCCCACTGTACCCCCTGCAGCTCCCCTGAAATAAACAGAGCAGGCGTTCCCGCATGCACTTGGCCACTCCATTAATTTCTATATCTGAATACAGCGCTTGGCTGTCTCCGGAATTCCCAATGAAATGAATGGAGCGGCCACATGCATTTCAGGGGGGGGGGGGGGGGGGGGGGGGGGCTGCAGGGGGTACGGGGCCCCATTCTCCTAAACAGGTGGGGGTTCTACCACTGGGACCTCCACTATCTCAGAGTTATCCCCTATCCTGTGGATAGGGGATAACTTAATCCAGTGTTTCCCAACCAGTGTGCCTCCAGATGTTGCAAAACTACAACTCCCAGCATGCCCGGACAGCCAAAGGCTGTCCGGGCATGCTGGGAGTTTTAGTTTTGCAACAGCTGGAGGCACACTGGTTGGGAAACACTGACTTAATCTAACTGGAATAGCCCTTTAAGGGAGCACCGAGGCCTCAACTAATCAGTAGGGGTGTTGGGAGTCGGACCCCATCGATCAGATATTAATGACCTATCCTGAGGATGGATCCATGCATGCCCTGTCTTGCAACTTATTAAAAGAGCACCTGTCAGCAGGATCAACCCTATTAAAGCAGACAGGGTTGATCCTGGTTGGTGCACACTGTATATACAGTTTTTCGTACAGAAAGTAACACAATGATAGGGAACTTAGTCGGTGAGCGATTAAAGCGCTGCAGAATATGTGGGCTTTATATAATTAAGTAATACATTTAAAAAAAAATACAGAAAGTTAATGTATAATGAAAAAAGTGATGCAGTTTACGCAAAACTCTACCGTGCATCTCAATATCTCACCCATTTCAAGTTCTCTCCTTGTTGCCAGTGAATGGAAACCATATCAATGACATCCAGAGCCCGTCTTGATCATGTCCAGCTATTACAAATGCAGCAACCCCTCTTGTAACGAGCATCACATCAGAACAAGAATCACTGACAGCAAGCAGAGATCCTGAAGATGACATTCATTCTACAATGTGTAACTAATCTCTCAGATGATCCATTGGCTGAATCTTGATCTAAATGGGATTTTGATCTTGAATATTAAAGGATCGGGACGGTTCGGTCTGGAAATCTCAAAAATCCGGTCAAATGAGTATAAAGCCTCGTTTCACACATCAGTGTTTGGTCAGTGATTTCCATCAGTGATTGTGAGCCCAAACCAGGATTGGAGCCTCCACAGAGATAAGGGATAAGGGAAAGATCTGCACCTGTTCTGTGTTCAGAGCCGCACCTGGTTTTGGATGGAAATCACTGACCAAACACTGACTGTGTGAATGAGGCTTAAACTGTCGGCTAAGCAGTCTCTACCGGTGCAAATGTAGCAGAGCTGAACTGGTCATGAATTATCCAGTTACCGTCCATTTATGTGAAAACGCATGAAGAAATCACAATGAACGGCACAAATTCAGCGGAATGAATGAACAGGCAAATAGGATTAGATGGCGACCATTGTGATGCTAAACCCTATCAAGCTTATTATCTGTGGCTCTCCGTGTCGCGATACGCCAGCCTATCCTCCTACATACGGAGACCGCGCTCTACAATGGGCTCCACAAGGCTCTCCTTATCCTTTTTGAAGAGTTTGCAGCTGTATAAACTGTTTAATTATGAATTAGTCGATCTTAACTTATCGCTGCTCAGCAGAGCTTGGCCAGCCGGCGCATCCGCTGGTAATTCCCTCTGCCTGGAAACAAGATCTGTCCCCATCTATTTAAAGATGACTGCCAGCCAAAAAAAAAAAAAGCCTCATTTCATAAGACAACAAACGGCGGGACGTTCATTAAAGAAGAGAGGTCTCCGCTCATAATCAAGTAGGTGAGGAGGTATCGGTTCGGCGTTGTATTAGAATCCCCTCCAGAACGTCTGCACCGTCTTGCCCCGGTGGAGAACGTCTGGCATCATCTCAAGTCATTACTGTTCTATCAGCTTCCCCTCCCCTGCTGAATTCTTAAACAGACGTTTGCATTATGGGAGATAAAGAGCAGGATTTTCTCTGCTCACAGAGTGTACCGGAGAAATATTACATCCCGCGTCCCCCCGGGGTCTATTTATTTATTGTTAAATAGCGCTAAAATTCAATTTAGCGCAGCATGTCTGATGGTAGTAGAGAGACAACGCTGGCCGGCGAGGGAATCCCGGCAGCGGCGGGCTGGCTCGGCACCATCCTTGTGCATTGATACGTTGTTCATACATTGGTGTTTACCTGTTCTCATCGCGAGATTCTCCTTATCATCGTACAAAGGGCGAGCCAGGAAAAAAAAAAAATCAGGGCTTGGTGATTTTAGAGCGTGTCGTGTTTTGAAAGCGAATCACGACACGATCTGGTAAATCAATCTGGGATAGTTGTTTCTCGGCTCCTAGAATTTAACCCTTATCACTTTCTGAGTCCTCACTTAAAGGGGTTGTCCTTCTTCAGCAAATGGCATTTATCATGTAGAGAAAGTTAAAGGGGTTGTGTCATCTCAGACAATGGGGGCGTATCGCTATGATATGCCCCCATTGTCTGATAGGTGCGGGACCCGCTCCTTTCTTTAAAATGAAGCCTAACACGAGGCCGGCAAAGTGATGGTCAGCGGTGCCAGGTCCTACCACCACCACCGTGCCTATTTTCGGAATCCCCATAGAAATGAATGGGAGTGCACCACTCTTGCATGGCCACCGCTCCCATTCATTTCTATGGGGTCAACGGAAATAGCCAAGCCAGTTCTCGGCTATTTTTGCTGGCTCCATAGAAATGAATGGAGGGCAGCAGAGCATGTGTGGGGAGCCCTTCGGGACTTTGCCAGCTCCGTTTACAAGATAGGTGCAGGTTCCACAGGTGGGACCCACACCTATCAGACAATGGGGGCATATCCTAGCTATCCCACCTGCCCTCCCCTTCCCTTCTTAGAATCACTACAGGGGCCTGCACACACTGTGAGGCTACCCTGGTTAACAATCCTTTTTTATACAGTGTTCCACCCAAGTGGGGCACACAGCCAATCATGTGTGCTCCCACTTGGTCTGGCCACTCATTGATGCAACAGAGATGATGACTGGAACTCAGCATCTTCCAGAGCCACAGCCTCACCACATTGGGCAGCCACCAGCTTTCCCAATAAACATAAAATGCAGAAATAACTCATATAACTATCCCATTATCTTCTTACATGTCAGGTGAGAGTCTGGAGGTACCCATACATATTAGATGGCCATCTGGTCCTTCTAAAATCTGCAGGTTCAGGTGATATACATCTACCATGTATGTCCAGCTTAAAGGGGTTATCCAATATCATAAACAGCCCCCACCATGTGCCGGCCCCTCAGCGTAACGCACGATGCTATGGAGTCTTGTTCCCGCCTGCCATTGGCTGTTCCCCCCCGACACCGGATGTTTTCATCCATGTACATGGAGAAGCAGCAACAGCAGTGCGGGGACCAGGAGCGGCACATGGAGCGGGGAGTGAGGTAAGTATATTCCCTCTGAGGGGCCCGGTATATGGGAGGGCTGTTTATGATATTGGATAACCCCTTTAAGGCCTCATGCGTAAACTGTGTTTATATAAACCACACTATCTGCACAATAACTTCCATGTGTACTCCACATTTTTCTCACTCATATCAACAGAAATAACTATTTTCATCTGGAGAGAGAGACCCATAGGTAATTCTCCACTGGAAAATAGACATACAAGCCAGTTCTCCTTCCCAAAGAACAAGAAACTGAGTATCTTAAGAAAAAAAACTGCCCCGGTCAGCTGAGTGGCCTTTGTCAGGGCTTGGGGTGCTCTTTCTCATTAGGTAAACCACCTGGTATGGTGGAGGAGTATTGTAGTCAACACTGCTCTGTATTTCTGGGTAAAAATATATGCAAATTAGCATATCTTATTTCTAGTGGCATCAGATAGGCTTAGTGTTCTTTAATTTTGGAAGAAAAGCCTAAGTAAGCTTAAAGAAAATCCTAAATATCTATCCCAGCTTTCCTTTATGAAAAACTACTGATTAAACAGTTTGAGGCTACAACCAAGGGAAGCCTGGTGTCAAGCATGTATGTTTATGTGGGGACCAAGATTGGCTGACAGAAATCTTGTATATGGCTGGCCTTAGGCACCAAAGTCCTTGTTTGTGAAGGGGTTACATATATTATACCAATGAAATGGGTTTTCAATGTTGACAATATTGATGTCCTATTGTAAGGTGGAGGTAGCAACCACCAAGGATATGCTTCCACCAAAAAGGAGCTTAACTACCTGGCAGTGCTGAAGAGAGAGAGACAGACCCCCCAGCTTTTGAGGTTACGATCATAGAGAGAGAGAGGGGGGAAGGGGGGCCGAGTGATCTAGCTAGGAACTAATGGTCGCTTCTTTACCCTTGTGAGTGAGGCAAGCTGAACCATGTCAGCCAGATGATGGTGTCCAGAATCTCAACCTGAGACTGAGAATAGCCAGTTTGGACGAGTGATGTGGCCAAGCAGGTTAGGAATCCACGGTGAACCATTGCCATCCTATTGTAAATGCTTGCAACCTCCATACATTCAAACCTAGAGAATTAAACTAATTTGTTTTTAGTTTGGACAGTCCCAGTCTTTTGTCTCGTTTGTGGTGCACCAGGTTTTGCACCAGGAAGCTTACTCATTTGAGGACCATACACTGTCCTTAGGATATAGTGTGAAGGTGTATAGATGGTTGTAAACAATGAAGAGGCCACAGTGCCACGACCCCTACAAGAAGTTGACCAATGGAGGTGCCGAGAGTTGGACACCAACGGATGCAGAAGACCTAATGATACATCATCAATATTGTAAACCCCAAAAACTCCTTTAAAATTGATGTTCTAGTCGGAATTGTGCCTCATTGTGCAGCTTTGTAAAAGTCACACAGTATGCTTCAAATATTGACATTCTTATGAACATGAATATCCTACATCCAAATTCTTCATGAATATTACAACGTCTAATGGGCAGGACGGTAAGGGGAACATTTTCTAGCATTAAACGCATTACTGAGTAGGTGGTAGCTTTCTGTCTGCTGGTATTGTCAAGGACTGCAGTCACAGCACAAGGCTCTTGCTGCTTCTATCCTTGGTGCTCTGCATATTTTCTACTTTAGCTGCATTAAAAACCACATGCAGGGGACATACAAGGAAAGTCTAAATGGTGGATTTCCATTATTAAGAAATAAATATTGGTTGATGAAGGCTTTCAAAAGTACTTATGTATCTAGAAGTGAATGCATAGCACAATGAGGGTGAGCTGCCAGCAAACATTTTTATGTCACAAATGGGGTAGAATGACCTGCCTCGTTCTAAATAAAGTGCTGTGAATGAGACATAAGAACAGATAAGAGAACTGTGGTAGAGTATAATTTTACAACGTACTCCTATGTATACAGGGTGGGCCATTTATATGGATACACCTTAATAAAATGGGAATGGTTGGTGATATTAACTTCCTGTTTGTGGCACATTAGTATATGTGAGGGGGGAAACTTTTCAAGATGGGTGGTGACCATGGCGGCCATTTTGAAGTCGGCCATTTTGAATCCAACTTTTGTTTTTTTTAATAGGAAGAGGGTCATGTGACACATCAAACATATTGGGAATTTCACAAGAAAAACAATGGTGTGCTTGGTTTTAACGTAACTTTATTCTTTCATGAGTTATTTACAAGTTTCTGACCACTTATAAAATGTGTTCAATGTGCTGCCCATTGTGTTGGATTGTCAATGCAACCCTCTTCTCCCACTCTTCACACACTGATAGCAACACCGCAGGAGAAATGCTAGCACAGGCTTCCAGTATCCGTAGTTTCAGGTGCTGCACATCTCGTATCTTCACAGAATAGACAATTGCCTTCAGATGACCCCAAAGATAAAAGTCTAAGGGGGTCACTGGATATGCGAAATTTCTACATGATGATGTGTTTCCCTCTTTATGCACTGAAGCTGGCACGTTCCCTGAGTTTTTCCAGCAAGATGGTGCACCACCACATTATGGGTGTCAGGTCCGAGCATTCCTAGATGAACAGTTTCCTGGAAAGTGGATTGGTCGTCGTGGGCCAGTTGAATGGCCCCCAAGGTCTCCCGATCTGACCCCCTTCGATTTTTATCTTTGGGGTCATCTGAAAGCAATTGTCTATGCTGTGAAGATACGAGATGTGCAGCACCTGAAACTACGGATACTGGAAGCCTGTGCTAGCATTTCTCCTGCGTTGTTGCTATCAGTGTGTGAAGAGTGGGAGAAGAGGGTTGCATTTACAATCCAACACAAAGGGCAGCACATTGAACACATTTTATAAGTGGTCAGAAACTTGTAAATAACTCATGAAAGAATAAAGTTACGTTAAAACCAAGTACACCATTGTTTTTCTTGTGAAATTCCCAATAAGTTTGATGTGTCACATGATCCTCTTCCTATTGAAAAAACAAAGGTTGGATTCAAAATGGCCGACTTCAAAATGGCCGCCATGGTCACCACCCATCTTGAAAAGTTTCCCCCCTCACATATACTAATGTGCCATAAACAGGAAGTTAATATCAGCAACCATTCCTATTTTATTAAGGTGTATCCATATAAATGGCCCACCCTGTACTATGTGGAAATAGACGTTATGCCTTACAAGTACATGTATAAGTATTAAGGCACAGCATGAAGCTCATTTACCAAGTTATACCAGGGCCCACCACAAGCCGGCAATAACTTTCCATTTCCAATGTTACAACCAGGAAATGATTTATATACTGGGATAATTCTGTATACAACTGGCATGATCACGGGCATAAATATACAAAGTTCTCTGTATAATAAAGTTCTGCTGTTCTGTAGGACACCTATGTGACGTAGCCACTTCTGTACTCTCTATATAGTTACACCACTGAATAAGTCTATATAGTTGCAGATTTTCACATTGTAAATTCTAGAGCTATATAATATATAATATTTTAATGGCAGATAGATAATCAAGAGCCTTTCTGTCCGATTGGAGGAATTTTACTACAAACTAATATTATCATCAGATGCACAAACCTTGGTGGCCACAGGTTCCACAGTGGACAATGACATATCATACAGGAATCTATGTATATTGTAACATACTGTAGATCATGGGTAGAGATTAGTGTTGATCGAGCACCAAAGTGCTCGGGTATTCTGTCCGAACACATCGGGATGCTCGAGTGCTCTACCGAGCACCCAAGTATAATGGAAGTCAATGGGAAAACCCAAGCATTAAACCAGACACCCCCTGCTCTGAAGAGGGGAGAGTGCCTGGTTCATAGAAAAAGGTCAGAAATTGATGGAAACACTACCGAAATGGTTCGGGAACAGCTTGGGGAAGAGGTCTGGATGCATCTTGTACACCCAGGTCGCTGCTGGGAACGATGAGTAGTACGCCACTCTTACAGATTGACAATAATACGCACAAAACCGAAGATCAATTTTAGAGGAAAAATTGTTAGGAAACATTCTTTCCTGTATATTTACTTGCATATAAAGTGCAAATGCAGCCAAAAATTACAAAGAAGAGGCACTCCGATACAACCTGTATATCACATAAAGGAGGGCCTCATTCCCATTGTGGTACAATTGTTCACGTAGTGGGACTCCTACACTCATAAAGCCTATGCACTAAGTGAAAGGGCTGCCAAAAATTACAAGGAACCGGCACTCCAATATACCCTTTGTTACACATAAAGGAGGGGATCATACACAGCCTTGAAAAATTATGATTGATGGCCTGCTGGTGACCCTCAAAAACATTTGGAGCAAGGGCCTGCTGATCTGACCACCTACAACATTATGGGCGAGGGCCTGCTGCTGCTTTGGTGACTCTAGATAACCTGGGGCCAATCGCACATCCCCGTGACGGCGACGATCCATTCGGATGTCTGCCCTATCAACTTTCATCAACTTTCAATGTTATTTTCAGTGCAAACCATGGTGACCATGGTAACGGGGAATCATGGTTTGATTCCAGAGAGGGAGCCTGAAAAACCACTACCGCTACCACATCCAAGCAAGGCAGCATGCGCGCAAATGACCTATTAGGTATAATTAGGTGAGGGCCTGCAGGTGAGCTGACCCTGTAAAAGATTTTAGGTTCGGGCCTGCAGATGAGCTGACCCTGTAAAAGATTTTAGGCGCGGGCCTGTAGGTGAGCTGACCCTGTAAAAGATTTTAGGTGTGGGCCTGCTGGTGAGCTGACCCTCTAAAAAATTATATGCGAGGGTCTGCTGGTGAGCTGACCCTGTAAAACATTGTAGTTGAGGGCCTGCTGGTGAACTGACACTGTAAAACATTATATGCGAGGGCATTATATGCGACGAATAAGCATGTTGATATGATGGAAGAGGAGAAAGAAGATGAGAAAAGGAAGATTCAACCATATAACCTTGTTTGTGGTGGAAGGGGTGCATGGGAATACAGAGTATTCAGTACATTATAAACAACACATTTAAAGTGCCTTTATGTTCAGCCGCTTTCCTCTGGTGGAGTCGAGAAGTCATGGTCAATCCAGGCCTTGTTCATTTTTATAAGAGTCAACCTGTCAGCATTTTCAGTTGACAGGCGGATACGCTTATCTGTTATAATGCCACCAGCAGCACTAAATACTCGCTCTGATAAAACACTGGCAGCAGGGAAGGCCAGCACCTCCAAGGCGTGGAGCGCCAGTTCGTGCCTCGTGTCCAGCTTGGACACCCAGTAGTTGTAAGGCACTGAGGGATCATTGAGGACGCTGACACGGTCTGCTATGTACTACTTCACCATCTTCCAAATTTTTTTACCTACTTGTGACACTAGGCCACGCATCAGGGTGAGGGTGCTGGCGGGGTGTCATGAAACTGTCCCAGGCTTTAGAGATTGTTGCCCTGCCTCTGATGGAACTGATGTGTGTTCCCCTTGTCTCCCCTCCTCGGTTGGCCAAGTTACTACGGACTCTGCCGCCAGCATTGTCAGATGAAAATTTTTGGAGCAATCTTTCAACAAGGATCTTCTGGTATTGCACTGTTTTGCTCGTCCTCTCCACCAGAGGAATGAGAGATGAGAAGTTCTCTTTGTAGCGGGAGTTGAGAAGGGTGAACAACCAGTAATCAGTGTTGTCTAAAATGCATATAACGCGCAGGTCGCGGGAAATGCAGCCAAAAATGAAGTCAGCCATGTATGCCAGAGTACCAACAGGTAAGACTTCGCTGTCGTCCTCAGGAGGATCACTCTCAATCTCCTCATCCTCCTCCTCTGCCCACCCACGCTGAACAGATTGAATGAAATTTCCATGGGTACTACCCTCTGTAGCAGAGGCAACCGTCTCCTGCTCCTCCTCCTCTTCATCGTCCAATTTGCGCTGAAAAGACGAACTGACCTTCCCAGTAACTGCATTGGTCAGGGCACGTGTGATGTTACGGCACACATGTTGGTGTAAGGGGAGAACGGCAGACCTTGAAAAATAGTGGGTAACGCGAGACGGCCGCCGACATCAGGCTGCGGAAGGCCTCAGTGTCCACAAGCTTAAATGGCAACATTTCCATGGCCAGTAATTTGTAATGCTTCACATTTAGTGCCATGGCCTTTGGGTGGGTGGCTGGGTATTTGCGCTCGCGTTCAAATGCCTGGGATAAGGACATTTGTATGCTGCGCGAGGACACAGAAGTGGATGTGGTCGCTGATGGTGCTTGCGAAGGTCCAGGTGCAGGGCAATTGGCCAGCACGTAACACAGGCGAAGAGGAGACAGTGGTGTGACCCGCAGACACAGATTGTGGACCCAGGCATTCGACCCACCTATTACGGTGCTTTGATGCCATGTGGCAGATCATGCTGGTGGTTGTGAGGTTGATAGTGTTCACGACCCTGCTCATTTTTGTATGGCATAGGTTAGGTTGCAAATTACAATTCTTTTGTCGTCGGCACTTTCCACAAAAAAGCGCCAGACTGAGTAACATCTACCCCTTGGCAAGGGAGATTTCCGAAAGGGTGTGCTCCGGGGAACAGTTGCGGGCATGTTTGATGTGGCCCACCTTCTCCCTTTTGCTACCCCACTGCCTCTTCCAGCCTGTTGCGATGCAGCAGATCCCTCCCCCTCTGTACTGCTGTCCTCGCTCAGCTTTCCACTTCATCGTCCACCACCTCCTCTTCCACTTCCTCACTCTGCTCATCCTCCTGACTTATTGACCTAACCAGTACCTCAGTGATTGACAACTGTGTCTCATCATTATCCAATTCATTAAAACGTAATTGCCGTTCTCCACCGTCATCTTCTTGTGATTGTGGATGCTCAAGAGTTTGGGAATCAGGGCACAAGATCTGTCCCTCTTCAAGGGCAAGTTTTTCTAATAAAATTATTCCTATTTCACTTCCTACACTGTCTATCCCTTTCTCAGCACAGCTGCTACATCGCACCCGATGACACATTCCAGCCAGCCAATCACTGTAATCCCAGCAGCCAACATGGCTACGGCATTACAGTGAGGGCAGTCATTTATTGGCTGCGTAGCAAAAACGTGCGGGGCGGAGACTCAAGCATTGCGTTCGGCCGAGCATGCTCGATCATCACTAGTAGAGATGAGCAAAGTTTTGAAAAATTCCACAAGAAATTTGATTTGTTACAAATTAATTTGTCACGATTAGCTATAAATCAGATATACCCAGGCTACTCTGCCTTAGGGTATGGCCACACAGAGTGCCTGTGCTGCAGACAGGTTGCGGCCATGCTGTGGTGAATAACCCATGCGGCCAATTAGCCCACAGCTGCCTTTCATTTAATAATGAAGACCGCTCTGTATAGACCTTCTTCATTGTTAATGGTCGGGCGGCACCTTTAATGCACCTTTAAACAGGAGCTGTGCCCACTTCTCCAACCCCCCAGAGCTCTCCTGCCCTACAGGTGAGAGCCCTTCTTCTGCTATCTGCTTTTCCTCCTTTTCCACATCATCTAATATCGATGAGAATATGTCATCAGGAACATCCAGCTCCTCCTCTCTCTGCATGGAGACTTTGAAGGATGATTTGGAAGAAGTAAATCCTGCAAAGGATGAGGATGGTCATCATTAAGACCTGGCCCCTCTAAGGGGTGCAGACTGGATGGTATTGGTTGACACGCTGGCAGTGGAGTAATAAAAGCTTCCCTCTTATTGGTATTAAATAACATTTATGGCTGATGTAGGAAAAGGTAAATGTAGGAATAAATAAAACTGACGTAGAATAAGTCTCCCTGCACTCTCCTTCTCTAATATTCTTCTATGATTTTATTTCAGCAACACTGTCCCTAGCGCATGAGCGCTTGCCACGTCTCTGCCTATGCCTATGCTCAGCTCACAGGACAATGGCGGAGATTGCTCGGGATGATGGTTTTATAGGACATTTATTTATTTTTTGCTACCTGCTTCCTCCACCAGGGGCAGCTCAGGAGCTTACTGTATACAGTTTTCTTGGTGTTTCGAATTTACAAGTAGTTTATAGTAAATGATTAAGCTATTTCTAGTGGCTGCTGCAGGTAGACAGTGTTTTATAAATGAGCACTAGGGATATGGAGCTCTGAATCAGAAAAAAGATTCTCCATCTAATATTAAGAGATATCTGTTCTTCCATTTCTGTGTGCAAAAAGAGTTAAGGGTTGTATTCTTTCATGTGTAACGTACACAGCTGTATCTCCCTATTGTGCACTTTATCTGTGTACCGGGCAGGGATTAGAACATACTCACAGGAGAATTTCTTGTCTTGTCCTTCTTCCATTTCATAGCACTGCTCACTTACCTGGCTAACTGGATCTCTATACTAGGTCTATCACTGTTTTCAGAAACCCTTTCATATAAAGGCTTTTTTTATTTTATTTTAAAGCTCATCATTATTTTCTACTAGTATATCTATCTACCTATCTAATATCTATCTATAAATCTGCAGTACCCCAGAGGGCTACTGCAAAAGGTTAGTTTGCTACTTTATAGGTTAAGGTCCATTTGAAGAGGCTGCAGCGCTGGCATGAGTGCTGCAGCCTCTTCACTTTTTATCTGCACGCCATCTAGCTTATTGTGCCATGCGGTGTAACTACAACTGCTCATCCCATTTACTTGAATCTAACAAGCGGTTACAATTAACGGCCTAGTAATAATTCCATTGCAATGAAGCGGTCTCAATAAGAGAGGACTATATGCCCTAGTATCACATGGTGGATATAGTGATAGAGATGTATCTTCAGACACTTTATAATGATTATACTGTTGTTACCTTTGAGCATGCTAATGATGTTGCCGGCTTATTTAACTGTCTCAGCTGACTATTCCTGATGGTTACCAGTGTCCCCAGACATCAGCAGCCCAGCTCTGCTACCCCAACCTCCTGTAGCTATCAATTCTACTTCATCACTGAGCTATTCTGTTCCCCAGTATGATGGATCAGCTCTGATACACCACTCAGATGTCTCTAGTGAATTGTATCACCTCTGATACATCACTTTACTCAGAGATTACATTCCCCAGCATGCTGCATCAACTCTCCTACATCACTGGCCATTCCAGTCTCCAGCAAACTCCATCAGTTCTACTACATCACATAGCTATTCCTTTCTCCAGTACGCTGCATCAACTCTGATAAACCATTCACCTGTCCTGGTCTCCGATGCACTGCAACAGCTCTGCTACATCACTTAGCTATCCTGGTCTCCAGAATACTGTATCAACTTTGCTACATCACTCACCTATTCTGGTCTCCAGTACACTGAATACACTCTTTTACATCACTCAGCTATTACATTCTCAAGAACACTGCATCAACTCTGCTACAGCTCATTTCCTCTCCAGTTCTTCCGAAGTGGCTCTCCAGCTATCCTCCTACCTTGCTGCACTAGCGCATTCTATCCATCCTGCACCAGACCTGCTCTTCGCGGATCCACTTCGCCATTACATCAGTATTTATATGCTCATATATTCTGCGGCATAATGTCTAATCCTACTATCAACTGGGACTGGTCAAAAAGTATATAAACCATGTGCAAGTATATAAACATGTCTTACAGTATATAGGCACAGAATATTCTCACTAAACCGTGACCCATCAAAGGTTAGCTCTTCTATGGCATGGCATCCGGCCATGATATGGTCTTTGCTGTCAGCCCCTTCATCCAACCAGCATTTTACTATATCAGTCATGGCAGTCAAAGCCACAATTGAGTGTGGAGAGTTATTATCTCCTGGGGTGGTCCTGTCCTGGCTTCGGAGCCTTCGGTGACACAACATTAAAGAACAGCCATTACCCTTGATATGACATGTCATGCTCATTGTGTACATGGTAACACGTCTAATTATATGTAGTCCTCTAACATCCGGAAATAGGCCTGTAAAATATACAAAGGGCATTGGCATGTCAAGCATTACTAAAAGGCAAAAATTGCCACAGTTTTTTAACCCCTTCACCTCCTGAGGGTTTTTCATTTTTCACTCCCAGCCTTTCCAAGGCCATAACTTATTTTTTCTGCTCACATAGCATTATAGGATTTTTTTTATTTATTTTTTGCGGGGCAAGTTGTACTTTGTAATGGCACCATTTAATATTGCATACGATGTGGTGGTAAGCTGACAATAAAAATTCCAAATGGGGGGAATTGGAAAGAATACACAATTCTGCCACAGTTTTATGGGTTTTGTTTTATGGCCTTCCCTTTGAAGTAAAACTGATTTCATTTAATTTTATTCTCCAGGTCATTACGATTACAGTGATACCATATTTTTATAGTTTTTCTGGTGTTTTAAGATTGAAAAAGAGAAAATAAAAACCTTTTTCTTTTTATCGCCATATTCTCACCCTATATTTTTTCTGTAGTTATGTATACAGAGCTTTGTGACGGCTCATTTTATGCAGGCCAATCTATACTTTTCATTGATATAGTTTCGGGGTGTGTATGTTTTTTTTGACCACTTTTTATCCTTTTTTTGTGGGAGGTAAAATGACCCAAAAAAAACGCCCATTTCTTTCCAACGTTTCGCTGTTTGCCATATGGGATAAATATTTTTATAATTTAAAATTGCTTGCGTTTTCGCATGCCGTGATGTCCATGACTTTTTTTTATGTTTATCGATTTTGATTTTGGAGAAAGGGAGGGATTTGAATTTTTATACTATTTTATTGTATTTTTTTTTATATTTTTCAAAACATTTTTATTATTTTTTATTTTTTTTGCACTTTTTAAAACTTCCCATAGGGAACTTGAACAAGCAATCATTGGTGTCTATGATAATTACGCTATATTCCTATGGAGCCCTGCCATAGGAACCTATCTACGGCAACCTCAGATCATTCAAGAGGACCGAGGCTGCCGCATACACTATCCGGCTCCCCTGATCCCTACTAGGGGGAGCCGTTGCACGTCCAGGGTTGGGCGCTTCCAGGTTTTTGAGCTCCGAGATGCCGTGGCCACATTTGACATTATTGTCGATTGCATACATTAGCTCAAGGTGTCTGCTGTTTAAAACAGAAAGCACCCGTTAGCTATGGGTTAAATTAAACTATGTTATCATTTAGTTTACTCATTTCTATATCTTCCTATAAAAGCTAGTGATAACTAATATAGTCAGGTGTGAAACTATGGGTTGTGTCTGAAATGCGTAAGTGCTTTTTATGCTCATGATGGTTTTTAAAGGACTTGCATGTCTGTGCACAGGTTGTATAGCAGTAAAAGATGAGCGGGACTTTCTCTACACGAATATGGGATGTGCACAGGTTACACTCACATCCAAACCCTAAAGCAGAGGGGGCCAAAAAGGTACCTCTGTCTTTATCACCAAGGTCCTAGAAGCTCTTTGAATATTCCACCACTCACATGTGGTTTAGCAAGCAGGTTGTACGGCAGGCAATAACACGTATGCAGACTGGTTTCTGATGGGCAGGCAGTCCACAATTTCCGATAATGAAAAAATGAAGAGAAAGACACCCAATGGCGAAGCACTTAAAACCCAAATCTTCCAAAGGGCACATAATCTAAAATTATTCCTGATGCACTAGACAGCACCTATCACCCGACTCGAGTTTCGTCATCAGGGGATGAGTTGCAATACTAGACGCTGCCCATGAATGCATTTCTTCTAATCATTGACACTTCTTCATCTCTCTTCTATCTGACCTCCTATCACAGCCACATGCAGTATAAGGGTCCAGTCACACGTCCGTGTGTGTTTTGCGGATCCGCAAAACACAGACACCGGCAATCTGCGTTCCGCATTTTGCGGACCACACATCGCCGGCACTTAATAAAAAAAATGCCTAATCTTGTCTGCAATTGCGGACAAGAATAGGGCATGTTTTATTATTTTCGGGAATGGAATTGCGGACCCGCAATTCCGGATCCGGGCAGCACATAGTGCGGCCCCAGTGGTGTAACTACCGGAGAAGCAGCTGCTTCGGGGCCCGGGCTGCCAAGGGGCCCCGGCAGCGTGTGTGACAGTTTATTTTCAAGTTAGTTAAATATCGATTCTTGTCTTAATTTTCAGGGCCCCTTAACAGCAGCGGCTGACCAGGCCCCCTCGCTAATGTGATCTAATCTTACTGTCTCCTAAAGTGTCTGGGATTCGAACCCACAACCTCCAATGTATCAGTGGCAAAGCATTTATCCACACAGCCATAAAGGCTGCACTGCAACTAATTGAAAAAATATGAGACTTCTACTGTTATAGCTGGCTAAGTGTACATCTATACACATGACAGCTGCCCCAACACACCCAGCACTGCTATATCTCTATATGACAGCTCTCCATGCACACTCAGCTCTGCTATATCTCTATATATGAGCAGCTGTCATGTGTATAGATGTACACTTAGCCAGCTATAACAGTAGAAGTCTCATATTTTTTCAGTCAGCAGCAAGGCAGCTCTTATGGTCTTGTGGTTAGATGCTTTGCCTCTGATACAGAAGGCCGTGGGTTCAAATCCCAGCAGAAACCTTTTCTGAAATACAAGCACTGACTCCATATATGGACATACAGGGCGGGACACAGGAAGAGGCTGCATTGCATCGCTGACATGGAGGTAAGTAGAAGTGTTTATAATTTTTTTTAATACCCGACTGTTACTGCCATGGGGGGAGCGGGAGGCAATTGATACTGGCACATGGGGGGAGGGGGGTTGGCACCTGATACTGGCACCTGGGATTCAGACAACAGCTCACGTTTATGGCAGTAAGACTTTTCTGCTCGTGGAAAGGGTATATACAGACTGGCCATCCGAATTTAACATCTGCGCCCCAAAGCCTGGAAAGTGCAGAAAGAGTTAATGAGAGTGGAATTACATGCCTGTGGTTTTTTAGAAAAATTGCAAAGTGTATTTAGAGTGAAATTCAAGGAGGACTACTACTACCATCATTACTACTGCCTATACACAACTATATTCTGTAACATACCGCAGGACTGTGCTTTTTGCTGCCATAAAAACTACCACTCCTATTATCTATTCAGTAAAGAGAGCCTTTATTTACTGCAACCAAACGGGTCTGGTCATTGACTCCATTAACCTTTCGCCATCAAAGGCACCCCAACTACTACCTGGCAGGAGTCCCCAAATGGTCCAAGGTGTGAAGAAAGGGAGTGCCCTCTATTCACTGCTGCTGCACCCGTCCACTGGAGCGCCCCCACTCCCATCCTCCTTACAGTTCTTCCCCTACGGGTTGCTGCACAAATACCTCATGTACCCTGCAATCCGGCTCTGCCTACACCTGCTCCAGGCCTGCTCTTATTCACGGTATGCACTGGTCTATTTCGCAAAAGAAAAGCAAATGCCACATAACCACATGAGTAAACCGTCTCCGAGGAGCGGCTGCACGCTGCTTCCATCCATTGGGTGCTATCTATTTTGCTGAAAACTCTATTTCCGTCTGTTAAGTTTTATCTCTAAGCCCAAGAGACGCGGAGTTGCTCGACTTGTATGAGACAATACGCGCAGTATGTTAATGACGCACAACCGCTGTTTGTCAGGCTGGATGTTATTTTGATATTAATTTGTAGGTTCCCTCCACTGATTTCCATCAGGACCTATTTGACAGTTTCTGTATTAGTGGTGTTCTGCAATGTTCAGCCATTCGGGTATAATTCTGTGCAGCTGCCGAGTCACAGGCACAAAGAAATGGTGCTCATTCATACAGACATTAACATTTAAATATCGTGCTGCTGGGTCACACTTCTTTCCAGCCGCCGCTCCGCTAAATGTTGTAATAGTGCAATTTCAATTTTATTTTTTATAAAAAAAATTGTATAGTAGAAAGCAGCAATATAAATATAGGAAAAGTAAAGCTGGGTGTGGGTGTCCGTCTCAGGAGAAGTGGTGGGACTTGTAATTTGGCCTATTCAATCACAACAAGTGCTTCTCAATGTGACCGAGAAAAGACATTGTAGGTAGGACGCCGACAATGATCAGGAATGGCCCTGATCAACAGCATTAAAGGGGTATTCCCATCTTATTGATTATAGTTTATACAAATATTTTTGTGACAGTAATAATTTTTCTAATTATATGTTATTAAAAAATTCTTACAGTTCTTCATAAATTTACATGCTTCCTCCCTGATTGTTTAGTTCAGTTTCCCATGGATATGGCCACCTTTCGCCTGCCGCATTCATGGGCCGCGCTTGCGCAGAAGAACTCCGGCGATCCAGTGGCCGGCCTCCATTGCAAGCGCGAACGAGCACGGCTACAGGCGGCCGCGCATGCGCAGATCTATATTCCTTTGTGCCGCTTCTAAAACAGAGCAGCGCATGCGCGGCCACCCGAACAGTTCGGAGAGAATGGTGTAGAATTAGCGGAGGAGCGCTGTCTGGGCTTTCAGCGTTCAGCAGTGCAGCCCGGATCTCCTCAGTGAATGGTGATGAGATTGGGGCTGCGCTGCTGTGTATAACTGTGCTGCCCCCCCCCCCACTTCTTTCAATTTCAGGATGGC
Source organism: Bufo bufo (assembly GCF_905171765.1). Classification (NCBI taxonomy): domain Eukaryota; kingdom Metazoa; phylum Chordata; class Amphibia; order Anura; family Bufonidae; genus Bufo; species Bufo bufo. Next base: position 750,145,194 of record NC_053389.1, on the reverse strand, counting down.
CGTGTGGCCCCGATGGTTACCATGGCAACCGGACGCCTTCACAAGCATTCTGCTTGCCATGATATATCTAAGCCTGACCAGGCTAAGTGTAATAGAAAATACACTGCAGTACACTATACAGTGTACTGCAGTGTATTATAGAGGCATCAGACCAAATGGATCTTCAAGAACCAAGTGGGTCTGAGTCAAAAAAGTGTAAAAAAAAAAGAAAAAAAAAAGTTTAAAAAAATCTAACATTTTCCCATATACACACTTTTATCATTCAGTAAAAATTAAGAAAATAAAATACCCTAAACATGTTTGGAATCGCCACATCCGTAACGACCGGCTCTATAGAAATATCACATGACGTTAGGTGAACACTGTAAAAAAATAAAAACAGTGCTAAAAAAGACATTTTTTGTCACCTACCATACAAAAAGTGCGACACCAAGCGATCAAAAGGGTGTATGCCTCCTAAAATAGTACCAATCAAACCGTCACCTCATCCCGCAAAAAATTAGCCCCTACCTAAGACAATCGGTCAAAAAATAAAAAAGCTATGGCTACTAAATAATCGTAAAAAAAGCTATGACCTGCTGTATAGGAATGGCAGCCCGACACGCTCTTTTATGAGGTAATAAAATGCCATAGAAGCCAAGAGGAAGCTTTTTTGGCCTCCAACAGGTGAATACAGGCCTATGGCTACATACGCCAACTGCATCCACTGACTGCAGTGTGAACGCAGGTTTATCAACACTAGTGCATGGTACAGAGCAGCGCTTCATAAATACAGCATTTTGTCCAGAAAATTTACAGATATGCCCCTTTATTTTTCAGTTATTTGCATAAAAGGACATGAATAAGGGTAGGTTCACACAGAGATTTTTAGAGGAGTTTTTGAGTAAAATTTTCCTGCAGTTTTTTTATTCAAAACCAGAAGTGGGTTCGAAAGGAATCGGAAATGTAAAAGATCCTTCTGGATTCACTTCTGGCATTTGGCTGAAAAATCTGAAGGGAAATCTTCCTCAAAATCTGCTTCCAAAAACCTCAGTGTGAACCTACCCTTAGGGCTCATGCACAAAAAAGTATTTTTTGTCCGTGTCCGTTCCATATTTATTTTTTTTGCCCGTATATGGAACCATATATATATACCAAGGACTGAGTTCTCAGTGTGATGTCATAAGGAGGTGTGGCCGGCCTTCACTCAAACTGCCTAAGCTCGCCCAGCCTTAGAAGCAGAAAACCAGGAAGCGAACAGCATAGCTGGCTGCAGGTAAGGATGAAATAGCAAGATGGGAATACCCCTTGCCACTCAACCTAGAACCAGGCATGCTTGTGTCTGATAATGGACGTAACTTGGTGGCGGCTTAGGAGCTAAGCAAGCTCACACACATACCATGCCTAGCCCACGTGTTCAATCTAGTGGTTCACCGGTTTCTCAAAACCTACCCCAATTTGCCTGAGCTACTGGTGAAGGTGCGTTTGTGCCGCGTGTGTGCCCATTTCCGCAAGTCATCAACAGCTATCGCCGGTCTGGCAACGCTGCAGCAGCACTTGCAATTGCCATCCCACCAACTGTTGTGCGACGTGAGCACGCGATGGAACTCCACGTTCCACATGTTGGCCAGGCTTTGTGAGCAGCAGAGGGCAGTAGTCGAATACCAGCTACAACATGGTTGTCGCCTTTCCAGTCAGCTTCCGCTCTTCACAAGTGACAAGTGGAGAATGATGTCTGACCTCTGTGAGGTTTTACGCAACTTTGAGGAATCAAGACAGATTGTGAGCGCGATAACACTATTATCAACATAACCATCCCACTTCTGTGTCTTCTCAGATGCTCGCCGATCACAATTAAGGCGGACGCTTTGCATGTGGAAGAGGTGGAAATGGGGAAGACAGTACACATGGTGATACCCAGACTACCCTCAGTTCGTCTTCTCAGCAAACCTGACTTGTCATGGATCATGATGACAGTATTAGGTTTGCATGAAGTCCTAAAAAACACATGCAATGTATGGCTATGAACCGAAAGACAAATCCAGCTCTGCTACATCTGAATAAAGTAAGCATACATATTTGTACACTTAATGACTAGAGAAACAATTAAGAGGCTCTCCTCAGAACCCCCTATGGATAAGGTGCACTCCTCTGGGTATACCCACCTCTAAACTGTAATGAATTCGTAAAAAGGAGGGGCTTTCTGGTGGAACGCATCGCGCACATTTGGAACGCACAGCTGATCATCCTCGACGTAGGTTACGTTGGTCACGTGGAGACTATTCAGTCACGTGAAGACGCTGCCAGGTCACGTGGGACGCCGCGCTACGACCGCGAGACCACGCGGGACGCCGTAGTAGGTCCGGGCGGCAGGAGAAGCAAGAAGCTGACTGTTCCAGCGTGGTGGTAACGTACTACACAGATTCATATTACTATATCGTCAGTCCATTGCTTATCTGGGAATCCATCCAACCGCATTAGATGGACACATTTCAACATAAAATAACCGCTTATAGATGGGACTATTTTTGGTTATAACTGAATACTGTTACAGCTTATTGGGACACTTATTAGAGTTACTCACCTCAGTCATTCTGCTGTGAGTCTAATTGTGTGGCTGATACCAGAGCCGTACAGCACTGCCCTCCACCATCCATTCAGCTGCATGTTTGATTTGTAGTGATTTTATTTGCAGTGATTCCAATGCGATTTTATTTGGAGTGTTTTTATCCTGTGTGATTCGCTTATTGCGATTTCATTTCTATGACTTATTTGATGTGATTTGATGTATATGAGGAGTCCTTTGATGATTAAATTGTGTCATTGAATCTGCTGCCCAGAGTTCTCAAACAATTGAGTGCCCCTCCTTTTTACGAATTCATATTTGTACACTTATTCTTTACCAGCTTTAACTAGTATAATAGTAGTAGTAGTGGCAATAGTAGTAGTAGTAGTACTAGTAGTAATAGTAGGCTGTTCTCACCTCCTCGCCAGTCATGCATCAGGGAAAAATCCCTCACCTGAAAGGAGTCCTGTACTCTCAAGCAATTTGAGCTGGCTCTGCAGGGGCCCTATAGCAGTTTTCTCTCACAGAGGGAGGCCAGACATAATCAATTTCTCTCTATGAGCCGCAAAGGTGGCAGGACGTGCTGTGACTTTTCAAAGCTGGACCTCAGGACTCAATGTGGCAAAATGTGTAAGTTCTATCTATCTATTATCTATCTATCTATCTATCTATCTATCTATCTATCTATCTATCTATCTATCTATCTGATATCTATCTATTATCTATCTATTATCTATCTATCTAATATCTATCTAATATCTATCTAATATCTATCTAATATCTATCCATTAATCTAATATCTTTCTATGTATTACCTATCTATCTATGTATCTATCTATCTATCTATCTATCTGTCTGTCTGTCTATCTATCAATCTATCTATATCTAGCAGTATTAAAAAGAGTTTACATAGTGATGTGTCCACCCTTACCTTAGCTCATATTTGGTTAAAGAGGTTGTCCAGACTTTTAATATTGATGACCTCTCCTCAGGATAGGTCATCAATATCAGATTGGTGGGGGTCCAACACCCCCGCCGATCAGTTGTATGAGTAGATGGCGCCCGCAGTTCGCACGTGCCGTCTCCCGTCACTCTTCCCGTTCATTACTGATTTGCCATAGACAGTAGCAGTGAGCAGGAAGAGAGAAGGGAAATGGCACGTGCACATTGAGCACATCGTCTCCTCATACAGCTAATCGGCAGAGGTCCTTGGAGTTGGATCCCCGGTGATCTGATATTGATGACCTATCCTGAGGGTAGGTCATTAGTATAGAAGAGCCCGGAAAACTGCTTTAGAGAGGGTGTGCCACAAAAAATATTATACAGTTTTCAAACCAGCACTTGGATCTGAATACTTTTGTAATTGCATGTGATAAAAAATTTAGCATAGCCACGGAGTTATTCAATAAAATGTATCTGTATAGCGCCACCTGCTGTTTGTTTCTTTGTCCGGCTCACTGAAATGGCCGCACATGCTCAGTTTCATCCTTCATCTGCCTCCTGAGCTATGATAGGGAGAGAACAGACACGCCCCCTGAGCTGTGATAGGGAGAGCTGAGACACACTCCCTAAGCTGTGATAGGGAGAGAACAGACACGCCCCCTCGGCTGCAGCAGAAAAGACACTCCCCTTAAGCTGCCAGATTGATATAAATCTAGCAGAGTAATGACTGGGGAGATCTCTGGATCCATGTGAGGTACAGGTTCTTGTTAAAAACAGATTGTCATGTATTATATGATGTCCGATTTTCATTTCTTACGTTAGTCATTGGATATCTCTTTAAGGACTCCACTTTATAATGGAACCAATTCAATGCAAAATCACGACATGATAGCAACACCTTCTTGACAGGTAGCAATTCATGACACAGCCGCTGGGTGGCCACACATAGTCATATATTTGATAGACATCTTGGGATGCAATATCTGGAAATCATGTAGTTTGGAAAAGCTGGTCATCTCAGGACACGTCTAGCCTAGAGGATAGGTACAGAAGGACACTATCTATGTATCTAATTATTTATATACAGTTTATTTTTTCTGTCCAGCTGTATATGATATGCACTTGAAATGTGTCATATGTTCTTATCATACAGTACATATTCAATAGTCCTATTGAATAAGTTGTTTGCAAGAGCATTCATACCAGACAGAGGAGCAAGGGCGTCCGTTTAGAGAGGGATAGGATGTTGAACATTAAAGGGGTTCTCCAGGCTTTAATGAAAATCTGCCTGTGTGCTGAGCAGTGGAAGGAAGATAGTCTCCCTCCAAAGCCCTAACGATGCTGCTATCTCTGCTGCACTCGAACCAGCTGCGGCTCTTGTGTTCCTGTTCCGCTGCATACACAGTGTACTCACTATCAGAGATGAGGAAATCCCCTCTAAACTAATCAAATTTGACCCAAATTTTCCAAAAATTTGGGTCAAATCAGATTTTTTTTGGCATTCAATTACAGTGAATTTCTCAAAATGGTTCCAGCCATTTTTCGGATCAGAAACACAAAAGATGAATAAGGAGGATCATATGACCCCAGGCATACACACCGGCAGGCATTTGCCACCAAAAAGCAGAAATTTTGCAGACCATTGTTTCTAAAACCTAGAAAATCCTACAGTTTGACTTTAAAGAGGCTGTTTGTTATCACCAGCAGCCATGCGTTTACCCACAGCCATATATGTCACTGTCACTTTAGGATTACTTAGGCTGGCTTAGTGGTACAAAAGCTTGAAATTAGTTGCATACAGTCCTTGGAGGGCCCAAAATGTCACCTGTAATTTTTCATGGCAATTGGAGCACTTTTAGTTTGGGTCAAATTTATTCAGACCCGAACTGAAACGTCTAACAAATTCGGCCAATTCGAATCCCAACCAAATTGAAAAGAACTCATTTGTAGGTACTCACCATTCCCATCCTCCAGCCCTCAAAGTGGTGGCATTTTCATGGGCCTCCATGGGCCTCTGTTTACTGGTCTTCAGCAGTGATATGCTAAAAGCCAATCACAGAGACCAGGGAAGTGTCACCACAAGAGTGCCAGGGGATCAGTGTGGTGGGTACACGTGAAATGATCATCTGTTAGCTTCTAAAACAAAAGGAACCACACAATTGATAAGGAATTGGCACTACAGATTTTTCCAAATTATCGAAGGAAATTTTCCATACTAAATCTCCTACATGTGAACTTACCCACAGGGATATGGCATCGTGGGAAAAGTCTTTAATGGGGTTGTCGCTCAAAATATATTCTACACTTTTCAAACCAGTACCTGGATCTGAATACTTTTGTTATTGCATATAATTAAACATTTATTATAGCTACTGAGTTATTCATTAAAATCTATCTGTATAGCGCCACCTGCTGTTTGCTCTTTTTCTAATTTCTCTGTCCTGCTCACTGAGACAGAAGCACATGCTCAGTTCCATCCTTCAACTGCCACTAAATGCAGAAGACATGACATTCCCATGAGAAAGGACATGCACTCTAAGCTTGAAATAAATCTAGCAGAACAATTGGAGCAATGAATGGGGGGATCTCTGGATCCATTTGAGGTAAAGGGGTGATTCTAGCTTTTTCAGAAAGAGGTTCTCATGTCCTAGATGATGTCTGATCTAAGAGATAACCCCTTTAGGGTTATATTTTGGTTCCCCAGGATAAACTTTTTGGTGGGGCATCCTTCCCTACAGGCAGATCAAGGATCAAGATAATAACTAGACCAAGAAGCCATATAGATATAGTATATTGCTGCTGCTTAGGACCTTACTGTGGAATTGATGGATGTGATCCTCCTTGTTTTAATATGGGTAGAAGGCATCCTGCACTTATAAGTTCTACCATTTGACCTTAACCCAATGAAAAGGAAGAAAAGGGCAAATTAACCACAATAAACAACGTCAACGTTCCCGTCACCCAACCGTCGTGGTGATTAAGGACATTAGGATGTAAGAATCAATGATTTTTTTTCTTTTGTAAGGAGACGAGTAATAGTTTGAGCGGTCTCTCCAGAGGCTAGGCAAGGAAAGGACATTTTTCTCCTTAAATAAAACCTATTAAAAACTCAGCACGATGCCCCCATGCATCTTCTCAGTGCTGCTTTCTGTATAATTCTGACCTGTGCCCTCCGGCAAAAGGTTACATTTTTATATATTCCTTCCTCCTGGAAGCTGCCGAAATGCCAGAACGAGGGAGTGAAAATGCGGATGTCTTGTAATTAGAATCAGAGGAGAGGTTAAGTGAGTGCAGCGCCAGATGAGGCTCTGTTATCTTGCACAAGAATACTTCTAAATTACCTTGGCATCACATTAACACCGCCAGAGGACAGCTCCCGTTTATTGGGGGCTGCATGTAATAAGCTCCAAGTTCACGCATATCGTTAGAAACTAAGATTACTTTGTGCATTTTAGGCATCGCATGGCTGTATTTTGCATTCGTGTTCGATCCGAATTCTTTTGCGGAATGCACACCGGCCCATTAATTTAAAAAAAAACGGCCAGCACATGGATGTCGTCAGCGTGCTGTCCGCATCCGTATGGCTGTTCCACAAATTATTGAACCTGTCCTAGTCTTGTTTGCAAAATGAAATAGACATTAGAAATAAGTGAATTAATTAAAAGTTTCATCCGGCTGCTTCGCCGAATTTTACAAAAATATCTGCATCGTGACGAATTACTTCGTCACAAACCGCATTTCTTTGTAAGTAGCGGGTGCATTGACAGGGGGCGGCGATTGCGCCACTCCCCGCTATTGTACCCATCAGATGCAGTGTTCATACATGATCGCACCATCTGACATAAATAATAGAGTGTAAAATAAAAAAAATAAAAAATCATACTTACCTGCTCCGTTTGCTCATGACAGGCCGGCCGCCGCCATTTTGCTCAAAGATCTGGTGAAAAATCTCATTGTCATACGTCACCGTGCATGGGATTTCAGCCGAGATCTTTAAGCAAGATGGCGGTGGCCGGCCTGTCGTGAGGAAATGGAGCAGGTAAGTATTTATTTTTTATTTTTTACACTAAGTCAGGTTAAATCGAGTCGCTGCCATGAAAAACAAAGACATTCGACCCAAAAGTTGTACATAGCCTTTAAGCCCTTCTGAGCTCGTTGCTATCAATTTTTATTCATCTAGAAAACACCTTTAAATTGGTTGTCCCTCGAAAAATATTCGACTATACAGTTTTTAAACCAGTACCTGGATCTAAATACTTTTGTAATTACATGTAATTAAAAACTTTGTATAGCCACTGAGCTATTCAATATAATATATCTGTATAGCGCCACCTGCTGTTTGTCCTTTTCCTTATTTCTTTGTCCACCTCACTGAGCTCAGTTTAAATCTTCAACTGTCACCAAGCCACATCTGTGAGAAGCTGGGACAGTTCCAGGGAAATAGCTGGAGTAGATAGGAGACACCTTCTAAATAAGGAAACACTCCATGAAAAAGGAAACACCGCCTGAGCTACCAGCTTGATATAAATCTAGCAGAGCAATAAAAGCAATGAATTGGGAGATCTCTGGTTCCATGTTAGGTACAGGGCAGGTTCTACTTTGTTAGAAAGATATTGTCATGTCCTATATGATGTCTGATTTTCATTTTAATATCAATCATAGCATAACTCCTTTGAGGGCAGATATTATATTTTCAGTGTCCTGCAGCTTTCCAGTGCGGAGATCTGCTTTAGATGGCAATGTATGAATATATTGACAAGCGAGTGTGGACATTCCACTTGTCATGTCCTTACATTCTCTGACATGGTCAGCACTGATTAGACAGTGTCAGTCAGTGTAGGAACGTACCTTACTGCCAAGAGGATCAGTGTATTCATTAATTATCAGGAGGAATAACCGTCTCCCAATAAAACCCTTGTTGCTAATAGTAATTAATCACAGTGCAGTTTTCATTTTTATCTAAAGCAGTTTAAGGGGCTCTGGTTGCGTAGGCCAAAAAGATGCTCTGCTTGGACATCCCCTGTTTGTTTACAGGGCCCTTTAACAGGAAGCAGATCATTAAGTCTCCTTACACAGTGTCTATTCACATCATTAGATTGTCTGTGTAATGCAGGACAGGTCCTCCAGAGCGAGAGATGCTCCTTGTGGCTGCTCTCCATTCTGGCCAACAGATGAGGATCCTGAATAGAGGACCTTCTTCTATTAAATGAGATTTCCTTAAATTACTGTATGTGAAAAGGGGTTTTCTAAGCTAGAGAATCCCTTAAAAAGCTCATATGTCAGCATACAATAAAGGACCCTCTCACCCATGTCAATGTAGTTACGGAAACAGCATAGAGCTGGGAATGACGAGTGCCACCTCAAATGTGGAGAGAGGGAACATTTCGGGGAAGTTCTGTGGATGTTTGCAGACAGATAAAATATCTGGCAAGTGAGGATTCAAACACTGAAAGGTATGTTATGGGAGATCTCTATGGTATTGTTCTGCCCTCCACTAATCCCAAGAACGAAGACGCAGAAGCCCTTTCAGATGTTTTCCCTGCACGGCAGTGCTCTTGCCCAACTGCTGTTCGTGGACATGCAATAGAGACAGGTTCCTTGCATAGCGGGTGGTCGGGAGTGCCGATGTGCAGGGAAAAAACTTTGAAGGAGCCGCAGCGGTAGTTGAGCTTCATTCATTTTAATACATTGAGTGCACTCAGTGAGTGAGTAGCTCTGCAGTTTATTTACACTACCCATAGACCACCTCCGTCATAGTCTCCACCACAATCTCCCCTCCTCCCGCCGTTGCTTCTAGCATATATTCAATCACATAGTTGTACTTATACTTGATTATTGCTGTGGATAAAGCCTGCCTGCCACTCCCGTCATCTTTATCTTATTCTTCTTTTCACTTAGCAATAATGTCTACCTATCGTAACCATGTTACATTTCATTAAGATGTTAGCACTTCTCCTCAGCTGCGAACCCCCTTCACTTTTCTGAAGTTGACATTTGTCATTCACATTTCTTTTTAACAGAAGTTTTCCATGCTGGGTATAACACTGCTGAGCGCCATTGTAGATAATCAGATATATACTGTATATATATCAGTTCTTTTCTTGTATATATAGAAATTTGCTTCTTGGTAATCTGGTGGCTCTGGCAATGGGTTTCTTCTGTAATTGAATGATATCCCTAATTCAAAAAACTCTTTTTTGAGTCTTCCAAAGTGTTCATCCCTGTCTGTAGGGTTCGAACATATGTGGTTGTTTCTGATAGCTTTACTGTAGTGGGTGGAGTTTTTTTTTAAATATGTTTGGGTGGAAACTGTTCCATCTGAGATATGTTGTACAGCTGGTTGGTTTCTGGTAGAGCAATGTTTCTATTTTATTGTTCTGTATCTTGATGATAGTGTCTAAAAAGTTTATTTCAGTAAATGAATAGAAGAGTGTTAAATTGATGGTGGGATGAAACTGATTGAAGTGTTCAAGATTGTTTTTAGTTGTTGTTCCGATTCAGTCCGTGACAGTAGGCCAAAGGCTTGATGGGGCAGAAGAACAGGAAGTTACTTTCAAGATAGCTATGAAAAAATGTACATATTGTGATGCCATTTTGCTTCCCATTGCTGTACTGTCTTCTGTAGGTATATACTGTCACCAAGGGAAAAGTAGTTATGGGTGAGGATGAATTTTTGAAGTTCCACCACAGAATCTGTGCCAGTTCCTTTTATATTTTGTAAAAACCTGGCAGGCTTTGAATCCATCCTGACGTACAATATTGGAACATAAAGATTCCACATGCATGGTAGCCGCCTCTGGTTGGGGACCTATCGCAGACAGTTTATTTAGTAGCTCAGTTGTGTCCTGAAGGTAGCTGGCCATATCTCTCAGCAGGGGTTTAAGAACATCTTCCATCCATCCAGAAATTTTATTGGTGAGGGTGCCCACACATCTCATGTGATTATCAGTCTTCCTGGATTTCTAGGTTTCTGTATCTTGGGACACATGTAAAATGTCCCTATTCTTGGAGTTTCTGGATCTCCGTTCTACTGCAGCCTCTGGTTTGGCACAATACAGTTCAGTAAAATTATGAAAAATTAGGAAGTATGCCGATAATGTATCATCTATAATATTAGTACATTCACAAGTAGCAGAGGGGCCATTGGTGTGACTGCTACCTGTGAACCACTTATAGTTATACTGCATCATGGAAGAGGGTCCCCCACTTGGGACTCCTCTTTATCTGCTAAAGAAAGGATGAACATGAACATACCACACATTCCATTGTCACCCAAAGGATCATTTTGTGGGCGCTGCCGCCTAATAATACATTTGCACTGCAGTATTGCAAAAGGAGATATATGGACTGGTAGATTACCTAATCACAGTTTATTAGTAGTTATCCCACCAGGTGGAACCTTGGAGGTCAGCTCATCATTAAATGAGCTACCTTAGAAATGGGTGTTATCCCACTAGTCATCTAAGAGCAGACCAATAAAGTGAATACATTTGATGCCCAGATGAACTCCAGGTTTGGCATCCAAAGCAGTTATTGGAGTTGTGGCTTATTGGTGTCCTAAGTTGTCCAAATGCTCCGTCTGATGAGAACATATTGTACCAAAATACATTTAGTAGGGAGATAAGGAGGTCTGCATTAATCTCTGTTCCATATAACGATGCTCTTCAAATCACAGTTAAGGGTAGATGGAGTTGCGCTGTTTCTTTTAGGGCTCACTATGGCTTACTGGCCAACCATAAGTGACAATGAATGTCAAACTATTTTGGACCCTATCACTACATAAAAAATGGAATAAAGCATATACTGGGGTCTAACCAGGGACTAAAACAGGTTGGATCTAGAGAACCTTGGTGAACAGGTCATTTTTGACAGTAGAGAGAACCTGTGGGAAAAGACTGCTTTACAATATCTGGAGTAGGTGACTTTTATAAATAGCTGCTTCTAACGTCATACATGTTTTATGTAGGACATTTGGCTTTACCTGCCTGCTCTGTAGTATCATCTGCTTTATGAGAACAAGATGCAATTTAAGAGACACAGGGTCCCTGCTGTTCATCAGAAACATCTTTACCTCTCTGTATCTGTGTTCTGAGAACAATATGACAGCAGGTCAGCTGTATCATTTGGTTCCAGTAACAGTGGGACACAGACTTAGGGTACTTTCACACTAGCTTTTTTGTTTTCCGGTATTGAGTTCTGTCACAGGAGCTCAATACCGGAAAAAAACTATCAGTTTTATCCTAATGCATTCCGAATGGAGAGTAATCTGTTCAGGATGCATCAGTTCAGTCCCTCTTACGTTTCTTTGACGGAAAAAATAATGTAGCATGCTGCATTCTCTTCGGCCAAAAATACTGATCACTTGCCGGAATGCCGAATCCGGCATTAATTTACATTGAAGTGTTTTAGTGCCGGATCCAGCATTAAGTGTTCTGGCAAAATGGATCCGGTCTTCTGGTCTACGCATGCGCAGACCTTTAAAAATGCAAAAAAAAATGAATACCGGATCCAATTTTCCGGATGACACCAGAGAGACAGATCCGGTATTTCAATGCATTTGCATCCGGATCCGTCTGACAAATGCCATTAGTTTGCGTCCGGATTGCCGGATCTGGCAGGCAGTTCCGGCGACCGAACTGCCTGCCGGATCCTCACAACGCAAGTGTGAAAGTACCCTTAGCTGTTGTACACACATGTGAGAGGTTCTTCAGTTCATGTTACCTGGATTGATTGTGCAGTAACATGAGCAATGGCATGTTAAAAAAATAAATAAATATGTGGTCCATTTTACAGTTAACATATTCCATGGCAATGTATTACTCACATGTGCCCAGTCCATGACTCAAGAGATGCCTGTACTCTGATTTCACTATATTTCCCACATTTTCTACACCAAGTTTCTTATGCAGATAGGAGGAAACCTCAGCATCTGGAAAAATTCCAGGCAAACTCGGGGAGAAAATGTAAATATGGTCTTGCATTGATAAGATGAATTTGAACTAGGGTTTCTTGGGCCCACCAGAGGTTCATCCTCCATTTATAATTGCATTATAACCTTTTTTGCATTGTACATACAGGATGCATTAGTAATTTCTAATAGATTAGAAGACCCTAAAGGTAAATGGTTGCCTCCAAACTAAGTCATCTCCAAATGGGGTTGTTTTCTGCTGAACTTTGAAGTTAGAACTTGCCTCCTAAAGAGGGTCATCTGATGGGCCAGCTTGACATTGGTGAATGCATGGGGCAATGCCAGATGCATAGACCCTGTACATTATCACATAAGGCATCTCTAGGTACTCTATGTCATTATATGGTGTCTTCTGGTGGGAGATGCCACCATTTTATTTTATACAGACTGAGTTACACAGCATTTTTATTTATGAATTTGTAAGAAATGAATGAATTTGTTTTGTGGAGACACAGGAGAGGCCAAAACTGATCTAAGGATGCTACATATAAGATCTGCTAGCCCCATTAGGTTTTGTAAGCGAAGGCTGAGACACAGATGTGTCTTGAACCAGTGCCAGACTTCAAGATTCTTGAGAGAACTTCAGTCCTTATTCCAAAATTGTGATGCGTTTCGGGGAATAATCCCTTCTTCATACATCCATTGTCTGTATGAAGAAGGGGTTATTCCCTGAAACGCATCACAGGTTTGGAATAAAGACTGAAGTTTTCGAAAGAGTCTTGGAGAACATCGCTGGATCTTTTTTCCACTGGTTTAAGACACATCTGTGTCTCAACCACTGCTTACAATTATTTGAAGTCCGGCTTATCCTTGACAAGGATCTACAACCTGCTGCCATCTTGACTTTATGATTTATATGCATATATAGTGGTTATGACTGTTCACAACCAATGAAGGTGAGGGCAACTCCTATAGCTACAAGATTTTAACTGCCTCTGGCTCTACTGTACTACCGTATGTGGCCCTTGGCACTGTATTTTTATGTTTGCTTCAGCACCTTTAGGTTTTGTGGTATTCTTGTGATTTACACAACCTTTCCAAGCATACATGAAAATCACTTACATTTTACTGTATATATTATACAATGTGAACTTTTTTCTTTTTGTAAAGCATCTTGTGACGCCAACTCCATGTCTGTGTAGATACTGCCATTATATGATTACAGTAAATTGCACGGTTTTAAAATCACGACTTAGTGAGTGCATGATGGAAATCTAAAGTGATTGGGAAAAGTAGAGCGATTTAGATGTCATCCGTTACATTTCGCCCCATAGTCTTACGTAACATCACAAAGATCAATTAGTAATCTGACTTGAGGCCCGCAGTTAATGTGGTTTTGTGGTAAATTTCTATACAGATCTCATTTTTGGTGGTCAGTGAAACTGTGGAAAGGCATCTCCAGCGTTGCTGATTATCCTTAATGTTATTACTAAAATGAATTGCATTTCTGATATATACATGTAAGAAAGGTAGAAATTTATGGATGTGGCCTATGAACATTATACAGTACACCACTCGACAGTTACTCACACAGATTAGGCAAAGTTTACCTTGAACAGAGTTTGCGCAGATTCAGACAGCATACCTTTACAGTCTCTCACAGAGTGCACCAACTTGACGGTTACAAACTGTTTTGTGGCACACGGCTCGGCAGCTATCAATACCAAGAGAACACTCCACAGGTGGTGGCCACCAGAAACGTAACAGTCTCTACAATTTCTCAGGCAATGTGTAGTCAGCCATAGCAACAGGGCAGTTTCTTGACACAGGCCACAGTGCAGCTCAGGATACATATTATCAAGGCCTCCACACAAAGTCTGCAGCACACTAACAGTGGGCAGATGCAAAGTTATGCAGGTTGCCTGGATCACAGTCTCTGGTCACCAACTAATTGGGGGTATCTGCAATAGTTCAGAGCTTACCCCATTACAGTCTCTAGGCTGTAAGTAGTTCTGAATCACTTGCAATATCTAGGATGGTTTCTACTTCTGGATCAAGCACTCACTCCAACAGGCCCAAAAAGGTGGCACAACATATAGTCATAGCCTTGGGGGTACATTGATGTTATTTTTATGGATGCAGGGTACTTGACGTGATGTAGGAACACTGAAAAACACTTTCCCAAGGCACCCCTGTTAATGACTACAGTTCCCTAGAGTACAGTCTTGGATGAAATTGTTATTCACTGCAGGAGTCCTATAGAACAGTCTGGGGACCCACCATCAATGACTGCACTGTCCCTATAGAACAGTCTGGGGACCCACCATCAATGACTGCACTGTCCCTATAGAACAGTCTGGGGACCCACCATCAATGACTGCACTGTCCCTATAGAACAGTCTGGGGACCCACCATCAATGACTGCACTGTCCCTATAGAACAGTCGGGGGGCCCACCATCAATGACTGCACTGTCCCTATAGAACAGTCTGGGGACCCACCATCAATGACTGCACTGTCCCTATAGAACAGTCTGGGGACCCACCATCAATGACTGCACTGTCCCTATAGAACAGTCTGGGGACCCACCATCAATGACTGCACTGTCCCTATAGAACAGTCTGGGGACCCACCATCAATGACTGCACTGTCCCTATAGAACAGTCGGGGGGCCCACCATCAATGACTGCACTGTCCCTATAGAACAGTCTGGGGACCCACCATCAATGACTGCACTGTCCCTATAGAACAGTCTGGGGACCCACCATCAATGACTGTACTGTCCTTATAGAACAGTCTGGGGACCCACCATCAATGACTGCACTGTCCCTATAGAACAGTCTAGGGACCCACCATCAATGACTGCACTGTCCCTATAGAACAGTCTAGGGACCCACTATCAATGACTGCACTGTCCTTATAGAACAGTCTGGGGACCCACCATCAATGACTGCACTGTCCTTATAGAACAGTCTGGGGACCCACCATCAATGACTGCACTGTCCTTATAGAACAGTCTGGGGACCCACCATCAATGACTGCACCGTCCCTATAGAACAGTCTGGGGACTCACCATCAATGACTGCACTGTCCTTATAGAACAGTCTGGGGACCCACCATCAATGACTGCACTGTCCTTATAGAACAGTCTGGGGACCCACCAACAATGACTGCACTGTCCTTATAGAACAGTCTGGGGACCCACCATCAATGACTGCACTGTCTCTTATAGAACATTCTGGGGACCCACCATCAATGACTGCACTGTCCCTATAGAACAGTCTGGGGACCCACCATCAATGACTCCACTGTCCTTATAGAACAGTCTGGGGACCCACTATCAATGACTGCACTGTCCTTATAGAACAGTCTGGGGACCCACCATCAATGACTGTACTGTCCTTATAGAACAGTCTGGGGACCCACCAACAATGACTGCACTGTCCTTATAGAACAGTCTAGGGACCCACCAACAATGACTGCACTGTCCTTATAGAACAGTCTGGGGACCCACCAACAATGACTGCACTGTCTCTTATAGAACAGTCTGGGGACCCACCATCAATGACTGCACTGTCTCTTATAGAACAGTCTGGGGACCCACCATCAATGACTGCACTGTCTCTTATAGAACAGTCTGGGGACCCACCATCAATGACTGCACTGTCCTTATAGAACAGTCTGGGGACCCACCAACAATGACTGCACTGTCCTTATAGAACAGTCTGGGGACCCACCAACAATGACTGCACTGTCTCTTATAGAACAGTCTGGGGACCCACCATCAATGACTGCACTGTCTCTTATAGAACAGTCTGGGGACCCACCATCAATGACTGCACTGTCTCTTATAGAACAGTCTGGGGACCCACCATCAATGACTGCACTGTCCTTATAGAACAGTCTGGGGACCCACCATCAATGACTGCACTGTCCTTATAGAACAGTCTGGGGACCCACCATCAATGACTGCACTGTCTCTTATAGAACAGTCTGGGGACCCACCATCAATGACTGCACTGTCCCTATAGAACAGTCTGGGGACTCACCATCAATGACTGCACTGTCCTTATAGAACAGTCTGGGGACCCACCATCAATGACTGCACTGTCCTTATAGAACAGTCTGGGGACCCACCAACAATGACTGCACTGTCTCTTATAGAACATTCTGGGGACCCACCATCAATGACTGCACTGTCTCTTATAGAACAGTCTGGGGACCCACCATCAATGACTGCACTGTCCTTATAGAACAGTCTGGGGACCCACCAACAATGACTGCACTGTCCTTATAGAACAGTCTGGGGACCCACCAACAATGACTGCACTGTCTCTTATAGAACAGTCTGGGGACCCACCATCAATGACTGCACTGTCTCTTATAGAACAGTCTGGGGACCCACCATCAATGACTGCACTGTCTCTTATAGAACAGTCTGGGGACCCACCATCAATGACTGCACTGTCCTTATAGAACAGTCTGGGGACCCACCATCAATGACTGCACTGTCCTTATAGAACAGTCTGGGGACCCACCATCAATGACTGCACTGTCTCTTATAGAACAGTCTGGGGACCCACCATCAATGACTGCACTGTCCCTATAGAACAGTCTGGGGACTCACCATCAATGACTGCACTGTCCTTATAGAACAGTCTGGGGACCCACCATCAATGACTGCACTGTCCTTATAGAACAGTCTGGGGACCCACCAACAATGACTGCACTGTCTCTTATAGAACATTCTGGGGACCCACCATCAATGACTGCACTGTCCCTATAGAACAGTCTGGGGACCCACCATCAATGACTCCACTGTCCTTATAGAACAGTCTGGGGACCCACCATCAATGACTGTACTGTCCTTATAGAACAGTCTGGGGACCCACCAACAATGACTGCACTGTCCTTATAGAACAGTCTGGGGACCCACCATCAATGACTGCACTGTCCCTATAGAACAGTCTGGGGACCCACCAACAATGACTGCACTGTCCTTATAGAACAGTCTGGGGACCCACCATCAATGACGGCACTGTCTCTTATAGAACAGTCTGGGGACCCACCATCAATGACTGCACTGTCCTTATAGAACAGTCTGGGGACCCACCATCAATGACTGCACTGTCCTTATAGAACAGTCTGGGGACCCACCAACAATGACTGCACTGTCCTTATAGAACAGTCTGGGGACCCACCAACAATGACTGCACTGTCTCTTATAGAACAGTCTGGGGACCCACCATCGATGACTGCACTGTCTCTTATAGAACAGTTTGGGGACCCACCATCAATGACTGCACTGTCTCTTATAGAACAGTCTGGGGACCCACCATCAATGACTGCACTGTCCTTATAGAACAGTCTGGGGACCCACCAACAATGACTGCACTGTCCTTATAGAACAGTCTGGGGACCCACCATCAATGACTGCACTGTCTCTTATAGAACAGTCTGGGGACCCACCATCAATGACTGCACTGTCCTTATAGAACAGTCTGGGGACCCACCATCAATGACTGCACTGTCTCTTATAGAACAGTCTGGGGACCCACCATCAATGACTGCACTGTCCTTATAGAACAGTCTGGGGACCCACCATCAATGACTGCACTGTCCTTAAAGAACAGTCTGGGGACCCACCAACAATGACTGCACTGTCCTTATAGAACAGTCTGGGGACCCACCATCAATGACTGCACTGTCCTTATAGAACAGTCTGGGGACCCACCATCAATGACTGCACTGTCCTTAAAGAACAGTCTGGGGACCCACCAACAATGACTGCACTGTCCTTATAGAACAGTCTGGGGACCCACCATCAATGACTGCACTGTCCTTATAGAACAGTCTGGGGACCCACCATCAATGACTGCACTGTCCTTATAGAACAGTCTGGGGACCCACCATCAATGACTGCAGTGTTCCTGTACAGCATTCTGGTGAGCCAGTGTCATTGACTGCAGTGTCCCTATAGAACAGTCTGGAAAGCTAATATCAATGACTACAGTGGCCCTATAGCACAGTCTTGAGAGCCATCGTTGATGATTGCAATTGCAGCGTCCCTATAGAAGAGTCTGGGGGTGATTGCTGATGACTACAGCATCCCTTTAAAGCAGTCAACAAACAATTGTTAACCATTGTTGTGCCCATATTAAAGGGTTTCTACCACCTCATTTGGACCTAATTAGCTGTCAGACACTAGAGATCTGCTAGTGTCTGCTCTACCTAACCATGCTATTCTAAGACCTTTGTGTGCAGCCATTACACTAAAAAAACTACTTTTATTGCTATGCAAATGAGCCTCTAGGTGCTATGGGGGCGTCTTTTCAGCACCTAGAGGCTCCGTCTACTCACCCTGTATTCCGCCCCGCTCGTCCGTCAAGCCCGCCCATCTCTAGATTGCCAGCCTCCATCTCATCCATCGGTCGAATTCTCGCGCCTGCACCGGGTGCGTCTGTATTCGGCGCAGGCACAG
This sequence comes from Bufo bufo, assembly GCF_905171765.1. Classification (NCBI taxonomy): domain Eukaryota; kingdom Metazoa; phylum Chordata; class Amphibia; order Anura; family Bufonidae; genus Bufo; species Bufo bufo. The sequence goes on along the minus strand of NC_053389.1, from coordinate 750,126,319 downwards.
TGACTGTCTGACCGGCCGGGCGTCGTCTGTTCGGGAGTGGTCAGTCACTGCGCCTGCGCCGAATACAGACGCACCCGGCGCAGGCGCGAGAATTCGACCGATGGATGAGATGGAGGCTGGCAATCTAGAGATGGGCGGGCTTGACGGACGAGCGGGGCGGAATACAGGGTGAGTAGACGGAGCCTCTAGGTGCTGAAAAGACGCCCCCATAGCACCTAGAGGCTCATTTGCATAGCAATAAAAGTAGTTTTTTTAGTGTAATGGCTGCACACAAAGGTCTTAGAATAGCATGGTTAGGTAGAGCAGACACTAGCAGATCGCTAGTGTCTGACAGCTAATTAGGTCCAAATGAGGTGGTAGAAACCCTTTAAGTCTTTGGTGCTATTTTTAAAGGGATATGCCCATCCCTGAAAGTGATGGCACATGGCTAAGATATGCCATTACTTTATGATTGTGCGGATCTGACCTCAGCACCCAAACCAATCCTATGTATGAAAAGTTTCTCCCTGCAGGGGAATCGCTGTAGAGCTCCTTTCAGATAAATTGATCTGACAGCGGATTTGTAGAGAAGGAGTCACAGCACTGATTCAGCCCCTTCATTTCTACATTGTAGATTTATATTGACGCCATAAAAATGATGAAGGAACACATATGGAATGCAGTGGTAAACCGAAAAAGAGTTAAACCAGAATGTGGATTTTATTTTAGATTCTTGCCATTCTCCAACCAGCTTCATGAAGTACAGTAGTGATTTTAAAACCATTTGTAAAAGTTAATTTGTGGAATTTCTTGTTTTCATAATGTGTTTGAGACCATCGGTAGTGCCGTGCAGAGGTAAGACTGGTGCACAGTCCCATACCGTGTTTAGCCCTATTCTACTACTGTTCTAATACATTATAGCCAGAACCACTTAACTAAGTAAAGAAAATATGACACTCCATCATTACTTTAAGACATGAAGGTCAATCAATCTGAAAAATGTCCCGAATTTTGAAGGTGCAGTCATGAAAACCATCAAACCCTATGATTAGACAGGCTTTCATGAGGACCATCCCAGGAATGGAAGACCATAATTTACCTCTGCTGTAGAGGATAAGTTCATTAGAGTTACCAGCCCCAGAAACCACAAATTGACATCAACTGAAATTAGAGCCTTCTGTAGATAAATGCTTTACTGAGATCAATTACCAGACACAGCTGAACATCAACCTACTAAGGGGACTGTCAGAATCAGGCCTTTATGGTTGAATTGCGGGAAAGAAGCCACTACTGAGGAACAAGAAGAAAAAGACAATTGCTTGGGACAAGAAACACAAGGAATTGACATTAGACCAGCGCAAATCTGTACCTTGGTCTTATGAGTCAAAATGTGAGACTTTTGGTTCTAACGACCATGTATTTTTGAGATGCAGAAAAGGTGAGCGAATGGTTTCTTCTAGAGATGAGCAAATCGAATCCCACAAAGTGGAATTCGATCCAAATTTCAGTATAAATTCGATTCGCCTCAAAGCCGAATTTCCTTGTGCTTCGTGCAAGCGAATTGATTTAACCTGAAATAGTATAAAAAACAAAAAGAATTAATTCTTACCTCGTTGATTAGCTCGCGATGGGCCACCAGCCGCCATCTTGATTGAAGATCTCGTGCGTGGTGACATATGACGTCAGCAGGCGTGATGACGTAATCTCGTGCCGCGCACGATTTCGCGCCAGCTCTTCAAGCAAGATGGTGGCGGCCAGCACGTCGCGAGCAAATGGACGCGGTAAGTTTGATTTAAAAAAAATGTAATGTTAATTTCACACTGTTTTTACACTCAGATGCCGCCATCATGTATGAACGCGGCATCTGAGGGGTACAATGACGGGGGCGGCGCTATCGCAGCTTCATGTCATTGCACCCGCTACTTACAAGAAAATGCGCTTTGTGATTAAGTAATTCATAAAGGAAGCAAATTTTTTTGTAAAATTCGGCGAATCAGCCGAATCGAACTTTTGAAAAATTCGCTCATCTCTAGTTTCTACATGTGTGGTTCCCACCGTGAAGCATGGAGGAGGTGTTCTGATGGTGTGGAATGATTTGCAGGTGACACTGTTGGTGAATTATTCAAAATTCAATGCACACTTAACCAGCATGATTACCACAGCATTCTGCAGCGACACGTCATCCCATATGGTTTGTGCTTAGTGGGACCATCATCTGTTTTTCAGCAGGACAACACCTCCAGGCTTTGTAAGGACTATATAACCAAGAAGGAGAGTGATGAAGTGCTATATCAGATGACATGACCCCGACAATCACCCGACTTTAACCAAATTGAGATGGTTTGGGCTGAGTTGGACTGCAGAATGAAGGAATAGCAGCTAACAAGTGCTCATCCCCTCTGGGAACTTCTTCAATACTGTTGGAAAACTATTCTAGGTGACTTCCTCATGAGAGCACAGCTGTCATCAAAGCAAAAGAGGACTACTTTGAAGAATCTAACATATAAAACATATTCTGGTTTAACCCTTTTTTAATTCTATATGTGTCCCTTCATCATTTTCATGTCTTCATTATTATCTACAGTACAATGCAGAAAATAAAAATAAAAAAACACACAAGAAAAATCATGGAATGAAAGAATGTATCCAAACCAGTACTGCACATAATAGAAAACTTATATAACAATAAAACATAATTTACACCTGTCCAGGTTTTTATTTCATAACACCTTTAACTCATTTCTTTGTTTTTCTACATTAGTGTCATGTTAGGCCAGGGCCTGAAACTCTAGAAGGAAACCTGTCGTTATGGTCTGATCAAATCTCAAGATCTCAGGACATGTGGGTGTCTCAGATTCTCAGAATCATTGGAGCAGGACACCAGTCATGCTCTGACCATCATTAATCTGTTGCGCAAATAGAACTGCTGTAAAATCACAGAATAAAGTGGTCTAAAAGGCAAAAGATGCTCAAAACCCCAAATGCTGTTGCACATTTCTACCCGGGGGAGTAAATCCTGCCCATGTGATCCATTGCTAACAATAATCCCTATAAAAAATGCATACAGTGGAGGATGCCGGCAGCGGACCACATGTACCACAAAAACATCCTACACAGGTCTTAAAAGCAGAAAATGCTCAAAATCCCATATGCTGTAGCGCATATATAACCGGGGGAGCAAATCCTGCACGTGTGATCCGTTGCTAACAGCAATCCCCAGCAAAAAATGCATACAATGGAGGATGCCCGCAACGGACCACATGTAAGACAAATGTGCGGATGGGACTATGAGAAATAGAAAATCACTGAAAAATGGTGCACTACAATTGTAAATGCAATTGAAAATATATGGCTAAACCCTCACGCTGATATTAAAATGAGACTTTCGCCAATATATTCTTATATCATGAACATATTGGAGCCCGTGCACCCCGTCAAGGTCTCTCAAAGTGGCACGGGACCTGACGCTAACCTATCTATGCCATATGAGCCACTATTCATAATTGCCCACACAGCGCAGGTAGGTTAGCGTTAGGTCCCGTGACACTTTGAGAGACCTTGACGAGGTGCGCAGGCTACGGTATGTTCCTGATATTTCATCTTTCCGCATTCTGGAAGCTACTTTTTTCCTTCATGACAATACTGTGCAGTGAATAAAAATGCAAGTCACTATAGCAAGCTCTGCGAATATACTGAACAAGGAAGGTGTACTGGGAGATAAGAGCCTAGGGAGCTGTAAACCTCAGAATACTGATACACGCTATATCACATTCTGGAACTAACAAAAATCTATTTGTTTACACAGTTCCTTAAAGGGATTTTCTGAGATTTTTTAACTGACAACTTTCATCAGTATCTGATCGGTGGGGTTCTAGTAACATAGTAACATAGGACATAAGGCCGAAAAAAGACCTTTGTCCATCCAGTTCGGCCTGTTATCCTGCAAGTTGATCCAGAGGAAGGCAAAAAAACCCTGTGAGGTAGAAGTCAATTTTCCTCACTTTAGGGGAATAAAAAATTCCTTCCCGACTCCAATCAGGCAATCAGAATAACTCCCTGGATCAACGACCCCTCTCTAGTAGCTATAGCCTGTAATATTATTACGCTCCAGAAATACATCCAGGCCCCTCTTGAATTCCTTTATTGTACTCACCATCACCACCTCCTCAGGCAGAGAGTTCCATAGTCTCACTGCTCTTACCGTAAAGAATCCTCTTCTATGTTTGTGTACAAACCTTCTTTCCTCCAGACGCAGAGGATGTCCCCTCGTCACAGTCACAATCCTGGGGATAAATAGATGATGGGATAGATCTCTGTACTGACCCCTGATATATTTATACATATTAATTAGATCTCCCCTCAGTCGTCTTTTTTCTAACGTGAATAACCCTAATTTTGATAATCTTTCAGGGTACTGTAGTTGCCCCATTCCAGTTATTACTTTAGTTGCCCTCCTCTGGACCCTCTCCAGCTCTGCTATGTCTGCCTTGTTCACAGGAGCCCAGAACTGTACACAGTACTCCATGTGTGGTCTGACTAGCGATTTGTAAAGTGGTAGGACTATGTTCTTATCACGGGCATCTATGCCCCTTCTGATGCAACCCATTATCTTATTGGCCTTGGCAGCAGCTGCCTGACACTGGTTTTTGCAGCTTAGTTTGCTGTTGATTAAAATTCCTAGATCCTTTTCCATGTCAGTGTTACCGAGTGTTTTACCATTTAGTATGTACGGGTGACTTGCATTATTCCTTCCCATGTGCATAACCTTACATTTGTCAGTGTTAAACCTCATCTGCCACTTATCTGCCCAAGCCTCCAGTCTATCCAGATCCATCTGTAGCGGTATACTGTCCTCTTCAGTGTAAATTACTTTAGTGTCATCTGCGAAAATTGATATTTTACTATGCAAGCCTTCTACAAGATCATTAATAAATATATTGAAGAGAATAGGGCCCAATACTGACCCCTGAGGTACTCCACTAGTGACAGTGACCCAATCTGAGTATGTACCGTTAATAACCACCCTCTGTTTTCTATCATTGAGCCAGTTACTTACCCACTTAGGCCTATTGCACACGACCGTATGGCTTTTTCAGTGTTTTGCGGTCCGTTTTTCACGGATCCGTTATTCCGTTTTTTGTTTCCGTTGTGTTTCCGTTTCTGTTCCGTTTTTCCGTTCCGTTTTTCCGTATGGCATATACAGTATACAGTAATTACATAGATAAAATTGGGCTGGGCATAACATTTTCAATAGATGGTTCAGCAAAAAACGAAACGGAAACGGAAGACATACGGATGCATTTCCGTATGTGTTCCGTTTTTTTTGCGGACCCATTGACTTGAATGGAGCCATGGAACGTGATTTGCGGGCAATAATAGGACATGTTCTATGTTAGAACGGAACGGAAAAACGGAAATACGGAAACGGAATGCATACGGAGTACATTCCGTTTTTTTTTGCGGAACCATTGAAATGAATGGTTCCGTATACGGACCGTATACGGAACGCAAAAAACGGCCAGTAAACGGGGAAAAACAGTTTCCGTTGTTCCGTGATCCGTGTCCGTTTTTTCTTCCGTGGGTCTTCCTTGATTTTTGGAGGATCCACGGACATGAAAAATGAAAAAAAAAATCTAAGTCAAGTTTGCCTTTGAAATGATAGGAAAAAACGGACACGGATCACGGACACGGGTCACGGACGCGGATGACAATCTTGTGTGCATCCGTGATTTTTCACGGACCCATTGACTTGAATGGGTCCGTGAACCATTGTCCGTGAAAAAAATAGGACAGGTCATATTTTTTTCACGGACTGAAAACACGGATCACGGACGCGGATGCCAAACGGTGCATTTTCCGATTTTTCCACGGACCCATTGAAAGTCAATGGGTCCGCGGAAAAAAACGGAAAACGGAACGGACGCGGATGCACACAACGGTCGTGTGCATGAGGCCTTACAGACGTTTTCTCCCAGTCCGAACATTCTCATTTTATATACTAACCTTTTATGTGGTACAGTGTCAAATGCTTTGGAGAAGTCCAGATATACGACATCCATTGATTCGCCGCTGTCAAGTCAATGGATGTCGTGTATCTGGACTTCTCCAAAGCATTAGACACTGTACCACATAAAAGGTTAGTATATAAAATGTTCTGTCCCTTTGAACCAGCTGTTTTCATGTAGTGCCGTGTAGTGTCGTTTTGAAAATTTTGATTTGGCTGCTTCGCCGAATTTGACCAAAAAAAATGTTAAGTTCAAAAAAGCTAATTTCTTTGTAAGTAGCAGGTGCAATGACGGGGAACGGTGATTACGCAGCCCCCCTGTCATTGAAGCCCTCAGATGCCGCGTTCATCACTGATTGCGGCATCTAAGATGAATATTAAGGTCTTTCAGGGGGTGATCAGTTAAAAAAAACAATTTAAATGTACTGACCTCATCCGCCGCGGCCATCTTGCTTGAAGATCCAGCGAGAAATCACGTGTGGTGCGTAATGACGTCATCATGCTGGCCGGCATGGTGACTTCATACGTCACAACGCACAAGATTTTGTGTCGAATCTTCAAGAACGATGGCCGCAGCGGCCTCTTTGCGCTCATATGGATGAGGTAAGTATGATTTCTTAAAATTTTTACTGCCATTTCAGGGAAAATTGATTTGTTACCATGAAGCACAAGGAAATTCGGTTTTGGGGCGAATTAAATTCGAATTGATGTCTACTTTGGATACTTTGATTCGCTCAACACTAGTCCCGCGTGTCAGACCCCCACCGATCAAATAACCGATCAAATAATCTGATAACCTATCCAAAGGATACAAATCTCAGAAATCCCCTGTAACTTTTCTACAGAGGCCAATGTTTTCAATGTCAGGTAAGTGCTACTCTAGACCTGCACATACAAGTTCCCTTTAACCACTTCCCGCAACTGTAACGCCGAAAGGCGTCATTGCGGCGGCTCCCCCAGGCTACGCTAACGCCAATAGGCGTCATCTCGCGTGAGCCGAGATTTCCTGTGAACGCGCGCACACAGGCGCGCGCGCTCACAGGATCGGAAGGTAAGAGAGTTGATCTCCAGCCTGCCAGCGGCGATCGTTCGCTGGCAGGCTGGAGATGTGTTTTTTTTAACCCCTAACAGGTATATTAGACGCTGTTTTGATAACAGCGTCTAATATACCTGCTACCTGGTCCTCTGGTGGTCCCCTTTGTTTGGATCGACCACCAGAGGACACAGGTAGCTCAGTAAAGTAGCACCAAGCACCACTACACTACACTACACCCCCCCCCGTCACTTATTAACCCCTTATTAGCCCCTGATCACCCCTGATCACCCCATATAGACTCCCTGATCACCCCCGTCATTGATCACCCCCCTGTCATTGATCACCCCCCTGTAAAGCTCCATTCAGACGTCCGCATGATTTTTACGGATCCACTGATAGATGGATCGGATCCGCAAAACGCATCCGGACGTCTGAATGAAGCCTTACAGGGGCGTGATCAATGACTGTGGTGATCACCCCATATAGACTCCCTGATCACCCCCCTGTCATTGATTACCCCCCTGTCATTGATCACCCCCCTGTAAAGCTCCATTCAGACGTCCGCATGATTTTTACGGATCCACTGATAGATGGATCGGATCCGCAAAACGCATCCGGACGTCTGAATGAAGCCTTACAGGGGCATGATCAATGACTGTGGTGATCACCCCATATAGACTCCCTGATCACCCCCCTGTAAAGCTCCATTCAGATGTCCGCATGATTTTTACGGATGCACTGATAGATGGATCGGATCCGCAAAACGCATCCGGACGTCTGAATGAAGCCTTACAGGGGCATGATCAATGATTGTGGTGATCACCCCATATAGACTCCCTGATCACCCCCCTGTCATTGATCACCCCCCTGTAAAGCTCCATTCAGATGTCCGCATGATTTTTACGGATGCACTGATAGATGGATCGGATCCGCAAAACGCATCCGGACGTCTGAATGAAGCCTTACAGGGGCATGATCAATGACTGTGGTGATCACCCCCCTGTCATTGATTACCCCCCTGTAAAGCTCCATTCAGATGTCCGCATGATTTTTACGGATGCACTGATAGATGGATCGGATCCGCAAAACGCATCCGGACGTCTGAATGAGGCCTTACAGGGGCATGATCAATGACTGTGGTGATCACCCCCCTGTCATTGATTACCCCCCTGTAAAGCTCCATTCAGATGTCCGCATGATTTTTACGGATGCACTGATAGATGGATCGGATCCGCAAAACGCATCCGGACGTCTGAATGAAGCCTTACAGGGGCGTGATCAATGACTGTGGTGATCACCCCATATAGACTCCCTGATCACCCCCCTGTCATTGATTACCCCCCTGTCATTGATCACCCCCCTGTAAAGCTCCATTCAGACGTCCGCATGATTTTTACGGATCCACTGATAGATGGATCGGATCCGCAAAACGCATCCGGACGTCTGAATGAAGCCTTACAGGGGCATGATCAATGATTGTGGTGATCACCCCATATAGACTCCCTGATCACCCCCCTGTCATTGATCACCCCCCTGTAAAGCTCCATTCAGATGTCCGCATGATTTTTACGGATGCACTGATAGATGGATCGGATCCGCAAAACGCATACGGACGTCTGAATGAAGCCTTACAGGGGCATGATCAATGACTGTGGTGATCACCCCCCTGTCATTGATTACCCCCCTGTAAAGCTCCATTCAGATGTCCGCATGATTTTTACGGATGCACTGATAGATGGATCGGATCCGCAAAACGCATCCGGACGTCTGAATGAAGCCTTACAGGGGCATGATCAATGACTGTGGTGATCACCCCCCTGTCATTGATTACCCCCCTGTAAAGCTCCATTCAGATGTCCGCATGATTTTTACGGATGCACTGATAGATGGATCGGATCCGCAAAACGCATCCGGACGTCTGAATGAGGCCTTACAGGGGCATGATCAATGACTGTGGTGATCACCCCCCTGTCATTGATTACCCCCCTGTAAAGCTCCATTCAGATGTCCGCATGATTTTTACGGATGCACTGATAGATGGATCGGATCCGCAAAACGCATCCGGACGTCTGAATGAAGCCTTACAGGGGCGTGATCAATGACTGTGGTGATCACCCCATATAGACTCCCTGATCACCCCCCTGTCATTGATCACCCCCCTGTCATTGATCACCCCCCCTGTCATTGATCACCCCTCTGTAAGGCTCCATTCAGACATTTTTTTGGCCCAAGTTAGCGGAATTATATATTTTTTTTCTTACAAAGTCTCATATTCCACTAACTTGTGTCAAAAAATAAAATCTCACATGAACTCACCATACCCCTCACGGAAACCAAATGCGTAAAATTTTTTAGACATTTATATTCCAGACTTCTTCTCACGCTTTAGGGCCCCTAGAATGCCAGGGCAGTATAAATACCCCACATGTGACCCCATTTCGGAAAGAAGACACCCCCAGGTATTCCGTGAGGGGCATATTGAGTCCATGAAAGATTGAAATTTTTGTCCCAAGTTAGCGGAACGGGAGACTTTGTGAGAAAAAAATTAAAAATATCAATTTCCGCTAACTTGTGCCAAAAAAAAAAAATTTCTATGAACTTGCCATACCCCTCATTGAATACCTTGGGGTGTCTTCTTTCCAAAATGGAGTCACATGTGGGGTATTTATACTGCCCTGGCATTCTAGGGGCCCCAAAGCGTGAGAAGAAGTCTGGTATCCAAATGTCTAAAAATGCCCTCCTAAAAGGAATTTGGGCACCTTTGCGCATCTAGGCTGCAATAAAGTGTCACACATCTGGTATCGCCGTACTCAGGAGAAGTTGGGGAATGTGTTTTGGGGTGTCATTTTACATATACCCATGCTGGGTGAGAGAAATATCTTGGTCAAATGCCAACTTTGTATAAAAAAAATGGTAAAAGTTGTCTTTTGCCAAGATATTTCTCTCACCCAGCAAGGGTATATGTAAAACCCCAAAACACATTCCCCAACTTCTCCTGAATACGGCGATACCACATGTGTGACACTTTTTTGCAGCCTAGGTGGGCAAAGGGGCCCATATTCCAAAGAGCACCTTTAGGATTTCACAGGTCATTTACCTACTTACCACACATTAGGGCCCCTGGAAAATGCCAGGGCAGTATAACTACCCCACAAGTGACCCCATTTTGGAAAGAAGACACCCCAAGGTATTCCGTGAGGGGCATGGCAAGTTCCTAGAATTTTTTATTTTTTGTCACAAGTTAGTGGAAAATGCTGATTTTTTTTTTTTTTTCATACAAAGTCTCATATTCCACTAACTTGTGACAAAAAATAAAAACTTCCATGAACTCACTATGCCCATCAGCGAATACCTTGGGGTCTCTTCTTTCCAAAATGGGGTCACTTGTGGGGTAGTTATACTGCCCTGGCATTCTAGGGGCCCGAATGTGTGGTAAGGAGTTTCAAATCAAATTCTGTAAAAAATGACCTGTGAAATCCGAAAGGTGCTCTTTGGAATATGGGCCCCTTTGCCCACCTAGGCTGCAAAAAAGTGTCACACATCTGGTATCCCCGTACTCAGGAGAAGGTGGGGAATGTGTTTTGGGGTGTCATTTTACATATACCCCTGCTGGGTGAGAGAAATATCTTGGCAAAAGACAACTTTTCCCATTTTTTTTATACAAAGTTGGCATTTGACCAAGATATTTATCTCACCCAGCATGGGTATATGTAAAAAGACACCCCAAAACACATTCCTCAACTTCTCCTGAATACAGAGATACCAGATGTGTGACACTTTTTTGCAGCCTAGGTGGGCAAAGGGGCCCATATTCCAAAGAGCACCTTTCGGATTTCACAGGTCATTTTTTACAGAATTTGATTTCAAACTCCTTACCACACATTCGGGCCCCTAGAATGCCAGGGCAGTATAACTACCCCACAAGTGACCCCATTTTGGAAAGAAGAGACCCCAAGGTATTCGCTGATGGGCATAGTGAGTTCATGGAAGTTTTTATTTTTTGTCACAAGTTAGTGGAATATGAGACTTTGTATGAAAAAAAATAAAATAAAAAAAATCATCATTTTCCACTAACTTGTGACAAAAAATTAAAAATTCTAGGAACTTGCCATGCCCCTCACGGAATACCTTGGGGTGTCTTCTTTCCAAAATGGGGTCACTTGTGGGGTAGTTATACTGCCCTGGCATTCTAGGGGCCCAAATGTGTGGTAAGGAGTTTGAAATCAAATTCTGTAAAAAATGACCTGTGAAATCCGAAAGGTGCTCTTTGGAATATGGGCCCCTTTGCCCACCTAGGCTGCAAAAAAGTGTCACACATCTGGTATTGCCGTGCTCAGGAGAAGGTGGGGAATGTGTTTTGGGGTGTCATTTTACATATACCCATGCTGGGTGAGAGAAATATCTTGGCAAAAGACAACTTTTCCCATTTTTTTATACAAAGTTGGCATTTGACCAAGATATTTATCTCACCCAGCATGGGTATATGTAAAATGACACCCCAAAACACATTCCTCAACTTCTCCTGAGTACGTAGATACCAGATGTGTGACACTTTTTTGCAGCCTAGGTGGGCAAAGGGGCCCACATTCCAAAAGCACCTTTCGGATTTCACTGGTCATTTTTTACAGAATTTGATTTCAAACTCCTTACCACACATTTGGGCCCCTAGAATGCCAGGGCAGTATAACTACCCCACAAGTGACCCCATTTTGGAAAGAAGAGACCCCAAGGTATTTTGTGATGGGCATAGTGAGTTCATAGAAGTTTTTATTTTTTGTCACAAGTTAGTGGAATATGAGACTTTGTAGGAAAAAAAATAAAATAAAAAAAAAATCATCATTTTCCGCTAACTTGTGACAAAAAATAAAAAGTTCTATGAACTCACTATGCCCATCAGCGAATACCTTAGGGTGTGTACTTTCCGAAATGGGGTCATTTGTGGGGTGTTTGTACTGTCTGGGCATTGTAGAACCTCAGGAAACATGACAGGTGCTCAGAAAGTCAGAGCTGCTTCAAAAAGCGGAAATTCACATTTTTGTACCATAGTTTGTAAACGCTATAACTTTTACCCAAACCATTTTTTTTTTACCCAAACATTTTTTTTTTATCAAAGACATGTAGAACTATAAATTTAGAGCAAAATTTCTATATGGATCTCGTTTTTTTTTGCAAAATTTTACAACTGAAAGTGAAAAATGTCATTTTTTTGCAAAAAAATCGTTAAATTTCGATTAATAACAAAAAAAGGAAAAATGTCAGCAGCAATGAAATACCACCAAATAAAAGCTCTATTAGTGAGAAGAAAAGGAGGTAAAATTCATTTGGGTGGTAAGTTGCATGACCGAGCAATAAACGGTGAAAGTAGTGTAGTGCCGATTTGTAAAAAAGGGCCTGGTCTTTAGGGGGGTATAAACCTGTGGTCCTTAAGTGGTTAAAATGAAGTTCTAAATATTTTGGCAGCCATATCACCCCTTTAAACAGAAAGTGCACACAAAATGCCCAGATATTATGGACCTAATTGCTTGGAGAAAAAAAAGGGAAACTGTTTTACATATGGCCTCTGTCTATCAACAGGATACACTATCCAGCCATCATCCGGCACCTGATCACTTCCATGATAATCAAATGCCTGGAAATGCAAAGATCTCTCAGCCGCGTCTAGCGGAATGAAGCCCTTCTCATCTTCCAGCCAACCTCGGCGCAATAAACTCAAGTCACGTTCGGAATCGCTCCGGCAGCTTTCATACATTAGGAAGTATTCAGATAAACAGAAGGATTTGTTTACGAGCTGGAGCGGTGGAAATAGCAGGTTGGGAGGCTGTATTTCTAAGGGTCTGATCATTAGGAGCTCATTACATATTCATTCTAACGGCATCAATCACTGGGTTCCAATCTGATATTCATGTGAAAATCTCACTTGTAGGGGTTTATTGCACCAGCAATCATCAGCTGGGAGACGTCTGTGCGCTGGCTGCTTATCGGCACAGGGCAAATCCTCCTGGAGACGAGCCTCTTCTGCCCTCCTCAGCCTGCACGCTCCGACTATATTGGGTTGTGTTTCCAGTGAGACACCATGTTACATGACATCCTCACCGCCAGTCAATATTCTGTAACGGGGATGAGCGAACCTTTATAAAGTATCTATTCTATTGATTTTTAAGGCAGAAAATCAACCGCATTTGCAACAACTGTAGAACCCAATGAACCGATTCTACTTTCTTTACTGATAAGGGCTCATGCACACGAACGTATTTTCTTTCCGTGTCCGTTCCGTTTTTTTGCAAAGCCATTCATATGCAAAGCCAGTCATTTCAATGGGTCCGCAAAAAAAAACCCAGAAGTTAAGCCGAATGCACACGGCCGTGAGCGGTCCGTGGTAACCCGGCCTGGATTCCCGCTGAGAGCAGGAGCGCACGGCGTCATTGGTTGCTACGAGTGTATTACTGTAGTGCAGCGGCGGCATGAAGCGCACGGCGTCATAGCAACCAATGACGCCGTGCGCGCATGCTCTCAGCAGGAATCCAGGCCGGGTTACCACGGACAGCTCACGGCACTGAAGCCCTAATTTGCATAAAGTGTGCATTCGGCTTTAGGGCTCATGCACACGACCTTGTGCCGGCCGGGCCCGTATTGTGGCTCGCAAAAACATCGGGTCCGCAAAACATGGCCCCCAGGCCGTTCCGGCTCCGCATCACAGATGCGTACCAATTCACTTGAATGGGTCCGCAATCCGGAAGGTCGGTGATGGAACGGAGGTACAGAACCTGGTTTCTGTCCGTGCCTCCGCACAGCAAGAAAGTAGTGCATGCACGGTGCGGACCGTCGGATGCGGATCGCGGACCCCAGTCAAGTGAATGGGTCCGCGATCCGCACGCGGCGGTCCAACGGTCGTGGCCCATGCATTGCCGACCGCAATTTGTGGTTTGGAGCCCGGGCCCGGCCGGCACACGGTCATGTGCATAAGCCCTTACTCTGTGTGCATTCCGTTTCCGTATCTCCGTTTCACAAAAAAATAGAACATGTCCTATTATTATCCGCATTACGGACAAGGATAGTACTGTTCTATTAGGGGCCAGCTGTTTCGGTCCGCAAAATAGGGAATGCACACGGACGTCATCCATTTTTTTGGCGGATCCATGTTTTGCGGACCGCAAAATACATACGGTCATGTGCCGCGAGCCCTAAGGCCTCATGCATACGGACGTATTTTCTTCCCGTGTCCGTCATCTTTTTTGCGGACCGTATGCCGAGCCATTCATTTAAATAGGTCTGCGAAAAAAAAATATAGTTACTCTATGTGCATTCCATTTCCGTATGGCCGTACCACAAAAGAATAGATCATGTCTTATTATTGTCTGCATTACGGACAAGGATAGGACTGTTCTATATGGGGCCAGCTGTTCCGCAAAATACAGAATGCACACGGACGCCATCTTTAGTTATTCATACTTAGAGCACAGGGAAGTTTAGAAAACTTCAATTCAGCTGTTTCGCTGAATTTTACTTTGTGACTAATTACTTCATAGCGAAGCGCATTTCTTTGTGAGCAGCGGACAAAATTACGAAGAACAGCTCCGCCATTGAGCCCCTTGGATGCTGCATTCATTGTGGATTGAGGCATCTGAGATTAAAAAAAATAGGGCTTTCAGGGGTTTATCAGTGAAAAAAAAATTGTCATCTTATCCATTTAGTGTGAAGAGGCCGCTGCGGCCATCTTGATTGAAGATCCCATTATCATTATTATTATTTAATATTAAAGCGGCAATTATTCCTTCCATAGCGCTGTACGTATGATAAGCAGTGCACATACATAACACAGATAATTGCACTAATCATAAACAAGACGAGTTACAGACTGGTACAGAAGGAGAGAGGGCCCTGCCCGCGAGGGCTTACAATCTACATGGTATGGGAGAAGGACACAGTAGGTGCGGGTGAAGCTGGTCATGGCGGTATAGACGCGGCAGGGTCACTGGTTTTAGGCTTGTCTGGAGAGGTGGGTTTTCAGGTTTATTTTGAAGGATTCCACTGTCGGTGAGAGTCTATGTTGGGGTAGCGAGTTCCAGAGTATGGGGGAAGCACAGGAGAAATCTTGGAGGCGACTGTGGGAAGATGTGATAAGAGGAGAGAAGGAGGTCTTGTGAGGATCGGAGAGTGCGTGTGGGGATGTATCGGGAAAGTAACTCAGAGATGTAGGGAGGGGACAGGTTGTGGTCACCGCACACTAGATTTCGAGCGTGTTCTTCCATAAAAATGGCCACGGTGGCCTCTTCGCATTCAAATGGGTGAGGTGGTATGACTTGTTTTTTTTTACCACCATTTCAGGAAAAATTGATTATTTACCAAGAAGCACGAGGAAATTCGGCTTCGCGGCGAATCACATTTTCCCTGAAATTCGGATGGAAGTCTACTTCGAATTCTCGATTCGCTCAACACTATTCATAGTGAAAGCAGGTTTAGCAGTCAAAACAGAGACAATAAATATTTCCATGTCCTTCATGTAAAAGCTCTAAACATCTTTGCAACCGTTTTTTTATGCATTAGAAAATAAAAGTCTAGCACCTTTGCAAATAGTCTTTATTAAAAAATATCTTACATCTCCTATGCAGAGTTATGTACCTTCATGCCTACCTTGATCCTTCTATCTTTATTCAGCAGGACCTGCGCTGACGTCACAGCGCTCACCACGTGGTGAGCGCGATTACGTCATCAAAGGTCCTTTGGCAGGTCCTGAAGAAGAAGAAGGAAGACGATGCCGGCTGCGCGATCAAGTGGATGAGGTGAGTAAATATTTTTTATTTTTTAACCCCTAAAATAATGCTCTTATTTTCCTTTATAACCATGTTATAAGGGAAAATAATAAAATCTACACAACACCGAACCCAAACCCGAACTTCAGTGATGAAGTCCGGGTTCGGGTCTGGGTACCACAATCAGTTTTTTCTCACGCGCGTGCAAAACGCATTGCACTCATGCGGAAAAAACTGACCTGGAATGAATGCAGGGAGAACACAGAAAGTTAGGCCTCATGCACACGGCTGTTGTTTTGGTCCGCATCCGAGCCGCAGTTTTTGCGGCTTGGATGCGGACCCATTCACTTCAATGTGGCCTCAAAAGATGCGGTCGGCACTCCGTGTGATGTCCGCATCCGTTGCTCCGTTCCGTGGTCCGCAAAAAAAATAGAACCTGTCCTATTCTTAAGCAGTTATTTAATGGCTTTCCGTGTCGTTCCGCAAATTGCGGAACGCACACGGACTCCATCCGGGTTTTGCGGACCTGCAAAACACACAACGGCCGTGTGCATGAGGCTTTAAGCAGACATTGTAGTCATGTTTCATGGACCACCTACACGATTAATATGAATTCTATTATTAGGCCTCATGCACACGACGACTGTTTCAGTCCACATCCGATCCGTATTTTTTGCGACCCATTAATTTCAATGAGACCGTGAAAGATGCAGACAGCAAACCGTGTGCAGCCTGTATCTGTATGTCCATACCACGACCACGCAAAAAAGGTAGAACATGTCCTCTTCTTGCTCTTCTTCATTTTGCGGACAAGGATAGGACATTCTAGAGGAGTGGCAGGCACACAGATGGAGCCCACGATTTGCGGACCTAAAAACGGACACAGCCACGTGCACGAGCTCTTATTGATATTCTTTCATAGAAGGCGAAGGTTGTCCTATAGGGCCCCGCAGTGAATAGATGCATGCAGCAAGATCTGACCATGACCTATGGCAAAGCACAGAATCCAATTTCCGTTTATTTGTCTGAACCGTAATAACAGAATCGCATTTGTGTCAAGATTTGCATTTCAGTAAATAGTTATAAAAATCCCCCCCTGGCTCCCAGAGAGGAATGATTTGGGGATCCTGGGGGATTCGGACAGCATGGAGAAATACTTTGATTAGGTGAATAAATAAATCTCGAAAAACGGAGAAATAGGCATTAAATCTACTCCCTGCTGTGTCAGCGTTTGATTGAAAACACGTAGCGCAAGCTATACTGCAGCCTCAATAACATGCAAGCGCTCAGCCATATAATAACTTCCCCTTTTTTTAATGCTTGCTTCATTTTTCCGAGCACGTGTGGGCTAGGCTAGCTTTTATGCTTTTTAAGGTTATTCATCTGCAAGGCGTAGAGTCAAACACTCATATACATAGTCTGGGGTCTCCTTGGTGGAATCCACCAATGCGTGAAGACCACAAGAGAGTGGTGTCAGTCATATCTATTATACTGTAATATTAGAATGACACATCACATATGAGTCCAGACGAAAGAGCATCGTTCAGCAGGATCAACCCTATTAAACCCGGCATACTGCCTTGTAGGGGTGATCCTGCTAAAGAAAAGTTGAACATTAGTAGTGGCATCCGCAAGAAGAGGGAAAAAAAAGAATTTGATACTTTATGCAAATTAGGGCTTCAGTGCACCAGGGGGCGGGGCCCTCGGGGCACTAAATCCCACATTTGCATAAAAAATAAAAAAGTCTGTTTTCTCGGGAAAGGATCAACCCTATCAGCAGGATCGACCCTATCAGGCAGTATGCCTGATTTAAGCTGACAGGTGCTCTTTAAGGCTCAATTCACACCTGAGCGTTTTACAGCGCGTTCCTACGCGCTGTAAAACGCTCAACAAGGAGAAACCAATGCTTCCCTATGGGAATGGTTCTCACCTGGGCGTTTTACAGCGCGTACGATCGCGCTGTAAAACGCCCGACGCTCACACAAGTACAGGAGCGTTTTTTTGGGCGCTTGTCGCGCGTTCCCGTACATAGACTTTCGGGAACGCGCGACACTGTGTGCACACTTGTCTCTGTATGCGCGCTTGTAAACGTCCGTACAATCGCGCATACAGAGCGCTCCTTTCAGAACGCTCAGGTGTGAATTGAGCCTAAGGCTGGGTTCACACTTGAGCGTTTTACAGCGCGTTCAAACGCGCTGTAAAACGCTCAACACATGAAAACCAATGCTTCCCTATGGCCCTGGTTCTCACTTGAGCGTTTTACAGCGCTGAAAAACGCGCTGTAAAACGCCCTACGCTCAAACAAGTACTTGAGCTTCTTTGGGGCGTTTTGACGCGCGTTTGTGGCCATAGGACACTGCAGTCAATCACACAAACGCGCGTCAAACGTGCGTTTACTATTGCAAAAAACGCTCGTCAAAAACGTGCGTCAAAAACGCGCGTTAAACGCGCATATCAAAGACGCTCAGGTCTGAACCCAGCCTTAGGCTGGGTTCAGACCTGAGCGTCTTTGATATGCGCGTTTAACGCGCGTTTTTGACGCGCGTTTTTGACGCGCGTTTTTTGCAATAGTAAACGCGCGTTTGACGCGCGTTTGTGTGATTGACTGCAATGTCCTATGGCCACAAACGCGCTGTAAAACGCCCCAAAGAAGCTCAAGTACTTGTTTGAGCGTAGGGCGTTTTACAGCGCGTTTTTCATCGCTGTAAAACGCTCAAGTGAGAACCAGGGCCATAGGGAAGCATTGGTTTTCATGTGTTGAGCGTTTTACAGCGCGTTTGAACGCGCTGTAAAACGCTCAAGTGTGAACCCAGCCTTAGGCTCAATTCACACCTGAGCGTTTTACAGCGCGTTCCTACGCGCTGTAAAACGCTCAACAAGGAGAAACCAATGCTTCCCTATCCGAATGGTTCTCACCTGGGCGTTTTACAGCGTGTACGATCGCGCTGTAAAACGCCCGACGCTCACACAAGTACAGGAGCGTTTTTTTGGGCGCTTGTCGCGCGTTCCCGTACATAGACTTTCGGGAACGCGCGACACTGTGTGCACACTTGTCTCTGTATGCGCGCTTGTAAACGTCCGTACAATCGTGCATACAGAGCGCTCCTTTCAGAACGCTCAGGTGTGAATTGAGCCTAAGGCTGGGTTCACACTTGAGCGTTTTACAGCGCGTTCAAACGCGCTGTAAAACGCTCAACACATGAAAACCAATGCTTCCCTATGGCCCTGGTTCTCACTTGAGCGTTTTACAGCGCGTTTGAACGCGCTGAAAAACGCCCTACGCTCAAACAAGTTCTTGAGCTTCTTTGGGGCGTTTTGACGCGCGTTTGTGGCCATAGGACACTGCAGTCAATCACACAAACGCGCGTCAAACGTGCGTTTAGGCTCAATTCACACCTGAGCGTTCTGAAAGGAGCGCTCTGTATGCGCGATTGTACGGACGTTTACAAGCGCGCATACAGAGACATGTGTGCACACAGTGTCGCGCGTTCCCGAAAGTCTATGTACGGGAACGCGCGACAAGCGCCCAAAAAAACGCTCCTGTACTTGTGTGAGCGTCGGGCGTTTTACAGCGCGATCGTACGCGCTGTAAAATGCCCAGGTGAGAACCATTCCCATAGGGAAGCATTGGTTTCTCCTTGTTGAGCGTTTTACAGCGCGTAGGAACGCGCTGTAAAACGCTCAGGTGTGAATTGAGCCTTACTATTGCAAAAAACGCGCATAAAAACGCGGGACAAAAACGCGCGTTAAACGCGCATATAAAATGCGCTCAAGTGTGAACCCAGCCTTAAGATGTTCCGCAGTATAAGTAAAAACAATGGCTTCCATAAAATAGACTATAGAAAAATCTAAATAGACGAGCGCCATATACAAAGCCCCGAGGACAGGAGAAGGAAGTAGGCAACAGCACCAAGACACCTCCATTCGTTTTGGGTTTGGATCATAACCAGGAATATGGTCTGGTTCTTCTTCCCTAACCAGGGGCATGACTAGATGGTGGAGTGGTGGCAGTCACGCCCTACGCTTGGTGCTGGATCGGGCCCAGAGGCCGTTCTCTCATATAAGAGGACACCATTGTTGTACAGTAGATGAGCTAGGGCAAGGGGAGATCTAAGTTACGGAGTCATGGCCTCCGTCTGTGGCACTATTAAAGGGGTTATCCCATGATTGATGTAACCAATTAAGATCAGACATCATATAGTACATGACAATCCCTTTCTAACAAAGCTAGAACCAGCCCTGTACCTCACATGGATCCAGAGATAGTCCTGTTCATTGCTCCAATTGGTCTGCTATGGGGGGACGTGTCCTTTCTCAGGGGGCGTGTTCTTTCTCAGGGGGAATATCCTTTCTCAGGGGGCATGTCCTTTCTCAGGGGGCGTGTCCTTTATCAGGGAGCGTGTCCTTTCTGCTGACGCTCTTTGCCTGTTACTGTCACAACTTCTAAAAGAAGATATGGCTGGTGTCATTTGAGGATTTAAACCGAGCGCGTGTGACAACCCCAGTGAGATGGACAAGAAAATCGGGAAAGAACAAAGAGCAGATGGCGCTATACAGATAGACCAGGGAATAGCTCAGTGCTTATACAACATTTTTTATTATATGCAATTACAAAAGTTTTCAGATCCAGGAGCTGGTTTGAAAAATGTCGAATATTTTTTGTGGCACAAACTCTTTAAGTGTCCACAAAGGATGGAAAATGGAAAACATCCGGAGATGACTTACAGTGAAATCACTAAGTTCCAGGTGTTATAGGGCTATACGTAACATCTGTGACGACTGTAGGTAAGTTCTCTCTGCTGTATTCACAGTTAGGCCTCATGCACACGACAGTGTTTTTTCACTGTCAGTGATTTGGCTTCAGTGGTTCGTGCCCGATTTTGCTTCAGTTGTGTTTCCATGTCTGACGGGAAAAAAAAGGAAGGTGAATGAAAAGTGTAATTTTATTGCACCAAGGTCTTGTAAAAAAAAACGGACACGGACGCGGACACAGGTGGCATACCAGTTGTGCATCCGTTTTTTTTGACGGACCCATTGACTTGAATGGGTCCGTCCTCCGTTTTCCACTGACAAGAATAGGACAGGTTGTATTTTTTTTACGGACTGGAATCACGGATCACGGACGCGGAGAAAAAACGGAGTACTATCAGTTTTTTTTCACAGCTCCATAGAAATGAATGGGACCTCCGCTAAACTGGGAAAAATGACGGAACGGACGCGGATGCACACAACGGTCATGTACATGAGGCCCTAGAAGGATGATGTGCGAGGCGAGTTAGACTTAGGCCTAGTTCACACGAATGTGTGTGATCCGTGGCCGTATTGCGGGCCGCAATATACGGCCACAGTTCCGTGTGCATTCCGCATCACGGATGCGGACCCATTCACTTCAATGGGTCCACAAATCCGGAATTGCGGAATAGCCGCACGGAACGGGACCCCTCGGAAGCACTATGGAGTGCTTCCGTGGGGTTGCGTCCCGTACTTCCGTTCCGCAAAAAGATAGAACATGTCCTATCTTTTTGCGGAACGGGCGGATCGCGGACCCATTAAAGTGAATGGGTCCGCGATCCGATGCGGCTGACCTACGGCCGGCGATCGTGCATTGCGGCCCGCAGTTCGTGTGAACTCGGCCTTATTCATTGACATACCGGATCCGGCTTTCCGATTATCATCCGGAATAACGGATCTGGTATAAAAAAAAATTCAAAGCTAGAAAGAACTGCGCATGCGCAGACCGGAAAATCCAACGATGAAAAAAAAAAAGAGGCTGGCGGTTCTTGAGTAGATTAATTTTGGTGGTAATTATCATGATTTTACAGCTCACAGTAAATGGTGGTAATGAGTTCTTATCAGTATATTGCGCCATAGACATGGATTACTTATCATCTTTATCCTTTATCATCGTTTTCCAATTTGTCCGTAAAATATGTTGGCTGTCTGGGAATTTGGGATAAGTTGTCCAGTAAAAAAAAATACTAATTCTGGTTGACGAACCTGCCCAGACCTCACATGGATCCAGAGATCTCCACATTCACTGCTCCAATTTTTCTGCCAGATTTATTTCAAGCTGGCAGCTCGGGGGCGTGTCCTTTCTCTGGGGGCGTGCCCTTTCTCAGGGGGCGTGTCCTGTCTGCTGCAGCTGCTGCCAGATGAAGAATGGAACTGGGCATGTGCTTCCAGAGAAATGGATTTCATGGCATAAAAGTATTCAGATCCAGGTGCCGGTTTGAAAAATGTAGAATATTTTTTGTGGGGCAATCATTATAAGGAACTGGCAGATATTAGTGACATTTTGGATACATGGGAGTTGGGCCCCAAAAAGTAAACTCAACGGGGCCCCATTCAGATTTTTCTAGTGTATCGGTGCCAATTTCCAGAAGGACGCCTCATCTATTAGAAGACGGGATGACAATACATAAATATGGCCAGCCAAGCACGCCTTAATACGGACCAGGAGCGCCATCAGTACGCGCCGGCCTGCAGATCTCCCACTTTCAGGGGGCTTGCCTCCTGTAGTTTACCGCACATGGACACGGACACAGTAGAGAAATTAGTTTTGCATACACAAATACGGCTTTTATCTGGGCACGGGCGACACACCTCATTAATCGTCGCTTTTATGGTACAACCTTCTCCCTGGATCAGCACAGTTTACAAGCACATTATCTATCACACTCAGAAATGATCCATTATGCAAGCGCTTAGAAATCCGGCGTCTTGGCATCTGTCCTCTGTACGCCGCACTGGCTACTGGTGGCGGGAGGCGTCTGAAGACATGCAGCAAACACTCTTAGGGGACATAAATATGGGGGAAGCGGGGGAAACATTCTGGACAGACGCCGTATAATTCTAAGTAGACATTAGCAAAGTATTGGAAAATTTGATTCTGCCGCTTCGCCGAATTTCACAAAAATATTCACTTTGTGGCGAAATACTTATCACAAAGCTCTAGTAGTGGATGCGATTACGCAGCTCCCCGTCATTGTACCCCTCAGATGCTGCGTTCATACATGATCTCGGCATCTGAATAACATAACACGGTGTAAAATTAAAATAAGTAAAAAAAGAATCTAAGGCCTCTTTCACACTTGCGTTGTCCGGATCCGGCGTGTACTCCACTTGCCGGAATTACACTCCGGATCCGGAAAAACGCAAGTGTACTGAAAGCATTTGAAGACGGAACCGTCTTCCAAATGCGTTCAGTGTTACTATGGCACCCAGGACGCTATTAAAGTCCTGGTTGCCATAGTAGTAGTGGGGAGCGGGGGAGCAGTATACTTACAGTCCGTGCGGCTCCCCGGGCGCTCCAGAATGACGTCAGAGCGCCCCATGCGCATGGATGACGTGATCCATGTGATCACATGATCCATGAGCTTGGGGCGCCCTGACGTCACTCTGGAGCGCCCGGGGAGCCGCACGGACGGTAAGTATACTGCTCCCCGCTCCCCACTACACTTTACCATGGCTGCCAGGACTTTAGCGTCCCGGCAGCCATGGTAACCACTCTGAAAAAGCTAAATGTCGGATGCGGCAATGCGCCGAAACGACGTTTAGCTTAAGGCCGGATCCGGATCAATGCCTTTCAATGGGCATTAATTCCGGATCCGGCCTTGCGGCAAGTGTTCCGGATTTTTGGCCGGAGCAAAAAGCGCAGCATGCTGCGGTATTTTCTCCGGCCAAAAAACGTTCCGTTCCGGAACTGAAGACATCCTGATGCATCCTGAACGGATTTCTCTCCATTCAGAATGCATTAGGATAATCCTGATCAGGATTCTTCCGGCATAGAGCCCCGACGACGGAACTCTATGCCGGAAGACAACAACGCAGGTGTGAAAGAGCCCTAAATTACCTGCTCCATTGGCTCGAGGGACCAGCCACCGCCATCTTGCTTAAAGAACTGGCACAAAATCTCGTATGGCCCGAGATGACGTCATCACGCCGACACGGGATATTCAAGCAAGATAGCGGCGGACGGCCCCTCGCGAGCAAATAGAGCTCGACGCTAATTATGAGGACATATTGATTTGTCCAGATTTTTACAACTTTTTATGATCTAGTATTTTGCATTTTTTTGTGTTTCAATTTCTCACTCTTTTCATGATCTCTGCTTGCTGTCACTGAATGAAAGAATTCTTGATTGCATCCAGAGACAGACAACCTATTCGGACCCCCAGTTGAGAGTTTGTTACAATGTATCTACCTAGGAAATACAGTACTCTATGGCCCCTTCCACACGGGCGAGTATTCCGCGCGGATGCGATGCGGGAGGTGAACGCATTGCACCCGCACTGAATACTGACCCATTCATTTCTATGGGGCTGTTCACATGAGCGGTGATTTTCACGCATCACTTGTGCGTTGCGTGAAAATCGCAGCATGCTCCTCTTTGTGCGTTTTTCACGCAACGCAGGACCCATAGAAGTGAATGGGGTTGCGTGAAAATCGCAAGCATCCGCAAGCAAGTGCGGATGCGGTGTGATTTTCACGCACGGTTGCTAGGAGACGATCGGGATGGAGACCCGATCATTATTATTTTCCCTTATAACATGGTTATAAGGGAAAATATTAGCATTCTGAATACAGAATGCATAGTAAAATAGCGCTGGAGGGGTTAAAAATAAATAAATAATAATTTAACTCACCTTAGTCCACTTGATCGCCGCCCGGCATCTCCTTCTGTCTCCTTTGTTGAATAGGACCTGTGGTAGCATTAATTACAGGAACAGGACCTTTGATGACGTCACTCCGGTCATCACATGGTACGTCACATGATCTTTTACCATGGTGATGGATCATGTGATGACCGGAGTGACGTCATCAAAGGTCCTGGAATGAATGCTCACCACAGGTCCTGTTCAGCACAGAAGGAGACAGACGAGATGCCGGCAGCGCCAGCAAGTGGATTAAGGTGAGTTAATTTTTTTAATTTATTTTTTTAACCCCTCCAGCCCTATTGTACTATGCATTCTGTATTCAGAATGCTATTATTTTCCCTTATAACCATGTTATAAGGGAAAATAATTCAATCTACAGAACACCGATCCCAAGCCCGAACTTCTGTGAAGAAGTTCGGGTTTGGGTACCAAACACGCGCGATTTTTCTCACGCGAGTGCAAAACGCAGTACAATGTTTTGCACTCGTGCGGAAAAATCGCGGGTGTTCCCGCAACGCACCTGCACATTTTCCCGCAACGCCCGTGTGAAAGAGGCCTATAGGCTACGTAAAGACATGGCCGCCATAAATCTCTCTCCTGTCCTGGCAATTTATTATAGTGCATCAGCAGAGGTTCACTGTATTGGGCCGGAGTGCACCCGGTTTAGGTCACTGAGAACTGCTTAGACTGGATACAATTGTGACAAACCCTCAGCGGTATAAATAGTAGTCACACAGGAAGTTGGGTCACTTTTATAGAGCAGGAGGAGCAAAGCAGATGATATCTAGTTTTGTGGGAAAACATTCAGTATAACTTGTATTTTATGCATCTCTGCTTGTTCTGAGCTTAGGAGTCCAGTGGGCGGTCCTACTCATTGTTTGAGGGGTATCTCTATGACTGTGCCTATAGATATAGCTGTCAGTCATTGAATAAGACCACACACTGGACTCCTAAGCCCAGAACGAGCAGAGATCATACTGAATCCTCAAAGCTATATATCAATCTGCTCAGCTCCTCTTGCGCTAGAACTCATCGACTTCTACGTTGTTCTTCTTCAGGGCTCTTAAAGGAGGCACACGGGAATAAAATGATGCCATGCTTCATCAACAGCCATATTACAGAGCTATTACTGAAGCAAGGGGACAATAACAGTGCTATAGGGAGACATATGGAGCACTATATGACGGCATGTATGCGGTGGGCAACGATATTCCTTCATACAACCTCCTACACACATCATTTCTGTGGGCATGAGGCCTTAGGATAATCATAGAGGACAAATAGTCTGCAGTTTTCAAACCATCACCTGGATCTGAATACTTTTGTAATTGCACGTAATTAAAAATTTTGCATAGCCACTGAGTTATTCAATTCATTGTATCTGTATAGCGCCACCTGCTGTTTCTTCTTTTCATTATCTCTCTGTCCACCTTGCTGAGGTGGACACACGTGCTCAGTTCCATCCTCTACCTGCCTCCTGAGCTGTGATTGGGAGAAAGCTGCAGCAAAAAGGACACGCCCCCTGACCTCCAGCAGAAAGGATATGCTGAGCTGACAGCTTGATCTAAATCTAACAGAGCAATTGGAACAATCAATGGGGAGATCTTCCGATCCATGCGAGGTACAGGACTGGTTCTAGGCTAGCTTTGTTAGAAAGAGATTGTCGTTTCTTATTTTTTATTTTTTTGCATAAATCATGAGATAACTCCTTTAATAAAAAAATGATGAAAGAGACTGAATTTATGATGGAAGCCGACTGCACAGCACATCAGTCAGATGGATAAAATGCTCTTAGGCGCCACCTACAGTTTACATCACAGGTCTGCACCCGGCTGATCTATATGTAATACTCTAGCACAGGGATGAGCAACCTACGGCACTCCAGCTGCTGTGAAACTACGACTCCCAGCATGCACACATACTCGTCTATTAGAAGTGAAAGTAGGATTCTGGGAGTTGTAGTTTCAGAACAGCTAGCATGATTCGCCTACTCTTCTTCTATATGCAGCGGATCTGTCATGGCTGATTTTTTTGGGTGCGATCTACACAAGGCTAGCTAGATATTCTTAGTACAGTAATGTCTGACATGCACAGAGTATCCCAGGAATCAATGACAGCGGCTGATCTGACATTGATTAAGAGAAGGGTCCTCTCATCCTGGTTATACAGTTAGACACCAGTAACACCATTGATTTTTGTTGCTCCTGTACCTCAACCTGTCACTAAACACAATACAGATCTGGAGCTGCTGAGTCTCCCGCTAAGTCCTTGCTCGCCTCTAATCCTGCCCGCCTGGAGGTCATTTCTAAAGATAAGTCCGCTGAACCCGTGACATGGGCCTCTGGTTGTGTGTGACAGCTATATGTAGAATATCAGCTCCTCCACCGCTCCGACAACCCCGATCAATATCCATTGTGAAAAAGGAATTACAAAAAACCGCTGCAGTTGAATGGGATATAGAAAACCAAGAGTGGAAAGCCTAACTAAGTCTGCCTTTGATGTAGCGCAGTCTGAATGTGTCCTAAACCGTATGGCAGATAAGTCCACGTCATGTTGGAATCGGAAGCAAAAGGCAAAATGGTGCACGATAGCATAAGGAGACATTCACTAAAAGCAAGCGGGATTTCAAGACTAAGGATCAATGCATCACTAAGTTATGTTTTACATTGATTGATATTGCTTCTGCAGCCCTATGTAAAAGCACAAATAACACAGTGGGATATTCGAGCTGAATGTGCTGAATAACAAACTCAGCTCTGCTATAGCTGAAAAACGATATTTTGCCGCATCCGTAACTTTTCCCCTCTATAATTAAGGTATGAATTACTATAAGTCCACTTTCAGACGAGCGAGTTCCACACTCCGGATGATATTTATCTATTTTCTGATTTAAAAAAAGTTCCATATCCCCTGTACAGATACAGATTTAAAACATACAATTCTGGTTCAGCACTAGGGGGGGCATGAAAACTGTGTGTAACAGTATGCAATCAGCTCCTGAGCTCCCTCTAGTGGTGGCTGCACTAGATTAAATATGATCTTTTAGACATATCTATGCGTTTTAGACAAGTGAGTTCCACCTTTCGGAGTATGTGACAGCTCCCGTCCTGACCTCCCAGCACTGACAGGCTCGCACAACATTATATTGATTTATAATGCTATGTAACCCTTACAGTTCTGGAATGTATTGGATAACACTGACATAATGCTGTCAGTGTTATCCAATACATTCCAGAACTCTAAGGGTTACATACCATCATAAATAAATATGATGCTATGCGACCCCGTCAGTGCTGGGAGGTCAGGACGGGAGCTGCCACATACTCACTCTGCGAGTCCGAAAGGTGGAACTCACTTGTCTAAAAGGGACCTAAGGTGGCTTAAAGTGGATGATGATGAAGTGGATTTTTAATTTTTTTTGCCTAAGAAGGTTACAAATTCTTTGATAAATAAATGTTTAATACATCATAATAGTGTTTGGAGTTTCATCTGTTTTATACAAAACCTTAAATCCCCTGCATAGATATGTCTAAAAGATAATATTCAATCTAGCGCAGCCACCACTAGAGGGAGCTCAGGAGCTAACTGCATACTGCTACACACAGTTCTCATGCTCCCCCTAGTGCTGAACCAGAATGGTATGTTTTAAATCTGTATCTGTACAGGGGATATGGAATTTTTTTTAAAATCAGAAAATAGATAAATATCGTAGAGCACAGAAATGTGGACCTAAAACAACAAGGTGTTAAAAGGATTTTCAGCAGCTCCAAATCTACTTTGTCACCATTAAGACGGGCCTAATGGCTAAACTATATCCTGGAAGCTGAGTATTACTTAACTAAATATTATATTTCATATGTCCAGCAGTGATAAGGCGAGAGGAAATAAATAACGTTGATCCCTTGTCCCTTAATAAATAAAATTGGAAGTGACGCTAGAAATAATGAGCTTGTCCAAATAAATTATGAAGCCACCCGCTGGTGTGCACAAGGCTTACGGATGTGAGAACTGGGAATTTATGGTCTGGAAGTAAATTGTGCCGAAGCATCACCAAACTACATACAAAGGAAGTAATAATAATAAATCTAATAATTGACGTGTGTCACATAGCAGCCTGCAGGTGGCGTTGCATTAATATGATATGGCACCATCTGAACATGGTCAGCACATTACTGGCATAGATGGCAGTTCCTAGCTGTAGTCACCTATATTTATATTACATGGTAGATGCAGACACCCTGTGGTTCTGTACTATTGACAAATAAGCACTATATGTGCCGCCATATGGTTCCTCTATTCAACACCATGTTACAGATATATTTCACTCCATAGAAATATATCTTGTGAGTATGTTTGGTAAATGGGCATCCAAAGGAGCATGCCATCATTTTTTTCAGTTGGTTACCATATGGTTCCTTTTGATATTAGAGGACAGTAGGGCCTTTTTGAGTCCCACAACTTTTATAGAGCTGTCATATGATCAAGTGCATGAGGCCTTGGACACAAGTTAAAGGGGTATTCCCATCTCAGATATTTGGGGCATATCGCTAGAATATGCCCCCATTGTCTGATAAGTGCAGGTCCCACCTCTGGGACCTGCACCTAACACTGAGAACCAATGCGCAGCCGCCCTCAATTTATTTTTATGGGGCCACCAAAATTAGCCAATCGCTGGCTTGGCTATTTCCATTGGCCCCATAGAAATGAATAGGAGAGATGGCCACGCAAGCGCTGTATGCTTCCATTCACTACTATGGGGAGAGCGCTTATTGGTGGCTGGGGTCCTCCGGCCACCACCTTCCCAGCTCCGTTCTTGATGTAGGTGTGGGTGCCAGAGGTCCCTAACGATATGCCCCATTGTCTCAGATGAGAATACCCCTTTAAGGTGTCCCTACATCCAATAGCGGTCAGCTGAATGATTGTTTGGCGAACAGTTATTCCTTCCTCCCATTACACACATACTCGGACAAATATACATGGGCTGTCATGACAGTGGATTACCTTTCTCAACATTTTTTCCCCTTCTGCACATTAGATGTCCGGCCAGTCCTGCTGAAATCAGCAAATTCTGCCCGCCTTAAGACCTCCATGCACAGTAAAATATCCTTGGTCAAGCACATCCTTTTCGGTGAGGCCAGCTTACTATCT
The DNA here is from genome assembly GCF_905171765.1 of Bufo bufo. Taxonomy (NCBI): domain Eukaryota; kingdom Metazoa; phylum Chordata; class Amphibia; order Anura; family Bufonidae; genus Bufo; species Bufo bufo. The sequence continues at coordinate 750,096,745 of NC_053389.1, read as the reverse complement.
AATGTGTATGATGGGCTTCCAGACCATGATGGATCATAATGGAGGAAAGAAGGACCGGGCAAGTTGAGTGTCAGATCCTGATGTTTTGTCAGGTCACCCACCGCCAGAAGTGTTTGGCAGTGGCTTTTTCCTCTCTTGCATTCAGTCAAAAGCTCTTGAGGGTGCATGGAAACCATTGCTTCTAAACATCTAAAATGCTGCTTGGACCCACAACCGTTGTCATATTGTCAAACTCATTTTTTCTTTGCCGCGAGTTTGACCGTAATATGTTAGCGACGCTGTTTCACTTTATGGCAACCAAGCACGCTAACAGTTGAGGCTGGTCATCCTATCAGGGAGCAGGGGCAACTATCCGTGCGGCATCTCATGCTTTCTGAGGGCTGGCCCAGTCGCCTGTGATTGGTATTCCTCCCTCACTAGCTAGTTTTGTGTTTGTTACTCTGGATTGATGACATTTTGTCTGTTTCTCTGTATTCTGATTTTGGCTTCTGATTATTTGATTTTAATTGTTATTAGACCTTGCATGATTTTGGACTCTGTTTAGTCTTTTCGCCTGTTGACTTTGACATTATCTCCTGTTTTCACTCTGCTGTGTATTTGACTTAGCTTTTGGATTCTGATCCTGTCCTGATTTTGCCCTTTTTCCTTCTCACTACTCTATTACCCATTTAAGCTTAGGCCCCTGCACTTAGTCAAGTCATGGACAGTCGCCAAGTTATGGGCCACCATTTAGGGCAGATCGTGCAAGTAGGTAGGGCGAGTGGTATGGGTGGAGTACAGGACTTCACTGTTTCCTACTTTTAATGACACTGCCACTTTAGGTTCGATAATCAGGAAGTCCTCTCGAAATCAGAGTTGTTCTGCACAAATAACATCTATGAAGCAGGGATGCACCTATCTTTTCTGCTGCCTGAGGCAAAAACTTAAATGAAGCCCCCTCCCAGCCCTACTGTTAAAGGCATACTGTGATAGAGTTGACTATAGAGAGATGAGCAGTTCCACAAGGGAAGCGCTCATTTCCCAAGGCACTGCCACCGCCCGCACTTGTCTCTAGGTTTTGCCACCTGAGGCAATCACCTCACCTGTCCTCATTGGAGGTGCACCCCTGCTAAAGAGGGGTTGAGTCCTGATTCGTCGCATCTCTTTTACAAAGGCTTTTAGAGGATGTTTACAGGACTTCCCTCTCAAAAGGAACTACATTGTTAGGAAAGACTTGGGTGTGAAAATGGTAGGGAACAAATACCGTGCCCTTCTGTCTTAGCCGGAAAACTCTGGACCGCACTGGAAGGCACAGTCACTTCGAAGAACGCTACTGTAGGTTGCAGCTTTCACAGTCTAAGGTGACACTGGAGGACAACTCGTAGGAAAATAAAACTTTCCAGCCGTGTCTTGTACAGTTCTCATTAGACTTGGTGGATTCTATCTCCGCATGGACCAATTCCCCCATTCTCACCTCATTCTTGATAAAAATGAAATTTGCACTGACGGCTTTGTTTCCCCTCTCTCTTCCTCAATTCCAGTCTCTTCTTGATAACTGTATCTCGTCTGTTTAAGCTCTTCATTAAGGTGCTTTATTTGGCAAACCCGTCGGAGCGCAGATCCCGTCTACTGACAAGGCTGCTGCTCGGCGGTGCAGATCCGCTGACACTGGACGGATATTAATTTAGTGCAGAAGAATCCCAGGACGACGTTCCTGTAACTCTTTGTTATCTACTTCTTTCTCCTGAGTATATTATTAAATTGTTGTAAACTCGGAAAACGGTTTACGTTTCTACTTCCTAGGCAGGATCGTTACAAGAACTGCCATGGCAACGCCATATACGACAGAAGATACACTATAGCCCTGTTTGTCTCTGTCTACTGTTTCGTAATGAATGCCAGACTATTTAAAGCTTCTATTGCATTTCTCCATCTCTGTGCCACTCTACATATATTCAAAAGAAAATTATAGGTAAATGGAAGATTCGGCGAAGGTTCACCATTTACATACATACATATACAGCAGACGATCATTTGCATACATTGACACTTGGAATGTATCTTTGTTATTTTAACTATTGTATCCCTTTGATTAATAAATTATACAAAATTCATATAATGGGAAGTGTGACAAAGACTCAGAGGACATTACAACCTAGTTAGAAGCATAGAACCACAGTGGGGATAGGGAATGGGGCAAACGTAATTTACTGTATCTCATACTGGTAATAGCTATAAGCTTAGCTACCTGAGCAAAAATGCTTAAAGGGGTTATCCGGTTCTTTAAAATTAATGGCCTATTTCATACTTACCAGCATTCTAGATGGTAAATTGAGACCATAATGCTAAGCCCTGCCCCAGGGAACCCCAAAATCTCCCGGGAATGACAATTTTTGGGTGGGGCTTACATTAGCTTCACCCATTTTCAGCCCTGGACAGCCTGATTTTGCATGCACTGTCCCTAATTTTTAGAGATAACCCATTTATACCGGGTATATCTCTGGTATTCACCCTTTAACCCCTGTACATGGATATGGAATTCACTGCAGGGGAACCACCAGGCTGCTACCTCCTGAAATAGTATCTCTGCGGTTAACAGTTGACCCAAGGAGTCAAGGACACCGTTGCAGGGCACCGGGGGGTCAGACAAAATCTTAGTCAGGGACAGGCTGAGATTAGGACTGGCAGAGTGTGTGCAATGCGAGAATCGGTCTGAGGTCAGGGCAAGCAATATGGAGGTCAGGGTCAGGTCAGGCAGAGTAGGGTTAGAGTATAGTTGATGGGTTAAGGATCAGTACACAGGCAGATAACAGGCTAAAACACACCTAGAAGGATTTTGACAAGCTAAGGAAACTAATTGCTCAGGCACAATCCCATAGGGGAAGGTATCTGAAGTACCCCAGGGTTGCCGGCTATTAACCAGTCAATATTAGGTTGCAGCACACTGACCCTTAAGGGGGAGGAGGGAGCACACACACGTGCACCCTTCAGGTAGCAGGGGAAAGGCCATGACGGCAAGCTGTCTGCAGCCTGTGTGGAGTGCCAGAGCTGGCCTGGCAACTGGACCAACCAGGAAGAAGGCAGCAGGAGGCACGTCCAGGACTGGAAGAGGTGGGAGGAGCTGTGGCGGCCTATACAACTCACAAAGGCCCTTCTATGACATAAGCTTATGGTTCAGTGATGGAACCTTATGGAGTGTATCAATGTCCCCTTCACGCTCAGGTACTGACACTTCAAGAGTAGAGTTGAGCGGACACCTGGATGTTCGGGTTCGGCAGGTTCGGCCGAACTTGAAAAAAAAGTTCGAGTTCGGGACCCGAAATTGACCCGAACTTGACCCCGAACCCGAACCCGATTGAAGTCAATGGGGACCCGAACTTTTGGCCACTAAAATGGCTCTAAAATAGCCCTGGAAAGAGCTAGATGGCTGCAAAAGGCAGCAAAATGTGCTTAAGAGCATGGCAAATGCTCTGCAAACAAATGTGGATAGGGAAATGAATAAAAAAAAACATAAAAGACCTTAAAAAAATATAAATTAGGAATGATGTAGGAGGAAGAGGTTGAGGATTCGGTGAATGGGTGGATGTGGCCGTGTAGGCTCACGTGGCGGTCTAGGTGGAAGCGGCGGCGAAGGAGGAATAGGTAGCCAACACAGATGTGTGTTATTTTGCATTTTTGCATTTTTACATAGGGGTTTCCCCCAAAATATTGGGACATATAAAAATAAAAATAAAGGAATAAGTGCACTTGAGTACAAGGATGGATGGTTGAGGCTGTTAGAACTGTCTATTCTGCACAAGGTACAGACAAGTCTTGTGGGATCCGGGACTGGTTCATTTTAATGAACATGAGCTTGTCCACGTTGGCTGTGGACAGGCGGCTGCGTCTGTCTGTAATGACGCCTCCTGCCGTTCTAAATACACGTTCAGAGAGTACACTGACTGCAGGGCAGGCCAGCACCTCCAAGGCATACAGGGCAAGCTCTGGTCATGTGGACAATTTGGAGACCCAGAAGTTGAATGGGGCAGAACTATCAGTCAGTACGTGTAGGTGTGTGCACAGGTACTGTTCCACCATGTTGTTCAAATGCTGCCTCCTGCTAACACGCTCCATATCAGCAGTTGGGGCCGGTTGTTGCAGTGAGGTGACAAAGCTTTTCCACATGTCGGCCATGCTAACCCTGCCTTCTGAGGTGGCACTGACACAGCTGCATTGGCGACCTCTTCCTCCTTCCCTGCCTTCGCCTTGTTCTTCCACTTGTCCCCCAGCGTCAGTCGGGAATGCTCTCAGGAGCGCGTCTACCAGCGTGCGCTTGTACTCGCGCATCTTGCTATCACGCTCCAGTGAGGGAATTAAGGACGGCACATTGTCTTTGTAACGGGGATCCAGCAGGGTGGCCACCCAGTAGTCAGCACACGTTAAAATGTGGGCAACTCTGCTGTCGTTGCGCAGGCACTGCAGCATGTAGTCGCTCATGTGTGCCAGGCTGCCCAGAGGTAAGGACAAGCTGTCCTCTGTGGGAGGCGTATTGTCTGCGTCCTCCGTATCCCCCCAGCCACGCACCAGTGATGGGCCCGAGCTGCGTTAGATACCCATTCGCTGTTAACATGCTTCATCCCCATCCTCCTCCTCATCCTCCTCCTCCTCATCCAGTAGTGGGCCCTGGCTGGCCAAATTTGTACCTAGCCTCTGCTGTTGCAAAAAACCTCCCTCTGAGCCACTTCTAAAAGACTGGCCTGAAAGTGTTAGAGATGACCCCTCTTCCTCCTCCTCCTCCTCGTCCTGGGCCACATCCTCTTCCATCATCGCCCTAAGTGTTTTCTCAATGAGACATAGAAGTGGTATTGTAACGCTGGTGGAGTACTCGAAACAGCGCAACAGGGCACACAGGTCTCTCATGGAGGCCCAGTCATTGGTGGTGAAGTGGTGCTGTTCCGCAGTGCGACTGACCCGTGCGTGCTGCAGCTGAAACCCCACTATGGCCTGTTGCTGCTCGCACAGTCTCTCCAGCATATGCAAGGTGGAGTTCCACCTGGTGGGCACGTCGCATATGAGCGAGAAGGCCGAAGTTACGCTGTAGAGCAGACAGCCGAGCGGCGGCAGGATGAGAACGCCGGAAGCGCGCACAGACGGCCCGCACATTTTATGCAGCAGCTCTGACATGTTGGGGTAGTTGTGAATGAATTTCTGCACCACCAAATTCAGGTGGTGCAAAGGATGTGCGTCAAACCGGCTAGTCCCAGAGCTGCAACGAGATTTCGCCCATTATCGCACACCACCAGGCCGGGCTTGAGGCTCACTGGCAGCAACCACTCATCGGTCTGTTGTTCTATACCCCGCCACAACTCCTGCGCGGTGTGGGGCCTGTCCCCCAAACACATCACTTTCAGAACGGCCTACTGATGTTTACCCCTGGCTGTGCTGAAATTGGGGTCCCCTGCATCGTCCCCTGCATCGTCTTCCACCCAGTCTTCCTCACTGACCTCCTTTTCGGTCTGCACACTGCAGAAAGACGCAGCAGTTAGCACCTGTGTTTCGTCATCATCAGAGGCGTGCTGAGGTGGTATTCCCATGTCCTCATCAGGAAACATAAGTGGTTGTGCGTCAGTGCATTCTATGTCTTCCACCCCTGGGAAAGGGCTAGGTGGATGCCCTTGGGAAACCCTGCCAGCAGAGTCTTCAAACAGCATAAGAGACTACTGCATGACTTGAGGCTCAGACAGGTTCCCCGATATGCATGGGGGTGATGTGACAGACTAATGGGCATGGGTTTCAGGCGCCACCTGTGCGCTTTCTGCAGAAGACTGGGTGGGAGATAATGTGAATGTGCTGGATCCACTGTCGGCCACCCAATTGACTAGCGCCTGTACTTGCTCAGGCCTTACCATCCTTAGAACGGCATTAGGCCCGACCAAATATCGCTGTAGATTCTGGCGGCTAGTGGGACCTGAGGTAGTAGGTTCAGTAGGACGTGTAGCTGTGGCTGAATGGCCACGTCCTCTCCCTACACCAGAGGCTCCACCAACACCACGACCATGACCGCGTCCCTTATTAGATGTTTGCCTCATAGTTAGCGTTCACTAAGCAAAGTAAAAAGTGGTTAAGTCTGTTAAAAATAATTAACCGCCAATAAAAACCCTGATGTAGGGTATTGCACTATAAAAAAAAATTTTTAACTCTATATGACAGCAGTATTTGTGGCCTAAATTTCACAGTCACTTATGCACGTCTAATCCCAGATGTGCAGTATATGAAACAGAGGGGTTTGTTTCACCCAGTATGCCCCAGTATGCCAAAGCTGTATTTCTGGCCTAAATGTGACACTCACTTATGCACCTATAATCCTAGATGTGCACTATATGAAACAGATGGTTTTCTTTCACCCCAGTATGCCCCAGTAAGCAAAAAGCCGTATTTGTAGCCTAAATTTCATAGTAACTTATGCACGTCTAATCCCAGATGTGCAGTATTTCAGAGGGTTTTTTAACCCCAGTAAGCAATAAGCCGTATTTATGGCCTAAATTTCACAGTCACTTATGCACGTCTAATCCTAGATGTGCAGTATATGAAACAGAGGGGTTTGTTTCACCCAATATGCCCCAGTATGCCAAAGCTGTATTTCTGGCCTAAATGTGACACTCACTTATGCACCTATAATCCTAGATGTGCACTATATGAAACAGATGTTTTTTTTCACCCCAGTATGCCCCAGTATGAGAAAGCCGTATTTCTGGCCTAAATTTCACAGTAATTTATGCACGTCTAATCCCAGATGTGCAGTATATCATAGGATTTTTTAACCCCAGTAAGCAAAAAGCCGTAATTTGTGGCCTAAATTTCACAGTCACTTATGCACGTCTAATCCCAGATGTGTAGTATATCAGAGGGTTTTTTAACCCCAGTAAGCAAAAAGCCGTATTTGTGGCCTAAATTTCACAGTCACTTATGCACGTCTAATCCCAGATGGGCTGTATATCAGATGGTTTTTAACCCCAGTAAGCAGAAAGCCGTATTTGTGGCCTAAATTTCACAGTCACTTATGCACGTCTAATCCCAGATGTGCAGTATATCAGAGGGTTTTTTAACCCCAGTAAGCAAAAAGCTGTATTTCTGGCCTAAATGTGACACTCACTTATGCACCTATAATCCTAGATGTGCACTATATGAAATAGATGGTTTTTTTTACCCCAGTATGCCCCAGTAAGCAAAAAGCCGTATTTGTGGCCTAAATTTCACAGTCACTTATGCACGTCTAATCCCAGATGTGCAGTATATCAGAGGGTTTTTTAACCCCATAAGCAAAAAGCTGTATTTCTGGCCTAAATGTGACACTCACTTATGCACCTATAATCCTAGATGTGCACTATATGAAACAGATGGGGGTTTTTTCGCCCCAGTATGCCCCAGTATGAGAAAGCCGTATTTCTGGCCTAAATTTCAAAGTCACTTACAGTGATAATCCTAGATGTGCACTATATGAAAAAAAGTTTTTTTTTAACCCCAGTGTCTCAAAGCAGTATTTCTGGACTTGCAGACATGCAGATATCCTGTGCTGGTGCACTATCGTTGCATAAAATGGCTGCCGATTATGTATTGATATTGACTAACTGAAGGAAAAAAAGTTCGTTTTCAGTAGTAGTTGGCTCAGGGCAGGCTTAAAACAATTGTGCACTGCACCCACAAAACACATTTGCTGTTGATCGCTGAGTAAAGAAGCAGTTCTTTATAAGATTTCTGCCTGATCTCTCCCTCACAGCAGCTGCAGCCTATCCTTACACTAATCCGAGCAGAGTGATGGGCGGCGCTACGTGACTCCATCTTAAATAGAGGCTGGGTCACATGCTGCAGTTGGCCAATCACAACCATGCCAATAGTAGGCATGGCTGTGATGGCCTTTTGGGGCAAGTTGTATGACGCTTGTTGATTGGCTGTTTTGCAGCCTTTCAAAAAGCGCCATAAAAATCGCCGAACACCGAACCCGAACTTTTGTCCGGGTGCCGAAAAACCTAAACAGTTCGGGTTCGCTCAACTCTATTCAAGAGCAGACATCCTAATTTGATTAGCTACTTCGCTCACATAAAATGGTGGTAGTATCACATCTCTGGGACAACTACTAGGCACTAGTGATCAGGTCCACATAGGAACTATTAAGGATTGCCACCGTCACATTTCCTTTGATGCTGTTATTTAAAGGACACTAACATGAAACTAAAATTTAATGATAAACAGGAAATAAACTTGAGGGGTCCCTAGTGGGATTTATTGGGCCTCATGACCTTTTTTTTCTTGTCTTGAATATGATGTCTGATTTTCACTTTTTACATCAATTATGACATAACCCCTTTAAATGGGCCACATGACTTGGCAGCCCCTTTTACCAGAGGGACTGCGCACAAAAAAACCTAAGGCCGAGTTCACACGAACGTGTGTGACTCGTGCCCGTGCTGCGGCCCGCAAATTGCGGGCCGCAATGCACGATCGCCGGCCGTAGGTTAGCCGCATCAGATCGCGGACCCATTCACTTTAATGGGTCCGCGATCCACCCGTTCCGCAAAAAGATAGGAAGTACGGGACGCAACCCCGCGGAAGCACTCTGTAGTGCTTCCGAGGGGTCCCGTTCCGTGCGGCCGTTCCGCAATTCCGGATTTGCGGACCCATTGAAGTGAATGGGTCCGCATCCGTGATGCGGAATGCACACGGAACTGTGTCCGTGTATTGCGGGCCGCAATACGGCCACGGATCACACACGTTCGTGTGAACTGGGCCTACATCTTGCCTTCTTTTTTTATCTACTTTAATACTATTTTGCAATTAAAACTGAGAAACATGAAAGTAAATCTTCTCTATGTATGACTGAAGTGTAACCATTCCTCCTCATTTTTGGCAGTAAGGTATCGGGCTTCAGCAGGAACTTTCCCCCATGTCGAGTGCTTCAATGTCTGAGACAACTGATCTTAGTACCAGCAATAGTAACTACATAAATGTGGGCTTGGACTCTGCACAGCAGAGTTACTACCAGGTGTATGAGCCGGTCTGGTGCACAGGACAACCACTGCACTCAGCATAGCGGTCGCTGAAGACTAAGCTGGTCATTTATCAAACTGGTGTAAAGTAGAACTGGCTTAGCAACTAATCAGATTCCTCCTTTTTCACAGCTCCTTTGGAAAATAAAAGGCAGAATCTGATTGGTTGCTATGGGCAACTAAACTAGTTCTACTTTACACCAGTTTGATAAATCTCCCACTGTATTCTTAAAGGTGGCGGTGTATTGCCTGCTTACAATTAGCGTGTAATAGCCATCTGAGTTGTTGCACAGTAGTCTCTCAAGTAGCAACTTTGTTTCTCTTGCGATACCTCACACACATCTATATCTATCTATCTATCTATCTATCTATCTATCTCATATCTATCTATCTATCTCCTATCTATCTATCTATCTATCTATCTATCTATCTATCTATCTATCTATCTCATATCTATCTATCTATCTATCCCATATCTATCTATCTATCTCCCTCCTATCTATCTATCTATCTATCTATTATCTATCTATCTATCTATCTATCTATCTATCTATCTATCTATCTATCTATCTCATATCTATCTATCTATCTCCTATCTATCTATCTATCTATCTATCTATCTATCTATCTCATATCTATCTATCTATCTATCTATCTATCTATCTATCTATCTATCTATCCCATATCTATCTATCTATCTCCTATCTATCTATTATCTATCTATCTCATATCTATCTATCTCCTATCTATCTATCTATCTATCTATCTATCTATCTATCTATCTATCTATCTATCTATCTATCTATCTATCTCATATCTATCTATCTATCTCCTATCTATCTATCTATCTATCTCATATCTATCTATCTACTGTATCTCTATCTATTATCTATTTTATATATATATATATATATATATATATATATATATATATACTGTATATATACTGTACATATACATATACAGGTATATAGTTATATATACATATTTTCCCCCAAACTATATTGGAAGTACATGTATGGGAGACATAAGAACTAGACACAGGAATCTTGGAAATAATCGTATATCACAGGTGGTCACGGGGAAGTACTGGATGACCCTTCTTGCCCTTGCTTTGTGGTTGTGGTGTGTGAGTATACAGCCCGGACGAGTTACAAAAGAACAAGCTCAGTGTAATTGAGAGCGGATTGCCGGCAGCCCACCACAGTCATTTCATTGTGCTGCCTTTCCCCTGACAGTGAGGGGTGAGAAGAACAGTCACAGTTGTGGGAAGTTCTCACTTTTGCTGGTTATTTACGGAAATCCAATCTTTGCTCTAAATTGATCTAAATTAGCCGTCTCTGCAATGATTACAGCATTCAAGATTATGTGATGAGGGATTTATTTCTAGGGGCTGTATTGGCTTTGCCATCAGGAAAACAAATTGTTCGGTGTGTACAATATATTCCTGGTGTGTGCAGAGATGTGAATGCATAAATCTAGATAAACAGATATGAGATAGAAATGAAATAGATAGATAGATAGATAGGCAAAAAATTCCACGGCACCTCCAAGGCATAAAAAAGTAGAAAAGCTTTATTCACCAGACCCGCAACGTTTCGATCCGCTTCCTGGGATCTTTCTCAAGCAGTCACTGCTTGAGAAAGATCCCAGGAAGCGGATCGAAACATTGCGGGTCTGGTGAATAAAGCTTTTCTACTTTTTTACGCCTTGGAGGTGCCGTGGAATTTTTTGCCTATTATTGGAGGGGGATCGCCTTCACAGCCGCTGGCACTCCACCTGTACCAGACAGACAGCTGTGCTGCCCACACTTCTCTATTTTTGTCTAGATAGATAGATAGATAGATAGATAGATAGATATGAGATAGATAGATAGATAGATAGATAGATAGATAGATAGATATGAGATAGATAGATAGATAGATAGATAGATATGAGATAGATAGATAGATAGATAGATAGATAGATAGATAGATATGAGACAGATAGATAGATAGATAGATAGATATGAGACAGATAGATAGATAGATAGATATGAGACAGATAGATAGACAGATAGATAGATATGAGACAGATAGATAGACAGATAGATAGATATGAGATAGAAAGATATATGGATAGATAGATAGATAGATAGATAGATAGATAGATAGTATGGAGGAGGAGAGACTCTCTATACTGTTGGGGAAGGAGGAGAACACGTATGATGTCACCACGTGGCCGCCTTGATGCGGTTGAAAAAAGACATAAGTCCATCAAGCTGCGTGAGATTTTGCACTAGATCTTCTATCAAGATGGCAGCGGCCGCGGCTCATTGTGATCAAATGGATGAGGTAAGTGTGATTTTATTTATTTTTTATTTTACCCTGTGTTATTACTGTCAGATGCCGCGATCAGCTATGAATGCGGCATCTGAGGGGTTCAATCTCTGCTCCCTTTTATTGCACTCACTACTTAAAAAGAAATGCCATTTTTAAAAAAAAAATTGGCCAAGCGGTCGGATCGCACAGACGCAGGCAGTAGGCGGTACTGCGCCTGCGCGAGATTTCAGCCGGACTAACTAAAGATTCAAGGTGCCTGGTTTGAATGAATTAGCTGACGTATCAGAGGGAGCGGCGCCATTAAACTAGACTGTGGGACGATACTAAATAGCGAGGAGGCTTGCTTGGGTTATAAACTAAGGCGGGCTAGGCTCTGCAGGGGGGCGTTACTGGGCTCAGAGGGTGAAGAATAACGCCCCTCTGGGCACCTTCTGGGTTCATTTGCATATCACAAAGATCGCTTTTTTAGCAAAACGAAAGCATGGAGATAAGAAAGAAAACCACTGAGGGAGAGAAGGTAATGTATTACACATGGCAATGGTGAGAGCTTAATATGGTCAAACCAGGTGACAGATTCCCTTTAACAATAGAATTGTTATTACATGAGGAATGCAAGTAGTTAGTAAAACAGGCATGTCAGGAGAGCTGACAAGTCTTCTTTAACATGCACTAAAACTGGAGTGGTGGGGGAATAGATGGCCCCTCTAACACATATTGACTTTTTTTCATTTTGGATTGTAATATGTGACGGAGAGAGATGATGGGGTAGAAAGATATGCTGATAAGAGGTGTTAGAAGTCCACTTTATCTCCAGTGCTGTACAGACTAGTGCTATTGTCCCTTGTTATGTTCTGAAAACGTCCAGAAATAGTCATATTCACAGCCATTAGTACTACGCTAATTTTGGCAACTTTTTAAAATAGAATGATGTGTACTTAGCTGTACTAATACTTAGCATAAACGCTTGGGACCAGGAGGGACAAGGAAGCAATCACTGGAACCTCCAATAAAGAAATGAAAAGAGTAAAGGAATATAAGATGGCCACTCACCGTATGAATGGACTAGAGAGGCGTAAAAGCAATCTAGATAAGAGAGGGACAAATGTGTGGAGGCGAAGACAAGAGCAGCCTGGAAAGCTGATGCAGGAAAAGAGGTTGATGGGGTCGCTTTTAATCCCATAAGAAGTAAACACTGTAAAGTTGATTCATCAGCAAGACAAAGACAGCAACCGAGATCAGTAGTCACTTAGACTGCACGAGGTGGTAGAAGCAGGAGAAGCCACAATGTGGCTGTCTGCTCTACAAAATCATTTTTTGAATACTCTTCTTTACGGAAATCAGAGTTAAAGGGAATGTGTCATTAAAAATGAAATATCATTTTAATCACGTTATTATGTGAAAGATTTTTTTTTTTGAATGTTTGAATGTTTGGCAAGGTTTCTTATTTTCCATGTCACTTTCTATATTTTAATAAAATATATATAACACCTCTATTTAGGTAACACAGGATCTACCATTCACAATAGGTGATATTACAGCTTATCTTCTCACTCCTGACCTCTGCACTGATCACAGAGCATGCCTAGAACCCTCTCCCTTAGAAGTCCATGGGGTCAGCTCCAGACCATTGGGTCCATTGGGTCTATGTACAGTAGCTGCTCTTAAAAGACAGGAAGTCTTAAAGGGGTTGGCTAATCATAGACAATGGGGGCATATCGCTAGTAGTGATGAGTGGGAGGTGCCATATTCGATTTCGACGAAATTCGCGAATATTCGCTTGAATATCCGTCTCATATTCGCATGAATATTCGTCGAAATCGAATATTCGTCATTATTCTAGTTATCGCGATTAATATGCGATTTAAATAATCACGTATTGCGATTTTAACTTAAGGTAACTTTCCTATTGGTTTGATATCTAGAATTAGCGAAGATGACGAATATGACGAATGTATTCGTCATATTCCTCAAAACGAAGATAACGAAGTATTCTACATCTTCGTTTTAGCTCCATATTCGTCAACTTCGCTAATTCTAGCAATCAAATAGGAAAGCTGACTAGAGACAGCTACGTTTTTAATTCGCTATGCGATAATATTACTTAGCTTTTTTTTTTATAAATAAAATAATTATAATACTTGATAATTATTATAATTATTCTAATTTATTTTAAAAAAAGCTAAGTAATATAATCGCATAGCGAATTAAACACAGCTGTCTCTATAGTCAACTTTCTTATTTGATTGCTAAAATTAGCGAAGTTGACGAATATGGAGCTAAAACATTCGTCATATTTGTCATCTTCGCTAATTCTACCAAGCCAACCATTGTAAACCAGGTCTAAGTTGAAATCGCAATACGATTAATTCAAGTTATAATAATCGAATTGCGATTTCAACTTAGAGCTGGGTTTCTAATGGGTCAGCTTGCTAGAATTAACAAAGTTAACGAATATGGAATATAGCAGTGCTAAGTTGAAATCGCAATTCGATTAATTCAAGTTATAATAATCGAATTGCGATTTCAACTTAATTCTCCCATCCGACAGTACATTCTAGTATGGAGGCGTTCCCATGGTGATGGGGACGCTCCATGAGCACGGAAGTCGGCAGAAGCGGCAACGGGCACTGACTGGAGCAGCCAGGAAGCCAGGAATCCTCAGGACAGGTAAGAACTACTTTGGGAAGTGGGAAAGAAAAAAATATAACAATAAAAAAAAAAGAATATTCGAAATAGCGAATTTATAGTGCTATATTCGAAATATTCGTGAATTAACAAAATTTTACATATTTTAGGCCAATGTGAAAATTGCGGGATTATAAAATTTTTTTTAAATATAGTGAGATGTAAAAAATAAAAAAAAAATGCTGGAAAAAATGTTTCACATAAAAAAATGATTTAAACAGTGGCTCAATTATTAGGAACACCTGTTCTATTTCTCATTAATGCAATTATCTAGTCAACCAATCACATGGCAGTTGCTTCAATGCATTTAGGGGGGTGGTCCTGGTCAAGACAATCTCCTGAACTCCAAACTGAATGTCAGAATGGGAAAGAAAGGTGATTTAAGCAATTCTGAGCGTGGCATGGTTGTTGGTGCCAGACGGGCCGGTCTAAGTATTTCACAATCTGCTCAGTTACTGGGATTTTCACGCACAACCATTTCTAGGGTTTACAAATAATAGTGTTAAAAGGGAAAAACATCTAGTATGCGGCAGTCCTGTGGGCAAAAATGCCTTGTGGATGCTAGAGGTCAGAGGATAATGGGCCGACTGATTCAAGCTGATAGAAGAGCAACGTTGACTGAAATAACCACTCGTTACAACCGAGGTATGCAGCAAAGCATTTGTGAAGCCACAACACGCACAACCTTGAGGCGGATGGGCTACAACAGCAGAAGACCCCACCGGGTACCACTCATCTCCACTACAAATAGGAAAAAGAGGCTACAATTTGCACGAGCTCACCAAAATTGGACTGTTGAAGACTGGAAAAATGTTGCCTGGTCTGATGAGTCTCGATTTCTGTTGAGACATTCAAATGATAGAGTCCGAATTTGGCGTAAACAGAATGAGAACATGTATCCATCCTCTGATGGCTACTTCCAGCAGGATAATGCACCATGTCACAAAGCTCGAATCATTTCAAATTGGTTTCTTGATCATGACAATGAGTTCACTGTACTAAAATGGCCCCCACAGTCACCAGATCTCAACCCAATAGAGCATCTTTGGGATGTGGTGGAACGGGAGCTTCGTGCCCTGGATGTGCATCCCTCAAATCTCCAACTGCAAGATGCTATCCTATCAATATGGGCCAACATTTCTAAAGAATGCTATCAGCACCTTGTTGAATCAATGCCACGTAGAATTAAGGCAGTTCTGAAGGCAAAAGGGGGTCCAACACCGTATTAGTATGGTGTTCCTAATAATTCTTTAGGTGAGTGTATATTTTTCTATAAGGCAGAGGCTACAATAAGTGTCTCTAGCTCTGGAGGACCTGGTACATGCACATGTATTACATAGACCACCAATTCATTTAAATTAGAACTCTGTAATACTTTGGTTCACCTGTGGGGGAGCTGCAGGGCAATCAAACACTTGCTGCTGTCAAAATCTCAGTATAGCTTTAGCCCAATATGCAGCCCTTGTCATACAGGTTTGACTACTAGGATAGTTTGAGATTTCATATGCCAATCTTAGTACAAAATGTGCTGTAACAAATTTATTAAAGGGGTTCTCCGGGAATGATTTAAAATGTCCACTAGCAACCTGTCCTAGAATGTGAGGAGGGCAGGCTGCTTCCACTTGCAGAGCTACCTAGGCAGGTGAGGGGATGGGCCTCACCTAACTGTACTGCTCTACAATAGATGGTATTAATGTGATCCTGCCTGACAGGAAAATGAACAATATGTAGTATATGCAAAAGCCAGGGCATTGTGTCAAAGTATGTATATGTTTTACATAAAAATGTAAGTTACACCAGTAGTAGGGGTTGAAATGATGACGTAGTCATGCTACGTTGCGCTTCCCTCCTCCCCCTGCCATGCCGTGTAACCTATGTGCTACCCTGAACGACCCGAGGGCCTCACCGCTTCTGACCCTTGGTACAAGTCCGGATCTCCTCAACACCCTCCCCGTCTCTGTGCTGTGACTTCCCGCTTCTATTTGACATTCCCTGGAGGGCTCCTGTCTCTGGTCCACACCTGCTCTCTGCTCCTCGCTCCTCCGCCTCCTCGTTCTCCGCTCCCCGCCAGTCCCAGGTTTGAGGTTTGAAGAGACGCTGTTCTGTGTCCTCCCTGGTTTGTTTGATCAACCACCCCTTTTGTGTCCTTGTATATAACCTCCGACCCTCCTGTGTTTGCTTCCTCATACCAAAGGTCTGCTTTATTTGTTTTTCTCCTGAATATATGATAGGACTGGTACTGGTTGTACTTTGGATGAACTATTTGGTAGTGTTGGGCGAGCATGCTCGACCGAACACCAGTTCAGCTCGAGCATCGCTATGCTCGGCACATCGCGGTGTTCAGCCTAAGTGGGTGAGAGAACATTTTTTTATTACATTTTTTAAACAGTCACTGTACTTTCACACAATTTAATTTAATAGAAAATGGTGTGATTAGCAAATCACTTCATTTAAAAAATCTGCCTGAAAAAAGCCTGTAAAAAAGTCATGGCCACTAGGAGTGTCACTTCCACCTAACTTCCAGTCCACAGACTGTTGTCAGGCTAGAAAATTGGCGTGTGTCAGAGATAGCTGAGCTCCTGAGCCTTATAGAACTGCTGATAGACTGCTTCTGAAAATCAGAAAAGCTCCTATGTGTCTATAAGTCTAATCCCCCCCCCCCCCCCCTTATGAGCTTTCTGAGCTCCCTAGAGGGAAAAAAAAGGTAGTGGGAAGTAAGAGAATTGAGGTCACTGCATACAGTACTGGCAGATTCCAGAGAAGGGAAACAACTCCTGCTTTTGAGAGTAATGCATCTAGCTGTGCAAATAAAACAGGGAATAATATGGCTGAGGAAGACATTAGGGAAACCCCAAAAAAGACCTGTTCCTTCACAGTTATGATTTTACAATGAAGCACAGCCATTATGCAAACATTTTTTGAAAACTCAGGTATGCTTTAAATAAAAATGTCTTCCACTTCCACAGAAAAACTTACATTTGTCAGAGAATTGGGCCATTGCAGTTTAGGTTGAGAATGATTGTCACATGCTTAGGAAACTAGGTGGGTAGGGGGCACATAAGTTTTGCTATGGGGCCCTGTGAGATCTGTGTACGCCCCTGGTCTGATAACGGAAGGTCTTCATCTGATCAGTGAAGGTCCAGCCACCGGGTCCCCCACCGATCATGAGAACTGGTCTCCCCTGTTCTCCCGCTTGAATAGAATTGCAGTAGTGCATGTCTCCCCTACCAACTGTGATATTGGCGCCTAACCAGTATTTTCCTGGATAGTTTCTATGTCAACTGCTCATGGAGTGATAGCAGTATTATAAGGGAAGACCACCGGGGTACCAGAGTTTCTTCCTCCATCAGCTGTCATTGGCTACTTACCACACGCCGCTCTCCGCTGGGGTCTGTGATGGAGTCGGATATTATTATGTTGGCAGGCTGCAGACATGGAACGGCAATGCATTATTGAGAGACAATATTCCTTGTATTTGTCTACGCCGTAAGCAATGTCTACAGCGTGTGATGATGAGAAGTCATCTGTTAGATCCTCCGTCTGAAATGAAATCATTTATCAGGAGCCGTGCACATTATGAAAGTCATATGTGATGTGGATGAGTAAAAATGTATATTCCAATCTATAGCACTGCATTACAATCATGTATAGCAGAGCACGACAGACAGTATATACATCCCCAATAAAGGGGACGCAAGGAGATGTATTAAATGCAATGGTTGACAATTTACACAGTTGCTGAAAGTCATCTCATACGTCTGTATTAATAATGTCCAATATGTGGGAGAATAAATTAGAGCAGGCACATCTCTCAGCAGGATGTAGTCCATGTCTGCACCGCACAATCGCATCGTCACAGGATGAGTTCCCTATCAGCGCTACAGTACATGTACAGATGGAACAGAGCTGGGCTTGACGCCGGGGACAATGATATCTCTGATTTTTCATTACACTTCAGGAATCGATGTAGCAGAGGCGGATATGTCACTCCACTCAAGACTGAATCACATAAAGAGCTTGGCTATGCTCGTCAGTCCTACAGATTTTGTATAGAGTGGCAGCATGTATGTTCTACTGCCGACCCATTCAAACACTGAACAGGGGATGGTCTTGTGTATATATATATATATATATATATATATGTCTCCACATATCAGGAGAGGTTCAAGTTCTTTGATGTTAGTGGCTGAATTCTACATTTCTTTTTTTTATTTCCACTCCCTGCTTTTCTAGCTTTAGTGCTTGTGGAACTGTATGTTCAGAGCTCCATGCATCACCTCCCTCCTCCCTCTCACACAGTGCTGTGATTTCTAAGGACATAAGCCAAAGAACAAACTGCAGGTGGCGCCATACATATACATTTTATTGAATAGCTCACTGGCTATACAGCATTTTTTATTACATGCAATAACAAAAGTATCCAGATCCAGGGGCTGGTTTGAAAAATGTAGAATATGTTTCTTGACACAACTCCTATCCTTTGGTCTCAGAGTCACCAAGGCTTCTGAGAAATGCTCGTGCCCTGCTAGTTCCTCTTCCTCTCTCTGTGTGCTTTATGCTCCTGCCTTGGGTTGG
Source organism: Bufo bufo (assembly GCF_905171765.1). Taxonomy (NCBI): domain Eukaryota; kingdom Metazoa; phylum Chordata; class Amphibia; order Anura; family Bufonidae; genus Bufo; species Bufo bufo. Next base: position 750,078,162 of record NC_053389.1, on the reverse strand, counting down.
AAATACCTAATGGCTACTTTCACACTGGCGTTTTGGCTTTCCGTTTGTGAGATCCGTTCAGGGCTCTTACAAGCGGTCCAACGGATCAGTTTTGCCCTAATGCATCCTGAATGGATAAGGATCCGTTCAGAATTCATCAGTTTGGCTCCATTTGGCTCCGTTCCGCCTCCATTCCACAAGCAGCGTTTTGGTGTCCGTCTGACGAAACTGAGCCAAACTGATCCGTTCTGGCACACAATGTAAGTCACCGGGGACGGATCCGTTTTCACTGACACAATCTGGCACAATAGAAAACGGATCCGTCCCCCATTGACTTTAAATGGTGTTCAAGGTGGATCCGTCTTGGCTATGTTACAGATAATACAAACGGATCCGTTCTGAACGGATGCAGACGGTTGTATTATCTGAACGGATCCACCTGTGCAGATACATGACGGATCCGCACCAAACGCAAGTGTGAAAGTAGCCTTTTTTTCTTTACAGCAACCATAGTGGAATATTACGGAGCCGGGACTGTAGATCTGCTTTAATAGATGCGTATGATCTTTTTGGAAACCTCTGATGGACATCTACCCGGCCCTATTCGATGCCATTCAGTCAGTTGCTTGGAGACACCGCCCAGACTTCTCGAGCACATGGAGAGGCTGTTAATAGCGTACTTTTACAGAACAGGGGTGGCGGATTTTGCCGTGAGCGCAGCAAAAAGCACAGCCCTGGTGACAAATCACAAGAGCGCGGAGGCAATTGACAGCTGTAAACACCAACTGCGCCGCTAGGACACACAATGGTGACAACCCCAGCCAGACACCAACCCTGCACACTGACATCACAGGAACGCTGTCTGCTTCATGTACATCTGCAGCAGCCGGCATTGAACAGCTGGTTCTGCCCCCCCCCCCCCTCTTTTTAAATCCCTCTCCCCAAGAAAACCTCTTGAACCTGCAGAAAACCAAAAGCAATCGTGCCTAATGGCAAACTCTAGCTCTAACAGATTCGATTTTTTTTTGAGCTGTGTATATGAGGACTGAGAAAAATATACAGCACTGAGGCCAGTTAATGGTTAATGATAAAATTATCATCAGAGGAAAACCAGATTTCATTCATTTTCTAACCATGGAAATAAAATTCTGTGTACCATCATCTCCTGATGTCTCACTGCAGCTGTGCTAAAAAGTAACGGAGTATGGTCTTCATAGAAAAACGGATATCGTGTGCGAGGGTTAGTGCAGAGGATCCAGTACTACTATATGATAGATAGATAGATAGATAGATAGATAGATAGATATTAGATAGAGATAGATAGATATTAGATAGAGATAGATAGATAGATAGATAGATAGATAGATAGATAGATAGATAGATAGATATGAGATAGATAGATAGATAGATAGATAGATAGAGATAGATATCTAGATAGATAGATAGATAGATAGATAGATAGATAGATAGATAGATAGATAGATAGATAGATAGGAGATAGATAGATAGATATGAGATAGATAGATAGATAGATAGAAGATAGATAGATAGATAGATAGATAGATAGATAGATAGATAGATAGATAGATATGAGATAGATAGATAGATAGATAGATAGATAGAGATAGATATCTAGATAGATAGATAGATAGATAGATAGATAGATAGATAGATAGATAGATAGGAGATAGATAGATAGATATGAGATAGATAGATAGATAGATAGAAGATAGATAGATAATAGATAGATAGATAGATAGATATTAGATGATAGATATATAGATAGATAGAAGATAGAGATAGATATATAATAATAGATAGATGATAGATAAATATTATTAGATAGATAGATAGATAGATAATAGATAGATAGATAGATAGATAGATAGATAATAGATAGATAGATAGATAGATAGAGATAGATAATAGATAGATAGATAATAGATAGATAGATATTAGATGATAGATATATAGATAGATAGAAGATAGAGATAGATATATAATAATAGATAGATGATAGATAAATATTATTAGATAGATAGATAGATAGATAGATAGATATGAAATAGATATATATAGATAGATAATAATAGATAATGTAGACAGACAGATAGATGGGAGTAACAAAAAATTACTGGGCAGCAAATGTTTGAACAACTGCCCCTCCCCCAGCAGGTCCCCTTTTCATATGACACAGGATCACCTTGTGACCAGACCCATGGTGATTATCATACTAACAGGATCCCGGCCAATAGGTTCCGGCTCCACCGCCAGCTCTGCAAGTCCCAGGTCTTCCTGCTTTAATATCCATTTTGACGCGGGGGACGTGACTGCTGCAGGGAATGACTGTCCGCAGCAGTGATGGTTCAACTGCTACAGGGGTGACTCCCAGCATTTCTAGGATGTTATTAATGGCTATTAGAGGACATTACAGGGAGATAGGTGCAATCACAGAATGACCAGACTATTATAAAGACATCAGTAGACATTACAGGAAGATAGATATAAGGAGAGAACTTCAATTCCCAGCATAACCAGACTGTTATTATAGGGCCTTTGTTGACATTACATGGAAAGGGATATAACCGCTGACAACTACCATTCCCAGTATACCCAGACTGTTATTATAGGGCATTGGTATACATTATAGGGAGAGGGGTATGAGACGAGAGAACCAAACTCCCAGCATGAGTAGCCTGTTATGGGTTATCAGAGAACATTACAGGGAGTGAGTATAAGGAAAGAACTACAACTCCTAGTATTTGACAACTTACAGAGGAAGAGAAGCCACTAACCTCTCCTACATGCACAGCACAAGAGCTCCACCTCCTCACATCTTAACATCACTCAGGTCCTTCACCACTTCTCCTCTGCACTGCTGAACGCTGTCTCTTCCTGCACTGATTACATTATGATGACCTCACACAGGCCCTTCACCACTTTTCCTCTGCACTGCTGAGCTCTGCCTCTTCCTGTACTGATTACATTATGATGACGTCACTCAGGTCCTTCACCACTTTTCCTCTGCACTGCTGAGCTCTGTCTCTTCCTGCACTGATTACATTATGATGACCTCACACAGGCCCTTCACCACTTTTCCTCTGCACTGCTGAGCTCTGCCTCTTCCTGTACTGATTACATTATGATGACGTCACACAGGTCCTTCACCACTTCTCCTCTGCACTGCTGAGCTCTGTCTCTTCCTGCACTGATTACATTATGAGGACCTCACACAGGTCCTTCACCATTTCTCCTCTGCACTGCTGAGCTCTGTCTCTTCCTGCACTGATTACATTATGAGGACCTCACACAGGTCCTTCACCATTTCTCCTCTGCACTGCTGAGCTCTGTCCCTTCCTGCACTGATTATATTATAATGACCTCACACAGGTCCTTCACCACTTCTCCTCTGCACTGCTGAGCTCTGTCTCTTCCTGCACTGATTACATTTTGATGACATCACTCAGGTCCTTCACCACTTCTCCTCTGCACTGCTGAGCTCTGTCTCTTCCTGCACTGATTACATTATGATGACGTCACTCAGGTTCTTCACCACTTCTCCTCTGCACTGCTGAGCTCTGTCTCTTCCTGCACTGATTACATTATGATGACGTCACTCAGGTCCTTCACCAAATCTCCTCTGCACTGCTGAGCTCAGTCTCTTCCTGCACTGATTACATTATGATGACGTCACACAGGTCCTTCACCACTGCACCACCGAGCTCTGTCTGTTCCTGCACTGGTCACATGATGATAACATCTCTCCAGTGCTGAGCTACGTTGCCAATATAATTGTGCTGGACACAGAACACAGTCCGTCTACGGTGCCAGGGTTTATGGAAGGTATATGTGCCAGGCTCCCTTCTGCCATGGGTGGTGGGCCTTGAAAGTCAATAATTTGTCCGCCTCCTGCTCCTACCATCCTGGTACCCATGCTGGTGTTGGTCCCCTACGGCGAATAGATAGATATAAGATAGATAATATTTAGTGATAGGTATTTCATCATCTAAAACTCAGAATTATACAATTAAAAGAAAGAAAATCAGAACCTTTATATAATATCCTTGGACTAAAATCAAATTACATCCACTGACTTTTTAATATTCTCTTTGAAGAAAAAATGAGAGTTTCACTCTTGAACTCTCTTTTCTTGAGGAATTCTACGTGGTCAAGCCTGGTCAGTCTCTGACTCTCAGCCCTTTTATAAGTGCGCCCACTTCAATGGCTGGAAATCGTTTTTTCATTCATTTGGAGGCCATACCACCCACTGGATTCAAGTTGTGTAAAGTCAGCACCAGCCTTCAGAACAGTATGTTCCCCAAATCCCCGGGATGCAGATCATTTCACACACTCCTCTGAAGAACCATTATTTATTCATGAGAACAGGCGTGCTTTGCTTTGCAGAGGAAAAATACATGCCACAAACAGCTCTACGGATATATTTATTGGGCGATGGTTACTTTGTAATGAAAACTCATACTTTACTTTTACTAGGTGAACTGAATGCTTAATGCTCAGCCCTTGCTGTCTGTAGCCATATTTACATTAATGACTACTTTCCCTCCCTGGCCTGTAGAGGACGGGTGGTGGGAGCCCAGGTGGGCCCTATGCGTTCCCTTCCTCTTTTCATAACTGCATTTCCATCGACATGGCTGTAAGGGCTTGTGTTAATGACTAGTGTTGGGCGCGAATATTCGAATAGTGAATATTAATCGCGAATATCGTCACTTCGAGAATTCACGAATATTTAGAATATAGTGATATATATTTGTATTTTTGAATATTCAATATTTTTTTAAAATCTGAACCCATAATCCCTCCCTGCTTCTTGCTTGTGGGCCAATGAGAAGGCTGCAATGTCTTTATCTGAGCTTAGCAACATCCCTAGCAACCAATAGGAAAGTTGCCTATCCCTTACTATATAAGAACCTCCCCAGCAGCCATTTTCTGCAGATTTTTAACGTTCTGAGAGAGAGAAAGCAGTGTCATTGCTGTGCTCTGTGCTTTACTGTGTCATTACATTAGACAGTTAGTTAGTTAGTTAGTTAGTTAGTTAGTTAGTTTATATACTGTATATAATATGGCTAGTTAGTGGGAGATAGTCAGTCCAGGTTATATCCTGATAAAGTGTAGCTGATAGGTTCCAGTGCAGGGTGTTAGGTAGTGTGACAGGTTCTGCTGTCCATACATACATGCTACAGACATAGTGCTGTGATGTCACAAGTTCACAACAATACATAGTGCACCAATCAGTAATATCTACTCAGACTTTCACGTATTGCGACAAAATATTTGCATCATTAGTGCCAATTAGCACAATCGCGAATATATTGGAGCAATCTATCTGCATATAAATCTTCAAAAAAAAGGGGGTTAGTCAGCACCTCCCAGTGCGCAGGTGCACGCTGCCATGGCAAAGACCTAGAGGAAAAAAAGACAATGCAGTAGCACCCTGCAAATCAGATAAAGTACAATATTGCCAAAAATGATGGTGCTAATGCTACGCTTATTTATAAAGTGAGATGCTTGGCCAATGCATTTTGTACAAAACCATCTGAGCCCATCTGCCGAACGTCAAGGCGATCCGTAAAAGGCAGAGTGGACCCAGCATGCATGTGGATCCAACACTTCCTGAACTTTTCGGCGGCCGTTATGGCGCATAACAGGTAGTATTTAGTGTTAGGACCCATCTTACAGAGATCGCCTTGACGTACGGCAGACGGGCTCAGATGGTTTTGTACAAAATGCATTGGCCAAGCATCTCACTTTATAAATAAGCGTAGCATTAGCGCTATAATTCTTGGCATTATCGTACTTTATCTGATTTGCAGTGTGCTGCTGCATTGTCTTTTTTTCCTCTGCATATAAAGCCATGTTTAATGTTCTGCCGTGCCAATCATTTTCTCCAGTCTCAGGAAACATCTAGCAGATTGGAAAATGTAGCAAAAGTGACCCACGTCTGTATTGTGCGCGATTTACGCAAATATTACATTGCCGATTTTCGCAATCAAGAAAATAATAGCGAATTCTCTAATTCGCGAATATATGACAAATATTCTCCAACTATTTGTGAAATATCGCAAATTCGAATATTGCCCCTGCCGCTCATCACTATTAATGACACCATTTTAAGTTATATTTTATGTAATATAAATGTGTTTTTTAAAACATTTTTTGCAATGACAGCAATTCAATCAATGTTTTTAGGGGTTGGTTTTGACAGTGGACACTACCCGGTAAACAGGAGCATAAGGCCTCTTTCACACTTGCGTTGTCCGGATCCGGCGTGTACTCCACTTGCCGGAATTACACGCCGGATCCGGAAAAACGCAAGTGTACTGAAAGCATTTGAAGACGGAACCGTCTTCCAAATGCGTTCAGTGTTACTATGGCACCCAGGACGCTATTAAAGTCCTGGTTGCCATAGTAGGAGCGGGGAGCGGGGGAGCAGTATACTTACAGTCCGTGCGGCTCCCGGGGCGCTCCAGAGTGACGTCAGAGCGCCCCATGCGCATGGATGACGTGATCCATGTGATCACATGATCCATGCGCTTGGGGCGCCCTGACGTCACTCTGGAGCGCCCGGGGAGCCGCACGAACGGTAAGTATACTGCTCCCCCGCTCCCCGCTACACTTTACCATGGCTGCCAGGACTTTAGCGTCTTGGCAGCCATGGTAACCACTCTGAAAAAGCTAAATGTCGGCTCCGGCAATGCGCCGAAACGACGTTTAGCTTAAGGCCGGATCCGGATCAATGCCTTTCAATGGGCATTAATTCCGGATCCGGCCTTGCGGCAAGTGTTCCGGATTTTTGGCCGGAGCAAAAAGCGCAGCATGCTGCGGTATTTTCTCCGGCCAAAAAACGTTCCGTTCCGGAACTGAAGACATCCTGATGCATCCTGATGCATCCAGAACGGATTTCTCTCCATTCAGAATGCATTAGGATAATCCTGATCAGGATTCTTCCGGCATAGAGCCCCGACGACGGAACTCTATGCCGGAAGACAAGAACGCAAGTGTGAAAGAGCCCTTACTATAGTAGAATCAGGGGAAGCTGTGACATCCTGCCGGAGGCGAGATGTAGTGGTGACAGTAACTTGGCACTCTTGGAGGTCTTTACAAGGTTCCCAGCTGCCATGACAATCATTCGACATCCCACAACTGCATTCGTGGGATGCGGAACAGAGGACAGAGGGAGCTCCTTATGTTTAACTGCTCAGAAGCTGCAGCTGCTTTTGACTGTGGCATCTAAGCGGTCCGGATCAGAGTAATTTCCATGCCCAGCAGTGAGAATCAGATTCTAGCTGTACAATGTGTATAATAATATAAGTAATAGTACACTGAGGCTTACTTAGGGTCTATTCAGACGTCCGTAGTTCAGGGTCCGCATCCGTTCCTCAATTTTGCTGAATGGGTGCGGACCCATTCATTTCAATGGTAGTTCCATTCCGTGGCCCCACAAAAAAGATAGAGCATATCCTACCTTTGCCCGCAATCGTGGACAAGAATAGTCATTTCTATCACACGGCCGGCCATGGCCTGTATCCGTGTTTTGCAGATCAGCAATACACTTGTGGATGTCTGAATGGACCCTTAACTATCTACCGTGACATACTATTATAGTGCTGTGGTTTAACAGGTTAAAAAAACAGGGACGCTTTCTTACTTTCATTTTTGTTCATGGACCATGGCTGGTTTTGAAGTTTAGCCCCATTCACTTGCCTGAGCATCTATAACATTATAGTGTATTCAGCAAGACCACTTGCCTGAGCATCTTTATCATACTAGTGTATTCAGCAAGACCACTTGCCTGAGCATCTTTATCATACTAGTGTATTCAGCAAGACCACTTGCCTGAGCATTTTTATCATAATAGTGTATTTAGCAAGACCACTTGCCTGAGCATCTTTATCTTAATAGTGTATTTAGAAAGACCACTTGCCTGAGCATATTTATCATAATAGTGTATTTAGAAAGACCACTTGCCTGAGCATCTTTATCTATCATAATACCATGTTCAGCAAGACCGTGTTCACATGCAAAGTCGGTACAGATCCAGACCCTCACAGTCTTAGAATTAAATGTGTCCAAAAACAGTCAAGTTGGAAGTTGTATTATATCGGACCTCTATATACTATGGATAACACCCAGGGACACAATCCCTTACCCTCTTAGATTTACCAGAGGGTCCTGACAGATATAATTGAGAGAAACAACCCCCACCATATCTAATCAATACAATGTCTGTTCAAAGCCAGCGACACTTCCCTCAACTGTACCGTGGTTTAAGAATAAAGCTTCAAACGTTTCCAAAAAAAAAAGAAGAAAAAAGAACAAGAAAAAACCTAATGACCTCATTACTCTAATGGAATATACATACCAATCGGCTTGTCTGGCAATATAAATCAAGCGGTCGAACAGTGTCTTTGCTGAAGCCGCAGTCAATAAGACCATTTTTATTGTACAATGAAAAGTTCTCCAAGGAACAAATTGGCAAGGAAAACAGCGGCTTAGAAAGGTTGTGTGATTATAGAGTGAGGATCCCCTTTGGACTATACAAAAGAGAAGCACGCGGGAGGCGGCGCGCCGGAGCTCGATGAGAGAACAGCCATTTATAGAACTCTTTTCAAAATTTTGACAGGAGTGTATTGGTTCGCTGTCTGGTGCCCCCGGCTGACGGAGATAGACACTTTCTTCTAAGTGTAGTTTGAAATATAATTTGATGCTATTGTTTTACAGTGTTATTATTTATTTAAAAGCACCATTAATTCCAGGTTTACATCTGAGCAGGGGTATACCTCCATAATATCACGTGCATGAACTTAGTAACAGACTGGTGCCGAGAGTTTATAATCTACAGTCTATAAACTGTTAGGCGAGAACATAATGGGTTTCCTCATATTTAGTGATGAGCGAAGTATTCAAAAATTCGATTCGGCTGCTTCACTGAATTTTACAAAAAAGATTTTGTGGCGAAATTACTTTATCACGAAACACATTTCTTTGTAAGTTATTGTGCCACCCCCGTCATTGAACCCCTGAGATGCTGCATTCATAGTTGATCGCGGCATCTGACATTGATAGTACAGTGTAAATTATTATTTTTTATTTATAAAATCACACTTACCTCATTAATTTAATCATGAAGAGCTGGCTGCTGCCATCTGGATTGAAGATCTAGAGTGAAATTCCGCGCTACCCATGATGAAGTCATCACTTCAGCCGGCCTAGTGACATCATAAGTCAACGTGCATGGGATTTCATGCAAGATCTTCAATCAAGATGACGGCAGCCAGCTCTTCGCACTCAAACGGATGAAGTAAGTATGATTTTTTTTCTTTTTTTACCGCCATTCAGGGAAAATTGATTTGCTACCACGAAGCAAGAGGAAACTCGGCTTCGCTGCGAATCAAATTTTCCCTGAAATTGGGATCAAATTCCACTTTGTGGAGTTCAAATTGCTCAACACTATTCATATCAGCATTGCTAAATCAGCAATTATAATATGATCATATATTGTTATCTACTGTATATTACAATCACAATGCCCGAACCCTGTGCAGTTTCTCTAAACCAAACCTCAATGCTTTATGTGTCGACCTTTTCTCCACTTGAATTTGGTTAAGGACTCTAATTTCTGATAAAAACTAATTCAATGCTAATAAAACCCTTCATAGGCTGCAATGCACAACACAACCACTGGGTGATAGTACATAGATAGATATAAACATCTCATGACACGATATCTCATGACACAATATCACAAAATCATGTTTTTACTTTTTCTTCAATCAGGTCATCTGGAGCCACACATCTTAGGATATGCTGAGCCAAGAGCATTGGTAAGGAAGGACACCTCTGTCAGTTCATGGGGTCTTGGAGCTAGCTGCCACCATAATACAGACCCTATCATGTAGCCATCTTGCAATGTTTTGAGAAAAGCCTACACACTTTGACAGTAATGCAGTTGTCTATGTAACCCACTAGATAGGTCAGCCACCAATAATTTTACGGCAAAGCCATGGAGGTTCCTTTGATGATTTCTTAGAATATGAGCTCATATACAGAACAGAGCCGTGACAGGACTTACATATAGGTAGATGAGCCCTCTGTTGGATCTCCATAGACCTTAGATATCATAACGACAAGGTAAGGAAGAATATCACTATACACTTGGTGAAGCCTTTCTTCCAGTGCATGGAGCCATACTACAAGAGCAGGACAACCTGGGAACACAGAACTATGGCATATGCGTGAGCCCATAAGGATGACTGATTAATGCCCTGACCACTGTAAAAAAAAAAAAAAAGGTGGTCATTTTACTCATTTACGCCACTCATCATACACTATATATTCTTGTTTTGATGAATTCTTTATGTGCCGTATTATTTTATCTATTCTAGTTTTAAATTGTTACAATATTCAATTTAAAGAGCTAAATCATGACACCATTGTACAATGAGACCATAGTCGTAGCAATGCCTATTGAAGATCACACACCATATTAAATGAATGCAGAATGTCCAATATTATACACTGCTGCAATCACCTGGATTTAACCTATGGCATACAGAGGTGTCCTTCCTTAGCTTTCTACATGGTTCAACATATCCCGAGATGTGTGGGACAACAAGTTCACAGCTATAAAAAAAAAAAAAAACAAGCATGATTATAAGATATTCTGTCACGAGATGTCTATTCTACATATGTCTATGTATGGCCACCCAGTGGTTGTTCTATAAATTGCAGCCTGTCAAGGGTTTGCCAGTATGAAATCAAAAGCAGATAACACTCCTACTGCTAAAGATGTGCATGCCCTTAAGGGGGTTTATCCTTCTTATCCCTAAAGATACAAAAGATACAGCCAAAACTCCAAATATCTTGCAAAAAAAAAAAAGGTTCCTTTATTCCCGATGCTTGATATAGGCATATAGGCTACGACAGCTTAAACATATCTAGTATATAGGAGAACCTTTTTTTTATTTTATTTTTTATTCCATAACATTTAGAGTTTTTTTCTCTATCCCATGTTTTTTTGTGGGAGAGGGGCTTTGCTTGTATCATATTGAATTGGTTTTATGAGAAATTGGAGTCCTACCAAATTTAAAAAAGAAAAAGCTAAGAGTGGACATCATGCTGATCTTTCTGGTTTTGGAATAGAATACTAGGACTACAGTAAAGACTGACATTTTCAAGGGCAGTGCAAAAGGACAGAGGTAGTGGAAGGGAAATGGAACTGTATCTAACAATATGTCATATATGCCATTCAGGACCATTGGAAAGTTGAGTGACCACTATAATGACTGTCAGATTATGTAACAAAACAAGGGGCGGACTGTGAACTTAAAGTGGCCCTGGGAAAAATCTAAAAGTGGCCCTAATGTTGTTGGTTTAAATTGAAACAAGGTGGGGCAACACAAGTAGATGGGGCGGGCCAATATAAGTTGGCAGGGTCAGCAATACCATAGTGAGACACAGAATGTCATCCCACCTCCCCGGAAGCTGTCCTTCTTTGGTGGATATCCCTTTGTGTGGTTGCCACGTTCTGTCCTTCTCCTCCTCCAGCTGTCTCTAAGATATGGAGGTGAGATGTGGGCCGCAGCACCAAGCCAACCCTACTTTAAGCATGCTACCTGGACTTTCTCTTGACCCCTATAGTGCCCCCAGTAGTTTGTACCCAATCAGTGGCAGTGAGGAGGGCTCAGGTGGTCCTATGGGCATTGGTCCCCCTGGAAAATTCCATGTAGGATCTACGGCCATTCCACCCCTAAACAAAACGAAGGATGCAGACATTTAGAGAACCATTACATGCAGCACTGGACATGAAGCTGAGAGCTGTGTCATGCCCGTTTACAAAGTGGCATATAAGCACTGTGTTTGCAGAACCCTGGGCAAAGCAGATGGATTAGACAGTGATATGCCCTTCTCCTGATATACTGGCACATCATATATAATGAGACTGACTAGGAGGGAGATATAGTTGCCACATTCAAGAGAATGTAGGTAAAGTCTTTCCTGCGATTGAGAAGATAACACATCGGGGCACAACTTGGCCTCATATCATTAACCGATCTTGGCAGCTTGCAATCACTAACCTCCTGAAATCTAGATAGGCGCTGCCCACATGACCAACACATCAGACTGAAATGAACAAGTCTGGCTGCATGAGTCTATACATATCACTGACACCTGACAAGGCTGCAGTGCATTCCTGAAGCATCAGTCTATTTAGCTCATGTCAGATCAGTTTGCTCTAATTCTTTATTTTTTAAGCAGCCCCGGAGAACAGGGAACGTACAAGTCGGACGTCTAGTTAATAGCAGAGGAATAATAAGGAGCTTGATTCTGTTGCATTAATAGTTAAACATTCATCGATAGAGAGAAAAAACAAGACTTGTTTCGTCTGCAATATCAATGCTTTGTATTATGTGCAAATTAGGAGAGCTGCTGTTTTATGAATGTCTAGTGAGTAGAAAGTGTGTTTGTCCCTATCTGGAGGCTTACCGAATGGGAAATGGTTTATTTCTAAATATAGACAAATGAAAACCAGGCTGGGGGTCTGGCTCGGTATGGTTAGACAGCCTACAAAATAGGATTTTACTATTAGTATGCGTTTCATACTGCTTTGCTTATCATAAAATATTTCCAAAATAGAGTATAATTGAAAAATTGGATGCTTCATAGTTGGGCATAATTGAAGGCTTGGTTTGCAGCAGGGCATAGATATAGAGATTTAGTAGGGCATGATTAAGGTACTATGTATTGATATTATAATTAGAGCGTTGGGTAATGAGAAATTTTTACAGTATTTGACTGGACATTGACACGGCATAAATGGAAAATTGATAGTCCAGAAAGTCATAATTGGAGGATTATGGGAAAAGTTGGAGGATTGAAGGTTTAGCAGTAGACCATGTCTGGAAGATCAGCTGTTCTATGGAAGAGCATCATTTGAGGACTGAGTGGTGGCTAAGGAATAATTAGAGGGTTAAGTGATCATAACTGGACAGTTAGGTGTTGGGTAGTAGTGTAGTTGGAGAAATGGGTGTTTGGTAATTCCTGAACCCAAGGTTGGATAATGGAAAATCACTAGAGAATTTGGTATTTTGTAATGTGATAACTCAAGGTTGGGTAGTAGAAAATAGTTGGAGGACTGGGTATATGGTCATGTTAGAAAGTGAGGTGGGTAAATAGAGAATTATTGGAGGATTTGGTGTGTGGTAATTGTACAACTCAGGACTGGGTAGTAGAGAATAGTTAGAGGATGATTTGGTGTGTGGTAATTACACAACTCAGGACTGGGTAGTAAAGAATAGTTGGAAGACAGGTTTAGAGATGAACAAATCAATTTGTAAGTGGCGCATGCACGGTCACTGCTTCAGTGGCAGAAGAAGCTCCTCTCTGTGAGATGTTCCCAGAGGTACAAGTCCCACCTCTGGGACCTGCAACTTTATCGTAAACTGAGCCAGCAAAGTGAAGGAGGGCACACTTAAATGTTTGGCAACTCAATAACTCAAGGTTGGGCAGTACAGAATAGTACAAAGATTGGGAGTTTAGTGATGTGACAAGTTATTATTCAAGGTTGGGTAGTAGAGAATAGTTGGGCTTTGGCAATCTGAGAATTCAAGATTGGGTAGTACAGAAAAGTCAGAGGATTAAGAGCTTGGTAATGTGAGATTTTATACCGTAATTCAAGGTTGGGTAGTAGAGAACAGTTGGAAGATTGGGTGTTTGTTAATCTGAGAATGTCAGGAAATATAGGAGAATGGAAATATAGGAGAATGGAAAGTTTGGTGAAAGAGCATAACTGGTGATTTTAAAGTCTTGTGGTACGGCAAAAATGAAAGATTTTGAACTAATAGAAAAAAATGGAGTGTTCAGTGTTATGATATATTTAATTGAGATTCAGCTGTTTGCTAGTAGGACATTAAAGGAGGACTGAGTGTTTCAAGTAAGACATCATTTGAGGACTGTTGGATAGTATGACACCAGCAATATCATTCAATGGTCCTGATTCCTGTAGGATTTTCCAGTACCAAAGCAAAATGTTCATCTTAAAGCGAGCTTCTGGTTATGAAATTGGCACTAGGGACAGGTTGTCTTGGAACCAAGATCTTCAGCCATATGGGAGAGGTGTACCTCAATAAGTCAGTTAAGGTCAGCTGTCCATAGTGGGATTGGGACTATTTGGAGCAATAGTTGAGGGTTTTATCTTGTTAAGACTGTCGTAAAGAAAAGAACCTACCCCTGAGGATCCAGCTATGTCTCTTGAATATCTGCTCTGCTCAGCTTCATTAGATTGATGTCATCTGTAACAATTTCAATAATTTATTTACAACCCACAGATGTTTTCTTCTTTCTAATCACAGATTATTTCCTTTCCATCTAACATGAATTTTGAAAGCATTTTAACTACAAAAGATATTTTTCTCTTAGCGCCATTTCTCATCTCGCTATATTTGAAGATTCCCTTGGAGATTACTTATATTTTTTAAGCTCTGTGACTTGAGAATTCATTAGCAATCAAATCTATTGCCCAAAAGATATCACTTGCAATTTAATTATTAACATATGTGGGAAAGGCAGGCGATGAAAAATAGGGCACATCAAGTCGACAGGTGCAGGTGACTGGCACTTTGGAGGGAAACAAAGTGGAATTGTTCAGAGGTAAATCGTACAGGAATTTTGCGCTTAGCATCAAAAGGCTATATTAAGGAATAGATTAAATACTTGTCACATAATTCCTCTACAAATGCATTTAAATGAAGGCTAAAAGAATCATATGGTATTAACTCCACTTTTTTCTGTGCTCCCAAATAATTACTACTACCCTACCTCCATGTACTGCTACATTTTCCCTGCAGCAGCCACACACAATCACTTCAAAGGGATCATTCACCTTTGGTGACCATTTCTACAGACCCTACAGTGTGGTTAGACCTGCGGTGGTAATCATACTTACCTGATCCCCACCGCTGGGTTTCGGCTCTATCACTGTGCCAATGGCTCTGCAGGTCCTAGTTCTCCCCACATCAACATCTGATGTGACGCATCTGGTGTGTCCGAATGATTGGCTCCATCGGTCACGTCACTGCTGCAAGCAGTCATTGGCTGCAGTGGTCATGTGACCCAGCATCAAACTGGATACTGATATGGGGAGCCGCAGGATCGGAAGAACCTTGCAGGGCAGCGATGGAGCCAGAATCCAGCTGTGGGGATCAGGTAAGTATGATTACCACTGTAGGTCCGGCCGTGCTGGGGGTCTGTAAAAATGGTCACCAAAGGTGAACAATCCCTTAAAAGCTATTTGTTTGGCCTCATGCACAGACTGTTTGCCAGGGCCACTTTTGTGGTGTTGAAAAGCCGCAAATCTCGGCACACGCCACACTTGCGTCAAAATGTTTAATTTTTTGGTGGGTATTAGTGGGAGGGGGCAGATCGTCCACAGCTTCAGAACTTGCACATGTTATAACTCAAGTCTACCCCACCCCATATCTGGCATAGCTGTGAGTTTTGGTGGCCAGAGATATACCTAATTTATTAAGTGACTTAGGTACATTTTACTCCGGCACACAGGAGTTCAAGACTGGAGTAGGAAACGGCAGTGTTGATAAATCTCCCCCACAATGTCCCTCTGTCTGTACTGCAGACCTATAGGCATTCTATGTGATTCCGTATAGTGTCTCCATGACCTAAAAGCCCCATACACAGCTCATGTACAAAGCTATTCCAGATGCAAGGACGTGTAGGCACTCCGTGTGTCAATGTGTGGTGCCCGTGCCTTCATCATAGTCCACCCTAGAAGCAATGTATTTAGAAGATAATTTTTTTGTGATACAGTATGGGATGTATCAGACCACATTTTTTGCTCCCATTTTGATAGAATTTTGGCCTGTCTTCTGATTATAGCCATGTAAAGGAGGCCTTCAAGATCTATTTAGAACTGTGTGGGTTTTAAGCTAAATTATATCTGTCATAGTTTTATGGCATAAAAATTGGAAAAATGTATAACAAGTAAGTCCTAGGCTAGGTCAGTTTTATTACATTCTATAGTGTTAAGGTGCCATTACACATAAGAGTAAATCTAGCCTATCCCACCGATTTCATTGTGGCTGGCTATCCTATATACTAGCCAACTTTCCTCTGACAGATGTGGTTGAGGGGAAGAAATATCTAACATGTTAAATTTTAACATCCAGTCCTTTTCTTCTCAAGGGGCATTGGCACTGGCAGACGTGTCAAACTGAGCATTGATGGCTTATGGACATTAACTTTGACTTTTATGATAAGGACAGTGCACCCACCACCGCCTCTGTTTGCTGCCATATGGGCTTTGCGTGCTGACATGTGCACAGAGATATTCTCCTCTAAAGGAATTGTTTCTAAGATAGAACCATCATATATAGGGAATCCTGATTTTTGTTTTCAAATTTGATAGGAAATCTGTTTATTTGCCTCTTTATGAAATTGTAGGCCCAGAAAGGTACAGTACGGGCCCATATACTTGCAAATCTGAGGTTGCACAGAGCCATACTATGGACATGTGCATGAGCACTCATCAAACTGTTGGGTACAATGCAGACATAATGGCTAGATATTGTTCAAAAACTGACCACAAGTGATTGCAACTGGTTCTCTGTATGTTCCTCTTGATTTTGGATTTACATGTCCCTCTCTCATCTTTTCATTCCTAATTTCCTTGATTAGATTCCCTCCCTTGACCTTGCTAAAGTATTTAGCTGTAACCCCTCTTAGGCAGCGAGTAGAGATGAGCGAATTTCTTATTTGCTTCGTAACTAATTACTTCGTCACAAAGCGCATTTTTTAAGTAGCGGGTGCCAGTGGCATAGGGATCGCCATAGCAACCATAGCAGTGGCTATGGGGCCCGTCCGGACCGCATTCAGTTTTTTTATTTTTTATTTATTAACACAGACACTACACACAGGCAGCCAGGCAGTGGCGTAACTACCGGGGAAGCAGCTTCTTCGAGGCCCGGGCTGCCAGTTTATGTGTGACAGTTTATTTTCAAGTTAGTTAAATATCGATTCTTGTCTTAATGTTCACAGCAGCAGCGGCTGACCAGGCCCCCTCGCTAATGTGATCTAATCTTACTGTCTCTTAAAGTCTCCTGATGTGTCTGGGATTCGAACCCACAACCTCCAATGTATCAGTGTATCAGAGGCAAAGCATTTACCCACACAGCCATAAAGGCTGCATTGCAACTGATTGAAAAAAATATGAGACTTCTACTGTTATAGCTGGCTAAGTGTACATCTATACACATGACAGCTGCCCCAACACACCCAGCACTGCTATATCTCTATATGAAAGCTGTCCCAGCACACTCAGCTCTGCTATATCTCTATATATGAGCAGCTGTCATGTGTATAGATGTACACTTAGCCAGCTATAACAGTAGAAGTCTCATATTTTTTCAGTCAGCAGCAAGGCAGCTCTTATGGTCTTGTGGTTAAGTGCTTTGCCTCTGATACAGAAGGTCATGGGTTTGAATCATAGCAGAAACTTTTCTGAAATACAAGCACTGATTCTATATATGGACATACAGGGCGGGACACAGGAAGAGGCTGCATCGCATCGCTGACATGGAGGTAAGTAGAAGTGTTTATTATTTTTTTTTAATACCCGACTGTTACTGCCATGGGGGGAGCGGGGGGCACTTGATACTGGCACATGGGGAGGGGGGTTGGCAGCTGATACTGGCACCTGGGGGGGGGTTGGCACCTGATACTGGCACATGGGGGGGAGAGGGGTTGGCACCTGATACTGGCACCTGATACTGGCACCTGGGGGGGGAGGGGGGGTTGGCACCTGATACTGGCACATGGGGGGAGAGAGGCACCTGATACTGGCACATGGGGTGGGAAGGGAGAGAGGCACTTGATACTGGCACTTTTTTTGTGGGGGGGTGGCACTATGATACAGGGACATGGGGGAGGAGAGAGGCACTTGATACTGACACCTGGGGGGGAGGGGGGGTTGTCACCTGATACTGACACATGGGGGGGAGAGAGGCACCTGATACTGGCACCTGGGGGGGGAGGAGGGTTGGCACCTGATACTGGCACCTGGGGGGGAGAGAGGCACCTGATACTGGCACATGGGGGGGAAGAGGGGTTGGCACCTGATACTGGCACATGGGGGGAGGGAGAGAGGCACTTGATACTGGCACTTTTTTTGTGGGGGGGATGGCACTATGATACTGGGACATGGGGGGAGGAGAGAGGCACTTGATACTGGCATGTGGGGGGGTTGGCACTTGATACTGGCACATGGGTGGGTTTGGCACTATGATACTGGCACATGAGGGGGGAGAGGCACTTGATACTGGCACTTTTTTGGGGGGGAGATGGCACTATGATACTGGGACATGGGGGGGAAGAGAGAGGCACTTGATACTGGCACATGGGGGGGTTTGGCACTATGATACTGGCACATGGGGGGTGGGAAGGAGAGAGGCACTTGATACTGGCACATTGGGGGGGAGATGGCACTATGATACTGGGACATGTGGGGGGGGGGAGAGAGGCACTTGATACTGGCACATGATGGGGGGGGCATCTATGGGGACACTTACTGGCACATTATTGGGGGGAATTATGGGGGACATTAGGCCGGCAGCCTATCAGAGGCCGGACACTGAGGGGCATCTACTGGGGCACTATATATGGGGCATTTTATACTGGTACATTATGGGGGGCACTAGCAGGAAGGAGGGAGAGGAGCACTATGGGGGAATTTACTGGGGGCACTATATAGGGGTATTTTATACTGGGACATTATGGGGGCACTATGGGGACATTAGCTCAACTGGGGGCATTACAAGGGGGTATTTTTGCACTGTCACATTATAAGGAGAATTATTACTACTGGGGGGGGGGCATTATGGTGGGCTTTATTACTCCCCCATGGTATGACCCCCTTGTAGCAGCACCAGCCTCTCCCTGCTCTGCTATCCCTCTGCCCCTTCTCCAAATCCTTATTATGAAATCTTTCTCATTAGGATAAAGCACAACATCAGCTCCGCCGAGCCCCCGGCCAAGTGTTGAAGTGGTGTCCAAGATCCCCAAGAGTCAAGTAACTGTAAGTTTTCATATGAAATATGTTTATGTTATACACATTTAGCATCCACTGTGCCACACAATATACAGTATACCGCTACACTGTGCCGAAGGAGTGGGGTTTACACAGGAGGAGGGAGGTGCGAAGCGCGCTGGAGGGGCCTTTACAAATATTTGCTGTGGGGCCCAGTCACTTCTAGTTACGCCCCTGGCGGGTGCAATGACAGGGAGCTGCGATAGCGCTGCCCCCGTCATTGTGCCCCTCAGATGCCGCGTTCATACATGATCACTGCATCTGAGTGTAAAATTAACAGTAAACATTTTTTTTAATCAAACTTATCGCCTCCATTTGCTCGCGACGGGCTGGCCGCTGCCATCTTGCTTAAAGATCTCGCTCGAAATCCTGTGCGGCGCGAGATTACGTCATCGCGCCGGCTGGTGTGGTGATGTATGACGTCATCACGCCGGCCGGCGTGATGATGCAATCGCTCGTCGCACGGGCTGGCGGCCTGTCGCGAACAAATGAAGGAGGTAACTTCGAATTTTTCAGCTTTTTATGCTATTTCAGGTTAAATCAATTCACTGATATGAAGCACGAGAAAATTCGGCTTCTAGGCAAATAAAATGTATCCTGAAATTCGGGTGGAATACCATCTTCGTGGGATTCAATTCGCTCATCTCTAGCAGCGAGCATCGGGAGCCCCTTACTATGGTACATGCCGTTTGATTCCCTCACACACTACGTTCCTATGTAATTGTGCAGCTCTCAGCTCAACTGGCAGATTATGCATCATTCAGTCAGCACAAAGCAGATCAGCTCTAGGGAAGAAAAGGCCCCTGTTTACTTTATACATGTGTTTCAGAGCAAATCATGATTTGAAGGCAGCAGGAAGGGTGGCTTCTACGTCTTGCTGCACCAAGGTGGAAAAATGCCACCCATATTATTATTTTTTGTCAGATTATAGATTTGAAGACTTGCAGTGATGAAAAACCCAACCTCCTGTCTAAAGCATTAAAGCTGTTCTCTTTATCCGTTTCCTTCCCATCATGGCAATGCCTGTGTTGGTAAAGTCATCCTATTCTAAATATGGAGAGCATAGAGATCTTATGTCACACGCTTGACTAGAAACGTTTGATCGTTTGTTTTTAAAGGAGACAACTTTACACGGTACACGGTTGCTCGATACTCGCTGACAGCGCCTCCGCTCAATCATCCCGTCACAATGTGCACAAACTGGAGATTGTGCTAAGTCGTAGTCTTACGTGGGCGCCTGTCAGAACCCACCAGGGTTAATTCATTGCTATAGAGAAATCCACACAGAAGAAACTTACTAGTGGAGAAAAGTAGACTTGGGTCTTTGCTGTGCTGAGATGTTAAAGGGGTAACATAGTTTATAAGGTTAAAAAGACATCTGTCCATCCAGTTCGGCCTGTCATCCTGCAAGTTGATCCAGAGGAAGGCAAAAAAACCTGTGAGGTAGAAGCCAATTTTCCTCATTTTAGGGGGAAAAAATTCCTTCCCGACTCCAATCAGGCAATCAGAATAACTCCCTGGATCAACGACCCCTCTCTAGTAGCTATAGCCTGTAATATTATTACACTCCAGAAATACATCCAGGCCCCTCTTGAATTCCTTTATTGTACTCACCATCACCACCTCCTCAGGCAGAGAGTTCCATAGTCTCACTGCTCTTACCGTAAAGAATCCTCTTCTATGTTTGTGTATTTCACAAAGGAACTTGCCTTAAATGTAATGTCAGGACTACTTACATGTAGACAGTCACTCTGGCGATCAGATGTGTCATTCTGCCACATTCACTACTGGTCATGTAGCCAAACAACTCTGCGTGTCTGTAGGTGTTGCTGATGATATCTCCCCACGCACCTCCCAAACCCTCCCTCTCCTTCTGACGTTGATGGAGGAGTATCTACCATAAGGGGACAGGTGGTTGTTACCGCTGACCACCAATATCCTAAGTTTCGGATGTGGTCATGCAGAGGCGTACCTAGAGCATTTGGCACCCGGGGCGAACCCTTTGTTTGGCACCCCCTCCCTCCCCCCCAAGAAAGTTAAGAAAACATGCACAAACCTTTTTCAATGTTTTCAATAATATTTATAAATAAAAATAAAACCCCTTAATAAAATAAACCTCTGCACACCGCCTTAACGAAATAAACCCATTAACCCCCCTTAATAAAACCCATTAACCACCCCTTAATAGACCCCTTAACCCTTCCTTAATAAAATAAAAACCTGCACCCCCTTAAAAAAATCACTTTCCATCTGCACCAAAAAGAAAAAAAATCCAAATCCCCATCAATAAAATGAACAAATCCTGCACCCCCCCTTAATTACACCCTCTCTTCTCCCCTTAATTACACCCCCTCCCTTAATAACACCCCCCCTTAATTACACCCCCTCCCTCCCCACCTTAATTACACCCCCTCCCTCCCCACCTTAATTACACCCCCCTTAATTACACACACCCCCCTTAATTACAACCCCTCTCTTCTCCGCTTAATTACACCTCCTCCCTTACTTACACCCCCCCTTAATTACACCCCCTCCCTCCCCACCTTAATTACACACCCCCTCCCTTAATTACACCCCCTCTCTTCTCCCCTTAATTACACCCCCTCCCTTAATTACACGTCACCTCCTCCCTTAATTACACCCCCTCCCTCCCCACCTTAATTACACCCCCTCCCTTAATTACACCCCCCCTTAATTACACACTCCCCCCCTTAATTACACCCCCTCCCTCCCCACCTTAATTACAAACCCCTCCCTTAATTACACACACACATCCCTTAATTACACCCCCCCCCTTAATTACAAACCCCCACTTAATTACACACACACACACCCCTTAATTACACAATTATTTACTCACATTTTGCTGATGCCTCAGGCTCCGTTGTGTTTCCATTTCCGTTACCTTTTTCCGTTCCGTTTTTCCGTATGGCATATACAGTATACAGTAATTACATAGAAAAAATTGGGCTGGGCATAACATTTTCAATAGATGGTTCCGCAAAAACCGAACGAATTCGGAAGACATACGGATGCATTTCCGTATGTGTTCCGTTTTTTTTGTGGACCCACTGACTTGAATGGAGCCACGGAACGTGATTTGCGGGCAATAATAGGACATGTTCTATCTTTCAACGGAACGGAAAAACGGAAATACGGAAACGGAATGCAAACGGAGTACATTACGTTTTTTTTTTTTGCGGAACCATTGAAATGAATGGTTTGTATATGGACCGTATACGGAACGCAAAAAACGGCCCGCAAAACGGAAAATAAAACGGTAGTGTGAAAGAGGCCTTAAAGGTGTTCTAATCTAAAATCCTGACCTACTTTTCACTCCACTTCTAAAAGAGACGAGGTTCACCAAATGTGGCAAAAATATTCACCAAATGTCGCACATGGGCATCATGTACGACTTTTTTTTACGCCACAAAACTGCCAGGAGCAAATTTGCTAAATAAAAGTGAAGTAAACCTGGCTCTTTCCTCAGGAGCTCTTCTAGAGGTATTCAGAGATCATTAAGTCATTCGTTTGTATGAATACACACACTTAACTGTATATGTCATTTGTGGTGTGATGTGGAATCTATTGTTGTTTTATGTATAATAGATAATCGGAACAGGAATGAGTCATCCCGTACTTTTCTATCGCACATGGAGCTCTACAGATGTACAAATATTCATATTGATTGAGCTGAATTGCACATTTTGCAAGATCTAGGCTGCACCAGGGAAATTGCCCTCACATGAACGATGCGTTGCAGAAAGAAGGAGTCATCTGTTCACATTTACTGTTCAAGTCCCGTTTTTAGCATCTCAATACAGGGACCTGAGAAAGAGATTTTTTTCCCCTCTCTCCAGGCCTGAAAGGGTTTTGAACAAATAACACCTCGGCGGCCAGGTTTTCTGATGGTTGTTTTGCCATTATTGTGTAGGAATGTGACGATGAGTTTTCCTAACCAAGATGATGAGGCCAGACCCGATTGAGGCCCTTTTCTGATTTGACACAGAAAGCGCTACAAGACACCTGATGGAATCATTAACACCTCCAGCCCGACTCTTTTTATTTCCACCTCATCAGCATATGGAAAGTCTCTAAATTTAGCCAGCCGAGTGTAAAAAAAAATTGCAAATTCAGTCTCAGGTCAAAGAGAAAAGACACAATAATCATAGACAGCCAGCGGAATAGCAATTTGCTGGTGGCATCTAATGATTTCATTTTTTTTCCATGTTACTGTCATTTATTTATGTGTGCCTTTTAGATTGAAGAAATGGTGGATAATTTTTTTCTACGAATCACTTCTCTTTACGTAAGGCGGAGGAGGACTGATTCATGGATTTCAGTTTTATCTATTATTCAATGTTTCATATTCGACTGGAAAAGGCAATGCAAACAATTTTATACATACAGTGTGATTCATAACATGGGCTGAAGCAGAGAAATGACCAAGAAGCTTCCTAAATTTGGTTTTCCATAACATAACCTGTCTATCTCAGCTCAAGAAGCTCAAGAAGTTAACAATGCCCTGAGGGTGGAGAATGGTTAAAGCCTCTTTCATATGTACATGCATGGTGACATCCCGGACAAGATGTCACCACAAAGGATAAAAATGTCCGTGTTTGGTCCATGTGTCTGCTCTTTGGTGTCCGTGTGCAATCCATTTTCCCTTGACACTGCTAGGCTGGAAATAAAAGTGGTTGTGTCATCTCAAGCATTGGTAGCAAATAGCTAGTATATGCCACCAATGTCCGATAGGGACCAGTACCTATCTGTAAAATGAAGGAGTCTGGATTGTGCATGTGTGCCCCCTCCCCCCCATTCATTTCGATGTGAGTTCCGAAAATAGTCGAGTGTCACATAGAAATTAATGGGAAGCTGTCACGGGTGAAGTTAGCAGATAGCTGGAACTTATGAATAAACGAGCGACTGGCTTGATCCCAAACTAAGGAGCTTATTGGAGCCCTATAAAACCCTAAGAGCTCTCCCTGACTGCTATGCCCATGCAAGGGTCTCGATGGTAGACGATTGCATGACCACGTACCTAAGTCTGTGTGACACCTGAAAACCCTATAATAGTGAGGGGACACGACCACCGGCTCCCTGCACTTAATACGGACGGAGTCAGGGTCACCTAGAATCAAGCCAGCAAGGAAACACAATAAAGTAAAGGACTTATCTAAGCAAACAGCAGAAGCAGCCTCCAGCAGTGAACACTTCATCCATGAAGTAGTATAAACCGCAAAGTGAGGCAGTATGGGAGGGGATATAAAGGAAGACGATTAGTCTAAATAAGTGACACCTGGCAGAAGGAAAGGAGATGAGAAAGTGAAACCAAAACAAAGAACATCATACAAGATGTAGAGAAGAACATCTGCCAGACCTTCTCACAGAACTGGCGGTGACAGAAGTGCGATGCCTCCACTCCATTTACTTCTATGGGGCTGACGGAAATAGATGAGTCAGCAATCCAAGACGTAAAAAGACCTCAGAGAGGGGCCGACCCGTGGTGGGGTTCATACTTACCTGGTACCCGCTGCTGTAACATGCCACATTTGTCATTTGGCGCCCGTCAACAGAATGTTAAGAGAACTGCAGAGAACCCCACCACAGGTTGTCCACTCTCTGAGGTTTTTTTGAGTCTTGGATGACCTCTTTAATGACTTTGATACTTTTTTCTGATCTAGTATACGTGGTGGTAGAATGGCCCTAACATTTTTTTTAAATTAGACTACCCAAATTATTTTCAGTTGGCATGGTTGTTTTGTAGTGTTGATTGAGCACCAAAGTGCTTGTGTGCTTGAGTACAACACTTTGCGATGCTCGGGTGTTCTACCGAGCAAAATGGAAGTCAATAGGAGAACCCCAGGCACCCCCTGCTCTGAAGAAGGGAGGGTGTCAGGACTCTAAGTTCGGCTTAGGAGTCCCTCCTCTGACTCCATATATAGCTTTGTCAATATATGGAGTCAGTGCTTGGGGACACCCCAGTGTATTTAAATCTAATTTAGCCTGTATTTCAGAAAAGTTTCTGCTGGGATTCAAACTCACGACCTTCTGTATAAGAGGCAAGGCACTTAACCCCTCAGCTATAATATCTGCATAGCCAGTTACTTTCAAAAAATAAAATAAAAATATGAGACTTCCACTGTACTGTACTTCTACTGAGACCTATACAGTAGAAGTCTCATATATATTTTTTTTTTTTTAAGTGACTGGCTATGCAGCTAAATAGTGTAGTGGTTAAAGTTCTGGGCTATGATGCAGAAGCTGTGAGTTCAAATCCCATCACAAACTAGTGGTGGCTTTAGGCAGACAATTTTAGAATGCATAATATGAAAGATGTTGTCTGGTGTAAATACACTAGGAAATACTATATGATGTCCAGAACAAGTGCCGTATTTATAAAGTATCTGTTCCAATTTTTCCAACAGAAAAGTCAGATGAAGTGGGTTATGCAGAGAGTGACTTTTTTCATTCATTTTGTTTTTAGTATTGTCATGCTTAATAATAAAAAATAACTGGGGTAAATTCCTCATAAATCTGGGCATCTCACTTTGTGTTCTACATTGGCTGAGAGTGTTTGATGCATGCATAATGTGCAACTAGTAGGGGCAAGGGGACCCATACTAAGTTTTGCTATGGGGTCCTATAAGATCTGTGTACACCCCTGAATTACGCATTACAGATATGAATAAATACGGTTCAGAAAAGAAATACGTGTTTTTTGTCCGACAGACAATGGATCCCCTAAATTAATAATTGTAATGAAGTTTCCATAATGTAAAGTGCAACTTCTTGGAACAGAAGCTCCAGTGTATATGTATCGGCTTTGATGCTGCATTCACTGTTGATTCAGGGCTTTATTGTTATTGAATTTTCTCTAGACCGGCCTACTTGGAGAAAAGATTTAGATCATTGATCATAATTAGGAAGTATAGCTCCTGGAGATTTTTCTCCCTCCCGGGCATAATACAATGTGGACAATAAGTCATTAGAAAATGAATTACACAATGATTTCCAAAAATGTCGTGCATCTAGCAGACTTATGGAGCAGCGGATTCGAGTAATTAAAGCAGACATTAAAATTTGTTTTTATTTTTAGAAATTAAATGAATTGTGAGGTTCACTGCTCACATATCAAACCCAGCACCATATGGCAGTATATGAAGTCGATATCTATTAAATACCTATGTCAACCATTCATAGTATTATTATATGTATCTATCTCTCATCATGGTTGTTACTTGAGATGAGCGAATCCAATCCAATGAAGTGGAATTCGATCCGAATTTCAGGATAAATTTGATTTGCCGTGAAGCCAAATTTCCTCGTGCTTCGTGGTAGCGAATCGATTTAACCTGAAATAGTGTAAAAAAACAAAAAAAAATCATACTTGCCCGCCGCCATCTTGATTGAAGATCTGGGTCGAAATCCTGTGCGTGGTGATGTATGACCTTGCCACGCCGGCCGGTGTGACAACGTCATCTCGGGCCGTGCCTGAGCAAAATGGTGGTGGCCAGCCCATCGCAAGCAAAGGCGGTAAGTATGATTGAAATTTTTTCTGTTTTTTACACTGTTTTTACTCTCAGATTTCGCAATCATGTATGAACGTAGCATCTGAGGGGTACAATGATGTCATTGCACCCGCTACTTACAAAAAAAATGCGATTTGTCACAAAGTAATTTGTCACAAAACAAATATATATTTTTTTATTTGGCCAAATCGAGTTTTCCAAAACTTCGCTCATCCTTAGTTGTTACTATTATTTTCCTATCTTAAATTCACACTTTGTCATAGTAATAGATATGAAAGAGAATGGTAGAGAGGAGCTGGCAGGGAATTGAATGAAGGTCTGATGAAGGTCCATTCTCTTAGGACTTCCTCTTCAGTCATCGCCTTGGTCTTTCCGCAGATCTGTAATCTCTGGGTCCCATTTCTCCCTGACTTATAATGATAGAAGAAGATTTGACCTGCTCCATTCCCACAGGTCCAGTCCTGTAAATGCCATATATCATTAGAGTGAATTTTGCAAGATAGTGAAATTGCTTCATGGCGTATGAATCTTTAACCCTCGGAATAAAAACCCATTATTAGATTACCAGCTCTGCAGTGTAGGGGACATGCCACCATTCATTTACTGCTGGCTTCACATCAATGTGAAATTTTATTATGTTTCATCTTGGTCATTACAGGACGTTTAATTATTTTTTGTGTTTAAAGAAGTTCTATGGTTTGACACATACGGGACAATATTTTAAACAGGAGAAAAATATAAATCAGTCCTGAAATAGTCAATGAATTGAATACATTTCTAATAGATCCATGTTACCATTTGCATACCACAAGGTATGTGATGATGTGTCAACTACTGATGATCGAGAATGCTCGGCCGAACACCTGTTCGGTTCGAGCATCGCGATGCGCGGCACATCGTGGTGTTCGGCCAAATACCGCAGTGCTCGAGCGCCATGCTCGAGTTTCCTCCCCACACGTATGTTGGCTGCTACTACACCAATAAGCATGCAGGTAAGTACTTCCGCTCACTGTAATGCCGTAGCCATGTTGGTTAGTGCAATTACAGTGATTGGCTGGCCGGAACGAGTCATCGGGTGCTATAAAGCACCCGATAACACGTGGTTCGGCTCAGTCTTAGTCAGGGAGAGCTGTGATGTGGAAGGGACAGTTAGTGTAGGGCAGTGTTTCCCAACTAGTGTGCCTCCAGCTGTTGCAAAACTACAACTCCCAGCATGCCCGCACAGCCAAAGGCTGTCCGGGCATGCTGGGAGTTGTAGTTTTGCAACAGCTGGAGGCACACTGGTTGGGAAACACAGGTGTAGGGAACTGAATTGAATTTTTTGGTTAGGCAGGGTTGGTGTTAGAGACCCAAAAGTCCTTTTAAGGACTATTGTTGTATCTGGCAGCAATATGTATTTTTAGCGCAACCTGCAGACAGCGACATTACCTGTGCTACATCTCCTGTATAACGCGTTCGCAGCCTAAAAATATCTGTGACAGCCAGTGTAATTTTTCCGTAGACGGTGTCCGCTGCAGTTACATTACCTGCGCTACATCTCCTGTATAGCGTTCGCACATCCTAAAAATATCTGACATCCAGTGTAATTTTCCATAGACGCTGCAGACAGCGACATTATCTGCGCTACATCTCCTGTTTAACAACTGCGCATACTAAAAATATCTGCGACATCCAGTGTACTTTTTACGTAGACAGTGTCCGCTTATGCGCTACATCTCCTGTATAACGTTTGCGCATCCCAAATAGCTGTGACATTCCCTGTAATTTTTTATTAGCCGCTGGTGACAGCAACATTACTTGTGCTACATCTCCTGTATAACGTTTGCGCATCCTAAATATCAGTGACATTCAGTCTAATTTTTCCGCTGCTGGTGACAGCGACATTAACTGCGCTACATTCCCTGTATAACGTTTGCGCATCCCAAATATCTGTGACATTCCCTGTAATTTTTTCTTAGCCGCTGGTGACAGCGACATTACCTGCACTACATCTCCTGCATAACGTTTGCGCATCATAAATATCGGTGACATTCAAAAGTAGAAAAATAGTAGGGCACACCTACATTCAGCTGCACATGGAGAGTTTGTAAAGACAATAGATTTATTCAAACTAAATTGTATGCTATGTTACATAAAATACTTATTAAAACATATATAATCACATGCTAAATAGTACTCATAAAATTAATAAATGAATATAAATAAAATCGTAGAAGGAATAGTCCTAGTGGATCCCTGTGTTTGATCGACACTTCCTATAGATCTGTGTAAATGTATAACGTTATTCGTCCGGTGAATTCACTGGCCCAACTGATATCACAGTCGGCAATATTTAGGTTAAGGAAGATAGTCAGATGGAATCCTCAGTATAGTCACTTGTATTTACTTGATTAAATCATTTTATATATTTGGAAAACAGTATCTGTGGATTACTCCAGCTGGACAATGTGGAACAGGTGCTCTTGGTCTGAGTGGCCCACGCAGCCACTGAAGGAAATGAAAAACTATGTAAAGA
The DNA here is from genome assembly GCF_905171765.1 of Bufo bufo. Classification (NCBI taxonomy): domain Eukaryota; kingdom Metazoa; phylum Chordata; class Amphibia; order Anura; family Bufonidae; genus Bufo; species Bufo bufo. Next base: position 750,049,022 of record NC_053389.1, on the reverse strand, counting down.
TAGACCAGGCACTCTATATATGTTACCAACAGATGAGATATTTATTATAAAATCAGTTATCTAAAATAGCATAAAATAACGGCATACAGCATATAAAAGTATCACTAAAATATCAGTAGTAGCAATCAAACATATATAATATCAAAATAGCAGCAGTGAATAGCAAGTAGCAGCAGTAAATGTATCAAAAGGCAATGGTGTATAAAGTCCGTCCACATAAACCACAGATACAGAACGTATATTCCTCTTTGACTGGAGCAGAGGATATGGCGCTAATTAGGGGCCAGATGTAAAAAATGTCTTTTCTCAGAATAACTTTCCCACATTCCGGGTCAAGGTATCTTATAACTTTTACAGTTCCACTCCTGGCTAATTTTATTTGCGCATATATAGATCGCCAGTCTTTGCAATATCACGGAGAGAGAAAGAGGTACAATGCGGTAAGCAAGGTGGCGTCCCACCTAGTTGTATTTACTCATTCAGTGTTACCTTACTCTTATTCCTCTCCCGTTTCTGAATGCCGACTCGGCGTGGATATCAGCTGACTCTGTGTCCAGTGTCGTCAGCAGGGTTTGCGCTTGGTGAAGTTTAAATATCGCCAGGGTTTTTCGTTCCAGGAGCTTGAATTAGATTCAAAGGGGACTCTCTGCCAGCATGCCGGTGCAAGGTGCAAACCATACGCGTTTCGGGGACGTGGCCCCTTCCTTCAAGTAAATACAAGAGACTATACTGAGGATTCCATCTGACTATCTTCCTTAACCTAAATATTGCCGACTGTGATATCAGTTGGGCCAGTGAATTCACCGGACGAATAACGTTATACATTTACACAGATCTATAGGAAGTGTCGATCAAACACAGGGATCCACTAGGACTATTCCTTCTACGATTTAATTTATTAATTTTATGAGTACTATTTAGAATGTGATTATATATGTTTTAATAAGTATTTTATGTAACATAGCATACAATTTAGTTTGAATAAATCTATTGTCTTTAAAAACTCTCCATGTGCAGCTGAATGTAGGTGTGCCCTACTATTTTTCTCTTTTTTAATCATTTTCTTGAAGATTGGGTGAATTCTTCTCTGTAGGTGCACCCATTCCGTCTTTTGATTAATAGGTGAGCCTTCTCTAACATTTACAATCGGTGACATTCAGTTAAATTTTTTCACCGCTGGTGACAGCAACATTACCTGCGCTACATTTCCTGTATAACGTTTGCACATCCTAAATATCAGTGACATTCGGTTTCATTTATTTGTGCATACACTTACTAAACCTGCGCTATTGTACTTGTGACATACTTGCAAGCATGCATTCTATTTAATATGCAGAAGGCGAGCAGTAAGGGACGGGGAAGTGGCTGTGCTGCTGATGGTGCATGCAGAGGCCGTGGCCCTGGGTGCGGTGAAACTGTGCCTGCTGCAAGAGCACAAGAAACACACTCATCCACGTTACCTAGCTTCATGTCCCAGTTTGCAGGACGGCGCAGGACACCACTCTCAAAGTCACACCAGTGCGACCAGGTGGTCGCAGATAATGCTTCCAGTCGGTTAAGCACCACCCTGTCTTTCACAAAGTCCAGTCTCAGTAGCCAAGAGTCTGGTCAACAGAATACTCACCCTGATCCTCCTTCCTCCCACCATGGAGAGTCTTGCCAAACAAGTGATCCCACACTCATATTCCGAGGAGCTCTTTTCATCGCCATTCCTTGATTCGGGCCTCTCGCCAAGCGAAGAGGAACATGAGGAGATCGTGTGCACTGATGCCCAAACTCTTGAGCATCCACAGTCACAAGAAGATGACGGTGGGGAACGGCAATTAGTGTTTCACGAGGTGGATGATAATGATGAGACACAGTTGCCAATAAGTCAACGGCTATTAGTGTCTCAAGAGGTTGATGATGAGGATGACACACAGTTGCCAATAAGTGAGGTTGTTGTTAGGTCAACAAGTCAGGAGGATGGCCAGAGTGAGGAAGTGAAAGAGGAGGTGGTGGACGATGAAATCACTGACCCAACCTGGGAAGGTGGCAAGCCGAGTGAGGAGAGCAGTACAGAGGGGGAGGGATCCACAGCACCACAACAGACTGGAAGAGGCAATGGGGTGGCAAAAGGGAGTAGATGGGACACACCAAGCAGGCCCGCAACTGTTCCCCGGAGCACCCCCTTGCGGCAATCTCCCATGCCAAGGGGTCAGTGTTTCGCAGTCTGGCACTTTTTTTAGGAAAGTGCGGAAGATAGAAGAATTGTACGAACTGGCGATCTACGCCTTGGAGGTGCTGGCCTGCCCTGCCACCAGCGTTTTGTCAGAGCGGGTATTTAGTGCTGCTGGGGACATAATAACTGATAAGCGTATCTGACTGTAAACTGTAAATGCTGACAGGTTGACTCTTATCAAAATGAACAAGGCCTGGATTGCCCCTGACTTCTCTACTCCACCAGAGGAAATCGACTGAACATAAAGGCACTTTAAATGTGGCTTTTATGGTGTATTGAATACACTGTATTCCCATGCACCCCTTCCACCACTAAAAAGGGTATATGGTTCAATCTTCGTTTTCTCGTCCATCTCCTCCATCATATCAACATGCTTATTTGGCTGTCCTCGCTCCAAATGTTTTAGAGGGTCAGCTCAGCAGTAGGCCCTCAACCATAATTTTTTCGCTGGTCAGATCAGCAGCAGGCACTCGCCCCTAATGTTTTAGAGAGTGAGCTCACCAGCAGACCCTCAACCATAATTTTTTTGATTGTCAGCTCAGCAGCAGGCCCTCAACCATACTTTTTTTCGATGGTCAGATCAGCAGCAGGCACTCGCTCCTAATGTTTTAGCGAGTCAGCTCACCAGCAGACCCTCAACCATAATTTTTTCGATGATCAGCTCAGCAGCAGGTGCTCAACCATAGTTTTTTCGATAGTTAGCTCAGCAGTAGGCACTCTTCCCTAATGTTTTAGAGAGTCAGCTCAGCAGCAGGCCCTCACCCATAATGTTTTAGATGGTCAGATCAGCAGCAGGCCCTTGCCCCTAATGTTTTAGAGGGTCACCAGCAGGCCCTTGCTCTTAATGTTTTTCAAGGTCACCAGCAGGCCAGCAATCATAATTGATCATTGGTGTATAATGCCCTCCTTTATGTGTAATAAAGGGTGCCTCTTCCTTGTAATTTTTGGCAGCACTTGCACTTTATATACAATTAAATATACAGGAAAGAATGTTTCCTAACATTGCGTATTATTGTCAGTCTGTAAAAGAGGCGTACGACTCGGACAAAATCGTTGCCAGCAGCAACCTGGGAGTCCAAGATGAAACCAGACATCCTCCCCATGCTGTTCCTAAACCATTTCAGTTTCTATCAATTTCTGACCTTTTCATGTGAACCAGACACCCTCCCCTCTTCAGAGAAGGGGGTGCCTGGTTTAATGCTCAGGTTCTCCCATTGACTTCCATTGTGCTCGGGTGACTTCCATTCTACTCGAGCAACCGAGCACTTTGGTGCTCGATCATCACTAGTGTCAACCCCAGGGACAGGCACAGGAGCCAATAGCTGATCTTTTGTCTATGGTGATGTTAACATGGTGTGCATTTATTTGGACAGGGAAAGCAGGTGAAAAGCAGACTGGTGCCCAGTGGCATGCACAGATCTCATAGCATCCCAAATTAATTAAATGTAATACATTTTAATTAAAATTTTGATAAAAAAATTGCCCTTAGTCTTATTCCCTTTATACGACTTCTACGTCAGTAAAGAGGAACTGATGCTTCAAATATATGGTGCTTATTCTGACCACCGCATGCTGTCTCCATAAGCAGACTACAGGCTGCAGTAAATAGCAATCTGTATCCCGCTAATGAATGTGCAGGTCTATAGTGAGGAATCATGGGGGCTCTTCTCATTTCGAAGCTGTCATAAATTGAGTAGTTTTGGTTCTGTGCATATTAGCAAAATGCCTCCCTTTACTGGTAAATCAGGGATTTGCCTAAACAGCAATTGCTTAATAAATAGATATATTAAAGAAATGCTGTTTATGCAAATCCCTAATCTCTAAGTGTAGGTTCACCAAAGGTAAAAGTATAATTTAATGTAGGAGACAGTCTACAGACACAGCACAAGTTTGACTTTTTTCTGTTTTAATTATATATTTCATGATATAAGACTCTGCCATGGCGAGGAGAAATGAGAAATCGCTTCTTCACCCAGATAAAACAAATCCAGCTGCCAGTGGTAATTCTGTTTGCCTCTGGGGATGAATAATATAAAAACACATGGCAGTTTAAGAGTAAACTGCAGATCAAATTAAAATTCAATATAACCAACAGAAAAATAAATAAATTCATTTCATTATTCGTCTGGATTCCCAGTCTAAGATTTATGCCTGGAGCAGCTGTTTTTCTGGCCTTGCAAATGTGTCTGACTTATTATGGTAATGTTGCTAGGGATATACTGGCGAGGTGGACGCGGGAGACCAATAGACCCCCGTATAACCCACTTATTTCCCATAATTAAACGGTAATCAGTGAAGATTGACCTCAATGAGCCCAAAGACATCCTTGACGTAACACGGTGAGCTGAAGACATCCATGATGTGAGAGGTCTGCTTAAGATGTCCATGATGTAACACGGTGAACTTAGGATCTCCATGAAGTAACACGATGAGCTGTAGACCTCCATGATGTAACATGGTTAGCTAAAGACGTTTATGATGTAACATGGTTAGCTGAAGACCTCCATGATGTAACATGGTTAGCTAAAGACCTCCATGATGTAACATGGTTAACTAAAGACCTCCATGATGTAACATGTTGACTTGAAAAAAAATCAAGTTCAACATTTCATACCTATAAACTTCCAGTGGAAGGCTACCCCATTAGTGTTCGTCTAGCACCAAAGTGCTTGTGTGCTTGAGTAGAACACTTTGCGATGCTCGGGTTCTCTACTAGTAAGTATTCCTATACAGCAGAAGTCTCATATATTATTATTTTTTAAGTAACTGGCCATGCAGCTCTATGAACTGGCCACTGCAGGCACATATGAACAAGGGACCAACACAGATGTCTTCAGGTGCCAAGTCTACATGCAACAGGCCAGCCAGTGTCATAGGTACAAATCTGCTGATAGATGCCCTTCAAAGGGTTTCTGTCACCAGAATTAACCCTCTTAAACTATCTGACATTAGCTATGTGCTAATGTCAGCAGAATCCAACTTTGCTATTCTTATGTCTATTGATGCCCCCCTTACTGCACAATTCTTACTTTTGTAATATGACAATTAGCCTCTAGAAGGGGGGGGGGCGTTGCTCCTGCTCCTAGAGGCTCTGTTCTCCCACCTCATTCCACGCCCTGCCGTCCTTGATTGACAGACCAGCGTTCGTCTTCTCCCGCTGGCCCAGTGTGCTGGGTAAGTCTTGCGCATGCGCAGTGCCATTTAACCAGCACACAGGGCTGGCAGGAGAAGACGCATATTTTGCATATTACAAAAGTAAGAATTGTGCAGTAAGGGGGGAATCAATAAACATAATAATAGCAGAGTTGGATTCTGCTGACATCAGCACATCGCTAATGTCAGAACGTTTAAGAGGGTTAATTCTGGTGACAGAAACCCTTTAAGACTGAACTGCATACTACCGTTTTTTTTTACTCTGTAGATTATCATGAATATGAGATCTAGTAATGTATAACTCTAATAGGGGTTGTTACATAATATATTCTACAACAAAAAGCATTCAGGTAGAGCTGACACCAGGTTGGTAACAATTAACCATAAAAGTCCTCTCATCACCCTCCCCCTGCGTTATGAATTTGGATAGGTCAAGGCAGCTTCTGCGTGGGTGTCTATTAATCAACCACACATACTGTACTATACCACCGCTCCATTTGCATATGTGTGGGAGTGATAGCATGTTTCCAAAAACCTTAGAATGTTTATTTCACCTTGAGAAATGTGCAAGTGCCGACACTAAAATCCCCTCTTTCTACCCTTTTGTTGCTTCTTTTCTGTAGTATTTTCAGATGAATTACCTTCAGTATAATTGGGTCCAGCTGTTCAATAATGTAAACTATCTACACGGAAACTTCTAGATTGATTGGGGCTCTTTTAAAAAAAAAGAAATCTGTGGCTGATTCAGTCAATTAATAGTTTTAGCTTAAAAGTTTACAACAAAATGAGATCTTTCTGGCACAATCTGCGGCTTTTCACAAGTCCCCTGACTCACACAGTAACCTATAGGGATGTCTTATAACCTATTTTTATAAATTTAAATTCTCGCTTCGCAAATCATGCCATGGGGCTTCCTTGAGCTGATTGACATAACTGGAAGCTCCCTAGACGCTATTCCGCTTGTTGCGCTATTCTCGTCATTTTGCAAGGGCTTCAGGGAACCTTACAGGTGTCACTGGCATCTTCCAGGAGGACTCACACCCTGAATAGGTCGGCAAGACGAAAGATCTTTACATGATGCATTGTCACTTAGCAGGTGTCCAATGCGGCGCGGAGTCTCGTTGGACCTTTCTGCGCTTAAAATCCTCATCGCAACTGTAATGGATTTGTTATAAATACTCCAGGAAATGCGATCTTGTCTGGAAAGCAAGGATATATAGTGAAAATGATGTATCTGACATTGTTATGTACATTGCCCAGTAGCATGAACGTCGGCCCGGGAAGATAACAGGGACAAGTGGATGTTGGCACCTACAGGCAAGAGTGCAGACAGTTAAGCAAGTCTCTATTCTTATTAGATATAATCTGGCTTCCAGTAATGCAGAATATCCTATAATCCAGCACTTGTTCTCAGCACAGAATCCGCAAAGCACTGAACAGTACAAATAAGAAAAGGACATTCCTTGACTTATTAGAATGAAAGATTCCTTTCAGCTGATACCCCGCACCCTTAGGCCTCCTGCACATGACCGTATGGTTTTGTGGTCCGTTTTAAAGGGATACGTTTTTCAGTTTTTTTTGTTTCAGTAGTGTTTCCGTTTCTGTTCCGCTTCCGTTCCGTTTTCCCATTTGGTTTCCGTTTGTGATCTGTTTTTTGCGGATCGCAAACGGGTATAAAATTTTCAATAGATGGTTCCACAAAAACGGAACTGATACTGAAGACATACGGATGCATTCCGTATGCATTCCGTTTTTTTTTTGCGGAGCGACGGAGTGACGGATTGTTATTTGCAGGAGATAATAGGATAAGTTCTATCTTTCAGCGGAACGGAAATATTGAAATACAGAAAAGGAATGCATACGGAGTACATTCCGTTTTTTTTGTTGTGGAACCATTGAAATGAATTGTTCTGCATACGGGCCGTAAACGGAATTTGAAAAAACGGAACGGAAACGGAAAAAAAACGTTTGTTTGCAGGAGGCCTTATCCCAACCAACAAAATGCGCAAATACTTTATTTTGGTGTAAGGCTCTAGCAGCCGAGTTTATTAACAAAATAAACCATTATAAAATATATTAATAATAACAACTTGCAAATATTTCTTAAAGTTCCATAATATTCCAGTCCAACATTGCCAAGCATACCAAACGTTATAACCTCCGATATTGTAGAAGGATCTTATAAGGCAACCCAAACAAACTGCAGTCTTCACTTGTGCCACCTCCACTTGTACTCCCAACATTACCCTTGGCCGCACTCACCGACCCAAGGGCACCAAATCCTCAAATACATACCCCTGCAGGCCTTTTAGCACAAACAGGCTTCAGCTTACCAAACCTCATAAAATGCATGTCCCAAAGTGACATGCACCTATTCCACATAGTTTTGCCTCCCAGGATTCTCCCACTTACCTACTCCCGCTACGACAAAGCCATCCTTTAAACATACTCAAGTAAGTTTTAGCACTGGTCCCTCGGCAATTGATAAATCACTGCAAAAGGTGCACCACAATGATATGCAACTGACAACACTGGCTAATCCCTCAAGCTGATGTTAAAAACTGAGACTTTAGCCAATGTATTCCTGTCAGGAAGACAACAAAGCCCTTTTGCACAACCGTCAAGGTATCTAAGTGTGGCATGGGTTCCTACCACTAGACTAGTGTGTGAACACGGTCTGAATGGTGCTAAGATCTAACTCACAGCCAAGTTCCCACATACCTCCATAGTGAGATCACTCATGCAGCCCTATCTCTTCTCCCACTGCATGAGTGATCTCACCATGGAGGTATGTGGGAGCTTGGCTGTGAGTTAGATCTTAGCACCATTCAGACCGTGTTCACACACCATAGGTAGTCTAGTGGTAGGAACCCATGCCACACTGAGATACCTTGACGGTGGTGCAAAAGGGCTCCGATGTGTTCCTGACAGGAATACATTGGCTAAAGTCTCATTTCTTAACATCAGTTGAGGGATTAGCCAGTGTTGTCAGTTGCATATCATTGTGGTGCATCTTTCGCAGTGATTTATGTATTTTTATATTTTCATCCACACACTACTCCATCTTCTGTAGGATGCCTTTGTGGTGGATGCATTTTTTGCTAAGGATTGCCACAAGCAACGGATCACATGCAGAGGAATTGCTCCCCCGATTATAAACACGCTACAGTGTTTGGGGGTTTTGAGCATTTCCTCCCATTTAGGTCATTTTATTTTAGTGATTTTTCCCTCGGCAATTGAGGAACCAATCCCCCTACCCAGCTTATCTACTGCCCGCCAAACCCATATCTGCTCCAAAATGTTACCATAGAAATTGGCCTATGTCTTTGATAAGTTTGATGCATTTTTGATACCATAAATTGGTCTAAAAAAAAATTGCAAGCCCCCAGTTTGCACATTTTTGAGGTCTGTGCGCCTCGTCATCAATTAAGAGCATCCTTCGGCAGTACAGGGGATGTCAAAGATCGGCGTCAAACACCGGTCATTGATAAATAACCCTCTAAGTTTGCTCTCGATAACATTCTGGATGTCTGTACAGATAGCAACACAGATCACACACAGCAGGATCACCCACAAGCTTTCCATTTATGGGGACAAGTCTCCTATGAACTTTATGCCAATATTCCGGGGAGAAGCACCATAGAGATGTTTTGTAGTTAATCCAAGGTGACATTGACCTCTACGATTCCTCAAAAAGACATCTGATGACGTGATAAATATGAGGAGAGCTTGTACGTATCACGAGCTGTTTGTAAATACCTCTAAGGCAGCGCTTTATGTTTGAAGGATGCATAGACAAGTGGCACAGGAGCAGTTCTCCTAGGATGATATGTATTGATGAAGATACCTAACTGTATTTGAGACCCTGGAGAAGGACACTTTATTGCCTGTCACTGCTGACAGATAGCATCTCTCCGCCACTGCCGTCCTATCAATATCCTGCTCTCTTTTCTTGTTCAACTTCATTAAGAAGGCCAGCCAACTGTCTGAACAACCCAGACAACAAGCCTCAGAGCTTTTAAAGGTACAGCATACATCTTAGGGACCTAAACACGACAACCATTCGGTAATTCGATTTCTGATTGGTAAGTGTATATTTCAAAATGTAGTAAACGGGTTAACGCACTCACACCTCAGCCATGTGTATGGAGCATAGGGAGGAACAAAAATGCTCTGCTTCTTCGTACTATGAGCCATGGGCACTCCGAGTGGATCTATATGGAGTTTCTGGACACCACAGAATGCTTCTAGGTAAGATTACTTCCATACGTATGGTCTCACGGAGGCTGTCCGGCAGTGAAAAAAAATGAAAGTCGCTGCAGGAAATGTAATAAAATAAGAAACCAGGCTTTACACACTTGTTAAATACACTGCGATCCAGCGCCGATGCTGCGGTGGTTCCCCGTAGTCTTTATTTACTTTTGTTTGTTTACCTTTTGTACATCCACATGACTACTGCAGCCAATCAGTGCTCTCAGCACTCACGTGTCATGTATGCATGCGTCACCGCTGAGGCCAGTGATTGGCTAGAGTGGTCACATGGATGTACGGTACATCATTGCTGTAGGAATTTCTTGTGCTCTCTTACACCTTTAATTAAAGTATAATTAATTTATTATAATTTTATTATAAATGTATTATAAATGACTAATTATAATAAATTTTCCATTGGATTCATAGATAATTTGACATATATATACAGTACAGACCAAAAGTTTGGACACACCTTCTCATTCAGAGAGTTTTCTTTATTTTCATGACTATGAAGGCATCAAAACTATGAATTAACACATGTGGAATTATATACATAACAAACAAGTGTGAAACAACTGAAAATATGTCATATTCTAGGTTCTTCAAAGTAGCCACCTTTTGCTTTGATTACTCCTTTGCACACTCTTGGCATTCTCTTGATGAGCTTCAAGAGGTAGTCCTCTGAAATGGTCTTCCAACAGTCTTGAAGGAGTTCCCAGAGATGCTTAGCACTTGTTGGCCCTTTTGCCTTCACTCTGCGGTCCAGCTCACCCCAAACCATCTCAATTGGGTTCAGGTCCGGTGACTGTGGAGGCCAGGTCATCTGGCGCAGCACCCCATCACTCTCCTTCATGGTCAAATAGCCCTTACTTTCAAAGTTTTCCCAATTTTTCGGCTGACTGACTGACCTTCATTTCTTAAAGTAATGATGGCCACTCGTTTTTCTTTACTTAACTGCTTTTTTCTTGCCATAATACAAATTCTAACAGTCTATTCAGTAGGACTATCAGCTGTGTGTATCTACCTGACTTCTCCTCAACGCAACTGATGGTCCCAACCCCATTTATAAGGCAAGAAATCCCACTTATTAAACCTGACAGGGCACACCTGTGAAGTGAAAACCATTTCAGGGGACTACCTCTTGAAGCTCATCAAGAGAATGCCAAGAGTGTGCAAAGAAGTAATCAAAGCAAAAGGTGGCTACTTTGAAGAACCTAGAATATGACATATTTTCAGTTGTTTCACACTTGTTTGTTATGTATATAATTCCACATGTGTTAACTCATAGTTTTGATGCCTTCAGTGTGAATCTACAATTTTCATAGTCATGAAAATAAAGAAAACTCTTTGAATGAGAAGGTGTGTCCAAACTTTTGGTCTGTACTGTATATATCAAAATATAGTAGAATACCGAGCTATCCAGTAGGCACCAATCTATAGGCACCGTGCTATGTATGAAGCTCTTATATGGCTGTGTGCATGATTCCTTCAGTATAGACATCAGCATTTCAATCAAAAGCAATAAAAGCAATGTCTCATCCAAATGTGTATTCACCATATACATTCAAAATAACCATATGGCACTTAAATATAAATGTATCAGAACTTCTTAAAGTTTCAGAGCTAAATATGATTCACAGTTGACATAACTTGGTTAAACCACATGCAGAGACATGATATTGATATGTATGATAATTTAAATATAATCATAGACTCACAGATGGTAAGAATTGTGTGAGACTGAGCACGAAGGTAGTGGGAGATTAGTCAGTGTTTAAATAGAAGCTGTCCGCACTCTCTCTTCTATGAAATAAGCCTCTCAATAACTGAGATGCGCGCCCTTTTTTTGTTGCCACTAATTACAAAAATATTGGGACATCGACACAATTCAATTTTTTTTGGCTCTATACACCACCAAAATGGATTTGAAATGAAGCTAACAAGATGTGCTTTAACTGCAGACTGTCGGCTTTAATTTGAGGGTATTTACATCCAAATCAGGTGAACGGTGTAGGAATTAAAACAGTTTGCATATGTGCCTCCCACTTGTTAAGTGACCAAAAGTAATGGGACAGAATAATAATCATAACTCAAACTTTCCCCTCTTTAATACTTGGTTGCAAATCCTTTGCAGTCAATTACAGCCTGAAGTCTGGAACGCATAGCCATCACCAGATGCTGGGTTTCATCCCTGGTGATGCTCTGCCAGGCCTCTACTGCAACTGTCTTCAGTTCCTGCATTTTCCCTTCAGTTTTGTCTTCAGCAAGTGAAATCCATGCTCAATCAGATTCAGGTCAGGTGATTGACTTGACCATTGCATAACATTCAACTTCTTTCCCTTAATAAACTCTTTGGTTGCTTTTGCAGTATGCTTTGGGTTATTGTCCATCTGCAGAGGGAAGCGCCGTCCAATGAGTTCTGAAGCATTTGGATGAATATGAGCAGATAATATTGCCCGAAATACTTCAGAATTCATCTTGCTGCTTTTGTCAGCAGTCACATCATCAATAAATACAAGAGGACCAGTTCCATTGGCAGCCATACATGCCCACACCATGACACTACCACCACCATGCTTCACTGATGAGGTGGTATGCTTAGGATCATGAGCAGTTCCTTTCCTTCTCCATATTCTTCTCTTCCCATCACTCTGGTACAAGTTGATCTTGGTCTCATCTGTCCATAGGATGTTGTTCCCAAGCTGTGAAGGCTTTTTTAGATGTCGTTTGGCAAACTCTAATCTGGCCTTCCTGTTTTTGAGGCTCACCAATGGTTTACATCTTGTGGTGAACCGTCTGTATTCACTCTGGTGAAGTATTCTCTTGATTGTTGACTTTAACACACAAACACCTACCTCCTGGAGAGTGTTCTTGATCTGGCCAACTGTTGTGAAGGGTGTTTTCTTCACCAGGGAAAGAATTCTTCGGTCATCAACCACAGTTGTTTTCCGTGGTCTTTCGGGTCTTTTGGTGTTGCTGAGCTCACCGATGCGTTCCTTTTTTTTAAGAATGTTCCAAACAGTTGTTTTGGCCACGCCTAATGTTTTTGCTATCTCTCTGATGGGTTTGTTTTGTTTTTTCAGCCTAATGATGGCTTGCTTCACTGATAGTGACAGCTCTTTGGATCTCATCTTGAGAGTTGACAGCAACAGATTCCAAATGCAAATAGCACACTTGAAATGAACTCTGGACCTTTTATCTGCTCATTGTAATTGTGATAATGAGGGAATAACACACACCTGGCCATGGAACAGCTGAGAAGCCAATTGTCCCATTACTTTTGGTCCCTTAACAAGTGGGAGGCATATATGCAAACTGTTGTAATTCCTACACCGTTCACCTGATTTGGATGTAAATACCCTCAAATTAAAGCTGACAGTCTGCAGTTAAAGCACACCTTGTTCGTTTCATTTCAAATCCATTGTGGTGGTGTATAGAGCCAAAAATGTTAGAATTGTGTCGATGTCCCAATATTCATGGACCTGACTGTATGTGTACGGAAGTCCCAGGCAGATACTTACGTTCTCACATTTAGATCTTTACCCAATATTTCGCAAAACCTGCCTATCATGTGATTACTGAAAAGTTGCACATACAAACTAGTGTGACATTTACATTGGCAGCAAAAACTATAGGTTATAAATCGGTCCCCTACAGACAAGACTGGTTTTAGGGACTGGCAAACTGGGCAGTTATCCAGGGTCCCGATTTCATCAGGGTATCAATGACAGAACCTGTAAAAACAACCTAAGTGCTCATGCACATGAACGTGTGCTGGCTGGGCTTGTTCTGCTGTCCGCAATGCGCGGGCACCGATCATAGGGCCGCCGCATGCGGATTGCGGACCCATTCACTTGCATGCACTACTTTTTTGCGATGCGGAGGCACAAACAGAAACCCCTCAGAAGAAATCCGTAGTGCTTCTATGGGGTTCCGTGCCTCCGATCTTCACCGACCTTCCGGATTGCGGACCCATTCAAGTGAATGGGTTTGCATCCGTGATGTGGGGTGCACACGGCCGATGCCTGTGTATTGCAGACCCGCTGTTTGCATGAGCATGACCCTAAGAGTAAAGTATGTGAACCTTCAATGCCCTGAACCACCAGGAACTTTACTATTAACCACTTCAATGCCCTAGAATACCAGGAACTTTATCATTAATAAGGACCTGTCACCTCTCCTGACATGTATGTTGTAGTAACTACTTGCATTCCCCATGTAAGGAAAATTCAGGAGCATCTTTTTCTTATGACTTTATTGGGACATTGCTTCATTATTAATGCTAGAAGTGAATTGGCAGTCTTCAGTCCTACTGAACACTGAGGACACCTGTGTGTACAGAAGCTTCCATTCAGCCTCTTGTCAGTCCCTGCCTATGTAGATGTGTCCTAGCTATCACTGCCCATCTCCATACCTATCTGACTTGTTATACACAGGAGTCTTCAGCACTCAGTAGAACTGAAGACTGAAGACAGACTCACCTTAACAACGCTTAGTTAGAGCTTTACTAAGAAGACTCTTCACACCCAGTTTTTTTGTACAAAAACACATCTTCCCCTAATAAAGTACATTAAAGTACATTACAAAAATGTTTAACCCTAATATCACTATGTTAACAATAAACTGAAATGATGTACACTGTAACTTATAAGGTTAAGTACTTCAATGATAACATTTGTCCTCCTAGAGGGTCAACAAAACAAAGCCGCTTCTAAATCATTAAGGCTAAATTAGCAGTATGTCCAATATAAATCAACACGGATTATCACTAATGACCTCCAAACATAGATCACTGGAAATTGTAACCTACAGCACATTGCTTGCACCCATTAGTTTAGGTACTATAGATACTGCTCATTACTGCTCCGGCTTCACAGCAATGTCAATTCTTTTGTGGCCAGCTACTTCAACAATGCCAAGCCTTTTATGTTGTCTACTGGTTTGGACTCTTCCTCTCATTTGCAGTCATTGTCCTTACGCAGTAATATTTTTGCCGCTACCTGAGTCCTCACATACTAGCGATGGGTTATTATTAAATCACATTACTGGATGTGTCCTTGATGCTTCTTCTGTAGGCCGAGGAGGAGGAGGGTGGGAGCAGTGTAGCAATGGGAGGATGGAAGGTGCAAGTGTCTACGAGACAGCAGTAGGATGATATGTGTTGTTTCAGCAAAACGGCTCCAGTCCCTAAGATTTCGGCTCAGGTCTCAAATACTCAACGAGCTCACGTGGCATAGTTGTCAGTAAATTGAAAACTAAATGTTAATCCCATCAAACCCTTCAACGTCTGGAGATTGTTCAGAAGACTCTGATGTCTGCAGTGAGCGCCGGGTCTACAGTGTTGTTCTGTCACTGCCGGGGAGCATTTCTGTTTGTAGAAACGCTTCTTTGTGACTTCCTCATAACAGCTCTTCAAAGACAGCGGAGACGTCCTTTTCATTCTGCTGTTTACTGAGGCAGTTGAACCTTGCTCTCACGTCAGACAGCTGGCTCCAACTCCATCACTCGCGTCACCTACACGGGCGACACATTCCCATGAATACAAGGTCACCTCACCTATTTTTTTTAAAGTTTCTCCTTAATTAATGCCACTTTTCTGGCTCGGCTTCCTTGCAGGGTGCTTGAGAAGTGTTGATTTTTCAGACACTAGGCGGCTTAACACTTCCCATTCTCTCATTTCACACTCCAGAACTCACAGGTGTATAGAAAAGTGAAAGCTCTGCCAAACTGTTTTAAAGTTAGCACATACAGTTTATGTATATTTATTGACAGCTCTGTCTGAATTATTCATTACGTACCTATCACATCTGCATGTGAGACACAAGCTGAGCAGCTAGGCCGTAACCATAAGCCCGAAGAAGGGCCCCCAATTTTCTTCTGCTTAACGGCATGCTTCATCATGGGATTACGTTAAAGGGATATTAAGATTATATCCCTATCTACAGGATAGGGGACAACTGTTATATCTCTTGAGATACAACCTCTTGGATCACTGATCAGAAGAACACCAATCCCATTTTCCATGGGGACCCCTGAAATGAATGAAACAGCAGGTCGCGCATCATTCATTTATATGGAACTGCCAGAAAGAGTCAAGCTGTACACTGACAGTCCCATAGAAAATGAATGGAGAGGAAGTGTGGAGTCCCAGCTAGATATGGGATCCTGGTTCTTGTGATTAGTTGGTGTCCTCCACCAATATAATAGTTATCCCCTCTCCTGTGGATAGGGGATAACTTGATATAATTGGAGAACCCCTCTAAAGGAAGTATGTATTTCCCTTCCATGAAAAGTATACCCTGAAGCTACCTGCTTTTATTTTCTGATGCTATATTTTATAGTCTAGTTCACGTGTCAAACTCAAGGCCCGTGGGCCAAATCCAGCCCACCATGACATTTTATGTGGCTGAAACACTGTCTGAATGCCAAAGAAATCAGGATGTGCTGTGGCTGCTGCAAGAAGCTTCTGTCACATACTAAAGAACAGACAATCTAGCGAGGTCTCGCCTGTGAGGTGCAACTCTCGCAAGGCTTCTATAGACACTCACTCCATGATTGGCCTGGAAGCTCAAGCACAGGGTTGCCAACTGTCCAGAAATTTCTGGGAAGTCTGTAAAATTAAGTGACCATTTAATGATTAGCACTTTTGCCTTGAAGCGCTTGGGGTCCTGGGTTTGAATCCGACCAAGGACAACATCTGCATGGAGTTTGTATGTTCTCCCTGTGTATGCCTGAGCTTCCTCCAAATACTCTGGTTTCCTCCCATACTCCAAAGACATACTGATAGGGAGCTTAGATTGTGAACCCCATTGGGGACAGCGTGATGCTAATTTCTGTAAAACGCTGCAGGAAATATTAGTGCTATATGAGTATAACAAATAAATATTAATTCTGTGTGTGGAAAAATACTTATGCATGCACTAAACAGAGCATTTTCCAAATGAAAAAAAAACAAAGAAATGTTTATTCCTAGCTTTGTTGATGTGGATTTCAACATGAAAATGTACCAAAATCTGCATCAAAAAGGCCTAGTGTACATGCTCTTAGACAGTTTTCATAAATCTCCCTCAAAATTTACTTTTAGGTGAGAGTGGGCATGCTCTGTGTTAGATGTCATTCGGCTACAAATCAGAGAGGATGAGAGTATAAAAAAGACAAAATATCCAAAATGCCCACCACACATTGGATCAAAATTGTTTTTAATATCTGCTGGCCAATCAAGCCTTACCACTGCAGGCTGAAACCTCAGGCATAGCTAAGCTATCATATGTTTTTGGTTACACATATGATTTGGTGGTCATACATATCCATTTCTAGGAATATCAATGAAGAATGGAAAATAAGGCAAAATCAGTATTAAAGGGTAAAGCAAGTGTTTAAAAAGCAACTAGAGAAAAGCAAATCGATTTTAAATTAATCGAATTCATTCCGAATTTTCAGAAAAAAAAAATCTGTATCTTGTGAATCCAAAACTTTTGCAATTCATTTCCGATGTATCGTCCAAATGGTGACCTTCAAGTCGGTAGACAAAGAAGGAGGCATCTGCCATACAAAAGAGATACATTTTGGACTTTTTTTTTTTAAATGAAGCAAAAAATGTGACTGTGCGGTGTGTTATTAAATAGGCTGTTTGTTACCACCGCCTCCCATCCGTTTACCCATAGCCATATTTGTCATTCTGATGTTACTAATGATGTCTTGGTGTTAAAGAGCTTTAAAGCGGTTGGATACAGTCCTAGGAGACCTAGAAGTGTCATACATAACTTTTCAAGGCAACTGGGGAAATTTTGATTCAGGTCGAATTTATTCGGAGCCGGCTCAGTTCTGATGATTGATTCTTACTTACAAATGGGACCCAGAACTAATTTCAGGAAATTTGCTCATCTCTAAAAGTAATTCAACTTTTTGTAATGATTTATACTGTGATACTTGGTTAGATTTGCTCAGCTGTATGTTAATTGAACACCGTAGAATAAAATGAATGTATAATAGACGAGAGAACATACAGTTCTCGGCAGACAGCTTTGGCTGATTAACTGGTAGGGAACTAGGAATTATCATACTTAACTTATTGGAACAGTCAAACAGTGGGTCAACACAGGTTACCATAGATACCATGACGGGAAGTCAACAAGCCTCTCTTAATAGAAACATCTATTTCTATTCATTGCTTTAATTTAAAACTTATTTGGTAAATGTGTTGCATGCTCCTTGTTATCAATTATTGTATGGTATTGTAGCTATGCCTTGTATTGCAGTGTCGGTGGCTCCTAAGAGGGTCCTAAACTAATTATTTTTCGTTAATTTCAAAAAGACACATTTTTTGAAACTCAATTGACATCTTTGTTACCTCCCCCCCCTTCCCTTATCCTCATGTAGATGGAAGAAGATTTAATAAGGGACAACTTAAGAAATTCCAAGATCTGAGTTGCAGGGACTTCTAATTGCTTCTTAGTTACGCTTTTATGTGGTAAGTTATATTAGTGTACACCGAATCCAGTGTAGCACCCAAACTGTTGGTGGTAAAGCTGCAGTAGTAGACTACAGTATATTTCTTTTGTTTTATTCTAAACATCTACAGTGACCCAATATGATAGGAGTGATAGTAGCAAGAATGGAGGTTGTAGTTGGTAATCACTCTGATGCACCCCTGGGCTGTGCGGTGATGGGAAGGGTGCATCTTTCTCCCCTTTTGGACACACGCTGGTCTTGGGGTTCGGCTGCTTTATAGTGGTTTCAGGGTGCCCTTGATGGTGATGAATTTTAAGGTGCAAGGCAGGGTCCTCTACAACTATGAAGGCAATGATGAGGATGATGAGGCAGTTGTGCAGTAGAACAGTTCTTTACTGAAGATTTAAGTTCAAGCATATCAGTCACAGTTCTCAGCATGCATGGACTGGTAGTTCTTACAGAATGTGCAATTTCCACAGATTTCACTACTGTGGTAAGAGATAATAGGGCCAAGATGTCTCTTTTTTTCCTCACATTACACTAGCTGACCTTTGCATATGCATCCAGAAATTAGAGTATGACACATTCTCTTGTATGATGCAACCACGGGGTGGACCCCAACATCAGACTATGGGCTGCACCTGTTTTACAGGTTTCTGTAATTATTGCAGGTTACTTTGTTTAAGCTTGTCCATGGCTGGATGTCTTTCTTTTCTTGACAATGTTGTTATGGAGTCTATAAATTCATTTTAAGACAGCTTATCTCCACAGGGCTTTTACTCGTACCTCCTTGACACTACTATGCTTTTGGGATTTTCTCTTGCCTTGCTCTGACTGTTAACCTAATCCAGGGCTGGCTTTACTCTCAGTTCTGACACATCTGCTGTATTAATTCATCTGACTAGAATCCTGCAAATTCTGCACAGTTCTGAGACAACCCCACCTAGTGGTTGGTAATTAAGGCCTATTAACTCTTAACTATTTGGTACACAGAAAATGCATACTTATACCATAAATAACATCTTTTTGTAGCGTACGTCTCAAAATTACACATAAAAACCCTTTTTCAACAGAAAAATGGGGGGTACACATAAATCTCCCATATCCTGCCAATTTTCTATTCTAATTCATTTAAATTCAAAGTTTCAAATAATATTAATTAAAAATACCCATCTGTTTTGTGTCTATGGTCCTCTTCATCAAATTTATTGACAAAGTTTGGTGAAGCTGCCAAATCGAATTTCTCAAAATCTTGCCACTATCTACTATCTCTACATACATCATTAATATGTTTGAAACATGTTTCAACCCTCAACTAGGGTCTTCTTCAGGTTTCACTTTGGAGATGTGTCTTGCTATCATTCCTATTTTACAGATGAGACATCTGACTTTCTTTAGTTGCACTCTTTTCAGCAGTTAGGGCCACATTACATGAATTAGATAGATAGCAACTCCAGTAATGCCTAAAGGTCCAGCACCTGGGGGGCCACAGGGTTATAGGTATCCTGAAGCAGACCTCTTGCTTTATGTTCACAACTTTGATTCTCAGTTAATCAGATGGTCAATCAGACACCCCATATTTAGGGACACTACTTCTCTTGACTTTACCCAAGGGCAAAAGGGCACTTTCCGTCTATCCCAGGATGGCTCTAAGGTGCAGTCAGATTGCAGAAGTATCATCACTTATCTTTATTGCTGTAGCTCTACTACACGTTACTCCATTGTGTTTTATTCAGAACACAGTTGGACAATTTGATTTGACCTTTAAAGGAGACATATCATTGTAAAGTCCTTTAGAGCTATGCAAAAGATACTAAAAAATCTGCCACTTGCACAAAACTGTAAAACCTCAAAGTCACAAGTACAGTAAATGAATCCTTGGGCTCCTTCACTCACTGCAGCTAATAAACCACTGCAGAAGGTTGCATCTTGATATCAATGTAGACTGTGTAATGCAGATATTTGAAAGACTGAAACATGTGAAGAACTTTGATTGGATTCATTGTAGCTCGGTATATGTGACTCAGCACTGGCAGGCCTGAATGACTGTCCTAAATAAAAAAGCTTGGCCTGCTCTTTTTCTACCTGCTGAACCTCTCTGACCTCTCCATTTCCTTCATAATCTCCCTGTGTTTATAAGAAGCATTTTGGAATTCCCTTCTGTATTAACCTCTAACACTTTTTGCTGTGAGAACCCCCTCCCTCACATGAGTATGAATTCTGCTTCATTTAGGACAAAGCTAAACCCGGCACAGATGGAAAACTGAGCAGGTCATGCCAGTTCAGCCAATGGATAAATACTAACACTGAGAAATCTGCACAAAGACCATAGGTGTTAGCTGATTTACACCGCATCGACTATCTACCCAGCTCAGAGTGACACAATAAGATATGCTACAAATCTTCTCAATCAAATGCTCATTCTTCATAAATACTGCAGATATTCAGTGTTGGTCGGAGATCCTGGTGCATTCATTATTTGACACCAAGAAGAACTTGAGGAAGATGATGAAAGCAGGAAGAAACATCGTCCATCAGTTGGCTACCAGCCACACTTCTAGCAGTGCCATTGTTATTTGGCTTAAGAAGAGGGATGACAAAAACAGTTGATTCCAAAACTGCTGCTTCCCATCCTGGAATCAGCACTACTTCAATGGACAGCTGAAGACACTGCCAATCTGAATACACTACTGAATGTTAAAAGTTATCCCCTATCGACAGGATAGGGGATAACTACTAGATCAGTGGAGGTCTTACCGCTGGGACCCCGTTGATCATGAGAACGGGTATGCTGCACCCCTCAGAGTCCCTGCAATAAACAGAGCGGCAGGTCGGGGATGCTGCTTTCATCTCTATAGGAGTTCTGGAAATAGTCGAGCACTGTACTTGGCTGTCTCTGGAACTCCAATAGAGATGTGTGGAGTGGATTGAGTAGCATTGCACATGCTTGACCTGCTACTCTGTTAATTTCAAGTGGGCTCCGAATGGTACAGGGCACCTGTTCTTGTGATTGGTAGGGGTCCCATTATTAAGACCCCCAAGGATCTAATAGTTATCCCAAATCCTGTGGATTGTGGATAACTCTTAACCAACAGTATACCCTTTCAGGAGAAAAAGGATGGAAAATCTTAGTTTAATAGGAGTCTGTTAGCAGTTTTGACCTTGCTGACAGCACTATATAGGAAATCAGTTTATAACATGGGTGTTCTTAGTAGATCCAGAATTTCTTTTATTTTATTTGCTTAGTGTCCACTGATCGATCCCTAACAGTGAAGTCTTCTGGACTCTCTGCAGTAAACACTCCCTAGTCCCTCCTCCCTGTTCTTGAGTGACAGTTGATGCAGTCTACCCGGTGGATGCTAGAGTGGTCACTCAAGAGCCAAGGGAAGGTTTGGGGAGCATTTACCGAAGAGAGTCCTGGACACTTCAGAGTACAGAAATAACCAGTGGACACTCATCATTGTGGGCGGCACATGACAGATTAGACCTTCTTTTTCTCAGTCATTCTCCTACTAAAAACATGCATATTCAGTAGGCATTAGAGATGAATGAATCGATTCTTAAAAATAGATTTGTGTCATCTGCAAGAATTCGTCTCCTCCGAGGAGCTGTCCCACTGGTAAAGAAGCTCCCCCTGCCGCTTGATTGACAGAGCAAGACATCTAGTCCATCCCTCTCAATCTCACTCCTGTGCCGCTGCTCTGAGTAGTGACTGGAGCAGTTTAAGTAGATGTGTAGTGGAGCATGCACAGTCGCCACTCCAGAAGCGGAATCAGAACAACTGAACTTGCTCCACTATTTGCACAATGGCACAGGTGCAAGATTGCCATGGTTGGGCGAGATGTCCAAGGGGGAACTTCTTCACCAGTGAGCATAGCCCTTCACAGGTGAAGAACTTTTGTTGATGAGACTAATCAATTTGCTCTAGTAGCTATGCTTAAACTGGTTTCCAGGTCAATTTTCTAATGCAGGTTTAGAAATGCAGGCAGATTCTCTTTTAAAGGCCGTTACCACCGATGATAATATTATTGGCATGACACCAAACTATAAAAAAAAATAACTTTGTGATCAATGGGGATGATTTAATAATCATTAGTTTCTCAATGTTAATAATCTCTTTAAATCCTCTTTAAAGAGAAAAATTAACCTATATTTAGAAAAAAAATCAGTGATACAATTTTTTGTAATATGTTGACAGAAATTTTCTGACAGAAGATTTTTTCTTGTATTTTTTTTCTGTACAAGATGCAAATATAATTGTGTAGGGAGAGGGAAAAGATAACATGACATCACGTACTCTGAATGGTGGATCCTATGTTATATATATAGAGGTGTCATTATAATCCTGCCAAAGATGATAATGAGATGACTGCTGAGAAGTGATCTCTACAGAATCGTAGTGACTACTATTATGCTTAGTGGCTAGAGTGAATATTACCATACATGATTTTAGCCTATTTTTTTTATATAACCAGTGACACAAAATGTAATTATAAATGAAAATAATAAAAAAAAGTATTTCAATAATAGGTCATTTTCTGATGATACAGTCCCTTTAAAAATACATTAAGGTCCTATGTGCCTCTTTCTTCCAAATAATGCACTATTATCCAGGAACCATGTATATATGATAATTTCAGTCTCAGGTTTCTGTAACTTTGCAATTCCACTACAGTAACAATACAACTGTGAAGCTTTTAATTCCATCCCCTCCCCCATTTATAACCTTACTTTGTTAAATATCTCATATTTTCTGTTTGATTTCCACATTTACATTTACATCAAGGCTATAAATATTCTTGTGTAATTTTACTGCCTTACATATCTTATACTAGCTGCAGAATTGAGACATTTCGCCCAACAACCACCTCAAGGTCATCATTTATTGTGTGAAACGTTGATCTTTTAGGTTCTTTATGTCAACCGCATGCTATGAATATAGTGTTCTGCGGGTAACCTTGGATGTGTATTCTGAGAATTGAGATTTCAGGACTAGTATCCCCCCTCAGAATGCATAATGTCTGCCAAAAAACATTATCCTGGATTGTACTCAAGGCAGTGATGACAAACTTAACATCACGTTTCTACTCCTAAGTACTCTGAGCAGCATAATATCAAGGATGGTGTACCGTGACCTTTTGTGCAGTACATGGGGTTAAAAATAACCAACCTATACACTTGGACATATTCTCTGTTGCACAGTAACAGTTCATTGATGGTGCATTTGATGGAACCATTGATGGAACCAATGATGAAACCATCAGAGACTAGTGTGATCATCACTTCACAGTCTTATAATACAAGTAAAAATACAGCACATTTCGCATTACTTATTTATTACACTTTATTTTGGAGCTTGAAAAAAGGTAACAAAATATCTCAAATCACTCAACATACCCATCGCAAAATTCAGGAAGGTGAACCTATGCCTGGCTTGGGTTGCATGGCCAAAGTTACTGCCTAGCTCTGTGCTAAGAGTAGGGCTGTGAAGAAGTTTGTGCTCTTGAGGGGTTGAAGGCCCAGGGCTTGTTCAGATTCACTTTCATTGACTATCCCTATTGGAAATGTTACACTGGTGGAGTGGTGGATAATGGACTACCATTGACTATGGTTGCCATGCAAGTCCTGTTTCTTGTATAGAGCAACAGTTAGGCTTAAACTAGTTGACAGGTTTAGTTTAATAAAGTGACCATGGAGTAGGGAGGCTTTATCCAGTATTAGGTCATTTATTATTTTATGCCATTTTTCCCCTCGGTCGATTTCTTTCCAAATTCAGATTCTTTTAAAGGGGTTGTCCCACCTGGGACACTGATTGCATATTGCTAGGATATGTCATCAGTGTCATATAGGTGCAGGTCCCACTTCTTGGTCCCCCTCCTATCTCCAGCATCGGACCCCTAAACAGAACAAAGAGCAGAGTGCGACCTTCTTCCACTCACCGCTATTGAGTTCTGAAAATAGCCAAGCGCTAGCTCAGCTATTTCCAGCAGTCCCATAGCGATGAATGGAGAGGTAGCTGTGAATGCACAGTGCACTCTCCAATCACTGCAATGGGACTTCTTAAAATAGCTGAGCATGCTTGCTCAGCTATTTTCGAAACTCCTATAGAGATAAATGGAAATGTGCAGTGTGCTCTTGTTCTCTTCGCCGGCCCCATTCTCTAGATAGGAGCAATCCCAGAGGTAAGACCAGCACCTACCTGACACTGAAGCCATCAATGTCCCAGATGGGACAACCACTTTAAGGTCTAATTATTCCACATAACAGAATCATGTATGGGATTACCTTTCCAGAACCATGTTATCCTCATCTTACACAATGTACTATGTGACCAAAAAGAGTAATTGAGACCTGATTATATTTTCACTCTCATGGTACCCATACACCTAAAAAACTGTTGGCTGAACCCTCATTCAACCGACAGCTATTTCTCCCAACTCCCCCATATACATGCCCAGATTGGTGAAGCATGTATGCATTTTCAATGTGGAGAGATGCTGCCAGACACCTTCTGGGAGAACAAAAGGATCGGGCATTCAATAAATGATGTTGGGAATCATTAGTTCCCTGTGAAACATTAGACTGTCAGACAACAACAGTTAAATGTGTATGGGAGCCTTTAGGAGTTGTCTGAGAATTCGTTATCGATGGCCTATCCTCATGATAGGTCACCAGTATCAGATTGGTAGGGGTCTGACTCCCGACACCTCCAACAATTAGCTGTTTGAAGAGGCTGCGGCACACAGTGAGCACTGCAGCCTCTTCCTAGACCAGTGATGTCACCCCATTCATCGGTCACCTGGCCTAGGCACAGCTCAGTCCCATTCAAGTGAATGGGCTTGAAGTGCAAAACCAAGTACATTCACTATCCAAAGGACGGTGCTGTGCTTGGTGAGCTGCTCACTAGAACTCCGTGGCCTCTTCAAACAGCTAATCGGAGGGTTGATCTGACATTGATGAGCTATCCTCAGGATAGCTCATCAATATCAAACACCCAGAAATCCCCTTTAAGACCCAGAGCAAACCTTTTGCATTTCTAAGAATCCCATATAGCCCATTGTAAAGTTTGTTGAAAGCCTAATTCCAAGTTATCCCATCCTGAAACATCTGCCTGAATCTATAATCACCTCATCCTCACCACCTCCTCATAATGTTTCTTCCCTGAATTTTCCATAAAGCTAGAAACAGCTGAAACATGACAAAAACGCTGTAAAGTTTACAAGTCCCCTGTTTCTCTTGAAGATTAAGAAAATGACATTCAGTATGAGCAGGGTAATTAAGCCGATTCCTCTGCTTCCTTCATATATAATTGTCCCATTTCATGGCATGCATACATTAGACTCCTTTAACCTCCAGGAAGGTTCACTATTAGGATCGTCATGTTCATTCGAGAAGATGTAAGCAATGTTGAAATAAATACCAAGTCTAATCTTTTCCGTTTCGACGGATCAGCACAACTCCTGTTCAAGACATGCATTAGTGTATTTTAATCTTTGCAAATAGAAGGGATGAGCTTAATGAGGCCAGATAAGAGCACTGTTTAATGGGACCATTTTAGTAGGCTTACTTAAAAGAGAGAAAGCTTGCTAAGCTGTTTACACGGTAGGGGCTGTGCTGCAGATTGCATACGAATTGAGTACTGATTGAACCAGGATTTCATCACAGCAGTAGACATCATATCTCTTGTCCTCCTTGGACAATTGGGTGGGAATGGTAACTTCAGGGGCCATGCTGATAAGTGAGTTGTTAGAATGAATTATACGGGAATTAGTGGAATCGGGGGCGTTACACTAATTTAAACTAATTAACTTATCTCTTTATGGCTGAAACGTTGGCTTCATCGCGAGTCGTCATGCTGATTGTTGAACCACAGTTGGGATTTTAGATGCTGACAAAGCTTTTTCTGGACAGAACTTTCTTTGGCTTTCATACAAAACTCATTTTTGTTAACCAACATTTCTTAAAGGGTTTCTACTGGGTTTTCATATTGATGGCCCATCCTCAGGATAGGTCATCAATATGCCCATCCTCAGGATAGGTCATTAATATGAAATTGACACTGCGTCCTCCCCACAGCTTACCAAGCACAGTCTTGTCCATTGGATAGCGGCTGTGCCTTGTAGATCAGGCTCATTCACTTGAATTGAACTGAGCTGCGCCTAGGCCACGTGATGATGAACGTGACATCATATGGCCTAGGAAGAAGCCTAAGCACCCACAGAGCACTGCAGCCTCTTCAAACAGCTGATCAGCAGGGGTGCTGGGAGTCAGACCCCTGCCGATATCCTGAGAATAGGCCATCAATATCAATATTCTGGAGAACCCCCAGAAACATAAAGCAGACTGAAAGTGAAACACTGCATTTTATCATCATGGTGTTTTTAGGTCCAGAATTTTGTGCTGAATAATTTCATAATACATCTTTATAGTGCTTGGAGCTTTTTTTTCTGATTGCGAGCTCCAAGTTCTCTAGGTAGACATAGCTGACCAGGATAACACTCTGACTGCCCCCTAGAGGGAATGAACTTGTGTATTCAGATTGATATAAGATCAGTATGCACTAAGCTCCCTCTATTGGTGGCTACAGGTAGCCAGAACGCTTATGTTTTAGAACATATGTATGTATACATGTCTATAGAACTGAAGCCAGAGTACATGAGATAAAGTTGTAGTCATGAGAGGAGATATTTTTGTTGACATTTTCTGGACGACACATGGCATATTACGGCTCTGTACAAACTCTGAGTTGCTGTAATAATAAAACTTGTAGACTTCTAGGAATTTCTAATGTAATGCTCCATGCCGTGAATTTCATTCATAGGATTTTTTTTGTATGGAGCACCACACAGCTGCACTCTGTGCACATGCGGCCTAGCTATTGGAAATCCCATGGAAGGACACTACAACCAGTAACAGTTCACTCTGCCATATCAAATAACAGGAATTGGACAAGTTGGAATTCAACTGCCTGATTCTTCTGTCCCAAGATCATTGAGGGAAAGTTGGTGAAACACCCAGATGCTGAATTTGGTGGGCTCGACTGACATTCATTTAAAGGGTACCCATATGTTTGTAAAAAACACAAAGGGACAGAATGAGGCTTAAAGTGATTGGGGTTGAGCTGCCATACCAAGCACAGCCGCTATACCATGTACGATCCAGTGCTTGGTAAGCTGCAAGGAAGCGTTGTGGCCTCTGCAAAAGCTGATCGACAGAGCTGCTGGGAGCCGGACCCTCTCCGATCTAATATTGATGATCTATCCTGAATCCGATTTTCCAGTGTACTTAGTGCAGGGAGAGACGTCAGAAGGCGCTAGGGACAGTGGTAGAAAAGACTTTATTGTGCTTTACAAGTTCAGGGAAAGATTATTCAAGGTGTAGGGATGGGATAGGGAGGCATCATCTACACTATAAAAGGATAGGGTGCATTAGGACAGTGTACAGCCTGGGTAATAGGAGCGATTACTATTACACCTTGCTGCACTAATTGGGGATACAAATTGCTTTTAGGTTGTTTGCACTATATGATACATCACTAATTCCAGCAAACCTTGCTTGTGATTGCGGTGCAAGTTCTGTGATACAGTCATTTACGGGGTGTATTAATAGGAAAGATACGTACGTCCTATTAGCCGTTCTGCAGTGAATTTTGATTGTTATATTTTTTATATTTTCTGTTACTAGGCCACTGTGTGGCCTCCTCCTAATGCTGCTGCCACCTCACCACTCTGTCACTGGGCCACTCTGTGGTCTCCTCATGCTGCTGCCACTCCATGACTGGGCCACTATTTTGCCTTTTTGGCTTGGCTGACATCATCATTTATTTGACCCTTCTTCTGATCTGTCAGAAGGAAGAAAAAATGAGACGCACAACGGATCCTGTCTGTGTAACAGCTATAAGGCCTGCATGACATTGTCCCTATTTTGCATCAGAATTGGCTTATGATTTGGTAGCCAAAAGCAGGAGTGGGTACAAAACACAGAAGACATGCAAATATTCCATTCACGTGTCACATCTGTTTTGGATCCACTCCGTTTTTTTTAGGCATTAGCAATACTGATGGATTACTGACTAAATGCTGACCGAGTGAAGGCGGATGCTCCACAGACAGGATCCGTTTTTTGGGGGTTATTGTTCTGACGGATCAGAGGAAGGTCAAAGTAATCAGTGACGTCAACACAAACCTACTGCTGACACCCTCTCTAATCTGTCGGGGGCTCTACTTGTATAAGCGTTTAATAGAACAGGTTCTGTAGAAATCTAAGAGGAATCAGCTGACGACGGTGTAAAAGGAGTGCGCTCTTTCACACTACAGTAGGATCTTTGGCCTCTGCACGGTTCTTTATTCCTGACGCTAACATCGTCCTGTAAGGCTGAGTTCATACTTGAATTATTTGGTCAGTTTTGGCCCAGTGACTGCCCTAATAAGTGAAGTGTGCAGTGATTCTAAGAGCGACGCCTGTCATCTGTATGTCATACTGACTCACAGTATTATTTCACTACCACAGTAGTCTCCCTATGCATGTTACTGCAAGGCACAGTGTTCTACACCACTATAAGGGCTCTCTGCAGCCAGGAAATAGCTGTTTTTTAGCGAGATTTGCCACAAATAAATTCAGATCGAATTAAATCTTTTTGGAAATTTCAGCAAACCGACCGAATTGAATTTTTGGGAAATTCGCTCATCTCTAATCGTACGCATATTGACCCTGATATATCAAGACTGGTGTGTGCTTGCTGGTCTTGATGGTACCTGCGCTGCCAGAGGAGGCATATAATTTATGATAAGGCGCAGACCATGTCATAAATTACATGCTTCTTCCCCTCCGACAGAGCGTGAGCCAGAATGATTTCAGTTATTATTTACGCCACTTTTTCGCAATGGCATTTAAAAAGTTAAAAAAATCGGGGGTTTTTGAATTTTAAAGGCACTGTATAGAGGATTCCTATTCTTGTCCGCAGCTGCGGACAAGAATAGGACATGCTCTATTTTTTGGCGAAGCCGCGGTCCGGAAGTTTGGGGCCACGGAACGGAAATGCGGATAGCACACTGTGCGCTGTCTGCATCTTTTCCTTCCCCATTGAAAATGAATGGGTCCGCACCCATTCCGCATAATTGCGTAACGGATCCGGAACATTCATACGGACATGTGAATGGACCCTAAGTAGGATCTCCTGGCATGTTCCTTTTAGGTCTACATAGCTTTCCGATACTCCCAAACCAGCTTGAGTTCCACAACGTCCATGTATAATTCTCAGTCACATAAGTATGCAGAGAATTTTCTTACCTTCAGGACAAATATGGCTTCTTCCCACTGGCTCCCTCTCAGATTTATGGATATTCATGCAGATTGATGGGAACAGGTCTGTGGGTGACCTACCCCCGGGGCAGATTTCAGCAACGTGAACATGCATAACACTGTTTTTTTAATAAATGTATAAATAATACATTGTAAAAGGATGGAAAATAACAGCAAGAATTCCAGGCGGATTCACCCAACCGGCTACGCATCCATCTCATTAATAATGTTATGTACTGGATGTAACTGGAGGTGGTGGGGGGAAAAAAACTCTGCAAAGTCTCCTGCGTGGTTAGGACCTTACCTTCTCCCCTTGAGTTGTTCTTGGGATTCACCCACTACAGAGGCCCACTAAGATATGAAGTTCTCTCCGCTCACATAGTAAATAGTCGGTGCTCAGTCAGTGCTGGCCAGGGCTCTCCTACTGGTCAGTTACAGGTCAGCAATAGTGTTGAGCGAGCATGCTCGGCCGAACACCAGTTCGGCTCGAGCATCGCTATGCTCGGCACATCGCGGAGTTCGGCCGAAAACCGCGTGTCCTTGAGGGCGATGCTCGAGTCAGTGTATTTAAAGGGAACCTATCACCTCCAAAAGTGATATAAAACTGCCAGCATTACCTTATAGCAGCCCCCAGTCTGTTATTGATCATGTGTGTGACCCATAAATTCGATAATCCATACTTGAGAAAACCGCTTTTTTAATCTCCATGAGCGCTCTGTTTCCTGTGAGCTTGAAGTCAAGCTGACTGTGATTTAAATATTTTCTATTCCCTGGGATTGCGCAAGTCTAGCGCCTGCGCAGTGCGCCCCTTGAGACGGCATGGTCCCGTCTCGGGCTCACCAGTCAGCCGGGCATAATTTTCTCACTGTGCATGCGTCAGCTAGATTCGGCGTGCGCACGCGCGCGCCATCAAGTATCAGCG
Organism: Bufo bufo; assembly: GCF_905171765.1. Classification (NCBI taxonomy): domain Eukaryota; kingdom Metazoa; phylum Chordata; class Amphibia; order Anura; family Bufonidae; genus Bufo; species Bufo bufo. The sequence continues at coordinate 750,018,720 of NC_053389.1, read as the reverse complement.
TACTCGCTCGCGCTGGCGAGGTATATTCACAGCGTAAGCATAATCACTGGCTGCAGGAGAACTCAAGCCAGTGATCACGCTCGTGTTGCGAATATACCTCGCTGGCGCGAGCGCGCACGCTGATTCTTGCCGATGCGTGCGTGCGCACGCGGAATCTAGCCGGCGCATGCGCAGTGAGAAAATTATGCCCGGCTGACTGCGGGAGCCCGAGACGAGATTGTGCAGTCACAAGGGGCGCACCGCACAGGCGCCAGACTTGGCCGTTCCCAAGAAATAGAAAATATGTAAATCACAGTCAAGAGGGGACGGGTAAGAGGCAGGCTTTGCTTGATTCGCTGCCCCCTTGACTTCAAGCTCACAGGAAACAGAGCGCTCATGGAGATTTAAAAAGTGTTTTTCTCAAGTATGGATTATCGAATTTCTGGCTCACACACATGATCAATAACAGTTTATTATAAGGTATAAGGTAATGCTGGCAGTTTTATATCACTTTTGGAGGTGGTTCCCTTTAAATCTAAATTAGCCTCTATTTATATGCAGAAGATCACTGTACAGTGAGGGTGTGAGTTCACGGCTTAGGAGTCCCTGCTCTGACTCCATATATAGCTATGTCCCTATATGGCAGGCATGCTCAACCTGCGGCCCTCCAGCTGTTGTAAAACTACAACTCCCACAATGCCCTGCTGTAAGCTGATAGCTGTAGGCTGTTCGGGCATGCTGGGAGTTGTATTTTTGCAACAGCGTTGAGCATGCCTGATATATGGAGTCAGTGCTTGGGGACACCCCAGTGTATTTAAATCTAATTTAGCCTGTATTTCAGAAAAGTTTCTGCCCGGATTCAAACTCACAACCTTCTGCATTAGAGGCAAGGCACTTAACCACTCAGCTATAATATCTGCATAGCCAGTTGCTTTAAAAAAAATAAAAAATTTCAGGATTTGAACTCACAGCTCAGAACTTTAACCACTACACTATAGCCAGTCACAAAAAATATAAAAAATATAAAAATAAAAATAAGAGAGACTTCTACTATATAGGTCGCAGTAGAAGTACAGTACAGTAGAAAACTCATATTTTTTTTAAAGTAACTGGCTGAGTGGTTAAGTGCCAGAAACTTTTCTGAAATACAGGCTAAATTAGATTTAAATACACTGGGGTGTCCCCAAGCACTGACTCCATATCTACAGTTGCAAGAAAAAGTATGTGAACCCTTTGGAATGATATGGATTTCTGCACAAATTGGTCATAAAATGTGATCTGATCTTCATCTAAGTCACAACAATAGACAATCACAGTCTGCTTAAACTAATAACACACAAAGAATTAAATTTTACCATGTTTTTATTGAACACACCATGTAAACATTCACAGTGCAGGTGGAAAAAGTATGTGAACCCCTAGACTAATGACATCTCCAAGAGCTAATTGGAGTGAGGTGTCAGCCAACTGGAGTCCAATCAATGAGATGAGATTGGAGGTGTTGGTTACAGCTGCCCTGCCCTATAAGAAACACACCAGTTCTGGGTTTGCTTTTCACAAGAAGCATTGCCTGATGTGAATGATGCCTCGCACAAAAGAGCTCTCAGAAGACCTACGATTAAGGCTACTTTCACACTAGCGTTCGGGGCTCCGCTTGTGAGTTCCGTTTGAAGGCTCTCACAAGCGGCCCCGAACGGATCCGTCCAGCCCTAATGCATTCTGAGTGGATGCCGATCCGCTCAGAATGCATCAGTTTGGCACCGTTTGTCCTCCGCTCAGCAGGCGGACACCTGAACGCAGCTTGCAGCGTTCGGGTGTCCGCCTGGCCGTGCGGAGGCAAACGGATCCGTCCAGACTTACAATGTAAGTCAATGGGGACGGATCCGTTTGAAGTTGACACAATATGGCTCAATTTTCAAACGGATCCGTCCCCCATTGACTTTCAATGTAAAGTCAAAACGGATCCGTTTGCATCAGCATGAACAAAAAAAAAAAATATATATTTTATTTTTTTTTTTGTTCATGGTAATGCAAACGGATCCGTTCTGAACGGATCTAAGCGTTTGCATTATAGGTGCGGATCCATCTGTGCAGATACCAGACGGATCCGCACCTAACGCAGGTGTGAAAGTAGCCTAAGAATTATTGACTTGCATAAAGCTGGAAAGGGTTATAAAAGTATCTCCAAAAGCCTTGCTGTTCACCAGTCCATGGTAAGACAAATTGTCTATAAATGGAGAAAGTTCAGCACTGCTGCTACTCTCCCTAGGAGTGGCCGTCCTGTAAAGATGACTGCAAGAGCACAGCGCAGACTTCTCAATGAGGTGAAGAAGAATCCTGGTGTCAGCTAAAGACTTACAAAAGTCTCTGGCATATGCTAACATCCCTGTTAGCGAATCTACGATACGTAAAACACTAAACAAGAATGGATTTCATGGGATGATATTACAAAGGAAGCCACTGCTGTCCAAATAAAACATTGCTGCACGTTCACAGTTTGCACAAGAGCACCTGGATGTTCCACAGCAGTACTGGCATAATATTCTGTGGACAGATGAAACCAAAGTTGAGTTGTTTGGAAGAAACACACAACAATATGTGTGGAAAAAAAGAGGCACAGCACACCAACATCAAAACCTCATCCCAACTGTGAAGTATGGTGGTGGGGGCATCATAGTTTGGGGCTGCTTTTCTGCGTCAGGGTCTGGAAGGATTGCCATCATCGAAGGAAAAATTAATTCCCAAGTTTATCAAGACATTTTGCAGGAGAACTTAAGGCCATCTGTCCACCAGCTGAAGCTCAACAGAAGATGGGTGTTGCAACAGGACAACGACCTAAAGCATAGAAGTAAATCAACAGGAGAACGGCTTAAACAGAAGAAAATACGCATTCTGGAGTGGCCCAGTCAGTCCTGACCTCAACCGGATTGAGATGCTGTGGCATGACCTCAAGAAAGCGATTCACACCAGACATCCCAAGAATATTGCTGAACTGAAACAGTTCTGTAAAGAGGAATGGTCAAGAATTACTCCTGACCGTTGTGCACGTCTGATCTGCAACTACAGGAAACGTTTGGTTGAAGTTATTGCTGCCAAAGGAGGTTCAACCAGCTATTAAATCCAAGGTTTCACATACTTTTTCCACCTGCACTGTGAATGTTTACATGGTGTGTTCAATAAAAACATGGTAACATTTAATTCTTTGTGTGTTATTAGTTTAAGCAGACTGTGATTGTCTATTGTTGTGACTTAAATGAAGATCAGATCACATTTTATGACCAATTTGTGCAGAAATCCATATCATTCCAAAGGGTTCACATACTTTTTCTTGCAACTCTATCTATCTATCTATCTCATGTCTATCTATCTATCTATCTATCTATCTATCTATCTATCTATCTATCTATCTATCTATCTATCTACTGTCTGGTCAAGGAACAGCAATGTTATTAAATCCTTTCAGTCTAAAAGCAGGCTCTTCAGTCATGTAGCCAGCAGCATGGCTGTACAGGTCTAGTGACATCTATCAAGCCTGGAGGACGCTGAATGTCCCCATCAGCTGTGTTTCTTTCCTCCTGACACCACTTTATTGGATGCAGTGTCCATATAAATTCTGCAGGATAGTCCAGTGAAGTGATGAGGGTCCGAAAGCATGAAGAATTAACCCCTTCCTCACATGTAGCAAATCCACTCTGGCACGGTATCATCACAGCGACAATTCCCCTACTATATGGATCGGTAACCTCAGGAAAAGGCCATAGATTTTATTGTCCCTCTCTATCACTCCGCTGGTGTCATTCAGAATTTCCTAAACATTATGGAATTACTTGATGATACAAAACACATCGTCCTGTTTCCTCCAGAGATGAGATGATACAGTCTGATAAGTTGTTTCTTCTGCTTTGAGGAGCCATCTGATGGAACCCGACATGCTGGAGACATTTTCCACACTATTTATAGACCCAGAGTCACAAGCCTGGAGAGATACTACAGCAAAGGACCCTCATCACAAGCCGTGACCTCAGTGCTGATCTAAACCCTTACTGTCTCTGCCAGTCTCTTCCCACAAGGTTTTACTTTCTGTACTATTCTGATGAATGTTAAAGTGGTCCCCTCACTTCTCCTGACATGTATTCCTTATAATAATACAATTCTGGAACATCTATTTTTAAACAATAGATATCCTACCGATTAGTGATACCTAACATTGATGCAGACCATGTACAGATGTAGCAGGATTAACACACATGCTTTATGAGACGTGTTATCTAAACTAAATGCAACTAAATGCGTTAAGCAATTGATTTTCAATGGCTTTTGTTTCAAGATAACGCAATGAGTGAAGAAATTTGAGTTAAGAGTGTGTGTGTTACCCCTGCTACATCTGTAACTGGGTCCCGTTGGAAAGGTGGACCTGTGCTAAACTTCTTTTCCTGACAAACATAAACAGCAGTCCCCAGTAGGGGAAGCTCATTGAGATTTTAAAGCTTACATTAAAGGGGTTATCCTCCTTCTAATGCTTGGGCCCCTCACACAGGATGTACTTACCTTGCTCCCCGACACCCACTATTCTAGGAAGGCTTATCCCCCCCTCCACCGTTGCCGGATGTTTTGATCCGCACAACTGGAAGATGCAGTGGCAGTCATGCGGACACCATAAACGACGTAGGTGCCGGTGAGCAAGGTTAGTACAACATGCATGAGGGGCCTGGGCATTAGAGGGGTATTATAGGGTTTGGATAACCCCTTTAAGTTCAGTGGTATTAGTATAAATTCCTATGCACCGAGCTAAGCCTAGTGGTGGATGTAGGCAGTTTTATAATGTATTGAAATGGTGCATGAGATGTATATCAGTATGGGGAAGATTTATTAGTGTATTTATGCCAGTGGTCTACTGTATATGCATAGAGAAATACGGTCTTCAGAAACAGTGCCATATTTAGAACCACCACACGTTCTTGTTTTTCCAAAATAGAAGTGGGTCAAGAGGAACATAGAAGTGGTGTAAAGTTGGTGAGGAGGAACATAGAAGTGGTGTAAAGTGGTTGAGGAGGAACATAGAAGTGGTGTAAAGTGGGTGAGGAGGAACATAGAAGTGGTGTAAAGTGGGTGATGAGGAACATTGAAGTAACATAGTAACATAGTACATAAGGCCGAAAAAAGACATTTGTCCATCCAGTTCGGCCTGTTATCCTGAAGTTCATACGGTGTAAAGTGGTGTAAAATGGGTGAGGAGGAACATAGAAGTTGGGTAAAATGGGTGAGGAAGAATTTTTTTTTAAATAAAAACTTTCTTCCACTTAAAAAAAAAAATTGTAACTTTTGCAACTGATGTGGGGTGGGCATACAAAATTTTATGATGGGGCCCTATGTGGTCTGTTTATGTCCCTGCAATCCTACCTTAAATATGCCATCGTGGTTGAGCAGCCTGACAGGAACAGAAAGCTGAATTCCTGCAATGCAGTAATCCTGTATGAGATATTTGCCATCAGGCTGTGCTGAGTGACATCAAAGTTTAGCAGTGCAAAGCATATGCAGGTACTGTGAAGACATACCGCCGCCCCCCCCCCCCCAAAAGTAGGGAAAATACACCTATGTGTATTGCATGTATTTCAGTAGACTCCTTGTAATACCTCACCCTGGCACTGCAGTGGGAATTCCTTATTTTCTAGCAGGATCCTAAAGGATCACAGTTGATATCTGAGGAACCTAGCTGCAGGACACTCTCAGAATATTTTTGAGAGACCTTTCTAACAAAAAGGGCATTGCCCAAGGTGAACAACATTTAAAAATATTAGGCTACATCTATGAAACCATAATGCATTATAAGAATGGTCAGTGCAGGATCAGTAGATTATTATTTTTTTAGATTGGAGCGATGCTGCCAATATTGCTCTGTAGCTATTTTTCAAGATCATGCAGGTTTTCAATTAATCAAAGTCATTTTGGCTAGGCGGCAAAAATCAATGTGTCTGCAAGAATACAGTGAACACGAAGCAAAGGAGGGGGCGAGATTATCAAATGGAAAGCCATAGGAGATACAGTATGTGAGTTGACACACAGTATAGGAGAGGAGATATTATATATGGTACTATATTGTACTATATTGTATGAGGTAGACCATCTCCAAGATCCTATAGTCACAACAAGACTTTTTTTTAGCATTCCTCAAGAGTTCCTTAAAAAGGTCAGAGATGTAAATTCAGACTCTGAGCTGCAAACTCTCCAGACACGCATAGAGCCAGCAACTTATTGACTGGGAAATAAATAAGTCTTAACGGCTGAGACAATCACATATATATTCAAGGCAGAAACCCCTGTAAGACATACTGTTGGAACTCAGTGACCAAAGAGATGTTGACTAGAAATTAAATAGGAAGCATTAGATCTATGTTATGAGCCAGATCCGAAAAGTCCTCAAAGCTAATCCATTAGTGAGTAACACAACAGCCATTCAAGCATGAAAGCGCTCTACTAAGATATAGGGACTGACTCTCAGGAAACGCATTTAAATCAATGACGGAATTGTGAACTAGTTAAGGAGAGCAGGGCATGTAAATAAAATCGCCAAACAGAAGACTAGCCAGAGAGGATTTTTGGGCCGGGAAGATGCTTAGAAATATGTATTTCTGTCCTTCATTCTTCACCTTGATGTGAACATTTCATACAGTATCTGCTTGACTTGCATGAGACTAGATGAACAGGCCCTTGATGGTGAGGTGAGGAGATAAAGCTCTTTCTATGAGGAAGACTGACGATAAGAATCACCAGCCCTCTCCTCCCATCCTTTCTTTTCCACAAAAGCCATATGGTCTGTGCTGCAAACTACTGAAATGGCTTTATTTTATAATTCCGCCATTCAGGACTCCTTCACATTGTAAAAAGCAAAGTCAAGAGTTTATTAAGAAGTGCTTTTGATTCTTTTAAGTGGTCTTTGGAAGGAGAACACCTACATAAGCAGGCTTTCCAAATTCAGAGTCTCAATGGGAAACCTCTATCAGGACTCCGTATAGTACAACTGACAACGTGAATACACATTTCCTGATTCAATTGTATATTAATGGTATAATTTCATTGCTGTAATGCATACTGGTTAATTACAGTAGTTTACTACCTGTCCTTACTAAGGGGTATGGCATTTGCTTATTACATGGTAGAGATTATGTTAGCAGAATTTTGCTAAAAATTGCTTCATGGTTTTAATAGAGGATGAAGTGACACCTGCCAATTTATTAACTTCTTATTCAAGACCTTTACTCAGAAGTAGGAAAATAACAAAATTCCCTATTTAAAGGGGTTATCCCATGACTAATGTAAAAAATGAAAATCAGAAATCATATAGTAGATGACAACCTCTTTCAAACAAAGCTAGAACCTGCCCCGTACCTCACATGGATCCAGAGATCTCCCCATTCATTGCTCTGCTACAGTTATATCAAGCTGACAGCTCAAGGGGAGTGTCTTTTCTGCTGCAGCTCAGGGGGCGTGTCCGTGCTCTCCCTATCACAGCTCAGGGGGCGTGTCCGTGCTCTCCCTATCACAGCTCAGGAGGCAGTTGAAGGATGAAACTGAGCATGTGCGGCCTTCTCAGTGAGCTGGACAAAGAAATAAGAAGAAAACAAACAGCAAGTAGCGCTATACCAGTACATTTATGGAATAACTAAGTGGCTATACAAAACTTTTAATTATTTGCAATTACAAAATTATGAAGATCCAGGTGATGGTTTAAAAACTGTAGAATATTTTTCATGGGACAACCCCTTTAAGCTTCCATTATTGTACATGGTCAAAACCATCTTTATATTTAATGATGCTCTGCCAGGTACCGTCTTTGATACCCTCATTTGCGGCACAGTGTCTTTCACTAACAGACCCTAGTGCTGAGGAGTTTGTAACTTCCCCCTCTCTCACCCTGCAGAGTCTGCCATGAATAACTGCCATTCTGTGTACTGACACACAGTCTGTGCAATAGACCCTCTCCCCCTTCAGACTACACTGTATGTGATTTCCTTTATATGCACACTCTGATACAGTGCAACTAATGTGAAATGCCCTCCCTGAAGCCCTGGCTGACTCTCTCCATATTCTGATCTGCAGTGTACAACCCACTGCTGTTTTCTTTAAATTTGAGGGAAGTAAGGGAGAGAGCAGAGAGAGAGTAGACATGGCTAGAAGCAATAGATCTATGTAAAAAAAAAAAAAAAAACATCAGTAGCAAAGACATCTATATGAAGGTGTTGCACAAACTTTACAGTGGTGAAATGATAGTAAACTTTTAAGGAACACTATTTTGTGTTATGGATCAGTGTGTGGACCCACTGTACCAACCAACTTGTTTGACCTTGGGCAAATCCTAATAGCATTATTTTGGCACTCCCCCGGTATTTACCCTTTAATGCCTGCAGAGGGATCTGGACTTTCTGCAGGGGAGTAACCAGACCACTACTTCCTGGGATGGTCCCGGTGTGATGAGCAGATGATCCACTCGGCCAGAGACTCCGGTGCAAGCAGTGGGAGCTTGGAATACCGAAAACACACCAGAACCCCAGGAAAATGCAGGAGCAGTCTGAACAGTCACTAAAGCTTAAATGCTGGTTTTGAGATACAAACTTCACAAATATAGTGTAGATTAATGAAGACTAAACCAGCAGGTACTTGACAGAAATGCAGACAAGGCAAAATTAACAGGGTTGACTTAAATAAGTTGGTCAGTTTATGATAACTGTAAGAAATGTGCTAAATAGGGTTGATCGAACATGCTCGGCTGAACACCAGTTCGGCTCAAGCATCACAATGCTCGGCATATCGTGGTGTTCAGCCGAATACCGTTTTGTGTGCTCGAGCGTTGTGCTCGAGTCTCCTTCCCGCACATTTTTTGCCTGCTACGCAGCCAATAAATGTGCCGGTAAGTACTGCCACTCACTGTAATGCCGTAGCCATGTTGGTCACTGGCATTACAGTGATTGACTTGCCAGAACGCGTCATCGGGTGCTATAAAGTGGTCTTAGTCAGGGAGATCTGTGCTGTAGAAGGGACAGTTAGTGTAGGGAATTGAATTTCATTCTTTTGTTAGGCAGGGTTGGTGTTAGAGACCCAAAAGTCCTTTTAAGGACTATTGTTGCGTCTGGCAGCAATATATATTTTTAGCGCAACCTGCGCTAAATTGCGTGCGATTAGAGACCCAAAAGTCCTTTTAAGGACTATTGTTGTATCTGGCAGTAATATATATTTTGGCGCAACCTGCACTAAATAGATTGCAATTGTTTGGCCGCTGCAGAAAACAAAATTATCTGCGCTACATCTCCTGTGTAATGTGTGCGCATCCTAAAAATATCTGTGACATCCAGTGTACTTTTACCGTAGACGCTTCAGACAGCGACATTATCTGCGCTACTTTTTCCGTAGACGGTGTCCACTGCTGACAGCGACATTACCTGCGCTACATCTCCTGTATAACGTTTGCACATCCTAAATATCTGTGACATTCAGTTTAATTTGTTTGCGCATACACTTACAAAACCTGTGCTAGTGTACGTGTGACATATTTGCAAGCATATATACCATTTAATAAGCAGAAAGCGAGTAGTAAGGAACGGGAAATTGCTGTGCATGCAGAGGCCATGGCCCTGGGCGCGGTGAAACTGTGCCTGCTACCATAGCACAAGAAACACACTCATCCACGATATCTAGCTTCATGTCCCAGTTTGCAGAGTGGCGCAGGACACCAGTCTCGAAGTCAGTCCAGTGCGACCAGGTGGTCGGTTGGATTGCAGCAGATAATGCTTCCAGTCGGTTAAGCACCACCCTGTCTTCCACAAAGTCCAGTCTCAGTAGCCAAGAGTCTGGTAAACAGAATCCTCACCCTGATCCTCCATCCTCCCACCATGGAGAGACTTTCCAAACAAGTGATCCCACACATGGATATTCCGAGGAGCTCTTTTCATCGCCATTCCTTGATTTTGGCCTCTCGCCAAGCCCGCTTAAAGAGGGACATGAGGAGATTGTGTGTACAGATGCCCAAACTCTTGAGCATCCAGTCACAAGAAGATGACGGTGGGGAACAGCAATAAGTGTTTCACGAGGTGGATGATGATGATGAGACACAGTTGCCAATAAGTCAACGGCAATTAGTGTCTCAAGAGGTTGCTAATGAGGATGAGACACAGTTGTCAATAACTGAGGTTGTTGTTAGGTGAACAAGTCAGAAAGATGACCAGGGTGAGGAAGTGGAAGAGGAGGTGGTGGATGATGAAATCACTGACTCAACCTGGGAAGGTGGCAAGCCGAGTGAGAACAGCAGTACAGAGGGGCAGGGATCCGCAGCACCGCAACACGCTGGATGAAGCAGTGGGGTGGCAAAAGGGAGAAGGCGGGCCACACCAAACAGGCCCGCAACTGTTCCCAAGAGCACCCCCTTGCGGCAATCTCCCTTGCCAAGGGGTGGGTGTTCCACAGTCTGGCGCTTTTTTGAGGAAAGTGCGGACGATAAAAGAATTGTCATTTGCAACCTGTGCCTAACCAAAATGAGCAGGGGCGTGAACACTAGCAACCTCACCACCACCAGCATGATCTGCCACATGGCATCAAAGCACCCTAATAGGTGGGCCGAATGCTTGGGTCTACAATCAGTGTCTGCGGGTCACACCACTGCCTCCTCTTCCCCTGTGTTACGTGCTGGACAATACCCTGTAAAAGATGCAGGCCCGGATGCCTCCCACCCTGCACCTGGACCTTCGCAAGCACCATCAGCTAGCACATCCACTTCTGTTTCCCAGTGCAGCGCACAGATGTCTATACCCCAGGCCTTAGAACGAAAGCGCAAATACCCAGCCACCCACCCACAAGCCATAGCACTAAATGCGCACCTTTCCAAATTGCTGGCCCTGGAAATGTTGCCATTTAGGCTTGTGGACACTGAGGCTTTCCGCAGCCTGATGGCGGTGGCCATCCCTCGTTACTCAGTCCCCAGCCGCCACTATTTTTCCAGGTGTGCTGTCCCCGCCTTACACCAGCATGTGTCCCTTAACATCACTCGTGCCCTGACCAACGCAGTTATTGGGAAGGTCCACTTAACGATTGACACATGGACAAGTGCTTGTGGACAGGGATGCTACATTTCCCTGACGGCACACTGGGTGAATGATGTGGAGGCCGTGAGCGAGTCGTACCCTGGGATGGCACAGGTGCTACCGACGCCAAGGTTTGCGGGTCCTACTTCCATCAGGATTTCCGCCACCACCTACATTAGTGGCTGCAACCACCCCTTCTCCTCCTCCACTTCCACCTCTGAATTATCATTTTGCAGCACCAGCAGCCGTCAGTCAGTCGCTGGAAGCAGTGTAGCACTGCAGTGGGGAAGCGGCAACAGGCCGTGTGAAACTAATATGTTTAGATGACAAACAGCACACCGCCGCAGAGCTGTGGCAGAGTATAAGGGACAAGACTGAGCTGTGGCTCTTGCCACTCAACCTAGAACCAGGTATGGATGTGTCTGATAATGGCCGTAACTTGGTGGCGGCTTTGGAGCTCGGCAAGCTCACACACATACTATTCCTAGCCCATGTTTTCAATTTAGTGGTTCAGCGGTTTCTCAAAACCTACCGCAATTTGCCTGAGCTACTGGTGAAGGTGCGCCGCATGTGTGCCCATTTCCGAAAGTTATCTACAGCTGCCGCCGGTCTGGCAACGCTGCAGCAACGCTTGCAATTGCCAGTTCACCGACTGTTGTGTGACGTGAGCATGCACTGGAACTCCACGTTCCACATGTTGGCCAGGCTTTGTGAGCAGCAGAGGGCAGTAGTGGAATACCAGCTGCAACATGGTCGTCGCCTTTCCAAGTGACGAGTGGGTATGGATGTCTGACCTCTGTGAGGTTTTACGTAACTTTGAGGAATCAACACAGATGGTGAGCGACGATGACGCTATTATCAGCGTAACCAACCCATTTTTGTGTCTACTCAAACGCTCGCTGCCCACATTGAAAGAGGACGGTTTGCATGTGGAAGAGGTGGAAATGGGGGAAGACAGTACACAGGGGGATCGCCAGACCACCCTCCGTTCGTCTTCACAGCGCGAATTGGATGATGATGAGGAGGAGGAGCAGGAGACGGTAGCTTCCGCTACAGAGGGTAGAATCCATAGCAGGTTTATTCCATCTGTTCAGCGTGGATAGGCCGAAGAGGAGGAAGAGGATGAGGAGATTGAGATTCAACCTCCTGATGACGACAGCGAAGTCTTGTCTGTTGGGACTCTGGCACACATGGCTGACTTTATGTTAGGCTGCCTTTCCTGTGACCCTCGCGTTGTATGCATTTTGATCAACACGATTACCGGTTGTTCACCGTTCTCGACCCCCGCTACAAATAGAACTTTTCATCTCTCATTCCTGTGGTGGAGAGGACGGGCAAAATGGTGCAATACCAGAAAGTCCTTGTGGAAAAATTGCTCCAAAAATTTCCAGCTGACAACACTGGCAGCAGAGTACGTAGATCCTTGGGCAACCCGAGAAGGGGAGACAAGGGGAACACACAGCAGTTCCGACAGAGGCAAGGCAACACTCTCCAAGGCCTGGGACAGTTTCATGACACCCCACTAGCGACCTCACCCTGATGAGTGGCCTAGTGTCACAAGGAGAGAAAATTTTGGAAGATGGTGAAGGAATACGTAGCAGATCGTGTCAGCGTCCTCAATTATCCCACTGTGCTTAACAACTATTGGGTGTCCAAGCTGGACACGTGGCACGAACTGGCGCTCTACACCTTGGAGGTGCTGGCCTGCCCTGCCGCCAGCGTTTTGTCAGAGCGGGTATTTAGTGCTGCTGGGGGCATAATAACTGATAAGCGTATCCGTCTGTCAACTGAAAATGCTGACAGGTTGACTCTTATAAAAATGAACAAGGCCTGGATTGCCCCTGACTTCTCTACTCCACCAGAGGAAAGCGGCTGAACATGAAGGCACTTTAAATGTGGCTTTTATGGTGTATTGAATACACTGCATTCCCATGCACCCCTTCCACCACAAAAAAAGGGTATATGGTTCAATCTTCCTTTTCTCACCCTCCTTCTCATCTTCCATCATATCAACATGCTTATTAGGCTGTCCTCACCCTAATGTTTTAGATGGTCAGCTTAGCAGCAGACCCTCACCCCTAATGTTTTAGATGGTCAGATCAGCAGCAGACCCTCGCCGCTAATGTTTTAGAGAGTCACCAGCAGGCCCTTGCTCCTAATGTTTTTGAGGGTCACCAGCAGGCCATCAATCATAATTTTTCAAGGCTGTGTATGATGCCCTCTTTTATGTGTAATAAAGGGTGTATCATAGTGCCGGTTCCTTGTAATTTTTGGCAGCCCTTTCACTTAGTGCATAGGCTTTATGAGTGTAGGAGTCCCACTACATGATCAATTGTACCACAATGTGAATGAGGCCCTCCTTTATGTGATATACAGGTTGTATCGGAGTGCCTCTTTCTTGTAATTTTTGGCAGCACTTGCACTTTATATACAAGTAAATATACAGGAACAAATGTTTCCTAACAATTTTTCCTCTAAAATCGATTTTATCTTTGGATTTGTGCGTATTATTGTCAGTCTGTAAAATTGGCGCACTACTCGTACAACATCGTTCCCAGCAGCGACCTGGGAGTCTGGGAGTCCAAGATGCATCCAGACATCCTCCCCATGCTGTTCCCGAACCATTTCAGTGGTGTTTCCATCAATTTCTGACCTTTTCCTGTGAACCAGGCACCCTCCCCTCTTCAGAGCAGGCGGTGCCTAGTTTAATGATCGGGTTCTCCCATTGACTTCCATTGTGCTCGGGTGCTCGGTATAGCACCCGAGCATCCCGAGGTGTTCTACTCGAGCACCCGAGCACTTTGGTGCTCGATCAACACTAGTGCTGAAAACAGCATTATAATCCTCTTAATAGGCTGTAAGAAGAACATTTGCATTGCTGTTCCCTTGTGCTGGCAGCCGGCTTCTGTCTAAACATAACGATCCTTCTACCTGCTGATAAAGGGGAACATGACTATACCAGTCCATAATCGGTCTCCAATGTGTAACACTGTGCACAGCTCATGTAAGTAGTGCATGCGCAGTGCCATGCACAATGTTACACAATGAAGGCCTCAGGTGGATGGGTCTAGTCACGTTCCCCTCCATCAGCGACCATGTTGGGGGACAGAGAGTTATGTTTACACATGAGCCAGATGTCAGCACAAGGGGCCATGGCTGTAATGAAGGCGACAGCAATGTAAATGTTCTTCTTACAGTTTATTAGTAAGTGGATGACAGTGCTGTTTCCAGTGCATTTCTGAAAGTTACTATTAACTGGCCAACCCCTTTAAATATGAACAGAACTGAAACTGGAAGTGCAGGAGCACACAGGCCGGACAGGTACAGGCTGGACAGAAACACAGACAGGAAGAACGCAGGATAAACGGAGGCAAACTGCAGGAGAATCACAGAAACACTGCAAACACCTTTGCAGGGACAAGGGAAACTTAAAGCTCAAGCACCTTGTGCCTAGAGAGGGTGCCTAAAATGGCTAGGGTCCCCTAGCCATTGGCTGGGGAAGGATTAGCAAGCGCACACTGGCCCTTTAAGAGGCCAGGGGTCAGCGCACGTTAAGTAGGCAGAAAATGGAGCACTAGACAGCATCTTGCAGCGGACGTCGACGACTAGAACACTGAATGGCATGGCGAGAGGCGTGGTGTCCACGTCCACCCGGAACAAAAGGGCAGCGTCAGGCACAGATCACTAAAATAACATTTTGAAAGTTGCTTAATTTGGCATTTAAAAAGTAATTGAGACCACTGAGGCCAGAGAGGTCACCTGCAGCACAGTAAACAAAGACCAGAAGAGATCACTGAAGTGGTGGGGTACTTAACAGGTAAGCAGGGGTGGATTGACCATAGACCATAGACCTTACAGGGAAATTTACCGATGGGCCGATGTCCAGGGGGCCACATGAGCCCTCCTCACGACCAGCCAGTGGAAGTTTTTGGGGATGTATTTTGTGTTACTGCTGGCGGTATTTTGTGATGGACTGTGGTATTTGGCTCTGTTGGGGAGGTATAATGTGCCAAATGATGGTACCGCTGGCCCCGCCTCCTTGTGTTTCCCCACCTTCCATGAATTTGGACCCAACTACAAAACGGGGCTACTTTTAGTAATTTTTCCAGGGCCACTTTAAGTTCCCAGTCCGCCCCTGCAGGTAAGTAAAGGTTGTTTTATTGTTTTATATTATTCCACCCCCCACTGACACCTTGCCCATTTTTCTTGTCCCCAGACAACCTCTTTAAGTCGTTATAGTTCCCGAGCCAGACATATTTTACATAAATGAGAGGAATGTAAGAAGTGCTTGCCTCGGTCGCTAGGTTTCCACGCTGGAGCTGTAATATAAAAGTGCGCTTGTGTAACGTACATTGTGTTTATTTTTGTACATCAGAGGTTCAATTTATTAAAGCGCAAATTGAAGATTGTGAGATTTAATTCCCAGCCTATGTCACTTTATTAAATGAAGGATTTTCTACTTGTGCATGTGCAATCCTCTCATGATTAGAGTATTGTATGCAGGGATTGATTTTTACTCCATTAGCTCTTTATGTAAAATGTATGTAATTGTCAATTTATGTCTATTGTACTGAGCTACAGGATAATATCGGTCGTGTTTTATAAAAACTGCAATATCTTCTAACCCTGCCTTTTTTTCCCATCAGTTTTCAGCACAGAAAGGAAAGTATATTAGATTTATTTGGTTATCCATACAAGTTTTGTGACACTTGTGAATACAGTGGTCCTGAACACACCTGAGCCTTGGAGCCTGAGGGATCCTAGAAGGTTCCTTTGTCCCACAGGAAGTGATCTGTACTTTATAATGACCCAGCCATGTGACAGATTTTTCATTGTGGCCCAGGAACTTCAAATGAATATCTGAATTTTGAACATGTTCTGACATTTAATACATTTGAAGTTCATAGGGAGGAGTTGAGGTTTAGCAACCAATGGGGTAGGGAAAAGTTGACCCAATCACAATTGAATTCGGATCAAAGTTTCCCTATACAAGAACGGGTACTTTGTTGCAGGGAGCCACCAGATCGCTACCTCTTGGAGTAGTCCCATTGTGATTGACAGCTTCAAGGGACTGAGGGAACAGTCAAACACTTAGTCAGCAACAGGTCAGGATCAGGACAGGAACTGTACTTGTTAATTTGAGATACAGATCTGAGGTCAGGGCTGGCAGCAGAAGGTTACAACAGTAAACAGGCACAGGTCAGGCGTCTGAGAGTCAGAATCCAGTAAACAGGCGCTGGTTGATACACAAAAGCCAACAGAAAACAAACACCTAGTCAGGAACCTAGCAATCTAGGAACCTAATTGATCTGGCAAGGAAATTAGGTCAGCACCACAGATTTATGGCAGCAAGCTGATCAGCAAATAGAAAGAGCAGTGCAACTGCCCAGAGCAAGGGGAAGTAGTGGTAGCAGAAATGGGAGTAGTAGTGTTCACTGAGTTATGTTCCTAATAGAAGAAGCAGAGCACCGATGGGCTGGCATAGAGATAATGTGACAAAATAGTAGGAAACTGTAAACGTCATTCTCATGACAAGCCTTAGAGGAATTATCTCATAATAAACATGCTGGTCTAAATCAAAAGATTGGGTTTGAGTTGAATAATCCTATTGAAATATCTTCTACTGTACAAGATACATCCCTCTGGCATCCTGAATTGTCCACTTTTTGAGATGGTCTATATCCAATCTGTATGTGACTGTAAATAATATTATAAGTGATAACCAACATGGGTTTACCAAGGACAGAAGTTGTCAGACTAATCTGATTCGTTTTTATGAGGAGGTGAGTAGTAGCCTGGACAGAGGGGCGGCTGTGGCTGTAGTGATTCTGGATTTTGCAAAGGCTTTTGATACTGTCGCACATAGACGTTTAATAGGTAAAGTAAGGTGTAACGGCAACGCCCCCGTTGCTACTAGAGGATCATTTGCATATATTAAAACATAATGTTTCTCAGCAATGCAGACACATATGACAATGGGACCAACACAGATGTCTTCAGCTGCCAAGCGCACATGTAACAGATCAGCCAGTTTCATAGGTACAAATCTACTGAAAGATGCCATTTAAGCATGTGCACCATGTGTAAATTTAAAGGGAGTCTTTCACCAAATTTGACCATTACAGACCACTCAGATCAGGTTCTCCATTACTTTCCCCAGATTACTATGGTACCTTTCATAATGCCGTCCATCGCCGATTTCTGAAGGTTCTGAAGGTGCCCAGGGGCGGCGTTTATGCGGCCGGTGCCCAGGCCCCTCTGCGCTTTGCTTACCAAACTCCTCCTCTTTCACCCCTCTGGCCCGCCCTTGTTTAATCTGATTACCTCCTCCTCTCTGTCTGAAATCCCGTGCCTCTGCCAGCTGGATCCGGTTGCGCAGGCTGGCGCATGCTCATTGAAAGTCCCTGTTCCTCTGCCCATAATGGGCAATGCAGCGCGCACGCGCCGGGAATGTGTGGAGCGGCGAGGGCGCGGGATTTCAGACAGAGAGGAGGAGGTAATCAGATTAAACAAGGGCGGGCCAGAGGGGTGAAAGAGGAGGGGTTTGGTAAGCAAAGCGCGAAGGGGCCTAGGCACCGGCCGCATAAACGCCGCCCCTGGGCACCTTCAGAACCTAATTACCATATGGTATAAAAGTCTTTTTTGGAGCAAATCGACGATGGACGGCATTATGAAAGGTACCATAGTAATCTGGGGAAAGTAATGGAGAACCTGATCTGAGTGGTCTGTAATGGTCATATTTGGTGAAAGACTCCCTTTAAGTTTCTATTCTACAGTTACAAACATTGCTGTACTTTGATCCATGTGATCAACTTTGCAGGATAATGGTTGAACTGGATGGAAATATGTCTTTGTTTCAGCCTTACAAACAATATTGCTATTTTATTATGGTGTTTATTGGCCTTATTTACTTGTAGACTACAAAATCTCCTTCTCATTTTAATATGGGGCAGAAAAGAGAGATTTTAATTACTGCAGACCTTTACTTCTTCTCTGCCGTGAAAAACAGATGCAGAAATACTGTATGGATAAAGCAATTTGAACAACTTATGCAAACAAGAAATTGATAGCTGTCTGTGTGCCTATAGAGGGAGCTTGCTAGCTAACAAACTCCTGTGATCACAGCAGCATCGGCATTGATTCATGAAGCAGGATCTGCAGTGTTAGTAAGGATAACATAGTGTGGAGGAAGGAGGGGCAAGTATAAAATGAGATTTGTAGTGATAGTGCCCAAATTTGACATGTGGCTCCATCTGACAATGATTGCAACTTCCTGTAAGGAAATTAGGAAGCCGGCGAGATGTACTACATAAATAAATGAGCTTTAAAGGGAACAGCTCCACAAAGTTACAGTATATGATGAGGTAAGTGCACTGTGAGTTTTTTTTTACTTTTCACCAGAGGCACGTTATTTTCTTTTAATACCTAGAGTCACTCAACATCATCTCTTATATTTGACAGTAGCTTGCACGATAGAAAAAAAAAATATATATATATAATTTTCCCTTAAATAAATATGTAACCTACAAATATGGTCCATAAAGGAACACAGAGACACCATGCCCAGTATAATATCACAAAAAATATTCAACCCTCAAATAGCACTATAAAGTCAGGCTACATAAATAAAAATTATAGATAAAGCTTCCACCAAGAGGAGACATGAATCGAGGGAAATGAACCCAGAAATGGTCAGAGAACACTTCGACAAAGCTTCCTCAGCTTTGTCAGAAGGTTAGAGGTTATCCAGAGATTGTGTAGTTTTGTGCAGGCGATTGGCTCCAAAAAGATTTTTGATTCTTTATTTAATAAATTGAATATTTTTTGTGATATTATACTGGGCATGTTGTCTCTGTGTTCCTATGTGGAACATATTTGTAGGTTATATTTTTAACATATGGGCATGCCCTTGTTGTTTTTCAAATGAGGCCATGTGTTGTCCCTTTAATAAATGCCAACAACTCCTTATAAAGACCGACTTAGGGTACTTTCACACTTGCGTTGCTGGATTCCGGCAAGCAGTTCTGTCGCTGGAACTGCCTGCCGGATCCGGAAATCTGTATGCAAACGGATACCATTTGTAGACGGATCTGGATGCGGATCCGTCTCACAAATGCAGTGCAATACCGGCATTAATGCCTTTCAATGTAAAATAATGCCGGCAAGTGTTCAGGAATTTTGGACGGAGAAAATACTGCAGCATGCTGCGGTATTTTCTCCGTCCAAAAACCGTACAGTGACTGAACTGAAGATGTCCTGATGCCTACTGAACAGATTGCTCTCCATTCAGAATGCATTAGGATAGAACTGATCAGTTTTTTTCCGGTATTGAGCCCCTAGGACGGAACTCAATACCGGAAAAGTTTAACGTAAGTGAGAATGTACCCTGGGTCAGAGCCAAAGTAATGAGTTCAGCCCTTAGGCAGGGAAATCAAAATTGGAAATAAAAGAAACAAATAAAATATAAAAAAGAATCTGGAGTAGGACAATCAGATCATGTTAGAATTTAAGCAGAAGCACAGTGGGGAAGGCATTAAAATTTCATTGGGAGACTGGTGTAATATTTATTACATGTTCCATGCCCCATTGGTCACCGTCCTTCTTCACACTATCATATAATAAACCTTATACAATCATTCAGCATCTCCCTCTCATTTTTCTAGCTCTTACCTGCATGAAATGTAAGTGGCTGATCTGTCATGCTTGGCTGAAACAATAGGCAAAGCTACTTTGTTTTCTTACACTAAAATAAATGAATCTGACCTTGAAATCTTCCTCTTTATTAACCTCATCTCCGCCGTGCTACCGGCTTCATGCTGGGGATTTTTAATGGCATACAAAGCCTGTTGTGCTCAGATTTATTACATTACGGAATTCATTTATAGAGAGAGCTGCCTGTTACTTCAAGCTGTTGTGTTAATCTATACCAGTAACATTTAGTAAAGGAGGATGCAGGTTGAAGCGCTACGTACCGTACATTGGCCTTTTCAGTTTGCTGAGAAAAACGTAAATTCACAACCATGTTTGGGCAATTCGTTCAGAGAGTACATCTAACCTCGGACTATCATTGTCCTTTGGCATGCATTATTGCGGAGCCTTAAGTTTGTAGAAAAGGTTACATGTCCATTTTTGCAAACTTTTTTTAATGATCAAATGCAGGACAAATGTGGTCACTTTGCAAATAGTTTTAATGCAAAAAAAAAATCGAGTATTGTTTTGTGTTTACAACTATACGTCGCCATAGTTACAGACTACAAACAAACCTTGTGTAGTCTGATCCTGTAAACATACTGCACTCGCTAAGAAATGTAGGACGGTGTTCATATACTGTATCAATGTTATGTCAGAGGGTTACCATGGTTTGAGAGATCCGTGAACATGCTCACACAGCGGATCCCCCCCCCCCCCTCAAATATGCACATCTGAAGCAATTCTGCTGCAAAAACAGATTTCATGCTGCTACATTGAAAGGGTTGAAATCTGCAATGAAAATTGGTCAAATTCCATGCAGAAAGTTCATTACTAGACTACGGTAATGGGCATGAGAGTTTAAAGGGGTCTTCCAACACTTTTTAACTGATGACCCATCCTCTGGTCATCAGTATCAGATTGGCGGGGGTCTCAGGTGTTGGCCTTCTCGCAGCTTACCTTAGCCCAGTGACGTCACACTTATCGTTGACGTGGTCTAGGCACAGCTCAGTCCCATTCAAGTGAAGCCCTCTTTTTGTCCATTTTGCGGACAAGAATAGCCTGTTCTAGTAGGAAAATGTGCCGTGAAAACATCCGGTATCCGTATTTAGCAGATAAGCGGTTTGCGGACAGTAAAAAGGATATGGTGCATAAGGCCTTAGATGCATCCGAGCGCTTCAAGATCAGTTCAGCTATCGATACAAGAAGGCTGAAAGTTACTCAGATACTCAGAGCAGACCTGTGCCCCCTCCCCCTCTTGCATTCCTCTCCATCTTTTAATATAAAGTAACCTACACGTTGTGCGTTTTTCGGTAACAGTTGCTCATAGTTGGCAGGATCAATATCCAATTTCCCCATACGTAGAGAAAGACTCTGCAACGTGGCCAGATGTCTTCATTCATTTGAAATTTGATTTCCCTTTTAATTGGTAATGCAGCAGAATGTATAAATCACTCAAGGAAGGGTTGACTATGTGGCGTTTGCAGGAATCACGTATGTATGCACCTTGCAGTATTCACAAGCCACACAATGCAGATGAAGCAGAGCCCCCCCGCCCGTCATATCAATGGTTGCAGAATGATGAGATGAACCAAGGTCCATGAGCCTAAAGCAAGGGCTTTCTACATAAGGGGGCAGGAGACTGATACTGAGGTGATTATTCAGTTTTAGCTGCATATGGAAAACTTCACGCAAGATACTTCTATATCCTCTCAATCCCATCAGCATCTATGGAAAGGTAGATTGTCATTCTGTCAATGGATTATGACTGCAGCTGTGAGGTGTGGAGACGGAAGGGCACAGTCGGCCACTAGGTGGCGCTTCTTCAAGCTGCTCTAGATAAAACAGATGCATCTGATAGATAGGAACTGAAGGGCATCTATCTACAGGTGAAATATAGTCAATTCCTCATAGGATTGGAAATAAAATAGAAGAGAAAGCTCAGTAGATTAAGTACTACAAGACCTGACTGTATGGCAATGGGGTGAGTTAAGGAATAACTAATCCCAGAAGATATTAGTCACAGCTCTGCCTGTAATGTAGAAAATTGTCTGACTCCAGAGGATCCAGAAGAGCGTGGACGTCATACGTCACCGCGCACGGGATTTCGTGCAAGATCTTCAATCAAAATGGCAGTGGCTGGTTCATTGCGTTCAAATGGATGAGGTAAGTATAATTTTTTTATTTTTTTTTTACCTATTGTTACCGCCGTTCAGGGAAAGTAGATTCGCTGCCACGAAGCACGAGAAAATTCAGCTTCGCGGAAAATCTAATTTTTTCTGAAATTCGAATAGTCCACTTCACTCAACACTACGGATATTATCAGGTCTAATGTATAACGAAAGATTCATTTCTGATGGGACTATCATGACCTGCAGTACGCTATAAGGCCACCCAGTAATAATTCTACCCTGTGGGCGAAGAATGGCAGTGAGCAGTCACAGAGGATAATGGTTTCAAGGCTACGTATTGGCCGCACTCGGGAGAATTGCTAACACTGAGGTTTCATCCTTCTATATACAATACTGACACTTAGAAATACAATGCCATGGACTTTAGCCTGCACAGGTTAATGCCAGCACATGGAAATGCAATATTAGGTGCTGACCCTTAGATATTTAATACTCAGTGTGCATGCTTAGAAAGACAGCGATTTTAATGCTATGACCTAGAGGTGAACAACATGGAAATCTGATACTTGGAAACGTATAACTAATACCAAGAAGCACACAATGCTCATCTACCTAGAATACATTGATATGCAGTGAGCTCCCGCTAGTGGCAGGTACAAGCTACCAGAATTTTATCCTATAATGTGGAAAATTGAAGAAGATAAAAAAGATAGGGTGCTTGCCCGGATAATATCTCAAGACACAAGGATGTCGATTGAGACACTCACAGGCCCTCACCTTGTCCTGGTAAGTATTGACACAACAGATATAGCAGGCATCTGATTACTGTATCTGGAAGCCTGGCGGTGGCGGTGGTGGGAGGGGGTGAAGCCCAGCTGGATCATCATGAAGCAGTCCTCAGGAAAGACTTCATGAGTATTGACCTACCCCATAGGTTAGTGAGAATCACATCCACAACACCAGAACAGAGGAGGATACAACAATGTATTTGTCACGGCTGAGGATGGGGGAAATCCTCAGCCGTGCGATGACGGAAGATGTCCAGTCGCTACTCGCCAGGAACACAGAATTAGGGAGCAGGACACCTCCTGTTGCGTCCCTAACGCTGACCCTGTCTCCTACCTGCATGCGCCGACCTTGATGGTAGGAGGACCCATGCGTAGGAACCTCAGATCCCTGACTTACCCTCCGACCGGTCCCTGGGCTAAGGAGCAGGGTAAGACAACCCACTCCTCCTAGGCACGGAGGAGCAGGAGTCTCACTGGCCAAGCAGCATGAAGAAGGGGGTACATAAACAGGACTATGGATAAGACAGGTGAACCACACAGTTCCACACAAACCTGTCTCAGCCTTGCTGACTGGAACCCGTGCTAAGGAAAGGCTGTCCACACAGACAAAGGTAAACAGCACACACATGAAGACACACAGGGACCAGGACATCCATAGCTGCACAAAAACCAAAGACACAAGACATCAACAACACATCACAGTATTAGAACTTATGACCGGAAGGGTGGCCCTTACAAGAAGATGGAAATCACAGGAGGCTGCAACAGCAAAGCATGACTGAAGCAACCTCCTGAGCCATGCCAAAGTGAGAGGCTTTATAGGCCTGAGAGGCCACACCCAACGGTCAGACACACCCAGTGACATCACACACACTGGGAAAGGAGTTAACCCTTCCAGCACCACAGGAAAGGGAAAACACCAACTTAAAGGAACAGTGTCCAACATAACAAACACACTGTGGTTGTTGCCGCAGGCAACGACATGGGTGGCAACCGTGTCCTGGGAGTCAGCCCCAAAGGCCGGGACACTGCCACCACATGTACACATCACCAAATGTTGTCACCGGCAACCACAGTGCAGGAAAGGTGTCCGTGCACACCACAGAATACACAGAGTGCACATTGACTAACAACAGTGCATACATACACGCACACAACTCCAAAGGGACCGCACACATACCTGTTGTCCGCGGCAACCGCACCCGAGGCAAACAACACCAAGCCGCGGCCGAAACGACAACCCAAACCGCGGGCAACTGCACGCGGCTCCCAAGGAGCCACGGCCAAAACCGCAGCCGTGACAGTATTGCGGCATCATCCACTGCTTTGGATTTGATATCTCGCCAACATATGGGGTAGTGTAGTACTCATTTTTATCAGGTAATTTCCACTGTGTGAAGGAGAGCAGTGGATATGGAGCTCTGTATGAGAAAAAGCTTTGTGTCTCACCATGAAAGGCATACAGTACAATGTTGAATCCTGACTTGCTACAGTAGGAGTCCTGAACTGATAATTACATTAGTAATCCCATTTAGAGGTTCATAAATACAATTCCAGAAGTTTAGAGTAGACTGACACTTATAGAGTCAGGTCACTAGGATACGTTTAGAAGATTGCTGATTTATATGCCCTTTAGGGTATATGGGAAGCATAGGTGCACTATAATGCACATTACACCAGAATACACAATCTTCAACCCATACAACTAGAACAAGAATATTCAATTGAATATGCCACTGGAATCTGTGTTAATGGTCAGTATCAAGGGTATAGAACTACAAGCCAAGGTGGTTGGTCAGGAAAGATCCTGGATCCAGGATCCCAATGCAAAATCTCTAACAGGATCCCCACACCTACCTTGTGTTATTTGTAATACTTCTGTCTTCTTATGTGACAGAGGTGCAGCGTCCCACTCAGGACACGTGGGAACTGCAAAATAGCTTAAAACGGCATTATCCTATTGCATGTCATTTTTTGTACTACAACACCTGTTGTATCCCTGTTCATAGGCTGGCTAGGTGTAATTTATACATCCCACCACTAGATGGGGATAGCACTTAGGTCATATAAATACCTAGGTCAGGCCTGGTGAGACAGATTAGTGGGATGGTTCTAGAGTCTGGAAGATTTGGTTAGAGAGTAGCAGAGTCAAGTGGTTACTCTGGGGCTACATACCACAGATTTGTGGGTGAAGCCAAATGCAGAAATGAGGTAGAGCCAAGGTATGAGGCGCAGGAGAGCGTTTTCCTCCTGTGACCTTCTTAGATCCTAGAACCTACAACCAGAGGATAGCGTTTTCGTCCCTGGAAGAAGTTAACCAAGCTAAAGAGAGACATCGGTGATAACAGCCATTTCTAAAGGCTTAATGAGCACCTTTGCACATGGTGGAGGACAATCTAGCTACAGGCAGCCTCACCATACTTTGAAGAATACAGATTAGCTACCTGTTCAAGGGCTTGGAAGTCACAGAAACGAGAAGGACTAAGCATACCAAATAAGCATTACAGGCAACCTCACCAAATAGCTCTGATTTACTAGGGATCTGAAGCAAAGTCACCTACCAGAACTACTTCTACAGAACCTTCAAGCTAAGCTAAACCCAGCCAAACCTATTAACAGTGGATCAACAGAATTCCTTTTAAATTGCAAAATAATGTATTCTGTCTGGATGTAAATGCTGCAACTGGAACCAACATCAGTAAAAGTTGCGAGTTGTATCTTACCACTGTCTACCTCATTATTACTACCTATGGTGGTACCACCATTAACGGTACTGGCGTCACGACAAATACCATCAAGGGACTCAGCCTCAACAAGCACCCTAAGCACCCCTGACATCAAGGGCACCTCAACCTCCATCTTGGCTGATGCTTCCCTACCACAGAGCGTGCCCCGGAGGATTTTGTGCTGTCTTCCTCAACACTGTGCTGCCAGCCCGTGAGTAAACCGATGAACTGTGTTGTTATTTGGCTCCTCATCGGCCCACCGTGCACCTCACGTGTTGCCCCTGCGGTTCTGGCTGGCTGCAGAAGCACCACTCAGGCACCATAGAACTGGGTGGGACTGCTATCTCTGCACTCTCTATAGCTATGCCAATAAAGAAGGGGTTGACCGAGTTTGGTCCCATTCCCTTTTCTTATAGGCAAAATGAACCATGTCTCCATGAGTGGCTGGCCGTGCAGCCCCCAAGGAGTGGGAAGAGGGGTTTGGTTGAAAAATGATTGTGCTCTCCTGCCCCAGGATAGATGGTGGATGAGCAGAGGAAATGCAGAAGACACTCAGACCCTGGCTTAGAGGAAACCAATGCATTACTGAATGCATTAGTAAATGACGTTGTAGTGCTCAAACATGAAAAATGAGCTTTCCGTGTACACTTGACCTTGGTCTACTAGATGAATTTAGGGTCAACCGTACAGAAGCTTGAATTCTAGGCTGTAATCAGAGCACTACTCCATGTATGATTGTGTAGACATAGAAATGTGTGGGTGATTGCACTCGAGTAACAATACACCTTATTTTCCACTTTTTAACTATGAAAATGCAAGAGTACTCTATGTACATCAGCAGCGAAAATCATTTATACGGACAAAAAATACTGCCAACAAGCATAGAGAACCACAGAATAGATAAGGTTTTAAAGGGAAGGGTTTTTCTTTTTGTTGTGTGGACACCACGGAAATAAGCTTGATAATGCTGTTGTCTGAAAAACCGTCACTGCTAAAGGGTAAATGATGAGTTTCTCACTTTAAAATATGCTAAAATGGTCACTAAAAAGATCTGTACATTATGGGGTACATTGATTAAGGCTGTCATTTTAGACGCCGGTTTTAATAAAGCCCCATAGCTGAGGATGTATCTGCTGAAGTCAGGAAAACGCGCAGGCCTCTCCATAACTTCGGCGCATCCAGCGCTAGTTCCAAATGTAAGATGGCTTCTGAGCTGTCTTACATTTAGAGCATTTTCTACACCTAAACCAGGCATAGAAAATGATGAATAAGAAGGGCCTGGCAGCCCATCCCCTTTCCCGCTCATGCAACAGCAACAATCTTAGACCTGGCATAAGAAGGCAAAAGTCGCAGATAGCGCCTGAAATATGCCTAATTTAGCCGTATTTCAGATTAATAAATTACCTCCTATTTATCCAAATAGGTTATATATAGGTAGAAAATAGTTAACTGGCAGTTCTCAGTGTATTTGTCGGGAGACAGGCTACCCATGACCATCCCGGCTAGAGTTAGTTGAGATTGTGCTTCTGATCAAGCTAGAATAAAGACCTGCTTTGGTGTGCTCTACCAAGTAGGCTCTGAGCGAGAACTCTTATGCAGGAAAACACCATTCCTAAAAGTGGAAACTGCCAGAAAAAGCTTTGCTGAGGATTATCCCCTGAGAGAAGGCAGTACTGAGTATTTACAGGAGGTTGAGGACCAATTCAATGCATTCCCATTGAAGTCAATCAAGACGGGATAAAATAGCATTTTTTTAAACTCCAAAATACATTGTTCACGGGGGCTGATTAGCATAGTGATCTTCCCCGGTCTTTAGTCAAGTCAAGTTTCAGTTTGCAATGATCATTATGTCATTCATTTTCAGACCCAATGGCCTGTAGTTTGCACCCTGCCCTTAGTTTTAGCCTTTCCCTCCCCCCCTGCAGACTCTGTGAGGGGGGCACTCTCCAGTATTTGTACACCGATACACAGTATATGTGAAACTCAAGTGTGCTCTTTTCCATATCTATTCATATGTAATGTATTCTCTATTACAGTATAGTTTGTGATCTGTCTTCCCTGAAGACTTGGATGCTTTCCTGTCTCTCCATACCCTGATCTCCCCAGTACAACTCCCTCCCCTCCCTGCAATATGTTTTCAAATTCAGAAATAGCAACACAGAGAGCTGACACAGACAGAGACAACATATTGTCAGATTTCCTGAAGAGATGTACAGACAAACTCTACCTGAACAAAATGGGGAATTTTCTGTGAAGATTAGTTAGTAAGTTGCTTAATTTTGTGTTTAGAAAGCAAATGGAAAAATATATCCTTTCAGATGGGATGAACACCAGGTTCACTGATTGAGCACTAGTGCAGCAGGGAATTCTGGGTAAAACCAGCTCATTGTCTATGATCCCACCAGGAAATTAAAGGGACCTAAGCATTGAGAGAGTCAGGTGAAGGTCAAATGGAGCTTAGTATGACTATTAATAAAACCTTACATATGAAAGGGCTGAACTGCCGGGAGTTCTGCTCCAGTTCTCATTTGCAAGCTCCTTATGGTACAGATTAATTACAGTAATATCCATATTCCTTAAATAAAAAGCAATTCCAGGAGGCTCGTAGATTGCACTTCCAGATGCAACATAAACAGGCCAAATACAGCAATAATCATATTAGCAGTTAATCAAAGTTTCTTCATTTTCTCCTCCTAGCATAACATCTATGAATTAGTCACTGATTCATAATCAGAATGGCAGAAGCGGTGTAGACTGACCCTTATGAAGGTGGCTACTAGAAAAGGCGTGAACTTGGGGGGTGGGCTCCGTCTCTGTGTTTATAGTCAGGGGTTGTTTCTTTGAGACTTGACAGATCTCCAACGTGATATGGAACATTACCGTATGGGGCTGCATAAACCGCATGTATCTATGTGATTCCATGCCACTGTGATACAGTGACTGCATTTTGACTGCTATTATTGCAATTTGATTTTGATCACGTAGGATCCCATTATACTCAATGATGTATTGTGCAATTGCTAATTTTATGCAATACGTAATGCCATTTTAATATTTCTACCTTCGAAAAAGAAGGCTCTTCCTCTTAAACGGCTGAGAATCGCATGCAATTTTTCGTACTGTGTGTCATTCCCTGCAATGCATTGCTTTTGCACATGTAGGATTTTACAATGCTGTCTTGTACAAGAGCGCAGCATAAAATACAGCATGCGATGAGCCACTTTAACCCCTGGCCTTAGGGTACGTCCACACGGCCAGGTTTCCTGATGCAGTTTCGGAAGCCAAAATCAAAAGTGAATTAAAAAGAGAAGTTGTATCTGTTCTTTATGCTTTCTCTCGTTTTATGATCCTCTCCTGATTTAGGCTTCCAAAACTATAGGCAGAAACCTGACCGCATGGCCGTACCCTTACAGGTAAGTCCTCAGCTTCCTCAGCTTCTTTTGAAGTGCCTGACAAGTAGTGTTGAGCGTAAATATTCGAATCGCGAATTTTAATCAGGAATATCGGCCACTTCGAGAATTCGCGAATATTTAGAATATAGTGCTATATATTCATATTCACAAATAGTGTTGATCGCGAAATATTCTAATCGCAAATTTATTACGAATATCAGCACTTAGCAACATCCCTAGCAACCAATAGGAAAGTTGCCTACCCCTTAGTGTTGATCGCCAATATTCTAATCGTGAATTTTTATCGCGAATATATTACATTGCTGATTTTCGCAATCAAGTAAATAATGACTGGAGAACACGAATTCTCAAATTTGTGAATTTATGGAGTACATTCGGCCAAATAATCGCGAAATGTTGCGAATTCGAATATTGCCCTTGCCGCTCATCACTGACAAGTAGACAAAACACGGGAACGTCAAATCTACTAATTCAAGCAATTACAGTTGAGGTTAAGGTATCATGCTCTAGAGCAGGGATGGCCAACCTGTGACTCTCCAGCTGTTGTAAAACTACAACTCTCACCATGCCCTGCTGTAGGCAGTCTGGGCATGATGGGAGTTGTCGTTTTTTTAAAAGATGGAGAGCCTCGAGTTGGCCATTCCTGCTCTAGAGCAACGGTGGCATATGGACTGCAATTTTGGTCTGTAGAACCACATTGCAGTCCATGTAATGTCTCTGCACGCTGCTCGTATTCCTCAGTCTTCTAAGGCTGGGTTCAGACCTTAGCGTACGGGATGGAGCGCTCTGTATGCGCGATTGTACGCGCGTGTACAGACGCGGCTCCGGAACAAACGAATGCCCATTGTCGCGCGTTCCCGCTGAAGTCTATGTACGGGAACGCGCGACAAGACGCCCCAAAGAAGCTCCTGTACTTCTTGGGGCGTCGGGCGTTTTACAGCGCGATCGTACGCGCTGTAAAACGTTCAGATGAGAACCAGGCCCATAGGGAAGCATTGGTTCTTGCCTGTTGAGCGTTTTACAGCGCGTAGGAACGCGCTGTAAAACGCTCAGGTCTGGCCCCAGCCTAAGGGATGATAAGGTGGCTGTATGTGAAGAGATGATGCACACGGGAGCAGCAGGGGCCCCTAGATGATTATTGGCTGTGTGTCCAGTAACCATACAGCATAAATACCAGGTAGGCTCATGTGCAGGAGCTTCTAGGAATGGGCACATCAGCAATAATTAGACAAGAACCTACAGCATACAGAGGTGAAGGACCCTTCCAAGCCCTGGAGATTCCCGGTAATGCATATTATCAAGCAGTTCTTCTGCATTGTCCTAATCTCCTTTTGTAATATATTTATGCTGCAGATTGAATTGAAGGATAGAGCACTATAAACCAGATTTGGGAAGGGTTAATCACACAATCTGCGGTGCCATCAGATTTCTGATTAAAAGTCGGAGAGAAATAGGCAGGCAGACTGGAAGAGCTGAGGGGGTGCTTGCCGAGTTTTAACAAGATATAAAATGAAAATTTTCTTTTCTTGGCCCAGAAACGATGTGTTTTCGCTAGCATAATACAAGCATAAAGGGAGCTGAGATCTTTGCAGCGCCGGCCCTCAGCTGTAATGAATCTTTATTCATTCGGAAAAAGGAGGAAAAAAAAGTTTGTTTTATATCAGGAGGAGAACATGATTTTTACTTTAGGTACATGACTTGTAGACAAAGAACTGTAAGGCAGCCAGACTGAGGAGGGATCCTGCAAGACGCCTTATCAGGAAGGAGCGTGTTAGGATAAGGCTGCCTTTAATTGGATGCGGCACAGAACTGCATCCGCATTGCACTCATTACATAAAATAAAAGTCAAATTAATTACTTAAGAACCACGAGGTCGGGAAGGTCTATATGTCACGACAAATGGGCAGCGTTATTCTCTTCTTCCTGGCAGCGCTTGCCCTGATAACCGTTACATCACCTTGAGGATATCAGCAGATACTCAGTGCCGGTTATAAAGGTTAAAGTTTTTTTTTAGGATTTAGATATTGATGACCTACCTCAGGATAGGTTATCAATATCAGATTGATGGGGGTCGGACACCCAGCACCCAATCCTACCCTCCCAAATAGATGTTTCAGGCAGCCGCCGATGCTGGAAACTATTCAGAGCTGGAAGCAGGCAGCGCCATACACTGCATAGTGGCCGTGCTGGGGTACTGCAGCTCAGATCCTGAATGCTGCTGGCCCCAGAAACTACACAGTGTATCTATACTCTATAGTTTCCTGTACCGTGAATGCCCAAACCAGCTGATCGATGGATAGGTCACCAATATTAAAATCCTGGAAAACCCCTTTAAAGTAATAACTGGAGTGGGTGGACTACAGTACCCAGAAAGATTTTCAAAATTAGGGTTATTCAGGTTAGAGATTGTGGGGAGATCTAATTACTATGTATAAATATATCAGGGGTCAGTACAGAGATCTATCCCATCATCTATTTATCCCCAGGACTGTGACTAGGGGACATCCTCTGCGTCTGGAGGAAAGAAGGTTTGTACACAAACATAGAAGAGGATTCTTTACGGTAAGAGCAGTGAGACTATGGAACTCTCTGCCTGAGGAGGTGGTGATGGTGAGTACAATAAAGGAATTCAAGAGGGGCCTGGATGTATTTCTGGAGTGTAATAATATTACAGGCTATAGCCACTAGAGATGGGTCGTTGATCCAGGGAGTTATTCTGATTGCCTGATTGGAGTCGGGAAGGAATTTTTTATTCCCTTAAAGTGGGGAAAATTGGTTTCTGCCTCAGTTTTTTTTTTGCCTTCCTCTAGATCAACTTGCAGGATGACAGGCCAAACTGGATGGACAAAGGTCTTTTTTCAGCCTTATAAACTATGTTACTATGTTATTACTACTTGGGGCACTATGGGGCATTGTTACTACTGAGGGTTCTGTGGGGGCATTAATATTATTGGTCACAATATGGAAGGCAGTACTATATATTGGGACACTCTTTTAAAGCATTATCACTGTAAGGGGCACAATTACTAATAAATTATTACTATAGGCGGGACTTTTGGGAACACTTTGTCGTACACGTAGAGCATACGGCACCACCTACCAATTACTTCCACTGATGTCTCCTCTGATGTAGATGTTCTCTTTCCTCTTCTTCTCTTTTTCGGCCCAGACAACAGATGACTACTTATTTCAGCCATGTCTTGTCTCTGCAGAGTTTGCCTCAAAGACATCTAAGACCTCTTTTATTTACAGTAAGCCAATCCAGCAGGCTGTTCTGACCATTAACAGCCTGCCGAATCCATGAATACCAGACGCTACCTACCGTACGCTGCTGAGGTACTGTCGGAGATCCGGAAGCAACCCGGCAAATATGCCGAGAAGCGGCCGGACAAATACCGCTGCACGCATCAGTTTTCGGCTGGCCGCTTCTTGGCATATTTGCTGGGTTATTCACACATAAAGTGACAGATTTGCAAAAAATGGCCTGGTCCTTAAGTTGAAATATCGCTGTGTCCTTAAGGGGTTAAAAAAGGAACTCCTGCCACATGATTTTTATTTGAAGAACTGTATATTCTTCAAGATAGGCTTTCTAAATTTGATCCACTTCCTCGGGTCTGGGTGGTTTTTAAGATTAGTACGGTAGGTACAAATATTGGGGTAGTGTTCAGTTTTTAATCTAAATACCATGATGTAAAGGTATTTTTCGGAATCCCATGATCTTACATTGGCAAACTGGGCCCACCTTTCAACCAGAGGCGTAACCTGTATCTCCTGGGCCAGGGACGCTCAACCTTTGGCCCTCCAGCTGTTGTAAAACTATAACTTCCACCATGCCCTTCTGTAGGCTGATAGCTGTAGGCTGTCTGGGAATAATGGGAGTTGTAGTTTTGCAACAGCTGGAGGGACGCAGGTTGAGCATGCCTGTCCTGGGCACTACTTAAAATTCTGTAAGAGACCCTCCGCCTACCATGTGTCCTTCATAACACTCCTGTCTCAATAAGGCAGAGGAGCTTTTTGGACCCCCTCAGGTACAGGGCTCTGATACAACTTCTAGCTCTGCTGCCCCTATAGCTACTACTCTGTTTAGAGTGCAAATTGCGAGACTAAGGCCTCATGGCATGGGAAATCTAATACAGTGCCTACAGAATTCTATGAACCCATGTCATACTTCTATTTGCTTCTGTGCTTCTAATTTTACAGAGGCACAAGAACGTTTCTTCTCACAAATTCTGTATGACTACATAGTATATGTTGAAAAAAATGGTGACATGCCGGGTTATGGAGATATTCTTTACTTACACCACTGCTTCTAGTAAAAAAATAACACAGTGCCTAAGGGAACCACCATGGTGGCACACTGGAGGTGGATAATACAGACTTGTAGGATTGTGCACTGTGGCATTAAGAAGTAGAAGAATTCTGTATACTTTTCCTGTAGTAAACCAATAATGAACTGGTCCACTGGCTATATGTACAATAGCACATCATTAAAACCCAACTCATTTAGCTGCTGATGGCTTCTTGGCTCCGCTTCCTCTCTCTTGTAGCACATCTACATGTCAAGTTCTTCTTTTTATTGACCAGAACAGGTTAATAGAGTGAGCAGAATTTCTGCTCTGATGTACGTTCTGATCATGAATACGTTAATTATTTTACCTTGGCTGGCACAGCTTGGCATCTATAAAGAGGAAGAAACGTCCCCTTGTATCAGACGCACTGCAGGTACTCAACGAGAAAGACTTCACATGGACCCTAGAGATCTTCTCTCAATATAATTTGTGTGCATGACCCAGAGAAGTATACAGACAGTAACAAGAGGTCAGGATACGGAGTGCTTTTGCTCTCATTCTATCTGTCAAGTTGAGAAGGGCGGCTTGGAACATATGGCATGGAGCACATTCACTGTGTGTCAAAAGAGCAGATAGCTGACAGTGACTGCCTTTATCTCCGTACGAACAGGCTTTTACGGGACTCATGTCCCAACTGGCTCCATACTGCATAGACCAGTACATCTTAACTGCGAACAGGGGAGTAGCTAAAAGCTTAAGGGCCCTGGAGCTAGAGTTCAGCTTGGGCCCCCTTCCCTCAGTACTTTGTGGCCTTTGTGCTGCCTGAGGCAAACATTGAAACGCCCCCCCCCCCCCCATATGCCAAATTCTTGACCTAACCCCTTCCCTCCAGCCAGAGGTGTAACTTGACCAGCATGCACTTTCTATAATACCGGTGTCTTATGTGGCACAAGGGTCTTTGGGCCCCCTCAGGCTCCTGGACCCGGTAGCGACTGCTACCTCTGCACCCCCTACAGCTACACCCCTGACTGGAAAGAATTAGATTGAGCACTATGATACTAAAACGGTGTACACCACATAGTGTGAAATATCTGTGTTCTGCCCTTTCAGTTCCTCCTTACCTTTCTATATCTTTCACCTATGTGCAGTTTGCAACCATTTTTAATGTCTGTAATGCTTCTGCAAATGGCTTGCAAATAGTTGTGATGACAACTACCCTACTTCAAGTCTACAGCTTTCATAGAAACCGATACAGACCTATGTGTCTCCATGTTTACAGACTACAAACAATCTCTTTGTAGTCTGATGCTCCCATCAATGTGCCCAGATTTAAAGGGCTATTCCAGTAATTCCAAGTTATCCGCTATCCAGTGGGGATAGGGGATAAGTACTAAATTGGTAGGGGTTCGACTGCTGGGATCACTGGGACATAGGGTTAAAGGGAACCTGTCATCAACTTTGTGCTGCCCATACTAACGGCCGAATAAAGTAGAGACAGGTGAGATGATTTCAGCGGTCTGTCATTTATAAGGTAAAAGTAAGTGGTTGCCAAGGACCAACATTACAATCATTGCAGACTGGGCCTGGAAAAGAGTCCCGGCCACCTGAGAAGAGTCCTGGTTATCCATGATCTCCTGTTCTCCTGCTGATGACTGACAGTCTCCTACCTAGTTTTCTCCCTATCTCTCTAGGAGAGAACTGCCAATCATCAGCAGATGGGTGAGAGAGCAGGAGATTAGGAATAACCAGGACTCTTCTCAGGTAGATGTGACTCTTTTCAAGGCCTGGGCTGCAATGATTCTGATGCTGGTTCTCAGCAACCACTGACTTTTATCTCATAAATGACACAGCGCTGAAATCAGCATTTCTGTCACTATTTTATGCTGCCCTCATTGAGGTCAGCATAAAGTTGAGGACAGGTTCCCTTTAATTTCCTCTGTTCTTCCAGCTGCAAGAACATAATTTGAATGGAATAGTGGTCAAGCATGCACACAGTGATCGATGGAACCAACAATTACAGCGCCTATAGGCAACAATCGAATGGGTTTTCTGACTTTTTTATCCTCAGGGTAAGTCACCAGTGTCTAATCGACAGGGCTCGATTCATTTACTTGAATAAGACTGGGCTGCGCCTAGGCCTTGTAACCAGTGAACATGATGTCATTGGCCTAGGGTAAGCTGCAAGAAGACTGCGATGCTCACAGGAGTGCCGCGACCTTCTCAAACAGCTGAATTTGGCGTAAAATGCTCCCAAATCTGGCACGTGTCTGGTACACAGTGTCACACCAAGACTGTCCCATTTATCTAAATGAAGCTTGCAGAAATCCTTGTGTTTGCTGCAAAGGAAACCCTATTCAGCAGAATGGAAATTATTTTCGATCCCAGAAATTTCTGCATCAAATCTGCAGTGTGTGAATCTACTCTTACCCTCCATTGTCGCAGTAGCGATTATTCCGGACTCCGGAGTAATCTGACTTCTCGTAAATTATAAGGCTGGGATTGTGATTGTAAACTGTTTGTGACGAACCGCCTTTCACATCTGCTCATTAACACCTCTTCAAAAAACACTTAAAACAGGCAACAATGAAAAGATAGCCAGCATTTTTCAAAACTAGAAATTAATGTTGCAGAAATAATAGGAGTTTGCGTCCGGAGCATCATT
This sequence comes from Bufo bufo, assembly GCF_905171765.1. NCBI lineage: Eukaryota > Metazoa > Chordata > Amphibia > Anura > Bufonidae > Bufo > Bufo bufo. The sequence continues at coordinate 749,982,974 of NC_053389.1, read as the reverse complement.
AAATAGTCAGTAAGTACAGCAGGGAATTGATCATAGTCTGGGAGACAGGATTGTGACCACAAACAATTAAATCCGGTTAGAATCACATTGTGTTTCCCTGTAGGGCACTTACTCAGAAGAGCATGTTGTCGTCTCTGCCGAGCCCCTTATAAGTGGGATATTTCTACCGAACATGTATTCCAGCTTGCTTCATGGTGTTGCACTAATGTAATGCGACATTGCTTACATAGTGTGTATATGGGGTAATTACCCGCCTGTCTGATTGCTGGTGCAAATGACTCACTTATAGGGCTCATGCACACAACCGTATAGTTCTTCAGTGAGCTATGCATATTTTTTTTTTAGATAGCACACTGTCCAATTCATTTCTACGGGGCCATGCTCATGCACTACCCCAAAACAAAGTACTTCCAAACTCTTCATGTCATGCAATGCTATTTTATGCTATTTGTGGGGTTTCGCTCTGGTAGATAGGGTAAGCGGACGCAGTACAGAGGCAAAAGACAAGTTCTTAACGCAAAACTTCTGTATTTTATTTACACTTTAGGCAAATGCACAAAACAATGCATTACTTTACAGTCTTGGTGTTTACTTCACACACAATGGAAAGTTCATATAAGACAAGTCACTTCTGCCTCCAGCAGTCCATAGCAGGCTTTAGGGGGCCTGTTTCCTCTGCCCATGGGTCTCAGCCCTGCAACCTGGCACCAAGCCTCAGATCCCAACACAGAGATCCTGCTGCCGAGCCCAGCTGCCTATTTAAGGACAGCCAGGTACTGCCAAAAACCCGGACTGGCAATTAAAACCCAGTCCGGTATTTAACCCCACCTGGCTGCAAATCAGCCCAGCAGCACACGCTGGGAGGAAAATACCTGTTTTCCCAAACCATTCCCCTCACTGTGTCACATATTTTTTATGTTCATACCTTGTAATGTACCAGCATAGCTTCTGTATGGATGAGACAGGGTTAAGGACCCTGACTCAGATCCTGCAGGAAGGTAGGTGTTGACCCTGCATCTGCCCCTAGCTCAGTCTAGTCTAGGCTAGTTTCTGTAGTCTAGCAGAGGAAGAGAGAGAGGAAGCTACCACATGTGCTCCACTCCTCATAGGACTGGACCAAAGTTCAAGAGAATCACCTTCTCTGAGGATTATCTACTGAGTGAAAGACCTCACCATTTCTACAGTACTCCAGAAAGAGAGGAAAGAACCAATAAGGTCCAGAATCTGCATTTCCTAGCATTGAAGCCAATCAGTAAGGTATTTGCTGATCAAAACTAATAGAATTTACTGCAGTGAGAACAAAATTGTTTAGACACCCTTCACACTTGGACATGTGGCCAGTTATATCTTAACCCTGTATCCCTCAGTCTGGTCCATATTTTTTGTGGACAAGAGTACTCATACAGGACAGAGATGCATTTAAAAGGTCACAAACTTTTCAAAAAACTTTTCATATGTCCTAGAGTCATATCAAAAGTTTAGATCAGTGGGGTCTGATAGCTGAGGCCCCCATCAATTCTAAATCTAAACTTTTAATATGTCTCTATGACATAGTAAAAGTTTTTTGAAAAGATAATGACACTTTAACAATACAGAATAAGTGAGCTTGTTGCTTGGTCCAACTCAATGTGGTATACAGAGAAGACCACCCTATTTTCTGACAATTGTGTTTAAGGGGTTTTCCAGGAGTACAGGATTGATAGCCTATCCTCAGGATAGCTCATCAATGTCTGATTGGTGAGAGTCTGACCCCCGTTATCGCTCCTAATCTGCTTTTTGAAGGGGCCATGCCATTCCATGAGTACTGTAGCCTTTTCCTAGGCCAGTGGGATGTTCTTTGGTCAGATGATCTAGGTGCACCTCAGTCCCAATCAAGTGAATGCGTCTGGGCTGCAATACCAAGCACAACCACTATATAACGTATTCTGTGAGGAGGCGCTCAACTGAACACTGCAGCCTTTGGGTTTCGGACCCCCACCGATCAGATATTTATGACCTACCAATAATGTAGTCCTGGAAATTCCCTTCAAGGACTTCAACTGTTACAGTTTTTATACAATATTATGAAATGCTAGCAAGCCCTTAACAGGCTGAAAATCACATCACAAGTGAAGATGGTCAAACAGGGAAGGCAGTGAAGCCCCCCTGAATACTGCTCGAAAATTGCAACAAGGAAAACTATAAAGAGGCAGTATACTAGAATAAAACTTTACTTTTAATAATATATAGGAGATAAAAAGGCCCCTACAGACAAACAAACAAGTAAGACGTGCGTACCCTCAGCGTGGTGTAGGGAGAGAATACTGACGGCTACAATAACACCATAAATGTTAGTGGTGGGCTGGACAGATATAAACGTAGAAGGTCAGGGGAGGGTTTGTTGGTATAAAGTCGGTATAAAATACCCGCTAGCCCTAATGCCTCCCTACTTGTCCTAGTCCACCCTAATAAGTGTGTCCAAAGGACGGGGTCCAAAAAAGCCACGCAAGGGGTGGCCCAGACTGGAACTCTGATCCTGTAATGGAAGCCCTAATGAGGCCCTAACCAGTAGCAAAAAAGGACCTTCCGTACATTGGAACAACACATTGATGCAAATTATTGGAGATATACCCCACCCAAAAACCAGAGAGGATTAGATTAGGAATTCTCAAGTGTCCCGAGGCGTTTCCTCGATAAAGGCCCCAAGATTCTTCAGGGGACACGGGGCGTAAATAATGGTTACCCCCGCCGGCATATAGCCCGATAGCTGGGGAATAACCTGTACAGTTGCTTCAGTCAGTATGTGGCTGAGTTTTTTGGTGGCTGCGGTCTGCGTATGGCTGTGGACCCAAACACGAGCAAGACCCAGGGTGGTGGTGTCTGCAGGAGTAGATTGACCGGCCTGAAAATCACATCACACCCACTAGGTGGCGATACATAGACACATATAGGATAGACATCTCTTGACACGGCATTGCAAAATCATGTTATTTTCCAAAGCTGGTCATCTTGCACCACATATTGCAAAGAGGAAAGGTAAAGAAGGACACATCTGTATATAAATCACTTACATAGGACTACAGATAAACTTTAAAGACGTTATCCCACCAGAATTAAAATTCTTTCCTAATGGAGTTCTTTAGTAATTACTGTAGGTTATTGCTGTAGGAATGGCTGGAATTTCTGACAATCAAAAGTTATTTTTGCTGTGAGCTACAGGCACATCAGAATGTAGTCAATGGGAAACTGTGTGATAAAGGGTCTCTTCTGACCCACTTGGAAAAATGGACAATAGTGGGAAAAAAATCATTAACTAAAAAGGTATCATGGTGTACAACCTATGCATCTGAAAGCAACTCATTCTCTTCTGATACTTCTGTGCATTTTAAATGGCATTTGGGTTTTTAGAATCACTGTACTTTCAACAAATTTCATTTAGTTTAATAGAGAATGGTGTAAATAGTACATTTCTAAATCAGTTAATTAAAAAATGCCTGCATCCTCGCTAAAAAAAAGCTGTAAAGCCATGGCCAATATGGGTCTCACTGCCACCTATTCTGCAGGCCATTGCCCATTGTCAGGCAAGATCTGTCTCTAGTAACAGAGACACAGAAGAGGACTCACAGGAAATTGGGGTGTATCTAAAACAACTGCTTCTACACTGCTTCCGAAGATCACAGGTGTGTGATCTCCCCCCCATCCCCTTATCTGTTCTGTAAGTTTCAGAGCTGAAAACAGACATAGTAGGAAGCAAGAGAAACGATGTCACTGCAGTATAGTGCTAGCAGAAGGGGGATGCCCATTGCTTCTGAGTGAAATGCATCTAGATGTGCAGCTCAAACAGGGAATAATATGGCTGAAAAAGAAACATTTGGGAAGTCCAGACATGGCTGTTCTTTCACAGTTATGTCTGTACAAAGAAGTACAGCCATTATGCAAACCTTTCATCTTCTAAAATAAGTGTAGACACAAATACGTCTGGAAACTGTTACTAGTTCATACAATCACTGCTTTCTATTTTGGAACCAAGACTGTTTTTTTTAAGGTTGCCAAACTGGGCAATCTTTACTAGGGGATCTCCAAGGATGGAAACCCCCGGAGAAAACTATAAATGCCCTGTATTATTATCAATGTATAGTGGTGTTTTTTTTATGTATAATATAATGTGTGTGGGAATTAGATGGCAGTATTATGTGAGTTATTGAAGAGAAAATGATTTTGATACTGCATATATTTGGTTACTATATGGTGGTATTATGTGAGCTGCAATTACAAGAAAAGCTGCTGAAAAAGGAAACCAGATGCCCCAGTAAATGCCTATTCCATAAAATGAGCCATGCTGTAGGCTTCACACCTATTTCTGTATTAGTGAGTTTAAGGGGAATGGCATACGTAATGTCTCTCAGTAGTGTTAATATCGGAAGAGTACAATTAAGGAGTGAAATGGCCAAATAGTTTGAGATTTTAATAAGTATAGCTGTTTACAAAATTTGCAGGAATTAAATCAATGATCTCATTTCCATATGGTTTCGAGACTCGGTAACTGAACATCAGATAGTGCGTTGTTTGCCTTTTCTATTAGTAGAGACCCATTCCCTAGCAACCCAAATACAGAACATCAACTGCAAAAGCAAAGCATGTGTATCCAAGATCTGAAAACCATCTAAGTGGGTACAGTTCAGTTGTTTACATCGCTTGTCTGGCTGTGCATTAGAACAGCTGCAATGAGAATAAAACAGAGGGGGTGAGTTACAAATCCGCCCCCCCCCCCCCCCCCCCCAATTTTTTAGTTTTGTAATTGCAGTGGCAGCCAATGTTGCAGAGTATAATCTTCTTCAGTTTGCATACTATGAATATAGCCTTAGAGGAAATACAGTTGCCCATCAAGTTACAATATTAATTGGTTCTGGAATGACCATCGTATGTTGAAACCATTGTAACTTCAGTCCATAACTCTATGGAAAACTGGTACCGATATCTGGCTAAAACTAGAATACCCCTTTAAGATGTAATATATTTAAAATATATTGCATGTCACCCTTTTTTACGCATAGATATTCCATGACACTTGAATGGGCCTCCATGATTTCCTGTGAGCAGAGATAATATGTTATGCGTTTATTAAAAAAGCCTGGCACAGCACATACGTTTTGATGATTACATTATATATGGCCTACTTTTCCCATTGTTACTGAACACTATGCAAATTATGAAATGCGAAATATACGATCTTCAGCCGGGTCTTGGTTCAAAAGGAAATTTTCGTGCTGCATTGTGATCAAAGTAATGTAGCAATTTTACTGCATTCAGACAGCACAACATAAAAAGCTGTGCGGAGGAGGGGACATTACCGGGAATCAGATATAGAATGTGGGCGACACTCGCGGCACCAGCACTTTGGGAGTCTGATAAAGTACAAATGGAAAATATGTAACCCAAGGAACAAAGTGCATTTGTTAAAATCTTAATCAGTTTTACTCCTGTTGAGTGTACAGAAGGGATTCTTATTTCCTCTTCTGCAATAATCGTCTTATACCAGCTCACAACTTCTTGCTGGTCACCTTTACCCCTCAAGAAGAGCGATATTGAGGATTTAAAGGGGAATTCTACATTATTGGTTATGTAAGATTGGTTAGAAGCACAGGGAAATCCTTTCATAACTTGTAATCTCCAATAAAGAACTAGACTGGAAAAGCCATTAATCTCAGATGGCGGCATTCATATCATTGGATCTCCTTATCTAAGTCTGGGTTACAGGCGTAAATCCAAGCTCTCCAATACAATATTTGAAACAGGGAACATCACTTACCATGTACCATTTATAAGACTAGGGTAATAAAATGGGCCTTAGCCCCCCTCAAGCACCAGGGCCGGGAGTGACTCTTACTGTACCTTTTCCCTACCTGTAGATTAATAAGGAATGAATGCTTCCTAGTATTATTTGCATTGGTTTAGTAGAGTAAAAAGTTGATAGGCAAATCATTGGTGGGTTAGAGTAGTGAGGTGGTTAATGGCATCATCTTTCCATTGGGTTCAACCAAAGAATGCACAGTGGCTTGTCCTTCTCCAGCTCTCCTAAGCAAGCAATAGTTGGAGGGTGCACCCACTCTTCCCTCAGGGCTCACACTGGATGTTCTGAGGCTTTTGCTTAGTGGTCTTTGGGGTGCCCTTGATGTTAGGTAGAAGGGTGCAAGGCATAAGAGCAGAAGCAGATAGGGGATGATGGTGGAGTCAATGACCATGCCCGTTTCATTAGAATAAAGTCTCTTTACTGAATAGATGATGGGAGTTGAAGTACAAAGAGCAGCAATAAGCACAGTTCCAAGGTATATTAAAGAGTAGGCTTTTCCCAATAGCTGTGTATGGACAGTAGCAACGATGGTAGTATTTCTCCCTGAGTCTCACTCCAAGTACTCTTTGCAGTCCTCTCAAATAACCACGGGCATGCAATTTCACTTACTTTAATGCTTTCCCAGCTGCAAGGTGCAGAACTCAGATCCAGGTGACCAGTCCATCTCAAACTGTAGTGGGCTCTGAAGCAATATACCCTTTCCACAAGCAGTAAAGTCTATTGTCACAAACAAGTATTACCTTACTGTCTTCTCAGCACGGCCTATGTGATTCTCGACCATCTATAATAATATCTGCACTATTTTCCTCAGGGGTAGATTTCACTTGAGTTGTTTTGTAGAAGTTTTTCAGTCTCAGGAATGGTGTTTTCCTGGATGGGACTTCTCTCCAGACCTATGTCTCAGGAGCTCACGCATACATATAATGCATCTAGCTGTCATGAATAAACAATCTGTACTATCCAGCAACCTAACTAGGGCTGCCAGTGTTAACTATTTATTGCTCATACATAAACATTTACAGTATACATTGTGCAAGAAAAAGAGTACTTTAACAAATCACAACATTTAACTCTTGGCATAAAATTACTCTCCCTTGTTGGCAGATGTGAAGAGAAAGATGCGTCGGACCTGCTGGATTCCAGTATGCCCGATTCTTTTGTTCTCTAGGTCACCACCAGAGGAGTTTGATAGCAGCTTATTCAGCTTTCCCTGTTAAAAACACGTTCATGCTCAGCCGATAGCTATAGTGTTAACTTCTGTATTTCTACAGCTGCCTCTAGGTGGCGCTCTTTGTGCAGAGATTTACACTATCCAACAGTCGTATAAATATGCATCCATATTCCCCACTGGCTGCTACAGGCAGTCAGAAATTCATCATACAGTGGGGGAAATAATTATTTGACCCCTCACTGATTTTGTAAGTTTGTCCAATGACAAAGAAATGAAAAGTCTCAGAACAGTATCATTTCAATGGTAGGTTTATTGTAACAGTGGCAGATAGCACATCAAAAGGAAAATCGAAAAAATAACTTTAAATAAAAGATAGCAACTGATTTGCATTTCATTGAGTGAAATAAGTATTTGAACCCTCTAACAAAAAAAGACTTAATACTTGGTGGAAAAACCCTGGTTTGCAAGCACAGAGGTCAAACGTTTCTTGTAATTGATGACCAAGTTTGCGCACATTTTAGGAGGAATGTTGGTCCACTCCTCTTTGCAGATCATCTCTAAATCCCTAAGGTTTCGAGGCTGTCTCTGTGCAACTCTGAGCTTGAGCTCCCTCCATAGGTTTTCGATTGGATTAAGGTCCGGAGACTGACTAGGCCACTCCATGACCTTAATGTGCTTCTTCTTGAGCCACTCCTTTGTTGCCTTTGCTGTATGTTTTGGGTCATTGTCGTGCTGGAACACCCATCCACGACCCATTTTCAGTTTCCTGGCAGAGGGAAGGAGGTTGTCGCTCAGGATTTCACGATACATGGCTCCGTCCATTTTCCCGTTTATGCGAATAAGTTGTCCTGTGCCCTTAGCAGAAAAACACCCCCAAAGCAAAATGTTTCCACCCCCATGCTTGACGGTGGGGACGGTGTTTTGGGGGTCATAGGCAGCATTTTTCTTCCTCCAAACACAGCGAGTTGAGTTAATGCCAAAGAGCTCTATTTTGGTCTCATCAGACCACAGCACCTTCTCCCAGTCACTCTCTGAATCATTCAGGTGTTCATTGGCAAACTTCAGACGGGCCTGCACATGTGCCTTCCTGAGCAGGGGGACCTTGCGAGCCCTGCAGGATTTTAATCCATTGCGGTGTAATGTGTTTCCAATGGTTTTCTTGGTGACTGTGGTCCCTGCTAATTTGAGGTCATTAACTAACTCCTCCCGTGTAGTTCTAGGATGCTTTTTCACCTTTCTCAGAACCATTGACACCCCACGAGGTGAGATCTTGCGTGGAGCCCCAGAGCGAGGTCGATTGATGGTCTTTTTGTGCTCCTTCCATTTTCGAACAATCGCACCAACAGTTGTCACCTTCTCTCCCAGCTTCTTGCTAATGGTTTTGTAGCCCATTCCAGCCTTGTGCAGGTCTACAATTTTGTCTCTGACATCCTTGGACAGCTCTTTGGTCTTTCCCATGTTGGAGAGTTTGGAGTCTGCTTGATTGATTGATTCTGTGGACAGGTGTCTTTTATACAGGTGACTAGTTAAGACAGGTGTCCTTAATGAGGGTGACTAATTGAGTAGAAGTGTCTAACCACTCTGTGGGAGCCAGAACTCTTAATGGTTGGTAGGGGTTCAAATACTTATTTCACTCAATGAAATGCAAATCAGTTGCTATCTTTTATTTAAAGTTATTTTTTCGATTTTCCTTTTGATGTGCTATCTGCCACTGTTACAATAAACCTACCATTGAAATGATACTGTTCTGAGACTTTTCATTTCTTTGTCATTGGACAAACTTACAAAATCAGTGAGGGGTCAAATAATTATTTCCCCCACTGTATATAGCTGCCAACACGGTACCAAATTTGCCTGGACTGTCCTACATTTTCACATACAATCCCAGCAAATGGAGTTGGCTCTATCATACAGGTTTGGGGCAGGTCTGGGGTGGGGCTTAAATGCCCCGCCTTTACCAACACATATGTTGGTAAGTATGATCATGTCTCTGTGGCTGTGGAGTCCCGTTGGCATAGTGAATGCTCCATGGGTGGAGGAGGCATTCCCAGCCAAGTGCTAAGACATCAAAAATCAAGTACGTCCCAGATGTAAGTTCAGTGAAAAAACACAGGGAAAGATTTCTGAAAGTTTTTAAAAGGAAGCTGTCCTTGTCCCCATAGTAACCAATCACAGAGCAGCTTTAATTTTGTATTCTGCTCTTGAAAAATAAATGCTTCACTGTGATTGGTGGCTATTGGCAAGCCAGTTTCATAGATCTGCCCCATAGTGTATTACTTAAAGTGGTTGTCCTGAATTATTTTGTATTTGCATGTAATTTGAGTTATTCAATAAAATTTATTGGTATAGCACCACCTGCTGTTTGTTTTTTCTTATTATTTCTTTGACCTGCTTTCTCAAAAGGCCGCACATGCTCAGCTTCATCTTTCAACTGCCTCCTGAGTTATGATAGGTAGAGCTGAGACACGCCCCCTTAGCTGCAGCAGAAAGGACACTCCCCTTGAGCTGTCAGGTTGATGTAAATCTAGCAGAGCAATGAATGGGGAGATCTCTGGATCCATGTGAGGTACAGGGCTGGTTCTAGTTTTGTTAGAAAGAGATTGTCATGTACTATGTGATCTCTGATTTTCATTTTTTTACACTAGTAATGGGATAACCCTTTTAATAAATATATGAAAAATATCAAACTATACCCATTTGTAGTGACCAAGAAGACGAACGTAGGGGGTAATACAAGTTTATAGAGCTAAATTTTTTGACAGGTGCAACAGTAAGGGATCAGATCAAGGTCTCACTAGAACATAACATGCACACAAGGAATGTCGAATATTTGCAGCACTACATCCTAGTACTGCACATAATCCTCTGACATATCCGAGAGATGCTTTCTCCTTCAAATAGATGATTTATAATAGGAGCAGCAGGTCATTGCTAGACCAGTGCAGCGGAAATGACCCAATGTCTCCCCCGTGACACCCCGGTATCAAATCCATCAAAAGCAACCATGTCTTTTTGTGGAGAATACAACCGACCTTACACACCCTCGGCTGAGTGAAAGAAATAAGACATTAGATGAAATATACTCCATGCTATTTTTGGCTTGGATATAATGGAGAAGTTTTCACTAATAACTAGAAAACGGTTTTGTTAAGGTTACTTTTTTCCCCGTCGGTTCTGCATTGTATGGAGAATGAATTTGCCATACATTAGAAATACTACTTGCCTTTCAAATGGCAATAAAACATGCATGATATCAGTCTCTATAAGTTAGTTGTGTAAGGAAAAGTGTCTGGTCAATGGACAAAAAAGACAAAAGTTAACCCTATAATTTTTTTTTTTATAATCCTGGACCACAAGATATAAGGGAATTGATTCTACATGAATCAAATTTATCACAAATTACCAAAAATATTCTAATTTCGGCAAATCTGAAACTTTTGAGATGCATCTCACAAAAGACGCTCCAAATGGAGGCCTACAATTTACAGATCAAAAGACAGAGAAGGAGGCAACTGACACCAATAATGGATCATGGAAATTGAAAGAAAAAAAATCTGACAATGCAGTGTGCTCTAATAGCATTGCCAAGAAGAGTCTATCTTCAGTCTTTAGTTCTACTGAGGGCTGAGGACGCCTGTGTGTAACATACTGAAGCTTCCAGCCTGCCTCTTGTCACCACCCCAGTCCCTGACTATGTACATGTGCCCTAACTATCACTGTTACACACAGGTGTCTTCAGCGCTCAGTAGAACTGAAGACAGAAGACAGACTCTCATCAGCAACGCTCAGTTAGAGCTTTGCTAAGAAGATGCTTTAAACTGAAATGACGATTGCACTTTAAAGAGCTTGAAAGGGGATGAATACAGTCCTAGGAGACCCCAAAGTATCATGCCCAACTACACAACTTTTCTGAGCAATTGGGGCACTTTCGATTCAGATGAAATGTATCACGAACATATTGAATCTGGTGGCCGATGTCACCAAATTGGACCTGAAATGTATTTTGCTCCTCGCTACTCAGCATACAGTCCTTTTAGGGAAATGTACAGATCTGTATGGCACGCATACAGGTGAACTGTACCTTTGTACACTTCTGAATCCCTACAGAGGTTTTTCTTCTGTTGGGTTCTGTACAACATGTTGGCATCAGAAACCGTATGTACTAGACTTTTCTCTCTTAGAAGCATTGCCTTGGGCTCTGTTCACGTTTGTGTTGATCTTTTTTTTTTTTTGCCAAGAATGGTAGAACCCAGACAAACCCAATTTAAAGATTTATCTAGATCCAAGTATAGCCATTGAAAATAAAGCCATAGTTCTAGCCATGATACCAGTGTAAACAGAACCCTAAAATGGTCTGATGTAGACAAGTAATTTTCAAATACCCGGCTAGATTAAAAACAAAATGAGATGTCCTGTCTCTCTAACCATTTGTAAGGTGTATTAAGTAATGTTGCTCTCATCCATGAAGAAGAAAGCTGGCTCTTTAGTGCCACCTATTGGAATTGACACTAGCAGCAGTATTTTTCCTCATGGACGAGAGCTCATTTACATAGCCTTTTCCAAGGAAGCGCTGCCTGACCTGTAAGACTCTTACATGAGGAGAACCAGAAACCCTATATACTGCTGTTTAGAATTTTGTTTCTGATCCTGGTGATTTTACAGCCACCTTTCTGATCTTATGACGTAACTGTGCGCTGATTGTCATTGCTTATTATGCCCTAACGTGAATAGAAGAAATATGCGTGTGCAGAGCACTAATCTCTGCTAAATTGTGCTGAAAAATTGAAAATGATCTGTCACAATGAGTACGTTTTGAATCCCCCACAATGCTCCATAGGATAACAGTAAGGAGATGCAATTTAGTGTAATCTTCTTCATACAAGTCATTGGGAAGTATGCAATTTATATGTTCAAGGCAAGCCATAGTAGATCAGAGCAATCTAGATGCTGAACCAAAATGTAGGCTGGATTACATATTGGGTTCTCCCTGGACAAAGACCAAATGGTCATTTGATATTTTTCTTGCTTAGACTTTTAATTGTCTGCTTTAATTTCCATATTCTAATCCCTTGAAAACCTAAAGAGGTTCAATTAAATGGTGAATTAAAGGAATTTTATGGTAAATGGAAACTAAAGAAACATAGAGACAGAAAGGTAAGAAAATCAAGACCAACAATAAATTCTACTCTGGCTTTATAAACTGGAAAGTTTTGTAACTAGAAGAATTAAAGGGAATCTGTCACCTGTTTTTATTATTTTAAGCTGTCACCATCGCCATGTTCAATAAACTACCTGATTTCCTGCAGTGGTCTTCTTACTTTATTTCGTTTTGTCATTTTGATAAAAAAAGCTCTTTTTCTGATATGCTAATGAAGCTCCAAGGTGCCCAGAGGGGCATTTTTTTTCCTCTCCGGTGCCCAGTGACGCCCCCCTGCAGTGCCCAGCCTGCCTTAATTTGAATCCCAAGAACGCCTCCTGATCCTGAAATAACCTCCCACAGCCCCGGCAAACAGTTCCGCCCCCTTGCCACGTCATCTTCTACCTTCAAGAAATGCCCCGTTCTTCTTCCTGTCGGCCGCTAGAAATCTCGTGCAGGCGCAGTACCGTTGAAAAGCTTAAAATGCTAAAAGCAGGTGACAGATTCCCTTTAAAGGGAACCTGTTATCAACTTTTCGCTGACCTCACTGAGGGCAGTATAAAGTAGTGACAGAAATGCTGATATCAGCGCTGTGTCACTCATGAGCTAAAAGTAAGTGGTTTCTGAGAACCAGCATCATAATCATTGCAGCCCAGGCCTTGAAAAGAGTCAAATCTACCTGAGAAGAGTCCTGGTTATTCCTAATCTCCTGCTGATGATTGGCAGTTCTCTCCTAGAGAGAAAGGGAGAAAACTAGTTAGGAGACTGTCAGTCATCAGCAGGAGAGCAGGACTTCATGGATAACCAGGACTCTTCTCAGGTGGCCGGGACTCTTTTCCAGGCCCAGTCTGCAATGATTGGGCCTGAGCTGCAATACCAGGCACAGCTCCTGGACAATGTGCTGTGCTTAGTGAGCTGCAAGAAGGCTATGGCCCTCAGAGGGGCGTCAGTGCCTTCTCAAACAGCTGATCGAGGGGGTCCAGGGGGTCGGGTCCCCACCAATCAAAAACTGATGACTTATCCTGAGGATAGGTCATCAATTATAAAATCCTAAAAAACCCTTTTAAATAGACACTGACTCTCTGTGAGGACCACTAAGCTTGCTGTTCCCTTTTTAGAGACTTGCACCCCTTAAGTGTATTGTGCCTTGGCTAGGGCAGAGTAAAAATGGCAGTTGCGACTAACCTGATATTGGAAGCAGTTTTTTTTTTACGTCAAAAACAATGCTTAGGGGGATGATAAGTGTTGAGCGAATCAAAGCATCTGAAGTTTAATTCGATCCAAAGTTTAGGAAAAATTAGCAGAATTTCTTTGCACTTCGTGGTAACAAATCATTTTTCCTAAAATGGTGGCTAGAGTTGTCTTAGAAAGAGCGGAAGAAAAAAACAACCTCATCCACTTGCCTCGCGCGGAGTCCGCTCCTCTCTTGAATGGAAAAGGCCTACCGAAGGACCTGCACTGAGCATGATGACGTCACCGCACGCTCCCTGCTCAACTTTTGAACCCCTTCTTGCCTTGATTGACAGGGCCAGGCATCCTCATTATGCTTTAGCCTGACCCTGTAATCCCATGCATGTGCCATTTTATTTTATTATTGGCACATATGTAATAAACACCATGGCAGTGGGAAAACGGAAACAAGAACTACTGCTCATGTGCCAATCAGCGCTGCATGCGTAAGATTATATAAGGCCAGGCTACAGCACAATGAGTATGCTTGGTTCTATCAGTCAAGGTTAGAGATATGCCAAAGTCAGAAAAGCGGAGGAGCTGAGCTGCACCGAGGGGCTAGGGCCTGGACCCCAGAGCACTAAATCCCTCATTTGCAAATGGACTCTGATTAAGATAGCTCATGAATGGTAATTTGGATTTTCATCATAGAGGTACTGTTTTGATTAGCAGGATGAACCCTACATCTTTTGTGGAAAGTGGACATGACTGTGGCAGCCTGGGCTTCGATTATCATAAGACAGGATTGCTTTGCCGTATGTAAAAGCTGCAGTCGGTTACAAATTTTTGGCATTCAAAAAATACATTTGTTTGCCTACACTTGTAGCTTTCGATGCCACCTGTCAGAAGAAGATTTGTAGAGAATATTGAGGACAACTTTGAGGCAGCTAGTTGTGAGAAGGGGCATAGCTATAGGGGGTGCAGAGGTAGCAGTCACTACTGGGCCCAGGAGCCTGAGGGGGCCCAAAGACCCTTGTGCCACATAAGAAGACACCAGTATTATAGAAAGTGCATGCTGTTCAAGTTATACCTCTGGCTGGAGGGAAGGGGTTAGGTTAAGAATTTGGCATGGGGGGGTTGCTATTTCAATTTTTGCCGAAGGCTATGTGCTTTCCTGCCCGTGGCCACAAAGCACTGAGGGAAGCCCAAGCTGAATTGCACCAGGGCCCATAAGCCTTTAGCTAGGCCCCTGGTTGTGAAGGTACAGAAAGTTATGTGAGGATGCCTAATGATTCGGCAGTATCTAAGTGTAGACGAGGAGCAAGGCAGGTTAAGGGTAAGAGTTGGCTTTCGATCGCCATATCCCATGTTTGTTCTTGGCATTACTCCTCACAGAGCACAGCTAAGCAGATAGTGATGCATGGAGGGTTGCAGGGGAATAACATATTGTGAACTGCCATGGGAATGAGATTAATAAGTCAAAGGTCTTCACAAGGGATAAATGTGTTAGGCACTCCACAACGCTGACTATTGATTTAACATTTGTCTTGCGTTTTCACAGGCTGTTTATATTCTCCGGTTAGCAAACAGGTACGAGACTGGCTGCATTCATCTTTGTACAAGATTTAATATCGCCCATCAAGGCGTAGAAATGATATCTGCCGAAAGGATTCTACACATTCAGAGTACCAGGAATGAAGGGTGCCGTTTTAACCATTTTAGTGGTTTTAATATTTTGCCTTTACATCATTTTTTATTGTTTTGTTTTTATTTTATACTGCAGTGAGACTTTGTTTCTTCTGGACAGGTTGTGCTTTGTTCAGGTACTTAGGTTAGAGATTATTTTTTTACAAATACAGGGAGTGCAGAATTATTAGGTAAATTGTATTTTTGAGGATTAATTTTATTATTGAACAACAACCATGTTCTCAATGAACCCAAAAAACTCATTAATATCAAAGCTGAATATTTTTGGAAGTAGTTTTTAGTTTGTTTTTAGTTTTAGCTATTTTAGGGGGATATCTGTGTGTGCAGGTGACTATTACTGTGCATAATTATTAGGCAACTTAACAAAAAACAAATATATACCCATTTCAATTATTTATTTTTACCAGTGAAACCAATATAACATCTCAACATTCACAAATATACATTTCTGACATTCAAAAACAAAACAAAAACAAATCAGTGACCAATATAGCCACCTTTCTTTGCAAGGACACTCAAAAGCCTGCCATCCATGGATTTTGTCAGTGTTTTGATCTGTTCACCATCAACATTGCGTGCAGCAGCAACCACAGCCTCCCAGACACTGTTCAGAGAGGTGTACTGTTTTCCCTCCTAGTAAATCTCACATTTGATGATGGACCACAGGTTCTCAATGGGGTTCAGATCAGGTGAACAAGGAGGCCATGTCATTAGATTTTCTTCTTTTATACCCTTTCTTGCCAGCCACGCTGTGGAGTACTTGGACGCGTGTGATGGAGCATTGTCCTGCATGAAAATCATGTTTTTCTTGAAGGATGCAGACTTCTTCCTGTACCACTGCTTGAAGAAGGTGTCTTCCAGAAACTGGCAGTAGGACTGGGAGTTGAGCTTGACTCCATCCTCAACGCGAAAAGGCCCCACAAGTTCTTCTTTGATGATACCAGCCCAAAACAGTACTCCACCTCCACCTTGCTGGCGTCTGAGTCGGACTGGAGCTCTCTGCCCTTTACCAATACAGCCACGGGCCCATCCATCTGGCCCATTAAGACTCACTCTCATTTCATCAGTCCATAAAACCTTAGAAAAATCAGTCTTGAGATATTTCTTGGCCCAGTCTTGACGTTTCAGCTTGTGTGTCTTGTTCAGTGGTGGTCGTCTTTCAGCCTTTCTTACCTTGGCCATGTCTCTGAGTATTGCACACCTTGTGCTTTTGGGCACTCCAGTGATGTTGCAGCTCTGAAATATGGCCAAACTGGTGGCAAGTGGCATCTTGGCAGCTGCACGCTTGACTTTTCTCAGTTCATGGGCAGTTATTTTGCGCCTTGGTTTTTCCACACGCTTCTTGCGACCCTATTGACTCTTTTGAATGAAACGCTTGATTGTTCGATGATCACGCTTCAGAAGCTTTGCAATTTTAAGAGTGCTGCATCCCTCTGCAAGATATCTCACTATTTTTGACTTTTCTGAGCCTGTCAAGTCCTTCTTTTGACCCATTTTGCCAAAGGAAAGGAAGTTGACTAATAATTATGCACACCTAATATAGGGTGTTGATGTCATTAGACCACACCCCTTCTCATTACAGAGATGCACATCATCTAATATGCTTAATTGGTAGTAGGCTTTCGAGCCTATACAGCTTGGAGTAAGACAACATGCATAAAGAGGATGATGTGGTCAAAATACTCATTTGCCTAATAATTCTGCACGCAGTGTATATACAGTGATCCCTCGAGATTCAAAGGCCTCAGGATACAATATTTTCAACATACAATGGTCTTTTCTGACCCATCGTAAGTTGAAACTAGACTCAATATGCAAGGTCTCAAACTCAGATCCAACCAATCAAGACCACTTCTCTGGTAAAATGGCTGGATTAGTTGCTAGTTAGCAGCTATTTCTGGCTGTTATATGTGAAGGACTTGTTTTATCTGTCTTATATTAGTTATCTGCTTATTTTTCTTAAATTCTTTTTCTTAATTCTTCATTTTCTCTTATCTTGGATGACATTTTGGGGCTTTGGAACTGATTACTCAACTGTAATTGTATTGTAAGCACTCTGTGTACATAATGCTAAAGGGAACTTGTCACCGGGATTTTGTGTATAGAGCTGAGGACATGGGTTGCTAGATCGCCGCTAGCACATCCGCAATACCCAGTCCCCATAGCTCTGTGTGCTTTTATTGTATAAAAAAAAAGATTTGATACATATGCAAATTAACCTGAGATGAGTCCTGTCCTTGATTCATCTCAGGTTAATTTGCATATGTATCAAATCGGGTTTTTTACACAATAAAAGCACACAGAGCTATGGGGACTGGGTATTGCGGATGTGCTAGCGGCCATCTAGCAACCCATGTCCTCAGCTCTATACACAAAATCCCGGTGACAGGATTTTCCCAGAGTACAGTGCTGATGACTTTTGCCCAGGATAGGACATCAATATCATGTTCGTAGGGGGCTGATTCTCGGCACCATCCCCGATGAGCAGTTTAAAGAGTCAAGCACAGTGCCGTAAATTGTATAGCGGCTGTGCTTGGTATTGCAGCTAATAGCCCATTCACTTGAAAGGGATTGAGCTGTTCCTAGGCCATGTGACTGATGAACCTGACGTCACTGGCCTAAGAATAGGCACTCAGTTTAAATACAACATGAACCCTGAATGAGGAGAGGAAAAAGAAAATTGGATTCCCAAGGGAATAAAGCATCTCCAGGCTTCCTATAACGCTATACTGACATTCACCAGCAGGGTGCGTCAGAGAGGCGCAGCCTGTTGGGAAATGCTAGAGGCAGCCTTTGGGCCTTCAATAGGTCATGGCCAGCCTACACTGACATCGGCACCCAGCGATCTTATTTGTGGGGTGCCTATGAAAGACAGAGGGAGATGCGGCAGGCTCTATTGTCCTTGGCGTCTAAGGGGTAAAATGGCCTGGATCAGCGTTCCTGTTGGTCCAGGCAGTTGGACTGGGGGTGCTGCTCTCATGTTGGAGCCGAGCCCCCACTCTCCAGTGCATGGCAGACCTGTTCAGAGATTAGACTGGGCCGCTGTAAAAAAAAAATTGGCGCCTAAGGTCCCTTAGTGACCGCCTTAAAAAGGCGTATTGGTGGTCACGGATGGGTTAAGGATAGGTGTGCAATATTTAGAGCCTGGACAACCCCTTTTAAAACTGGTGTATAAACCACCAATCTTAAGGAATCTGCCCCAGTGTGTTGTGCCAAGGACAAGATAATCTCTTCTACATTAGTACAAACCTAGATCTGCATATTACCTACGATTAAAGGGAAACTCTTACCATGAAAATGCACACAGGCAACATGTTATAGAGCAGGAGGAGCTGAGCATGTTGATCTATGGTATTATGGGAAATAAATCAGCTAAATGTGTAATTTATCTGGTTAAATCTCTGCTCATTCTAAGCTGGTGGTCTTATCGATGATTGACAGCTATCTCTGTATGACTATCAGTTACTATAGCTGTCAGTTATTGATTAGGAACGCCCACATGACTCCTTACTGAAAAAGAGCAGAGATTTAAATGGAAAAAAAAAAGGTAATTTTGCTTAGTCATTTCCCATAAAAAATGTATATCCATCTGCTCAGCTCCTCCTGCTCTTGTAACATGCTGCCTGCAGATTGTGCTGCATTTTCATGGTGAGAGGTTCCCTTTAAAACATTACAGGGGTATTCCAGTTATAGAAAGATATGCCCTATCCACAGGACTGCCATTGGGACCCCACCGATCACGAGAACAGGGGCCCAGTAACCCGTGGAGCCTCCTAAAATGAACAGAGCGGCTGGTTGGAAAAGCACGCATCGGCTCCATTCATTTCTATGGGAGTCCTGGAGATAGCGAGCGCTGTTCTTGTGATCATGGGGGTCCCGGCTGTAGGAAATAACTTTCTATAACCGGAATACCCCTTAAATTAAGCACTCCATTGAATCCCCTTTTCTTGCAGCCAGTTCCGAGGCCTTCTAAAGTCCTTTACTAACTTCCCATAGAAACATCATGGAGGATGTGCAAGGAGTTCCATTCCTTTCTGCATCCAATATGAGCCATAATTTCACCTTCAGGGAGATGTCTCACTGCGGAGACGTTTTTGTAGTGAGCTATTTTCTGGTGGTGGTGGCATCAAATGTAATGAACATTTCCTCGTGTCTGATATTAGTTTGATGGTTGGAATAGATTCCATCAAAACTATAAAGTGAAAATGGACAAGAGATTCCAAGCAGAACATTACGCTCTGTCTGAAATACTCTATGATTCGGAAGGGGATGTTTACAGAACAAAATGGCCGCCATCTGTATAGAACACTTCAGATCCTCCGTCTCTCCGTGACCCATGAGGCAATATTGCCGTTCGCAAACCCTTAAGTGCTTAAATTACAATTCCAATTGCTATCTGGCTGTAGTCATAACAGAATTAATGTCATCACGGCCTATGTAGGCATTACATATGCTGAAGATAATAGCATTACTCAGGCGGATGACCAGCGGACTCCTTTATCAAACTTAGCCGAGTACAAGATGATCTGTGCGCATTATTGGATATTGCTAAGCAAAGTGCAATATCAGCAGGTGCTGGATGACAGGACCACTGATCTTCTCTGTAGCCCACACAAAGCAGATGCTGTAGAGGGCAAAGAATATTGACATGTTGACGCTGGGAGACTTGGGAAGATCATATCTCGCTTCAAGGTCTCATGCCCTGCGGTTTGAAGACATGTATTATTGTGTTCTGGGAGGAAATAATTATCTGTAGAGGTGCGGAAGAAGACGACACAAGGTCTCTGATGGAAAGGATGACCCATTTACCATGGATACAAGGTTACCATGAACCTGTTAGCTCATCCCGATTGTCCCGATCGCTCTCCTGAATCGGACTGGTTGGATTATTCAGCGTTAATAAAGCCCCAAGATATAATTATTGTGTCAATAATGTATGTAGATGTAGCACAGTCCACTTATTCTCAGTACCGAGGTAAGTCTTCTGCTGGTCTATCTTCTACCACCGCACGGTATTAATAAAAAAACTAAACATTGCATTAAATTATAGCATTAATTGTGGCTGCAACGACCAAACCCAATGCCACTCTGCTTAAATGGCCGTAGAACCCTGTGATCTAAGTCCGGTTCTGTAGAACCGCAGATGTCCGGTTGGTTCAACCGTAATACGGATGCTAAAATACAGCCATGGAAATACTGCCTGGAAACAGACCTTTTTAGCGCATCTAGTCACGCTTTACACCATCTATGGGATTTGTAAATCTACCCCATTTGTGCTGTGGATTTTGCTGCTTATACCCCAATTTGCATTGTAGTGAAAATCAATGACAATTCTGTATGGGGGACCGGGGGTCCCTGCTATGGATTGCAAAAAAAAATGCATTATGCCCAGAAACCCTTGCAGATTTTTTCACTATGCCTGGACTGGGTTTTTGAATTGCACATGCAGCATATTGTAAATTGCTGCCAATTTTTAGTGCACTTTCTGCACCCGAATCCGTCACGTCTGAACATGGTCAGATAAGATTACATATATGGGACCATCATATTACATTCCATATGTGATTATATTGCCATTTCTCACTACCGTGTGAAAGCTGTGGCTGACGAAAGGACTTCAAGTAAGGCTTTATTCATACATCAGTGCAGGAGTAGGCAACCTCCGGCACTCCAGCTGTTGTGAAACTACAACTCTCAGCATGCATACTTACTCTGCTCTTCTCCGAACTCCCATAGAAATGAATGGAGCATGTTGGGTATTGTAGTTTCACAGCAGCTAGAGTGCTGAAGGTTGCTGACAGTGATGGCCAGTTCGAAGTGTTCGCCCGCGAACACATGTGGGCTGCCATCTTGACTCACCCATCCGGCGATGCACAGGTAAGCCCTTACCTGTGCCTGCGCCGCGAGCTGGTCTGAAATCAAATGCGGTCACCGGGAGCAGGCAGTTCCGAGAACAGCCCAATGAAGGCCCCCGGCGGCTGTTCTCGGAACTGCCTGCTCCTGGTGACCGCATTTGTTTCAGACGGGCTCGCGGCACAGGCACAGGTAAGGACTTACCTGTGCATCGCCGGACTTGTGAGTTAAGATGGCAGCCCGCATGTGTACGGCAAACTGCCCATCACTGGTTGCTGATTTCTGCATTCGTGTTTGGTCAGTGATTTCCATAAGTGATTTTGAGCTAGAAGGGATGCCACTCCTTCTATTATACCTTATCTTGGTGAAGGATCAACCACCGATGGAACTCGCTGACTGTGTGACTAAGGCCTACACTTATGATGCACACTAGATATGGTAAATGACAAGTTCAGCACTACTACAGCTGTATTATTTAAGCCAATTACCTATAAAGCAACTCGCTTTTCCTCGACACCTCTCTTTCTTTCACCCTAGGTGGCAAAATGTGTTGCAACACTTCCATGGCATTCCACAACCACTGGTAGAAAAGTGATAATCTGTGCCCGCGGCAGTGAAGCAGTTAATAGTAAGCTGACTGACTGTATCGTATGATTGGCTTTCAAGTGTTGAGTATGAACGGTATCATCATAACAAGAAAACATGGGCCGCCCTTTAAACCAAACCTGCAATTTCACGTATCGACAGCGCATAATTACACAGATAGATGTCTGACTATTGGGATACGCTTAGGAAGAGCGACATTCTGCAATACGCAGTGATGTCACGTACGGCTCTCGCTAGGAGAAAGAGGGGAAAATTTGTTGTAGAGGACTCTTCAAAACTCATTAGAGAACAAAATATCTAAGCAGCCGTTCTCTTTGATAGTCAAAATCTTGCATATTTAAGACCTCGCTAATTAAACAGCTCTTGTTAATCAGGTCACTTATTAGGTACGTTGTTCGCCCGCCGCTGATCCTCTGCTGCCGTCGCCATGCTCTGGTGGCGTGTTTGTAAGGCTGCGCCCAGCTGAGCTCCATTACTGTTTGCACAAACTTCGAACAAGATTCTTTCTTCTCCGTGGTAGACTGGCTGGCTGCTGTGTGTAGACTCGGGCTCGCTCTAACCTCAGCACACATCGCAGATACCCTGATGTGTGATATAAGTAATATGTGCAAGTCTCTAGCTGTGCCCATTTCCTTTACAAGAGCGCTACCTGCTAAACTTAAGATGGAATGAGGCTCTTAAATGAAATTATAGGCTGTGATCTTTCAGGCATCAAGCAGTCTGTTCTGTTCAGACTGTGAAGGTCAGAAGAGTCGCCTGGATGGTGACATGTCCACTCTGTTCAGGAAATTGAGATATTTTTTTAAAAGCATGCCGGGAGCATACAGGAATTGCTTAATTATGGCCCTGTACTTGCCTTAGGCTCCATTAACGTGTAGAATGATGCCATTTTCAACACTAATGGAAAAATCCAGGGTAAAATTCTAATGTGTCGGTGAACTGTTTATGCAGAAGGCTATTTTATTATATTTTTTTAAGAAAAGCTAATATTTCCTGCTAATGCTAAAAAATGCTGTCTTGAGCAAAAAATATTGTGTGCCCTAAAACTTATCATGTGCTGTGTATAGCAGTGGTCCTTAACCTTTCAAAAAAAGGGAGGTTGCATTAACCCACGCTGGCTACTTAAAGAGAAATATTGTTATGAGCTTTGGCTCTTGCCCTAGTAGTATGTTCCAATAATATGGCGCTTACCTTAGTGCAGAGTAATATCCTAGTAATTCAGACTCCTTAAGAAATAGGGACCCTATACTTCAAAATTATACCAGATATCAGGTCCCTAAATGAATTAAGAAACGAGACCATACCTTACATTAAATACATTCTGATCCCTGACCAGACTCCTAAATTATTTCAGACCTCAGGCCAGATCACTTAAGAAATTCAAACCCCTAAACAAAATCAGACACCAGACCAGACTCCTAAATTAATCCAGACCCCAAATCATTAAATAAATAAATATTTGAGACAAACTTCCTATAGATCCAGACCAGATTCCTAAACTAATTCAGATCTCCACACCATACCTCTAAATAAATTCAGACCCCCGACCGTACTCTAAAATTATTTCAGATCTCGGGCCCGATCACTTAATAAATTGGAACCCCTAAACAAAATCTGCCTCCAATCCAGACTCCCATATTAAAGGGATTCTGTCACCAGGATTAACGCTATAGCGATATTTATATGTGCCCATTTTATATGTGCCCATTAGTCTCCATGCAGTGTTTACAATGACCCCACTGTTACTGCTCTGTGTGTGTTAGATTCTTATAAAAACCGATCTTATTGATATGTAAATTACCTCTGTCAGGAGCCCAAGGGGTTGTCCCACGATATGTTGGAGTCCAGCCGCGCCCATCGATCCGGAGCCCAGCACGGCCTACCACTTAATTTATTCACTCCACTATCCCTGACGTCAGTTCTTCTCAGTGCCGTAATCTCACACAGAGGGAGCCGGCGCATGCGCAGTTGACTCATCGAAGCCGGTGCCAGTAGTCCGCACGGGCGCAGACCACAGTGTCCACTGCTCCTGCGCGAGATTACGGCACTGAGAAGAACTGACGTCAGGGATAGTTTAATTTAGACCCCGAACCATCAAATAAATTCAGACCTAGACAAAATTCCTAAATACTGTAAATACAGATTAGATTAATTCAGACCCCAAACCATACCTCTAAATAAATTCAGACCCCCGACCAGACAGAAAGTAAGTCTACTTTCACACTCGCGTTTTGGCTTTCCATTTGTGAGATCCGTTCAGGGCTCTCACAAGCGGTCCAAAACGGATCAGTTTGCAATCTAATGTATTCTGAATGGAAAAGGATCCGCTCAAAATGCATCAGTTCAGGCGTCCGTCTGATGAAACTGAGCCAAACGGATCCGTCCTGGCACACAATGTAAGTCAATGGGGACGGATCCGTTTTCACTGACACAATCTGGCACAATAGAAAACGGTTCCGTCCCCCATTGACTTTTAATGGTGTTCATGACGGATCCATCTTGGCTATGTTAAAGATAATACAAACGGATCCGTTCTGAACGGATGCAGAAGGTTGTATTATCTGAACGGATCTGTCCATGACGGATCCGCACAAAAAGCGAGTGTAGAAAGAAGCCTAATTTAGACCTCAAAACTAACCATCACATAAATTCTGAACTCCAGATGCCAGAGCAAACTCCCAACTTAATTAAGACCTCAGTCCAGATCCCTTAATAACTGAGACCCTAGCCCAGACCACTAAAATAACCAGAACCTTACACCAGGCTCTCTTACTTAATTTAACATGATTCAGATCAGAATGATCCCATAGTGTTCCACACCCCCTCCGGCTGTTGTATATGCTGTGAGTTGTAGCTTCTCAACAGTTAGAGGACCATAAGTGGCAGACCACTGTCCTACAGCAAAGTGTCAATGTCCAGAATTAGTGGTGACCTCTGGTGGCAGGTCTGTACAATGAGTAGAAAAGGTATTCATCATAATGGGTCATGACTGCTGCTTTCTAATAACGGTCACGTTGTTATTTATTTCATCATTTCTGTTAGACGTCAAATATTATTATGAAGGATGAGGGTCCTCACTAAGAGGCGACGCAGCACTTTCTAATATTGATTATGCTTATTCCTTTATGACATTACCAAGTCATTATCACAGCTTTAGTAATAACCACCAATGTATGGATCATTTTGAGAAGATTTATCACGGTACCTCTATTGTACTGACTGGTTTGATTGACATAATGTTAACATTTGAATTTCTTCCTTATGTCTATAAGTTTTCCTTATGCATATGAGATCTTTTACATTTTTATGTTTGATATATCTTTAAGATCTGACTGTACAAAATAATGGAAAAAAAAATCATAATTGGTAAAAGAATTAAGACAAGTGTTAATAGCGCCTAATTATTCACACTCCCCCTGCCTTCTAGCCACTAATTGACGGATTGTTGTTCCCTAAACACAGTAATGCCTCATTCACACATCAGTGATTTTGAGCCCAAACCAGGTGCGGCTCTAAACACAGAACAGGTGCAGATCTTTCCCTTATACCTTATGTCTGTGGAGGCTCCGATCCTGGTTTTGGCTCACAATCACTGATGGAAATCATTGACCAAAACACTGACTTGTGAATGAGGGCTTAAGAGAGAAAACTGTCAGTCAATGGCTGGAGGGCAGGGGCAACCTCTGTATCATCCATATCATTGGACTCTTAAAAGGGTTGTCTCATCTCAGACAATTGGGACATATCACTAGGATATGCCCCCATTGTCTGATAGGTGTTTGGGACCAGCACCTATATTGAGAACAGAGCCCCGAAAAGTGGAGGAGGTCGCGAGAACAGAGCCTGCAAAGGACCCGAGTCCTCCAGTCACCACCAAGCTCTCTCCCCGTAGAATTGAATGGGAGAGCACCACACATGACCGGCCACCGCTCCCATTCACTTCTATGGGCCTGACAGAAAGTGCCAAGCCAGCGCTCAGCTATTTTCGGCTGCCCGCCCCATAGAAATGAATGGAGGGCCGATGCGCATGACCTCCACCACTTTCGGAGCTCATTTCTCAACATCGGTGCGGGTCCCAGAGGTGGGACCCGCACCTATCAGACAATGGGGGCATATCCTAGTGATATGTCTCTATTGTCTCAGATGAGATAACACCTTTAAATGCTTGATGTTAACTCATAAGTGACAAATTGCTGAGATCAATGACTACACTATGCTCAGAGAGGCTATCATAAAGATACAGCCACATGGTCATGTTACCTGATGCAGTTTTGGAAGCCAAAATCAGGAGTGGATGATAAAAGGTGAGAAAGTATAATGGATAAATACTACTTCTCCTCTGAATTTGATGGATAAACGCTAACATCTTAATTCAACTTGGCATCAGCTTCTTCTGACCTTGTCTAAACCAGACCATATGATGTCCCTACAATCATCATCTATGTCTTTACAATATAAGATACTCTGCAAAATTCAATTAACAGTAGATATCAAAAATTATCTGTACATCTTTATGAGAAGGTTTTGTATTGGCCAGTATGTTGCAATAAAACGCTGGTGTGTAACTGACCTCTCAGGATTAATGGATCTAATCCTATGGGGAGTGTCATCTATTTTTACTACATCATTATTTTTATCACTTAAATCCAACAAGATGTTACGGGGTCAATGAGTAAACTACCAGTTTTGGATCATTTCATGAAATGTTGTGAGGTTGGGCCACCGCAGTAAAGACCTATAATAACCAAACACACTAATGGAAATATATCTGAACATTTAATATTTCCTGTATGATCCATGTTAGAATCAATTCATTGTCCATTAAAGTGGTTTTGTCCTGACAACCACCTCAGTCGATACGCCCTACTAGGGTTTATGGATGTCCTAAAATGGGGTTCTTCAATCAAGGAACTTTTTCTATTTGCCAGAATGGAGAACTACTCTTAAAGAATGGCCTTCACCCAGGCCCACCCAGGGTGCCCATATACAGGGCTATATTAAGCCTCAGCTTAGACAACCACTTTAATGTTGTGAACAAGTGGGTACTAGTGATAGTGGCCTCTAAAACCGCCCAGAACAGCGCTATACACCACCCATTTGTGCTAGTGATGTCACCGGGCTACCTGCTAGGCGGAAGTGTCTGCCTAGCATACTGAAGCCTGGTATGTCCCCGGCTCACAACAAACAGACCTTGCCCTGCTCAACGTACAGTAGCGCAAGGCAAGGGAAGCATCGAAAAAAGGAAATACTCTGATGCTCCACTCATACATGGTAAGGGAGTGAATGGGAGCTCAGCCCTGAACCCGAAGAACCCCTTTAAGCATCCTGCTGCTATAGCAACCTGCGTTGCAATTGCGTTGCAGAAGGTTGGGTTAGATGAGAGAAGTCATCAATTATAATTTATTTGATTATGGCTTAAATATTAGGCAGATTTATGAAACTGTCTAAAATAAGTATGTCTTGGTTGCCCATAGCAACCAATCACAGGGCAGCTTTCATTTTTCAAGAGTACTATATGAAATGAAAGCTGCACTGTGATTGGTTGCTATGGGCAACAAATACTTTTTTCTTTTAGGCAGTGTCATAAATCTCCCCCACAGACATTTTATATGCTTATACTATATGTTAATCTACTACGGATGGCATTTTGATCTATAGTCGCTCCTCTTTCTTGAATCTATTGTTTGACAATGACTATAAAATAAATCTCTCTCGTGAATGTTGCTCTTCTGTCTTGAAAATAATCCACACCATTTCCTGTCTCTGGGAGACACACATCTATCTGACACACAACTCACGATGACTTTCATCTCCGATCGTAGAGAGGTCATCCAAATCCAGAGCTTTGTGCTTCAGAATACATCTTGATGGCTATGTGACTCCACACAGGGCTGCTTTACCACAACGTTTCCATTTCATATAAAGAATAATACCCAAGTCATCCCGTTTTATAATAGTCCATTTGTCCACTTCTCAGTCATCTGTCACCTAAACATATTAAACTGGCTGCCATTTTATATATATATATATATATATATATATATATTTATTTATTTTTTTCTTTCAAAGACATATATAAGACAGTCCCAACTTACTGTAGTTGAATTATTTTATACAGTATTTTTCATATTAACCAACAGGGTTGACTGGCCCATCAGTATACCAGAGGATCCTCCAGTGAGACCAGGCTATAGTGAGCCCCAAAGGCCCAGATAAAAATCTATTTGTCGACCTTTGATTCAAAACCTATTAGACGTCATTCATTATATATGGGTTGTCCTTGTAAGAACAATTTCCTCAGGAAGTTCTAATGTACCCCAGTCTAACCCTGCTTCTCAACATTCCCAAAACATCCAGGAGGCTCTGGAACAGGTAGAAGATCTGCTAGACTCTATGAAGATTTGGTGAATCTCTCGGGCATCGAAGAATTCACTTGAAATTGAGCACTCCTCAACGGTTTCCTCTACCATGGCTACATACTGTAGGCTTCTCGCCCCAATGCATCACTAATTACTTCAAGAAGGTATGTTGTGAAGACATACAGTATAGATCTGTGGGGCACAATACTACTGAATTATATGAAATTCTAAACTCTAAATGATGTATGAACTTTATATTTGAACTAAGGTACCTTGTGCAATACTTTCTGTTGGCACTGCTCCCCAGTATGGTGGACAGTCATACAATGTACAAATATTCATGGGATTATAGATCATATAGAAAACCGATCTAACTTAAACTACTAATCAATAAGTAAAATAAGACATGTGGACACATAATATGCATGGCTAAATTAGGCCACGGCCAACTTTATTAGCACTTTCTACCCCGGGACAGTTTTCGCTCTTCTGCCCAGGCGATTTATTTCACCTTTATTTGTGAAAAAATGCCAAATTTGCCAAAAAGTTTGAAAAATTCCCAAATTTTCAAATTTCTTTTTCTCTACTTTTATAGATAGTGATACCTCATATAATAGTTATTACTTTACATTTCTCATATGTCTACTTTATGTTTGGATCATTTTGAAAATTACATTTTATTTTTTGGGGATGTTAGAAGGCCTTAGAAGTTTAGAAGCAAATCTTGAATTTTTTCCGAAAATTTCCAAAACCCACTTTGTAAGGACCAGTTTAGGTCTGAAGTCACTTTGTGGGGCTTACATAATAGAAACCACCCAAAAATGACCCCATTTAAAAACTACACACCTCAAGGTATTCAAAACTGATTTTACAAACTTTGTTAACCCTGTAGGTGTTCCACAAGAATTAACGGAAAATGGAGATGGAATTCCAGAAATTCACTTTTTGGGCATATTTTACATTTTAATCCATTTTTTCCAGTAGCAAAGCAAGGGTTAACAGCCAAACAAAATTCAATATTTATTACCCCGATTATGCGATTTACAGAAACACCCCACATGTGGTCGTAATTATATAGTATAGTGCTCAAATAACAGTACTATACATCAAATTTCCACATTGTTTCCTAGATAACAGTGTTATACAGTGCCACCACCTTCATTCATTACACAACTAATAAGCTGTACAATAAGCCACCCAATGCCCATGTAAATATTGTACTACCATACAGTGCTCAAATACCAACAAATACAGTAGGTAGATATTTATCAAACTGGTGTAAAGTAGAACTGACTTAGTTGCCCATAGCAACCAATCAGATCCCACATTTTATTTTCCAAAGGAGCTCTGAAAAATGAAATTGAATCTGATTCGTTGCTATGGGCCACTAAGCCAGTTCTACTTTACACCAGTTTGAAAAATCTCCCACCACAGTGACTGAATAGCAGCTCCATCGATAAAGAATTGAATAAAAATAGCATGACTCAATAACTCATGACTATTTTTTTCAGATAGGATGCAGACAGCACACTTTGTTTTGTAGCCCCGCAAAAAAGATAAAACATGTACTATTTGTGGCAGGCGCAGCACTATGAAGTGCCTTTTGCGCTGTGGCATTAGAAGAATTTTGATCTCTGACTTTTAGTCTAACCAGACTGCCTATTACTCTGTAATTCCTCTAGCGCTATTCTATGGAAACAGTAGGTTTAAAGAGAACACCAAATGCTTGAAAATAACTTCTTTATTAACTGCAACTTTTCTTCATATATAACACTACCGCCTCCGCAGCAGATAGTCCATGTACATAACACGTGTTGAATAAAGTATCATAAAATGGCGGTACGCATAAGATGGTGGTTCAACTGTTCAATCTTGTCATTCAACATAAAATGGTGGATATATTTCTCTCTTCAGTATCTGTACTCTCACTTTAAGTTATTTAAGCACTTTACGATCTCTCTGAGAGGTATATCTGAGGTCTAACTAATAGTTCTACTTGCTGAATTTAGTCGCAATTTGCAGTATGCAGTTAGCAGTAACTATTTACAGATTGGTTGAGTATGATCTGGTATGGTTGTATGCAATTTGGATTGCAATATGGAATTTGAATTTGGATTGTGAAATTTGTAGTTTGCAATTGGTGGAACTGTAAGTAAACATACATATAACTGGTTCAGTATACAGTTCAAATCATTACATTAACAGTAGGAACATTATATAACTGTTTTAAATACCTATTTTGGCCTCTCTGCTTCCATAAAACACAGCTCTTAGTGGAGTAAATGTCTGTTCAGCTTCTCTCTCTGGTGAATAATGATTCCAGCAGCTCCTGCTCGGGGAATTTCCCACACAGGCTGTGTGTGAGGCTGGCTGTGATTGGTCAAAACTCCTAGCCTGTGTGAGGCTAGCTAGGATTGGTCTAGACTCCTGCCCAGCAACAACAGTTTAACCCTATGCTTTTTGTTGTTTTTGCTGTGTCATTGAGCTTACCTCACATCCATATAATGAATCTAAAAGGCATACTATCTTTTCTGCTTCTGTGAACACAATATATAACAGTTATATGACATCCAAACATAAAGTCACTGTAAATAACTCTTCTTTTGTCTTTAACACACAAACATAGGAACTGTATTAGGTTATTGGAAGGTCTAGCTGTATAAACATATAACAATATTAGCAACCTAGGACAGGTCTTAGCTGGCCAGCTACACTATTCTTGTTCGTCTTGCAGACAAGAATAGGCATTGTTACAATGGATCGGCAAAAAAAATGGATGCAACATGGACTTTATCTATATTTTTTGCAGATATGTGTTTTGCGGACCGCAAAATACATGCAGTCTTATCAATGAACCCTTTAGATTCATGGTAGTCAACAGCCTCAGGTGCCTGGTGGAGGCCACATGTGACATCTCCCCTTTCGCTAAGATGGTTGATGATCAGACCACACACACTAAGGCTAATGCAGAATATTACCAAGAGCAAATAGATCACACAAACCTCAGATTAACACAATGGCTCCAGTGATGTGAGACTGGCGATCTACTACATAGCCATGCCTGAAAATGTAGACAGAGCTTCAATTAGGTGGATTCTAGTGGATTCTAAGCTGCTTGTCTCAGAAGTTGCAGCAATCAATTGTAAAATAGGCCTATTATCTAAAGAATGATGACACCGAATTGCGCAGATATCTTTTCAGCTCTCCTGGTCTGTATGTTGTTTTTGCAAGCATATTTTACTCTGGTAATAATTGGCAAATTGTGCTCTTGAGTTTTTACTTGAGTCTCAGAGAATTCATAAAAATCTATTTAAGTTTTGTGGAAAATCCTAATAACAGGGATATTTTTACATTGAAAGCAAAATCTTTTGTCATAGATTGTAAGCTCTTGCGAGCAGGGTCTTCCCTCCTCTTGTTCTAATTATTGACTTGTCTGTTGCTATGTTATTTAACTGTTTGTACATGAACCCCTGAAATGTAAAGCGCTGCGGAATATGTTGGCGCTATATAAATAAAGATGATAAATATTATTAATTTTTTTTGCTAGTGCAAATTTCGTAGTCCTTAAAGGGGTTCTGCACTTTGTTTAAACTGATGATCTATCCTCAGCATTTGACCTTCTAGAACCCAATATACTGTATACCATCTGTTAACTATTTATGCTGATTCGATTAGTCCATACATGTATCTTCATGTATTTGTTATTTCGCCACAAATTTCACATTTTCCATGAAAGCTTAGTTGATACTGAAGACAAAGTTCTAGTGATGACCTTACTGTACCACTGTTCTGACCGTGCCCCTGTCACCGATGTGAGCTGTAGTGGAAAAGTACATCAGCCTCATATGATAAGTATATGCACCATAGAGATGGCACATACATCTGCTCTGATGCTTGTGGATGTGGATGTCCATCTCAGACTCGGGGAGGGACAACCTGAGGGTCACTTCTGCATCTTTCCTACAAAAATCTGATGTTTAATAGTGTTGATCGCGAATATCGGCACTTCAAGTATTTGCGAAGATCTAGAACAGACCTGGGCAAACTACGGCCCGCGGGCCGTATACGGCCCGGCGGACCTTTTAATCCGGCCCCCGGGCGGAGCCAGAGGCGTGCCAAGCAACGATACCCCTCCTCCGCGAATGAAGAGGACTTCCGACTCGGCGTGCTGCGTGTGGCATGGCGCGGTGGCAGGGAGGCAGCGTCAGCGGCAGTACTGTCTAGGTAAGACACAGCAGGGGGGGGGGTGCCTCGTGCGAGCCGTACCCGGGACCCGGCCGGCCGCAATTATTCCCTTCTCTGTAACAGCGCAGCGCCCGCGGCTCTCATAGTATCGGCTGTGACTGTCTGACACTGACAGTCACAGAGCCGACAAGCATGAAGCTGCGGCCGCCTCCCCCTGTGCTGTGTGTAGTCAGTGTGACTAACACATGGCTGATCATCTCTGAGCATTACGTTTCTAAAGGCAAGGGGGGGGGGGGAGGGGGGTGTACTATTGTAAGGGGGGGGGGGTGTTCTGTATATGATGGGGGGGCCGGGGGGGTGTTCTGTACACAAGGGGACAATGGCTGGAT
Source organism: Bufo bufo (assembly GCF_905171765.1). Classification (NCBI taxonomy): domain Eukaryota; kingdom Metazoa; phylum Chordata; class Amphibia; order Anura; family Bufonidae; genus Bufo; species Bufo bufo. Next base: position 749,950,567 of record NC_053389.1, on the reverse strand, counting down.
TCACAGGGGACAATGGCTGGATTCACAGGGGACAATGGCTGGATTCACATTGGACAATGGCTGGATTCACAGGGGGACAATGGCTGGATTCACAGGGGACAATGGCTGGATTCACATGGGGACAATGGCTGGATTCACAGTGGGACAATTGCTGGATTCACAGGGGGACAATGGCTGGATTCACAGGGGGACAATGGCTGGATTCACAGGGGGACAATGGCTGGATTCACATGGGGACAATGGCTGGATTCACAGTGGGACAATTGCTGGATTCACAGGGGGACAATGGCTGGATTCACATGGGGACAATGGCTGGATTCACAGGGGGACAATGGCTGGATTCACAGGGGGACAATGGCTGGATTCACAGGGGGACAATGGCTGGATTCACAGGGGGACAATGGCTGGATTCACAGGGGGACAATGGCTGGATTCACAGGGGGACAATGGCTGGATTCACAGGGGGACAATGGCTGGATTCACAGGGGGACAATGGCTGGATTCACAAGGGACAATGGCTGGATTCACAGGGGACAATGGCTGGATTCACATGGGGACAATGGCTGGATTCACAGTGGGACAATTGCTGGATTCACAGGGGGACAATGGCTGGATTCACAGGGGGACAATGGCTGGATTCACAGGGGGACAATGGCTGGATTCACAGGGGGACAATGGCTGGATTCACAGGGGGACAATGGCTGGATTCACAAGGGGACAATGGCTGGATTCACAGGGGGACAATGGCTGGATTCACAAGGGACAATGGCTGGATTCACAGGGGGACAATGGCTGGATTCACAGGGGGACAATGGCTGGATTCACAGGGGGACAATGGCTGGATTCACAGGGGGACAATGGCTGGATTCACAGGGGGACAATGGCTGGATTCACAGGGGGACAATGGCTGGATTCACAGGGGGACAATGGCTGGATTCACAGCTTGTGGGAAAAAGAGAAGGCTGCAATGTCTTTGTCAGTAGTGATGGACGAACATCTGCTGGGACGGTTCGTGAACGCGATGTCGCGAACACAATCAAATGTTCACGAACCGCAAGTTTGCGGCGGGTCCCATTCATTTTAATGGCAGGCGAACCTGAAAAACCTTCAGCTCATATTTGTAGCCAAGAAATAATTCCTGGAAGTGCACAAATAGTCCCACAACATGGACAGTGACATACCAGATGTATTATTCGAATTTGCGATCTCTATTCATTATTTTTTTCAATGCAAAATATCGGCAATATAATTTTCACGTATGCGTATGCGCATGCGCAAATGCACTATACAGTACCCAAATGCACTATAAAGAAAGTATATTGTTATATAACACCCCGCTTCAATCAGTTTTTTTGGGGGACGACTGGTATATCACACCAGTAGAAATTATTTGTTCCAATAACGCTTGTCCCTCTATATACCTGCAGTATCGCAGCAGAACCGCACACAACTGCCGCACAATACAAATGCACTATAATATACTTTCTAACATAGAAAGTATATTATAACATTGTACAAGGAAGGCAATCCATTAGAATATACATAAAGATAAAACGTAACCTTTAATAATGTTACTATGAGGGTCCATTCACACGTCCGTAAGTGTTTTGTGGATCCGCAAAACATGGACACCGGCAATGTGCATTCCACAATATGCGGACCGCACATCACCGGCAGTATAATAGAAAATGCCTAATCTTGTCTGCAATTGCAGACAAGAATAGGACATGTTCTATTTTTTGGCGGAAATAGAAGCACGGATGCGGAAGCACAATCCGGCCCCATTGAAAATGAATGGGTCTGCACCCGTTCCGCAAAATTGCGGAACGGATGCGGACCCATTTTGCGGACGTGTGAATGGAAAAGATATCCCTCAAAATGAAAATAAATTCAATTATTAAAGTTAAGCAAAAAGCATAGATGTGGTAGGCAATAACAAGTGCTCGGCGGCACTAAATCAGGTGCTCGGCGGCACCAAATCTGAAACCATATGTCCTACCACAATCCGGGGGGTTCCAGTGCACATCCATGAATCCCAGAGGGAAAGTGATGTGGTATTGAAGGACAGGGTGGGCAAAGAACTGTCCCTGATATTGCCCTACAGGGGGGTGCTATTCTGGCCCTGATAGCCTAACCACAGACCACCCGCCCTGATAAGAGCGACCCCGTCCGGAACCTTACCCTATATAAAAATGGCCCTAGTAAGCTCCTAGCCCCTAGGTCCCTGACTTCCAGGTGATAGATCTAAGTGTTTTTGACTCATTATAAAAGTATATTATAAGTATATCACACCCCTCAGTATATCACACCTATCAATAGCACACCTATACCAGTCCTTAAAGGAAACCTGTCACTGGGATTTTGTGTATAGAGCTGAGGACATGGGTTGCTAGATGGCCGCTAGCACATCTGCAATATCCAGTCCTCATAGCTCTGTGTGCTTTTATTGTGTAAAAAAAAAACGATTTGATACATATGCAAATTATCCTGAGATGAGTCCTGTACAGGAGATGAGTCAGGGACAGGACTCATCTCAGGTTAATTTGCATATGTATCAAATCGGTTTTATTACACAATAAAAGCACACAGAGCTATGGGGACTGGGTATTGCGGATGTGCTAGCGGCGATCTAGCAACCCATGTCCTCAGCTCTATACACAAAATCCCAGTGACAGGTTCCCTTTAAAAATAATTTTGTGGCCCTATTAGCTAGCGTTTGGTGTCCCTACACTGGCAAAACACTGAATGTAAAATGGCGACCAGATCGGGTCTATTTATAAGGTAGGGGGTATGTCCATGTGCTGAAACGTCTCAATTGGCTGTCCTGTACCACCTGATGGATGTGTCATGGGTCAAAGTTCTTCACAATGTAAAAGAATATGGCGGGCGCAAATATCTCCATATGTTCGCATGTTCGGCGAATTGCGAACACACATAGTTCACCGCAAAACGACCGCCGGGCGAACCGCAAGGCCATCTCTATTTGTCAGAGCTTAGCAACATCCCTAACAACCAATAGGAAAGTTGCCTACCCCTTACTATATAAGAACCTCCCCAGCAGCCATTTTCTGCAGTTTTTTGCAGATCTGAGAGAGAGAGAGAGAGAGAGAGAGCAGTGCCATTGCTGTGCTCTGTGCTTTGCTGAGTCATCTGGATCCTTATTCAATTACATTAGATAGTTAGTTAGCTTCTATATATAATACAGATAGTTAGTGGGAGATCAGTGTAGGTTAGATAGTGATATAGTGTAGCTGGTTCCAGTGCAGGGTGTTAGGTAGTGTGATAGGAATTACTGTGCTGTGATAGGGATTAGTGTCCTTGTCTTTCGTCTTTGAAATAAAAAAAAAGTTATTTTCTGTCTGTTTTACTGAATCCCTATTTTTTTTGTCCCATTGTCCCAACCCCAAAAAGTCATCCCAAAGACCCTACTCCTAGCAGCTTGAAAAATGTAGCAAAAGTGAGCCACGCCTGTATTGCGTGCGCAATGCGTGCATATTACATTGCCGATTTTCGCAATCAAGAAAATAATGACTGGAGAATGGCGAATATTAGGCTAAAAATTTGCGAAATATCACAAAAACTAATATTGCCTATGCTGCTCATCACTAATGTTTAATAGGAATATATATTGATTAAAATAAGCAGTTGGAGAGACAGCATTATGATTTTCCCAGTACTACCGTACATCTACTTCTCTGAGAAATGTCACTGCACAGTGGTCTAGTGAGTAGCACTGCTGTTTTCTATCCAGGGTCCTGCTGTTCTTTGGAGTTTGTATGTATTCTCTGTGCATTCATGTTTTTTTTCTATCTATCTATCTATCTATCTATCTATCTATCTATTATCTATCTATCTATCTATCTATCTATCTATCTATCTATCTATCTATTATCTATCAATCTACCTTATATCTATCTATCTATCAATTATCTATCTAATATCTATCTATCTATCTATCTATCTATTATCTATCTATCTATCAATTAATTATCTATCTAATATCTATCTATCTATTATCCATCTATCTATTATCTATCTATCTATCTATCCATCTATCTATTATCTATCCATCTATCTATTATCTATCCATCTATCTATTATCTATCCATCTATCTATTATCTATCTATTATCTATCCATCTATCTATACAGTACATCCATCTATCTATTATCTATCTATTATCTATCCATCTATCTATTATCTATCTATTATCTATCCATCTATCTATACAGTACATCCATCTATCTAAACAAGAGAAAAACTGCAGCAACATAGAAGAGGGTTCAATCCCTCAAAGACCATTTTGTCCAACAAGGTCCATAGATGTCCAACAAGCAAGACTCCAGACCACTCCAGAAAGGGTGGTGGACCTGCTCTGTATATATTCACTACTTGAACTAATGATCATCTATTTATCGGTCTGATATATTTTATTTTCTTCCCCTGAAGAACAGAAACAACATTAAGAATACAATTAGGGAAACTTTATGGCCAGACATTGAATGATATATTTTTAGCACATAACTGCTTATATAACCTCCTACCACAACCACCAAAGTTGTCCTGTCAGGTGGTGGGAAATGAGAACCTCTAAACCTCTAGCCGCATTCTGAAAACTGTCTGCAGCCGTCTGGTATAGTTCCTCAGGTAGCCTCCCCCAGACGGGGATCATAATGTCGATATTTTAGAGGATATTTTCCTGGTATTATTTGCCTGTCTTGATCCTATATGTGCTCGACTCCTCTTTAACTCTCACACGCACCAAGAAACATTCAGAATAAGTGGGTCAGAGAGAATAACATCTCATTCGTACATCAAATCCTACGGGGCCATCACAGAAAACCCATGGGGGACCCATTTTAACAATTCAGGACTAGGAATTCAATCTAATTTCCAACCTGAAAACTGGATATATTCTCCACTGCAACCTATTTCCTGCTATTTTATCTCCGAACCCTGGGAGACCGGAGATACAGAATGACTGGGAAAATTATAGGCAGAGCCAAGGTTGTCTTCATTCATTTGATAATCTCAGGGGGAAATCTTAAGTCATATTTAGAATAGGAGAAAAATGAATACACTGTGTCCTCACCTTGTGTAATTGCGTCGGTGCCTGTGAGTGTGTCACCTCTCCGAACTTATTCTTTCCTCTGGTGAAATTCTAAGGTCCCAGTGGGAATTCTTCAAGCAGTCTGCTAGTTGGTGGGGGAGCTCACAGAAAATTAGTAGTTTGTTACACTTGGAGGATTTGGCCGATTCTCATAAGGAACATTTAATCCTGCTAAATCACAGTGTTTTCCTTCAACACATTTTTTTCTGTAGTTCTAATGCTTTTCGTGCAGATGAAGGGGTTAAATTTACTTTTTCTACGCCACAGCTATATCTAGACAGGAAATATTGGCAAAAAGATGATTATTTGGATGTTTTTTGGTGATCTATTATTCTCCCTATTGTGGTTCCAACCTCTCCTACCTGATGTCAGGACTTAAAGAGGTTGTCCCACAAACAATATACAGCTTTCAAACCACCACCTGGATCTGAATACTTTTGTAATTGCATGTAATTAAACAATTTGTATAGCCACTGAGTTATTTAATAAATGAATCTGTATAGCGCCACCTGCTGCTTGTTCTCTTCTTATTTCTTTGACCTGCTCACTGAGAAGATCGCACATGCTGTTTCAATCTTCAACTGCCTCCTGAGCTGTGATAGGGAGAGCTGAGACACGCCCCCTGAGCTGTGATAGGAAGAGCTGAGACACGCCCCCTGAGCTGTGATAGGAAGAGCTGAGACACGCCCCCTGAGCTGTGATAGGGAGATCTGAGACCCGTCCCATTAGCTGCAGCAGAAAAGACACTCCCCTGAGCTGTCAGCTTGATATAAATCTAGCAGAGCAGTCAATGGGGAGATCTCTGGATCCATGTGAGGTACAGGGCTGGTTCTAGCTTTGTTAGGAAGAGATTGTCATGTACTGTATGATGCCTGATTATAATTTTTTTAATTAGTCATGGGATAACCCCTTTAAAGGGAACCTGTCATTTGCATGCCATTATGCAGCTGGGGTTAAGGGTCCCAAACCTGCCCATAGCAAACCCATTTGCCCTCGCAAAAGAACTTTCTTGGAGAAGAGTCCAGGACTCTTCTCCAGTGGTATCAGTCAACGGATCTGAAGATGGTACAATACACCTTGCTTCACTGCACATCAAGCGCATGCGTAAAGCAAACTGTATCATCATTGGCTTCACCGATGCACTGTGATTGTGTCTGTTGTCCCTAGAGAAGAGTCCTGGACTCTTCCCAGAGTAAGTCTGAATTTCATTTACCATACTTTCTTTGTTTTCGGGGACAGGTGGGTTTTCTGTGGACATTTTTGGGATCCTAAGCCATAGCTGTTTAATAGCAGGCCGGTGGTTTAGTGGTCCCAAGCCAGGTGACAGGTTCCCTTTAAAGGGATTGTTCAGTTTTAGTAGCTTTGATGAATTTTAAGGCAGCACATTCAGGAGTGATTATTATCAGGACGATCATTCGTAAAAGAACTATCATTTTCCAAATTTCCATGGCAACTGATTAAATGTCGAACAATATTTCCTTAGTTTGTCGTTGGTCACATCTTTTATGATACAAAAATGACTGTTTCTCAGCAGCACGCCCCCCTCGTGTATGGAGCGAATGATTTCCCTTTTAGTAAATGAGCGCCCATCCGCTTGTCAATTGGTGCTCATATATCTGCCCATATGGAAGGACCCTGAGGGACGCCTCATGGATAAAGCCATATTATAGATCTCCTTTGCATGAATGCTCATGGACCTTTCTGTGCTGCTCTGTGTCTCTTAGGGTTCTCATGGGATCTGTGTGTAACAAAATGGTGGCATGTTCCTACATGTCGTATTATGGAGATACTCTTGCCAAGAAGCATTGATTATTGAGAATCTACGAGGAGAGTCATGAAGACTCTCTAATAGAAAAACTGACTTGTTGCCCATAGCAACCAATCACAAAGCAGTTTTCATATCTTACAGTGCACTTGAAAAATGAAAGCTACACCATGATTGGTTGCTATGGGCAACAACAACAAGCCCCACCCATGGTGCCTTCCTGAGATACCAAATAGTGTAACATGCAGTGACGCTTTACTCTTCTGTTTGACATATACGTTAGAAAAGGAGTATACAAAAACACAGCACACCATGTTCTTATATCCTGCAGAGTCCAGTAAAAAAAATATATACATTTTTTTTTACAATGGAACTCTATGGTGAACAGATGCCACTGTAGGCCATCAGTCTGCGGCCATATATGTTTACTGTATACATGAAACCAATGGGAAAACTGAATGTGAACCCAAGGCTAATAGGGACTTTGTGTGCAACTCTGTATCCCCAAAATATTTAGGGGCACTTTTATTAAGACCTTTACCTGGCAGTGGATCCGCAGCAGTTATGAAGAGGCGCAGGCGATAAGAGGCGCCAGACTCTCCATAACTTCGGTGTACCCACTTTTTTAGACCTGGCGTGAGAGGGGACCTTTGCGCCACAATCTGTGCCAGAAATACACCTAATTTGGGCATATTTCTGTTTCATGATAGTCTCTAAATTATCATGCAATGGACCAACTAGGAATATTGGAATCTGTGTATCCTGTCTGTCTGCCCATCCATCTATCTGTCTGGGTATCTATCTCATATCTATCTATCTATCTATCTATCTATCTATCTATCTATCTATCTCATATCTATCTATCTATCTATCTATCTATCTATCTATCTATCTCATATCTATCTATCTATCTATCTATCTATCTATCTATCTATCTATCTCATATCTATCTATCTATCTATCTATCTATCTCCTATCTATCTATCTATCTATCTATCTATCTATCTATCTATCTCCTATCTATCTATCTATCTATCTATCTATCTATTATCTATCTATCCATCTATTATCTATCTATCTATCTATCTATCTATCTATCTATCTATCTATCCATCTATCTAATATCTATCTATCTATTATCTATCCATTATCTATCTATTATCTATCTATCTATCTATCTATCTATTATCTATCTATCTATCTATTATCTATCTATTATCTATCTATTATCTATCTATCTATCTATCTATCTATCTATCTATCTATCTATCTATCTCCTATCTATCTATCTATTATCTATCTATCTATCTATCTATCTATCTATCTATCTAATATCTATCTGTCTATCTATCTATCTATCTATCTATTATCTATCTATCTATCTATCTATCTATCTATCTATTATCTATCTATTATCTATCTATCTATCTATTTATCTATTATCTATCTATCTATCTATCTATCTCATATCTATCTATCTATCTCATATCTATCTATCTATCTATCTATCTATCTATCTATCATCTATCTATCTATCTATCTATCTATCTATCTATCTATCTATTATCTATCTATCTATTATCTATCTATTATCTATCTATCTCTATCTATCTATCTATCTATCTATCTATCTATCTATTTATCTATTATCTATCTATCTCATATCTATCTATCTATCTCATATCTATCTATCTATCTCATATCTATCTATCTATCTATCTATCTATCTATTTATCTATCTATCTATCTATCTATCTATCTATCTATCTATTATCTATCTATTATCTATCTATCTATCTATCTATCTATCTATCTATCTAATATCTATCTATCTATCTATTTATCTATTATCTATCTATCTATCCATCTATTATCTATCTATCTATCTATCTATCTATCTAATATCTATCTATCTATCTATCTATCTATGTAATATCTATCTAGCTATCTAGCTATCTAATATCTATCTATCTATCTATCCATCAATCTCCACACAATTGCAGATCTTTTGCGCTAGCTTTCATTGTTTTGAACTCAAGTGTATGTCCTATTCTGTACATTTAGTGAGAAGTAAGCAGGCCCCCAATACACCACGATATAACGTGGAATAGTACTTGGCGTGTACAGATGTTTTGGCTCCATAGGCTTCATTACGCCTGATGGTGTTTTTGAAGTGATGCTAGAAGAAAGGGTTAAAAGGCAGCGAGCGAGCAATTGTCTGCGGAAGATTGGCTGCTATCAGGGGACAGTTGTCTGTTTTAAACTCGCGGCTTTTAAGCAGCCTGAAGTGAAAGATGGATGTAAATGTGCGGGGACATAATCTTATATATAAGGTCAGCGCACTCCCTGCGAGGAGGCATGTGATTATGGAATACATTTGTTATGGGATTGAGTCATTATCAATACTTAAAGGGCATTTAAGTGAATGGTATTACAGGCTGATAATGACTGTGGCACTTTAGCGAATAAACCACAAGGCCGTTATGTATTCCAGCCATGTAATGGGATTTCTGCTTCATTATCTGCTATTACACGTTAACCTCTTAAGTGCTGTACAGGGTAGGCACATCCCATGGAGGTAGACAATATCCAGGCTGCTTTTACACATGGTTCGTACAGTAATACTTTTTTTTCCATTTGGAAACGCATCAATACCATTCAAAGAGACTGGAAGTCACTGGCGCTGCCCGTTTTTTTCCATGGCAACTAGCTCACCATGCCCAACCTTCTGCCAGTGACCCGTTGACTTTTATAGGCTAAGAAAGGATGAAACACTCTAGCGTGCCATATCACCAGCCCTCACTGTGGCCAGCAAATAAATGATCTGGCTCACGAAACAAGCCACCTGCAGGGCTTTTCTGCCATCTACAGCCTTGTCCCATTGAGCGCACAAAGCCGTGTCTTTAACCCTTTGGATTCGCCATGCAGTTTGTTTTACGGCCTTTGATCCAAAGCTATAGAGACATGGACAATACTAGTTGTGTATTCCCCATATTGGAACACCTTGCATACTGAATTCATGCAAGATAAAGTGCGGTGCTGGGGAAAAATCCTGGGAACAGTCTCCATCTGAGAAAATTGTACCAGTCTATAGCATTAAATTTACCTTTCGATCTATTAGTGAGCCTCAAACCTTAGGCTGGTATCACACAGACTATAATAAACACCATATTTTATAGCCAGACTGATATTAAAGCGTGTTTAGTGCCTTATAATAGCCAAGGGGTAGCAATGTTTCCCTGCTACATAGCGGAGAAAAGTGTAACTTTGTGACTGCCAAATAACTCTTTCATTCCTCATTTACTGTCTTCACAGTATTGAATTCCAAGAAAAATCTATTTCATTTCGGAAAAGAGAATAACGAGGAATGTTAGCTTCTTGAAGTAGTGGTAAAAACATGCATTTAATTTATAGCATCATTTATTTCAGCCATACACATTTTTTTAGAGAGAACCTATGGGGCAGTTTTGACCGTGTTAAACTGCTGGCAGGACTACGTAGGGACTGGGAAGAGAACTAGAAATCTACATTTTGTAGAGCTAATTATCAGGAGTAGTGTGAATATGAAGTTTTATTCTGCTAGATTTTGCCCCCGCAAGTGCACTGTGAAGTGGTCTCTGCATTAATCTGCTTTACAGCACCTCCCGTCTGCTTTGAGTGACAGCTATAGTGGTCTCCAGGATGGACGCTAGAGCTGTCATTCACAGCAGGGGATGGGGGGTGCTATGTAGTAGCTCTAAGAAGTGAGGAGAGAACACTTCACATCGAAGCTCTGCCTCCAGTGCACTTGCAGGAGCAGAATATGGCAGAAGGAAACTTCATATTCACACTACTCCTGACTACTCCCTGGCTTTTACCTAGTGTTGTCCACAGTGTAGGATGGTCAAAATTGCTAACAAACTCCCTTTAAAGAGGACCGAAGCTGACATATCCGTAATAATTCTGGAGCATATTTTCTTAGAACTCTACATTGTGCCATTTCTTTTATTTTGTCCTAAAAATGTATAAAAAAAATAGGCAACTGGGATTTACCACTTGGGGCATTCCCCTACATTATCTGACATTGTACAGTTAGTACTGACAGTGATAGACCGTGTAGGGACACATCCCTTTTTAAGGGTGAAAGGTAACACCCAGTTGTCAATTTATTCATGCTATGCATTTCTAGGAAAAATGGCAACATGCAGAATTCTAAGAAGATGCCCAGAATTGTCATTTATGGGAAATATTCACTAAAAGAGACAAGCCAGGAGAAGTGACGTGTCCTTTTGAACTTTTACTTTGTATCACGCCATTTGAATAGTTCTGTGTCTAGACATTAAATGAGACAGCTCTCCCTTCCTCCACCAGCAGGAAGTTCCAGCATATTAAGCACCAAATGGCAGCCTAGTTATATTCAGTCAATCAGCTGCATTTGACTAAACCGTTGTTTCTCTATTCAGCTATAGTTAATAACTCCCACACTAAACTGTTAAAGGGAATGTGCCATCAGAAAATGACCTATTAAATTATATTTTTATGTTAAACATATTTTTAAAGAATTTTGGTGATGCTACTTTTAATATTTCATGTCAATGTCTATATCAAAAAATAAATAAAACCCTGCAGTTTTTCGCATTGGCCACTAAGCCTAATAATAGACACTACTTCGTAGTCAGTGCAGATCACTTTACTGCAGTTATCTGCTTATCATTACATTAGAATGACAGATATCACCTCTATATATAGATAACACATGATTCACCATTCACCTACCTACTCTCTCCTGAACTTTACTCCTGCTAAGGGCAAACACTTCATTCAATGGCCTTCTACTGCAGCTCAGAGGCCCCCACACATACACAATGACTCTTCATTATAGGCTTTGGGAGCCTACATATCACCTCATTTCTCCTGCAGACTGAGGACGTGGGACCCCATGCTCTTTGGATAGTATGTGTCTCATTAGTTGGACTTCCATCTATCAAAAAATCTATGACAGAAAATACTGATATGACTTACCCGTGTATTGGGAGTAACAACTTTAGTAATTTTGGCAACTCTTACTAGTAAATAAAAAGTGAGATCATAAAAAAATAATAACATCTAGGCTCAGGGATTTATAAGCTGTGTTACATTGACTGTACATAGATTTACACAGGACAGAAGAACATACAGATGTGCAAAGCTCTGTGCGGTATAGTACACACATAAAGATGGCACCGGAGCCCGAAAATCAGAATGATTCACATTTTATAGAATCAAGATGGTACTGGATTCTAAGACGTGGGCCTACATGCTAATGAGCGCACCAAAAGGGGCAATCGTATTATAGGTCAGTAGAAAATGTTCCTCTAATCAGTAATTTTATGTGTGCTGTTATATCACAAGGGTGTGCATACCATGAAGGTAGGCAATTTGGTTTCACTTGGACCTGTGAAGGTAAAGGGTAAAAGACGATCCTGTCTCCTCCTCCATGGGTGATGCAAACTCGGATAATGCTTCCTCTCCCAACAAGCAGTAACCTAAGAAAAAAGGGACAGAACTGGCCATTTCTGCTTTCCTATAAGCTCTGGACTCACATCCATAATCCCAACAACATTAGCAAATAAGTGAGGGATTTTTCAGTTCTCTCCTAAACAGGACAACAGAAACAGAGGCCCAAGTGCAAGAACAGTACACCCCACGCTCTCTAATAGCTCGGTGTAGACCAACCTATTAAGTCTTTCACTGTAACATCAATAGCAATTGTGAGCCATGAAGTTCATCAGCTCATTCTCTTACAATAAATCTGACAGACAGAAGTGTTTTAGGGTGACAATGGACCCCCTTACCTACTTTGCCCCCATACAAGTGCAAAGAACACATATATGGTATGTACAACCTGCCCTTAAAAGTCAAGAAAGATGACCTCAAGGCAATTTTGGCCAATGACAGTGGCATAAGCAATCAATCAGATTACCTCAAGGCAATTCTGGCCTAAGCTGGTGGCATAAAATGTGATGTACCATTATAGGGCTCCTTATTTGTCATGGGGCCCACCTCTGATCGATGATACACAAATAAAAACTAGGAATAGGAAATCATATTCATAGGAAAGGATATCTAATGTTCTAGGATGGGTTGTGGTCATGTAAACTAGCACCAACTTGGTAGTAGGTGAGATAAGTAATACTTATAGGACCCCATAGCTGAAGTGGTAGTAAAATTATCCATGCATTTAATTTATAACATCATTTTTTAAGCCCTATACTATTTATTTGTGTGTGGTCTTTGTAGCAGCCATTTGAAAAGTTCTACATCCCGAAATTAAATGAGACTGCTCTCCCCTCCTCTCCCAGCAGGAAGTCCCAGCACATCCCGCATGTTTTTTTTTTTATGTTTAGAGAAAGAGTATCTTTTTCTTTTGTGCCTCATACTGCATCCGTGATGTTCTTCTTATTCGGCTTAATGAGAGGTAATGCTACTTTATTTTCTCACCAAGACATACAATTTACATACAAATGTGAAACAGCTGCTTTTGCAGGAAACCCATAGTTACAGTAGATAAACCAGAGTGTAGGAATATTGTCTTAATTTAGAAGTAATTTATTTTATGATCATTGAGATCCAGATCCAATTCCTACCAGAAGGCTCATTCAATATTAATATTCTTTCCCCAAAATGTCGGCATGAGGTCTTCCTCTTTCAGGATCCATCTAATAATAGCAGTGTCGTCATCTGCACCTGGTGTTTGAACTGGTTCCTCAGCGGAAGCATTTCATGGTCTTGCACATAGTTTGGCTCTAACTGAACACAGTATTAAAATAAAATAAAAATAAAATAAAAAAGGATTACACTAGTAAAATTCCCAGGGCAGAAAATCACTTCTGTAATGGTTGCCAGACTTAAACAGTTTCCAGGGAAACTCTGCAGTGGAGCCGGTGCGTCCCCATTCTTCCCAATACAGTTCAGTGTCCGTCATGTCAGGTGTATTGAATGTGACTATAAAAGGACAGTTTTGCATTTCAATGCTCATTATTAATATATGTTAATTTATTAAGGTGACTTTATTTGAAGAAATATAGAGATATATGTTGAGCACAGAGGACATTTTCTTGGTGACAAATATTTATTTTTTTCTAGATTCCCTCCCCTTTAAGGTGCTGTTTCAGAGCACAATACTAGTTAAATATTTCATTTATAAATGTGTTTTCTGCTAACAAAAATGTGATCACGATGGCTAAACATTGCTGCAGCTGCAATCTATGGGGTCACATTAAATATATATGGGTGGAAGGCAATGGCAAACTGAGACTTTTACAAAATATTACATACACAAACTGTATGAAGACTAACACAGTACTTGTATCAAACTGTCAACCTATGGAAAAGCCAACCCAGCCCCCTAAAGTGCTGTATGTATCTTTCCAAGGTATGGTCCCAGCTCTCTGAACCCCTAGCTCTAAAGCTAAACCAACCCCCAATGAGCAGTATCTACCTAGCCAAGGAATTGTCCCAGCAATCTGAACCCCTTTCTCTAAAGCCACCCCTACCCCCCAAAGTGCTGTATCTACCTTTTCAAGGTATAGTCCCAGCTCTCTGAACCCCTAGTTCTAAAGCCACCCTTACCCCCCCCAGTGCTCTATCTACCTTTCAGAAGTACAGACGCTATCTTTGACCCTGGCTCTAAAGTCAACCCTACCCCCAAAGTGCTGTATCTACCTTTCCAAGGTATTGACCCAGCTGTCTGAACCCCTAGCTCTAAAGCTAAACCAACCAAGGGGTTGTCCCAGCAATCTGAACCTCTCTCTAAAGCTACCCCTACCTCTAAAGTGCTGTATCTACTTTTCAAGGTACAGTCCCAGCTCTCTAAACCACTAGCTCTAAAGCCACTGTTACCCCCCAAGTGCTCTATCTACCTTTCTGAAGAACTGTCCCAGCTATCTTTGACCCTGGCTCTAAAGTCAACCCAACCCCCAAAGTGATGTATCTATCTTCGGAAGGTATGGTCCAAGCTTTCTGAACCCCTAGCTGTAAAGCCACCCTAACCCCCAAAGTACTGTATCTAGCTTTTCAAGGTCCTGTCCCAGATGTCTGAACCCCTAGCGCTAAAGCTGAACCAACCCCCAATGAGCAGTATCTACCTAACCAAGGAATTGTCCCAGCAATCTGAACCCCTTTCTCTAAAGCCACCCCTACCCCCCAAAGTGCTGTATCTACCTTTTCAAGGTACAGTCCCAGCTCTCTGAACCCCTAGTTCTAAAGCCACCCTTACCACCAAAGTGATCTATCTACCTTTCCTAAGTACTGTCCCAGCTATCTTTGACCCTGGCTCTAAAGTCAACCCTACCCCCAAAGTACTGTATCTAGCTTTCCAAGGTATTGACCCAGCTGTCTGAACCCCTAGCTCTAAAGCTAAACCAACCCTCAATGAGCGGTATCTACCTAACCAAGGGGTTGTCCCAGCAATCTGAACCTCTCTCTATAGCCACCCCTACCTCTAAAGTGCTGTATCTACTTTTCAAGGTACAGTGCCAGCTCTCTAAACCACTAGCTCTAAAGCCACTGTTACCCCCCAAGTGCTCTATCTACCTTTCTGAAGAACTGTCCCAGCTATCTTTGACCCTGGCTCTAAAGTCAACCCAACCCCCAAACTGCTGTATCTATCTTTGCAAGGTATGGTCCAAGCTCTCTGAACCCCTAGCTGTAAAGTTACCCTAACCCCCAAAGTACTGTATCTAGTTTTCCAAGGTCCTGTCCCAGCTCTCTGAACCCCTAGCTCTAAAGCTAAACCAACCCCCAAGGAGCAGTATCTACTTAACCAAGGGATTGTCCCAGCAATCTGAACCCCTTTCTCTAAAGCCACCCCTACCCTCTAAAGTGCTGTATCTACCTTTTCAAGATACAGTCCCAGCTCTCTGAACCCCTAGTTCTAAAGCCACCCTTACCCCCAAAGTGATCTATCCACCTTTCCTAAGTACTGTCCCAGCTATCTTTGACCCTGGCTCTAAATTCATCCCTACCCCCAAAGTGCTGTATCTTCCTTTCCAAGGTACTGTTTTCTGATCTGTTTAGCCTAACAGCACAGTACAGTAGCAGAGAGTGTATTACAAATAGCTTTTTACCAGTAATATAGCTTAAAGAACACCCGCGATCTGTGGGCAGTATGTTAGAGAGCAGGAGGAGCTGAGCAGATTGACATATCGTTTATGGGAAAATATTAGTAATAACTTGTAGTTTATTTATTTCAAGCGTCTCAAAAATTTCATTTTTTTTTTTTTATAGATCATATAGACATATCAAACCTTGTGATTGTGATTGTGCTGAGACCCCTTAATCTCTAGAATGATGGGAGAGAAATGCATGCATTTCATGCTCTCTTACCTTGATGCACGGGACAGGCTCCTTAGAAGTCTATGAGCCTGTCTCGAGTCCATCGAGGAGAGAGAGTGCTTTCTCCTTGTTGTACAGATCAAAAGGTCTTTTGAAAAGTTAGTGACTCTTTACATCTCTGCTCTTTTTATGCTTAGGAGTCCAGTGGGAGGAATCTTTGTATAAGAGTGTACTGTATACAGAGTTAAGCTACTTTCACACTAGCGGCACGGACCTCCGGCAGGCTGTTCCGTCGGGTAAACAGCCTGTCGGATCCGTCCTGCCGCTAGTGACCATGTGCCCCTGGACTGCCGCTCTGTCCCCAAAGTCCGGGGGCACACGGTCACTAGCGGCAGGACGGAACAACCTGCTGGAGGTCCGTGCCACTACTGTGAAAGTAGCCTTAGCTTTCCATAATTGAGTAGCAATGCCCACTGGACTCCTAAGCATAGAAAGAACAGCAGTTATTTATTTAAATGAATAACATGCAACTTATACTGGCTCTTCTACCATAAAACTATAGAACTATCTGCTTAGCTTCTCCTAAGATTAATTTCCAGTAAGACATTTAACAGTAGAAAAGAAGGAGAGGAAAAACATTATTTCTCCAGTGAGGGTGTCAGGTGTCAAACTCCCACGGATTGGATATAAATGACCTATCAGGGGATAGGTCATCAGTATAAGAGTCTTCGAAAACCCCTTTAAAGACACTTCTCGGAGCTAGTCAAATACATTAAATGTTCTCTTAATATGGAGGGATACAATGGAGATGTCAGTAGGCTATGGCAGTTATCATATTCCTTCTTATAAGGAAATGTCTTAGGCTAACCTAAATGTTTTGTCCTATATTTGTCCTATAGAGATTGTTGTGATTTATTTATTTATTTATTTGACTGTTTATGAAATTCTTCAATTAATTATTGTAGATCCGCATAAACATGATGTCTAGATGTGGTCCAACACATGCCGCAATCCAAAGAAAAATCCCAGATAGTGCAAACACCATAGCGTGGGATAAAAAGCCTGATATGAAACATGTTTTTATTAGCTGACATAATGTCAGTACAGCCTGCCCCCTTGTGGTGATGTCAGCTTAAACCCCAGCTACCAAGGTAACCATTATTATTTACAGAGTAACATAGCTGAGGGGAGAATATTCCCATAGCATGTATGATTTCAGTTTCAGTTATACATATTTTTGAAGATGTACTGTACCGATACTTGTCCCACTCTTCAGAGTTACTTAAGGAGGACCAGTCAGCTATCCTGACATGTCTGTCTTAGCAAATAGATGCATTCTTAGAACTCTTAATTGTGCCATCCATCTGTTATTCCTCCCGGAAATTTATGAATGCACAAGGGAGAGTTGTCAATAGTGCATGTCCTTGCCTACTTTGACACCGTTCTATCACATCAGACTAGGTTGGCACACTCCCACCATATTGACTAGATGAAGGGCAACGCTCAATTTCAATTCATATTATCAGTTACAGGAGGAGTAACAGAGGACTGACACAACAGGGATGATTCAGAATTGTTATTTCATGAGGAATAAAAGTAGTTACTAAAACAGACATGTCAGTAGAGGTGACAGGTCCTCCTAAATGTGGATCTAGTTATTTCTATATCACCTCATGTGAGATGCCCCTCAGGATTCTGTACTGGACAATTTGGTTCTGGTGGAGCTCTCACTCCCAGCTTGTCATAGACTGCAGTGAATCCAGAAGAAAACATTAAAAGGGGAAGTCACAGATAAAAGAGAGGGTTTGAGGACACGGGGAGAGCATGTATCCTTTACCGGTGAAAGCCTGAAGAGGCCGAGGTGCTACAGTGTTGTGGCCTCCTTACAGCTTACAAAGCACAGCGCCATCCATTGTATAGTGGCTGTGCTTGGTATTGTAGCTCAAGCCCATTCACTTAAATGGGACTGAGCAGCGCCTAGGCCATGTGAACAAGGAACGTGACATCACTGGCCTAGGAAGAGGAGCACCACAGCCTGTTCAAACAATCTCCAACACAAAACACTGATATTAGCATGTGCTGCCTGACCTGTGCCACTACTACTGTATAGCTTAAGGGGGTCTTCCAGGACTTGCCACGATTGTGAGATAGGTGCAGGTCCCACCACTCGGACCCGCTCCTGAATGGGGCCCCTGAAGTGAAAGAAAGCACACAAAGTATGTGCGGCATCCTTTCCATTCACTACTGTGAGACTTCTGATAATAGCTAAGCGAGTGCCCTCCTACAGCAGTGATGGTGAGCCGAGTGCCCAAACTGCAACCCAAAACCCACTTACTTATCACAAAGTACCAACACAGCAATGTAACCTGAATACTACAGTCCAGCCCAGTATATATTCTATGTACTGTATCATTTAGCTATAATAGCCTGTCTACGTTCACCTAGTGCGCCCTACACTGATGAATGGCAGGAAAAGTCTAAGGCATATTGGTACAATATGGATTTTTTCGAGGGTGTGGGTGCCCACAGAGAGGGCTCTGAGTGCCACCTCTAGCACCCGTGCCATAGGTTCACCACCACTGTCCTATAGCAATGAATGGAGAGTGGCTGTGCACACGTGGCTGCTGTCCCTTCCTTTTGGTGGCCCTGTTCTGGAAATAGGAGTGGGTCCTGGTGGTGGGACCTGCATCTAGCTGACATTTATGGCATAACCTATATGCCTCATCGGTTGAGATGGGAAAAAACTCTTTAAATATTGGTCAGCTATCCCCAGGATCTGATTGGCACTCAGCTGTTTGTAGATAGTGTTGGGCGCGAATATTCGAATAGCGAATATTAATCGCGAATATCGGCACTTTGAGAATTTGCAAATATTTAGAATATAGTGCTATATATTCGTATTTTCGAATATTCTAGATATTATACTATACTATATAAGAACCTCCCCAGCAGCCATTTTCTGCTGTTTTTTAAAGTTCTGAGAGAGAGAGCAGTGTCATTGCTGTGCTCTGTGCTTTCCACTCATTAAATTAGATAGAGATAGATAGTTAGCTCATATATCTGATAGGTTCCAGTGCAGGGTGTTAGGTTCTGCTGTCCATACATACATGCTACAGACATAGTGCTGTGATGTCACAAGTTCACAACAATACTTAGCGCACCAATCAGTAATATCTACTCAGACCTGATAAAATGTGAAGTTTCACGTATTGCGCCAAAATATTCGCATCATTAGTGCCGATTAGCGCAATCGCGAATATATTAGAGCAATCTATCTGCATATAAAGCCATTTTTAATGTTCTTCCGTGCCAATCATTTTCTCCAGTCTTAGGAAACTTCTAGCAGCTTGAAAAATGTAGCCAAAGTGACCCACGCCTGCAGGGACGTGCACAGACATTTTGAAGGGCAGGGGCTTAAGTGGAAAAAAAAAAAGGGCACTTGTCATTATTTCAAAAAATGTTAGTACCAAGAAGCTTACTTTTCTAGTCCTACCTTGTTCTCCATAAATTTTTTGATACTGTAATTGTAAACACGAAAGAATCCACAAATATTACTTTTTTGGTTTCACCGTACATAATATGGTAAAATGATGTCATTACAAGACTCTACAGACTCTAATATGCAAATAGACAAGGCACTACAACCACAAGTATGCAAAGGGACAAAGCACTACAACTATTGTTCCTTTACATACTTGTTTTGTTCCTGGACTTTAAAGGGACACTGACAGGCCCGATAAACATATTAAGTTATTCCTATGCAGTCATAGGTCTATTAAAGTGTATTCCAACGATATAAGTGTACCCCCTGTCTGCATTTTAAACCATGTAAAAACAACTTTATAATCATCTGTCAATCAGCTTCCTTTATGCCCAAGGGGCGGTTTTTCACATCTCTTTATGCCCAAGGGGCGTTTTTACTCCTACCTTTGTGCCCAGCCGCGCCTCAACTGTCGCTTCCTAGCGCCGCCCAGCTCATTATTATTCACTGGCTGGGCGGCTTTTACAGTCCCCAATCCTCCCGAGCCGACGCAGGCGCAGCAGGAGACGCTGTCATTGAATAAGGGACGCAGGCGCACTGCGAGTGAGGGTGCCGGGCAAGTTATCCGGCACACGCGCAGAAGGTACAAGTGAGTTCAATGCCAGGGTCTCCTGCTGCGCCTGCGTCGGCTCGGGAGGATCGGGGACTGTAAAAGACGCCCAGCCAGTGAATAATAATGAGCTGGGCGGCGCTAGGAAGCGACAGTTGAGGCGCGGCTGGGCACAAAGGTAGGAGTAAAAACGCCCCTTGGGCATAAAGAGATGTGAAAAACCGCCCCTTGGGTATAAAGGAAGCTGATTGACAGATGATTATAAAGTTGTTTTTACATGGTTTACAATGCGGACAGGAGGTACTCTTATATCGTTGGAATACACTTTAATAGATCTATGACTGCATAGGAATAACTTAATATGTTTATCGGGCCTGTCAGTGTCCCTTTAAATTATATACAATATATTACCAGGGCGGGCACTGAGGGCAGACAGGCACTAAAGGAACTTAGGCAGCAGACGGAGTCACACAGGCCGGCGCTTGCTCCCCTGCATTAATCCCGCTGGGGGGGTCACGTGACGTAGCAGACGTGCATCACACCTGTCCGCTACCCAGGCAGCCCCTGCGCTAGCGTTAAAGGACCCTGTCACCCTGACCCTGCACTGGCGAGCGGGCGGACTGGTGAATAAATTCTATCAGTGAATAAATTGCGCTGCCACCGGCAGGATGGAGGGCGCGTGCGGACTCGCGGCGCGCTTGTAGTGGGTTGGCTTGGGCAGGGCTGTCTTTAATATTGATTGGACCCTGGGTGAGAATTTACTTGGGCCCCCTGTATCACGCCTTCCCACACCCTAGCAGGCATACACGCCCTCCACCACTATATATAATATAGCTTACAGTAAATGATGGTAAATACTTACAGTTCTGAAGACTCCAGCAGTCTCCGGATCAGTGCTCAGGACTGGAAGTGGGCACCACTTTGCAGTTCAGAAAGGAGACCGGGGCTCGGCTCACCCTAGTGTTACAGTGCACCCAAGCACCCCACAGTATGCAGTATAGCCCACTATAGTATATAGCACCCCACAGTATGCAGCATAGCATCCTATAGCATACAGTATAGCAACTCACAGTATACAGTAAAGCAGTATAGCACACACATTATACAGCACCCCACAATATGCAGTGGAGCAGTATAGCCCCCAGTATACAGCACCCCACAGTATACAGTAGAGAAGTATAGCACCCAGTATACAGCACCCCACAGTATACAGTAGAGCAGTATAGCACCTAGCATACAGCACACCACAGTATACAGCACCCCCAGTATATAATCTCGTATAGCAGCCCCCAGGATATAATCTCATACAGCAGCCCCCCAGTATATAATCTCATACAGCAGCCCCCCAGTATATAATCTCTTACAGCAGCCCCCCCAGTATATAATCCCACATAGCATCCCCCCAGTATATAATCTCACACAGCAGCCGCCCCCAGTATATAATCTCATACAGCAGCCACCCCAGTATATAATCCCACACAGCAGCCCCCAGTATATAATCCCATACAGCAGCCCCTCCGGCCCCAGTATATAATCTCATACAGCAGCCCCCCAGTATATAATCTCATACAGCAGCCCCCACAGTATATAATCTCATACAGCAGCCTCCCCAGTATATAATCCTACACAGCAGCCCACCCAGTATATAATCCCATACAGCAGCCCCCCGGCCCCAGTATATAATCCCACACAGCAGCCCCCCAGTATATAATCCCATATAGCAGCCCCCCCGGCCCCAGTATATAATCTCATACAGCAGCCGCCCAGTATATAATATCATACAGCAGCCCCCCCCGGCCCCAGTATATAATCTCATACAGAAGCCTCCCCAGTAAATAATCCCACACAGCAGCCCACCCAGTATATAATCCCATACAGCAGCCCCCCAGTATATAATCCCATACAGCAGCCCCCCGGCCCCAGTATATAATCTCATACAGCAGCCGCCCAGTATATAATCTCATACAGCAGCCCCCCGGCCCCAGTATATAATCTCATACAGCAGCCTCCCAGTATATAATCTCATACAGCAGCCCCCCCAGTATATAATCTCATACAGCAGCCCCCCAGTATATAATCCCATACAGCAGCCCACGGCCCCAGTATATAATCTCATACAGCAGCCACCTAGTATACAATCTCATACAGCAGCCCCCCAGTATATAATCTCATACAGCATCCCCCCCAGTATATAATCTCATACAGCAGCCCCCCCAGTATACTATCTTACACAGCAGACCCCCCGGACCCAGTATATAATCTCATACAGCAGCCCCCCCAGTATATAATCTTACACATCAGCCCCCCCAGTATATAATCTCATACAGCAGCCCCCCCCCCGGCCCCAGTATATAATCTCATACAGCAGCCCCCCAGTATATAATTTCATACAGCAGCCCCCCCAGTATAAAATCTCATACAGTAGCCCCCCTGATGCAGTATATAATCTCATACAGCAGCCCCCCCAAGTATAACATTTCATACAGCAGCCCCCAGTATATAATCTCATACAGCAGCCCCCCAATATATAATCTCATACAGCAGGCCCCCCGTATATAATCTCATACAGCAGTTCCCCAGTATATAATCCCATTCAGAACCCCCCCCCCCCGGCCTCAGTATATAATCTCATACAGCAGCCGCCCAGTATATAATCTAATACAGCAGCCCCCCGGCCCCAGTATATAATCTCATACAGCAGCCTCACAGTATATAATCTCATACAGCAGCCACCCAAGTATAAAATTTCATACAGCAGCCCCCCAGTATATAATCTCATACATCAGCCGCCCAGTATATAATCTCATACAGCAGCCCCCCCGGCCTCAGTATATAATCTCATACAGCAGCCGCCCAGTATATAATCTCATACAGCAGCCCCCCGGCCCCAGTATTTAATCTTATACAGCAGCCCCCCCCCCCCAGTATGTAATCTTACACATCAGCCCTCCCAGTATATAATCTCATACAGCAGCCCCCCGGCCCCAGTATATAATCTCATACAGCAGCCCCCCCAGTATAAAATCTCATACAGCAGCCCCCCCAGTATATAATCTCATACAGCAGCCCCCCAGTATATAATCTCATACAGCAACCCCCCAGTTTATAATCCCATTCAGCAGCCCCCCCCCCCCCCCCGGCCTCAGTATATAATCTCATACAGCAGCCTCCCAGTATATAATCTCATACAGCAGCCACCCAAGTATAAAATTTCATACAGCAGCCCCCCAGTATATAATCTCATACAGCAGCCGCCAAGTATATAATCTCATACAGCAGCCCCCCGGCCCCAGTATATAATCTCATACAGCAGCCTCCCAGTATATAATCTCATACAGCAGCCCCCCCGGACCCAGTATATAATCTCATACAGCAGCCCCCCCAGTATATAATTTCATACAGCAGCCCCCCAGTATATAATCTCATACAGCAGCCCCCCAGTATATAATCCCATACAGCAGCCCCCGGCCCCAGTATATAATCTCATACAGCAGCCACCTAGTATACAATCTCATACTGCAGCCACCTAGTATACAATCTCATACAGCAGCCCCCCAGTATATAATCTCGTACAGCAGCCCCCCCAGTATATAATCTCATACAGCAGCTCCCTTAGTATCCTATCTTACACAGCAGCCCCCCCGGACCCAGTATATAATCTCATACAGCAGCCCCCCCCCAGTATGTAATTTTACACATCAGCCCTCCCAGTATATAATCTCATACAGCAGCCCCCCGGCCCCAGTATATAATCTCATACAGCAGCCCCCCCAGTATAAAATCTCATACAGCAGCCCCCCCAGTATATAATCTCATACAGCAGCCCCCCAGTATATAATCTCATACAGCAGCCCCCCAGTATATAATCTCATACAGCAACCCCCCAGTTTATAATCCCATTCAGCAGCCCCCCCCCCGGCCTCAGTATATAATCTCATACAGCAGCCCCCAGTATATAATCTCATACAGCAGCCCCCCGGCCCCAGTATATAATCTCATACAGCAGCCTCCCAGTATATAATCTCATACAGCAGCCCCCTCAGTATATAATCTCATACAGTAGCCCCCCCCGGACCCAGTATATAATCTCATATCGCAGCCCCCCAGTATATAATCTCATACAGCAGCCCCCCCCCAGTATATAATCTCATACAGCAGCCCCCCAGTATTTAATCCCATACAGCAGCCCCCCCGGCCCCAGTATATAATCTCATACAGCAGCCCCCCAGTATTTAATCCCATACAGCAGCCCCCGACCCCAGTATATAATCTCATACAGCAGCCACCTAGTATACAATCTCATACAGCAGCCCCCCAGTATATAATCTCATACAGCAGCCCCCTTGTATATAATCTCATACAGCATCCCCCCCAGTATACTATTTTACACAGCAGCCCCCCCGGACCCAGTATATAATCTTATACAGCAGCCCCCCAGTATATAATCTTACACATTAGCCCCCCCAGTATGTAATCTCATACAGCAGCCCCCCCCCGGCCCCAGTATATAATCTCATACAGCAGCCCCCCCAGTATAAAATCTCATACAGTAGCCCCCCCGGACCCAGTATATAATCTCATACAGCAGCCCCCCAAGTATAAAATTTCATGCAACAGCCCCCCAGTATATAATCTCATACAGCAGCCCCCCAGTATATAATCTCATACAGCAGCCCCCCCCAGTATATAATCCCATTCAGAAGCCCCCCCGGCCTCAGTATATAATCTCATACAGCAGCCCCCCAAGCCCCAGTATATAATCTCATACAGCAGCCCACCAGTATATAATCTCATACAGCAGCCCCCCAGTATATAATCTCATACAGCAGCCCCCCCCAGTATATAATCTCATACAGCAGCCCCCCCAGTATACAATCTCATACAGCAGCCCCCTCAGTATATAATCGGATACAGCAGCCCCCTCAGTATATAATCGGATACAGCAGCCCCCCAGTATATAATCTTATACAGCAGCCCCCTCACTATATAATCTCATACAGCAGCCCCCCCAGTATACTATCTCACACAGCAGCCCCCCGGCCCCAGTATATAATCTCATACAGCAGCCCCCCAGTATAAAATCCCACACAGCAGCCCCCCTGTATATTATCTCACACAGCAGCCCCCCCAGACCCAGAATATAATCTCATACAGCAGCCCCCCAGTATATAATATCACACATCAGCCCCCCCAGTATATAATCTCATACAGCAGCCCCCCAGTATATAATCCCATACAGCAGCCCCCCCTCGCTGCAGTATATAATCCCACAAAGCAACCCCCCAGTATATAATCCCATACAGCAGCCCCCCGTCCCCAGTATATGATCTCATACAGCAGCCCCCTAGTATATTATCTCATACAGCAGCCCCCCAGTATATAATCTCATACAGTAGCCCTCCCGGACCCAGTATTTAATCTCATACAGCAGCCCCACAGTATATAATTTCATACAGCAGATCCCCAGTATATAATCTCATATAGCAGCCCTCAGTATATAATCTTATACAGCTTCCCCGCCAGTATATAACCCCATACAGCAGCCCGCCGGCCCCAGTATTTAATCTCCTACAGCAGCCCCCCAGTATATAATCTCATACAGCAGCCCCACCAGTATATAATCTCATACAGCAGCCCCCAGTATATAATCTCATACAGCAGCCCCCCCAGTATATAATCTCATACAGCAGCCCCCCAGTATATAATCTTATACAGCAGCCCCCTCACTATATAATTTCATACAGCAGCCCCCCCAGTATACTATCTCACACAGCAGCCCCCCCGGACCCAGAATATAATCTCATACAGCAGCCCCCCCAGTATATAATCTCACACATCAGCCCCCCCAGTATATAATCTCATACAGCAGCCCCCCAGTATATAATCCCATACAGCAGCCCCCCCCCCCCGCCCCAGTATATAATCCCATAAAGCAACCTCCCAGTATATAATCCCATACAGCAGCCCCCCGGCCCCAGTATATGATCTCATACAGCAGCCCCCTAGTATATTATCTCATACAGCAGCCCCCCAAGTATATCATCTCATACAGTAGCCCTCCCGGACCCAGTATTTAATCTCATACAGCAGCCCCACAGTATATAATTTCATACAGCAGATCCCCAGTATATAATCTCATATAGCAGCCCTCAGTATATAATCTCATACAGCTGCCCCCCAGTATATAATCCCATATAGCAGCCCCCCGGCCCCAGTATATAATCTCATACAGCAGCCCCCCAGTATATAATCTCATACAGCAGCCCTTCCAAGTATATAATCTCATACAGCAGCCCCCTTCCACTATATAATCTCATACAGCAGCCCCCCAGTATACTATCTCATACAGCAGCCCCCCTGGCCCCAATAAATAATCTCATACAGCAGCCCCCCCAGTATAAAATCCCACACAGCAGCCCCCTGTATATTATCTCACACTGCAGCCCCCCCGGCCCCAGTATATAATCTCATACAGCAGCCCCCCAGTATATAATCTCATACAGCAGCCCTTCCAAGTATATAATCTCATACAGCAGCCCCCTTCCAGTATATAATCTCATACAGCAGCCCCCCAGTATACTATCTCATACAGCAGCCCCCCTGGCCCCAATAAATAATCTCATACAGCAGCCCCCCCAGTATAAAATCCCACACAGCAGCCCCCTGTATATTATCTCACACTGCAGCCCCCCCGGACCCAGTATATAATCTCATGCAGCAGCCCCCAGTATATGATCTCATACAGCAGACCCCCGATATATAATCTCATACAGCTGCCCCCCAGTATATAATCTCATACAGCAGCCCCCCAGTATATAATCCCATACAGCAGTACCCCCGGCCCCAGTATATAATCTCATACAGCAGCCCCCAGTATATAATCTCATACAGCAGCCCCCCAGTATATAATCCTGTATAGCAGCCCCCCCGGCCCCAGTATATAATCTCATACAGCAGCCCCCCAGTATACAATCTCATACAGCAGCCCCCCAGTATATAATCTCATACAGCAGCCCCCCCAGTATATAATCTCATACAGCGGCCCCCCCCAGCATATAATCTCATACAGCAGCCCCCCCCCCCAGTATACTATCTCACACAGCAGCCCCCCCCGGCCCCAGTATATAATCTCATACAGCAGCCCCCCCAGTATAAAATCCCACACAGCAGCCCCCCTGTATATTATCTCACACAGCAGCCCCCCAGGACCCAGTATATAATCTTATACAGCAGCCCTTCCCCAATATATAATCTCACACATCAGCCCCCCAGTATATAATCTCATAGAGCAGCCCCCCAGTATATAATCCCACACAGCAGCCCCCCCAGTATATAATCCCATACAGCAGCCCCCGGCCCCAGTATATAATCTCATACAGAAGCCCCCCAGTATATAATCTCATACAGCAGCCCCCTCAGTATATATTTCCACACAGCAGCCCCCTTAATATATAATCCCACACAGCCTCCCCCAGCATACAATCCTCAGACCCTCCCCAGTAGTCACATCCACCTCTCCAGCGCTGACAGACTCTCTCCCCTCTACAGACACTGCTGAGCAGCCATCCCTGATCTTCCTACTCTGCAGACAGTCGGCCAGAGTCTGTGATAGCAGATTGCTGCCGACACACGTGACCTACCCTTCTCCTGCAGGCTGCAGCAACACTGAGTCCTAGAAGAAAGAAAGGACCTTTGATTACCTCATAGCCATGAGACCAGTAATAATGCTATGTTACTGGTCACATGGTGATGATGTCATGTAAGGTCCTTTCTCCCACAGCTTTCACTCTCTCACAGTTCGCTCTGGAGTGCCGGTGTTCTGTCAGAATACTATACTTTACCGTTAGGCATAGCAGCACCCCTCTGTAGCTGACAGCCTGACACCTGGGGCAGACGGCCCCCTCCCCCGCGGCACGCCACTTGATGTAATTGAAATTGTGGGCAGTGGCCAACGTGGCTCAAGAGGCAGCTGCCTTTGGGTCCCCCCGGAACAACTGGGCCCGGGGCAGCTGCCCCTTTTGCCCAGCGTTAAAGACGGCCCTGGGCTTGGGACAACATAAAAAAAAAGGGCATTAAAGGGGCAGGGGCAGAAGGGGCAGGGGCTCAAGCCCCCTTTGAGCCCTATGTGTGCACGTCCCTGCACGCCTGTATTGCACACACTTTACGTGAATATTACATTGCCGATTTTCGCAATCAAGAAAATAATAGTGAATTCTCGAATTCGTTAATATATGACGAATATTCTACAAAATAGACAGGGGCTGTAGCCTCCTTATAGAACACCTGGCACAGCGCTGTACATTGCATAGTGGCTGGACTTGGTACTGTAGCCCAATCACTAGAATTACTTGGCTACGTGAGTGGTGAACGTGACATCACAGGCCAAGAAAGAGGGTGCAGTGCACGCCTGATCACCGTGGTCTTTTCTAATGATTGGTGGGGGTCCTGGGTGTTGGATCTCCACCAACCGGATATAGATGAGCTATCCTGAGGATTACTCATCAATATTTAATTCCCAGAAAACCCCTTTAAGCAGAAGGCACCTACCATACACTCCATCTCTGACATATCAAAAAGACATTGTACCTCTACTGTTTTCTAAACTAAATGGGTGCCATGGCCTGTGAAACACCTAAATCTCCTCTCACCTCATCATAACTCTTCTTCTGCCATTACATTTATTCCAGTACACTGTCAGCATAAGATTTGCCTAAAATGTCCAAGAGTGAAGGTCTTCGAAAAGCGCCAGTGGAGTTTGGGTGTTTCACAGAGCACCATGAATGGTCCAATCAGTTCAGGAACTGACAGGCATCTTAACTAATGGACTCCATCAGTACTATGTCCTAGCATTTTAAGAACTTTAGAAGGACTATTTTGTGAAATATGCCGGTGTATAGTCTAAAGATTTATGTAGCTGTTCATAAATAATATATGTTTCTGTAATGCCGCAGGATATTCATATCTACAGCATGAATAACAATAATAACCATACAATAACTAGAACCCATTATTTGTTACTCTGGCAACCTCAACTGCAAAAACAATAGTGGCGTAGGGTGTCATTTCCATCTGCCCCCCACTCAGTTCTCCGGCCTTTCTCCTGTGCAATGAGCACTCAAGTGCATGCTAACATTACTAATACCTTCTGACAAAATCTTAGATCTGCTCTTAGATTACAACTGCATATTATTGAAATAGATCAAACTGTGCCGAACCTATTTAAAGAAATCAGTGCCAGAGCCATGTTTGGAAAGACCGTAATAAAATAGCATTGAAATTCAATGTATAGTCAGCTTGCTATATACCATACCAGAACCATGGTGAGCATGCTCCTTCTGGACAAGGGATGTCGAATATATATATAAGAATGTCTACAAAGCACAGTCTAAGGCCTCATGCACACAAACACATTTTTTTCCCCTTAACGTTCCGTTTTTTTTGTGTTCCGTATACGGACCGTATACGGAACCATTCATTTCAGTGGGTCCGCAAAAAACGGAATGTACTCTATATGCATTCCGTTTCCATATTTCTGTTTTTCCGTTCCGCTCAAAGATAGAACATGTCCTATTATTGTCCGCATAACGGACAAGGATAGTACTGTTCTATTAGGGCCAGATGTTCAGTTCCGCAAAAAACGGAATGCACACGGATGTCATCCGTATTTTTTGCGGATCCGTTTTTTGCGGACCGCAAAACGCTGAAAAAGCCATACGGTCGTGTGCAATAGGCCTAAAGCTGTGCCATCGTGCAGCATGTACAGATTGCACTATATATATATATATATATATATATACAGTACAGACCAAAAGTTTGGACACACCTTCTCATTCAAAGAGTTTTCTTTATTTTCATGACTATGAAGGCATCAAAACTATGAATTAACACATGTGGAATTATATACATAACAAACAAGTGTGAAACAACTGAAAATATGTCATATTCTAGGTTCTTCAAAGTAGCCACCTTTTGCTTTGATTACTGCTTTGCACACTCTTGGCATTCTCTTGATGAGCTTCAAGAGGTAGTCCCCTGAAATGGTCTTCCAACAGTCTTGAAGGAGTTCCCAGAGATGCTTAGCATTTGTTGGCCCTTTTGCCTTCACTCTGCGGTCCAGCTCACCCCAAACCATCTCGATTGGGTTCAGGTCCGGTGACTGTGGAGGCCAGGTCATCTGGCGCAGCACCCCATCACTCTCCTTCATGGTCAAATAGCCCTTACTTTCAAAGTTTTCCCAATTTTTCGGCTGACTGACTGACCTTCATTTCTTAAAGTAATGATGGGCACTCGTTTTTCTTTACTTAGCTGCTTTTTTCTTGCCATAATACAAATTCTAACAGTCTATTCAGTAGGACTATCATCTGTGTATCCACCTGACTTCTCCTCAACGCAACTGATGGTCCCAACCCCATTTATAAGGCAAGAAATCCCACTTATTAAACCTGACAGGGCACACCTGTGAAGTGAAAACCATTTCAGGGGACTACCTCTTGAAGCTCATCAAGAGAATGCCAAGAGTGTGCAAAGCAGTAATCAAAGCAAAAGGTGGCTACTTTGAAGAACCTAGAATATGACATATTTTCAGTTTCACACTTGCTTGTTATGTATATAATTCCACATGTGTTAATTCATAGTTTTGATGCCTTCAGTGTGAATCTACAATTTTCATAGTCATGAAAATAAAGAAAACTCTTTGAATGAGAAGGTGTGTCCAATGTTTTGGTCTGTACTGTATATATATTTATATTAGAATAAGCTACTGACCCAGATATCTCAACTTGAGGATCACACATATGTATTTTAGGACAAGCTATTGACCCAGATATCTCAGCTTGGGTACCACATGTATATTAGAATAAGTTACTGACCCAGAAATCTTACCTTAGTGACTACATTTATATTAGAATAAGATACTGACCCAGAGATCTCAGCTTGGGTACCACATGTATATTAGAATAAGATACTGACCCAGAGATCTCAGCTTGGATACCACATGTATATTAGAATAAGATACTGACCCAGAGATCTCAGCTTGTGTACCACATGTATATTAGAATATGATACTGAACCAGAGATCTCAGCTTGTGTACTACATGTATATTAGAATAAGATACTGACCCAGAGATCTCAGCTTGTGTACCACATGTATATTAGAATACGATACTGAACCAGAGATCTCAGCTTGTGTACTACATGTATATTAGAATAAGATACTGACCCAGAGATCTCAGCTTGTGTACCACATGTATATTAGAATAAGATACTGACCCAGAGATCTCATCTTGTGTACCACATGTATATTAGAATACGATACTGAACCAGAGATCTCAGCTTGTGTACCACATGTATATTAGAATAAGATACTGACCCAGAGATGTCACCTTGGGGACCACATACATATTAGAATAAGCTACTGATCCAGAGATCTCAACTTGAGGACCACATGTATGTATTTTAGGACAAGCCACTGACCCAGAGATGTCAGTTTGGGGACCTCATGTATATTAATAAGTTACTGACCCAGAGATCTCAGCCCAGGGATCCCATTTATATTAAAATAAGCTTTTGACAATGAGATTTCAGCTTGGGAACCACATGTATATTAGAACAAGCTACTGACCCAGACATCTCAGCTTGGGGACCACAAGCAAACACAATGTAAAGGTTTCAGAACATGTTTGTGTTCTGCTGATAGTACATACCGGGCTTCCATGAAAGCTTCTTATAGTCTCCTGTAATGTTCTAGTAGGGTATAGTTATTGATGCATAAATAACATTATCAGGACATTATATAAGTTAGTTCTCCACAGCAAGAATCTTGGGAACCAAGTGCATCAGAATGGGGCAGCAGCACACAGAATGCTACTAATGACAAGAAATATCTGGCGCTGGGATTAGAAGAAATTGAGGATTTAGGAGTAGAATTTACGGCACTTGTGTCAGTGTTATGTAGCTAGCACTGCAGCCAGCATCTCTAATCTGGTCTTTCTATCATCGCAATATAACTTTTTGTAATACTGAAATTTTTTTACCCTTGATTCTATGGTATTAGTAAATTGTAGCAGATTTTCTGATGTGTCTGTAATATTCAAACCTGTCTCTTTAAACCTCAAAGAGGAGTCAAACATGTCAAGGAGAACAATATGGTGCCATACGGTGAGCATAATGACCGTACAAAAACGATATGATAATGCCGATGCCTAATCAGGCAGAGATCAATGCAGTCTACAAAACTTTCATAATTTAAATTGATTTTTGTGAAGAATTTCTACCTACCTATCCTCTGTAAAGATTTCATTTCATTTTTCTTTTGCCACAGGTTTGCGGAACTGTTCTCTGGTATCATTTATTTTGCATCTAGTGAAGCTGTCAGAATCCCTTACAGACAAGAAGTCTTTGGATAAAATCAACATTAAAGGGGTTGTCCAACCGCCACAAGCTAAAATAAATCAAGGCCCAGATTGCATTTAAAATAAACAAAGAAACCCATTCACTTGAGCTCCGTTCCAACCCTGAACATCCCGTCCATGATGCTTCAGATTCCCTGTGGCCCAGAAGTGTGATGTCCCATCTGTCATCACATGCACCATTGCAGCCATACTCTAACCTCAGCACCGACGCATCCCCAGGTGGCATGTAACTGCAGAGGCTCAGTGGTCACGTGCTGCTCAGGGTCTCGTCGCCACAGAGGCAAGTCAATGGCTGCAGCAATGTACATGATAAAAGACAGTAAGTCACCCTTCTGGTCCACAGGAGATTGAAAGCTGCAGGGATGGACCTTCAGTGCTGGAACGGAGCTCAAGTGAGCTAGTTTATTTCTTTATTTTAAATGCAATCTGGGCCTCAATTAATTTTATTTTGGCGGTCAGACAACCCCTTTAACAATGGTTATCATTGATACCTAGATATCTAATACATCAAGGAGCTACAACGAACTTCTGATCACTGAATTTACCCTCTTCTGGGCCTCCCAGAGATTACTAGAATGGGAGTCTTTAGATACCACCCCATTACCACTGCATGACCACAGTGAGGAGGAGTTTGTATGGAGAGATGGTTCCTGCTGCTCTATTCAACGTCTATGGGACTGACGAAGAAAGCTAAGCGATGTACTTACGATGTGGAAAGGGGGCCCAGGACCCTCATTATAGTAACTGGATCCCAGTGGTGGACCCTCAGTGATCAGGCATTTATCACCTATACATAAATTGTGGAACAGCCCCTTTAATGTTAATAGTAGTACACGTATAACACTGGACGATGGGGCCTAGGATGTAAAATCTTACTAATGACAAGCTTACAAAATATTAATAATATGACCTAATCTTTCCAAAATGGTGTCTCTTTACCAGGGGTATGGGGGAATACGTCAAGTATACAGGTATACCCTATATGTACCGTATATACCGTATATATATATATATACGTTTCTGATAGCCGATCCGACCACAAATATATATATATATACATATCAGGGTTGAGTTTGTCAGATTTAGTGGAAATAGATTGTAATTTGATATCACAATGATTTTACACAAGACTGCAAGCGAAGGCTTCCATATTATCTTAACTTTGCATGGACACTAACATTAAATTGACTACACATGTAAGAATTCATCATGAAACCCTTTGTGTATTGTCATACAGTGTTAAAGTCATTAGTTTAACTGAAGTCTTGTGGAGGATCACACGTAGCACATTGTCACATCACCGCCGAATGACAAACTCAGCCCTACTCGTCTCTGCCACGCATTTCTATAGGCACACACAGGCACACACTGTCCCTAGGTAGGCCAACCTGTGGCTGGCTGTTCCCTCTCGTAGAACCATTGTCACGCTGTCATGCATCCAACCGATGGCTAGCTTAGTCAACTTGGTGCAACTGTCTCTGCTCCGTACCCCAGGATGGCACCTCATTACCAATCCTTACCAAGGACCATAATTGTCAAAAGGAAGACAATACACAAAATTGTTTCATCATGTTTTTTTTTTTTTCCAGGAAAGAGATGACTTCTATCACATGAATCAAGTTCAATGCTTGTCATTTGACATATTGTACATCAGATGGGCTTATTCGTGGCTGCCAGTATCAGAACAGCAGCCAAGCAGATATCACAGTGGAAGGGCAACATACCCAGGGCTGATCAGTTGGCAGAATGCGGGAATCCCAGCCTCCCAGCTGTCTTTTGACCAACAGGGGGCGTTCCCTGAACTCCCCCTGTTCATGCTCAGGCTGCCTACGTAATGCCAAATGACTGCCCAGCGATGTGCCCTATCATCCCTTCCCGTATACACATTCAGCACTACTACTGTAGAGTTCCTTTTTTTTTTTTTTGAACATACAAGAAATACCATCTTTTGCATTGTAAGTGTTATCCTTAATAAAATTTATATTTAAAAAAAAGAAACTAGTCACTTTTTTCATATCCAAGTCACCCCTCCCCCATTTACCAGCATAAAAATTATAAAGAAATACATACAGAATGTGCCAAGCTGTTGTTAACCCCTTCAGCATGGAAAGGGTTAAACCAGCTCAGGCTCCCTGAGCAATCAGGCGTGGAATACTGAAAGGATTTAGTGTAACCTCTGCAGCCGGATGAATATCCATGGATTTAGTCGTCTCCAATCACCCATTGGAAAAGACAGTTTTTTTTTTTTTAAATTTGATAAGAAGCAGCAAAACCATTTTCATTTGAGTTCAATGTACGGTGTGGTGATTATTGGTCCTCACATATATACAGTATATATATATATATATAACCAGTTACAAAAGAAAGGAAGGGTGACTGTCAATCGTTTGGAAGTAAGGCAGTCTTATCTTTCCCATAAGGCAAATCATATGTAATGTATCAAAATGTTAGTAAATGCAAACAAGAGCTTTCAGTCTTTTGTCCGTGAAACAAGAAACAAATTGGATTTTTATCTTTGGCTTTAGCTCCTCTTGATTTCCAGACCACAAATTGTATGTTTTTGTTTTATGACTTTTTGTTTTTATAATCCCATCTCTATTATTATTGGATAAATCCTTTCATTAGTCCATAAAAAAAAAAAAAAAGAGCAATAACGGCCAACAAAACACACAACAGGCACAGAATGCCCTTTTCATGAAGGGATCTCTAGGGTTTTGTCCCTATCTGCCCCACTTGGCAAGCACTTTCTCCTTCCATCGGAAAAAGGCTTATTCATATCTTATCCTTGAACGGACGTTTCCCAGCTCCCAGGGAAAAAATAAAACTTAAAAAATAAAAATAAATACTTTTTCCTGCTGCATTCACTAAAACCAATCTTACACCAAAGTGGATTCAAAAAACCCACCAATGATAACAATAAAATGTATAAAAAAATAATCAAGTTTTTTTTTTTTTTTTTTAACTATCAAGCCTGGTAACTCATGATAGAGTTCGGGGACATCTCAAATGTCACAGATTTTACCTCGACTTTTAACAGCAGCAAAATGTTTAGTATCATTTCAGGATTTTCATACCTCACATTCCCGGGAGCCAGAGATTGTATATGTACAGGGTCCTGATCCATTAACCAATACATCCATGGGTTCCGTGTTGGAAGGTTTGTAGTCCACGTAGTACTCCTGTAATGGAGAGTTTATTTGTCTTTCTGACTCTCTGGCCTTTTTCCGCCTTCTCTTCATCATGGAGCTTTGCTGCAGTTGCTTCATGCTGGCCGGATACCTTTTCCATGATACATATATGACTAATAAGATCATGGCCACGGACAGGAAAAGTGCCACACTCCCAGCGATGATTTTATGGAAGGAAACATGCTCATATTCTTGTTCTGCCATTGGTGTCTGAAGACCAGGAGAAGGACTAGGTGTGTATGAAGTTGGAGGTACACTTACCAACTTGTACACTGTAGGCTTGGGTACATATTGTGGTTTCGGTGGAGCTTTGGTTGTCTGATAAGCTCTTTCGGTCACCAACACAGGAGTTTCATTGCAGATATTGTATGTTTCCACTGCATCAATCACCTTCTCGCCTTGGATGTGTTTAGGACCAGCACAGATCATGGTGCTCTCTTTGTTTCCCTTAAAGTTTTTAAGCCAAAAGACCAGAGGACATATGGTTTTGCCGCATTCCCACATGTTTCCAGATAATGTTATAGAAGTCAGAGATATCCAAGCATTTATGGTTTCCTGGGTGACATTGGTGAGCTTGTTGGAATCCAGATTGAGTTTCTGCAGATTGGGGAGACACTGGAAAGTGCCAGGTTCAATGTTCTGTATGTCATTTCCCGACAGATCGAGGTTGTGCAGAGCACTCCAAGTCCAAGTTAATCCTTGGCTAATGGACCTGATCCTATTCCACTGCAGAAATAGAGAATGCAGGTTAGAAAGGCGAGGGAAGTGAGCAAAGTTCACCTTAGAGAACTGGTTATGTTCCAGGTGGAGTTCCTTCAGCTTCAGGAGGCCAGCAAAGGCATTGCGAGACAAACTCCTGAGCCGGTTGTATCCCACATCCAATAATTCCATGTTGCGGCAGTCTTGAAAAACCCTAACTGGAACTGTTTTCAGAGAGTTGGAACGTAGATGCAAACTCAAAAGCTTCCGAAGACCCTTAAACTGCTCAGATTGAAGCGTCTGAAGCTTGTTATAGGATAGATCCAAATTTCTGAGGTTAGGTACTGGGTGGAAAGTGGCATTGGCCAGATTGGTAATTTTGTTAGAACTCAAAATAAGCTCCTTCAACCTTCTGATACCTTGGAAGGCATCCTCATCCACTGAGCTAATATAATTGTGGTCAAGGTAAAGCCATACCAGCTGGTTAAGGCCGGAGAACTGGTTTGACTTCAACTTTTGGATGCTGTTGTAACGTAAAGACAATCCCTGTGATCCACCTGAAATATTCTGCGGGATGTCTCTGAAGGCATGGGACTCACAGTATACAATCTTCCCGTCACACCGGCAGTTCTTTGGACAAGCTTTCTGTGCCCCCACAACGAACACTACGAGTAGAACCGGCAGCAGGACCAGTGATAAACTCATGCCTTTCAGATGATTCATCGGTTGCAACCCTGTGAAAATATAATGATACAAGGGATTGAAATCACGTAAAAGGACAATATTCCATCAAATGATGATGGAATGCGTTCCCTTACCCCGCTTCATACCCTCCTCCACAAGTATATAATTACCACAAATCTAAACACATAGACAAATAAGCTCTTAGTCCTGCGACAGAATCAGGAGAGCAAATCGAGGCTTGCATTCCTGTTAAATAGGGGTATTTGTACTTAATTGTAGACTGCACCATCCTTATTCTGAAATAGATTACCACACCCCTGACACTGGATTTATGAACAGCTAGGAATTAGTTCTAATGGATGAATGTTCTGATGGCATGCCTTCCATTCATCAGTGCATGGACTTCTCAAGCTACAGTACACAATTGGTCATGTAAACATGTCAAGCCTCATGAACACATGCATGTACGTTTTTTGGTCTTGTAATCTACGCTAAGTTCTGGATAGCATAAGTTTGTGCAATGGCAACTAACCCATATTCGTTGAAGTTTGTTGAGTGGTTTTGTCTAGCACTGCAAGAGGACGGTAGACAATAAGGAACGAGGGGATAGGGTTAAGATTGAATGAATTGTCCTTTTTTTCCTGAATGCAACTCCTAGTGGCTGGAATTTAATTAAAGTGATGCAGTGTTTGCATATCGTTGCCTCTAATGAGCAATCTATACAAGAAGAAAAGCCACTGGTTAAACTAAGCTTTAACCCTTTCTGTGCTATAACTGCTTATAGATATCTATTCACCCTCTCGGGCATATTCTACCCCCTCCCCCCTTCCCCATTGCTCCATAATTTTCACCTCTCTGCCCATATCTGACCTTGCTAATTGTGCTGGTGAAAGCTGGATCAGTACCAGAAACTGAATCTTTGCTTGTGGAAGGGATCGGTAAAGAAAAATTCATAGGAGGGGAAATACATTAGGATGGTTGAGGACTAAGAGAGTCGAGATGTGGTGACATTTTTGGAGGGGACCTCCGAAATAATGCAGTCTAGGCTCATTACTGTTCCCAGTCTTAGTCTCATTCTCCGAGCAGGATCTGGATGTTTCTAAAACCTAGAGAGGCCATAGTGGGAAGGGAACAGGTTAAAATGTTAAAAACCCAGCTGGCATTTCCTTGCTGCCTGCTATTAAAGAGGTTCTCTATGCAATGAATGCATCAGATTCAGGAGCTGGGGATGAATCCTTTGGCACTGTGGAGAAAGCCTGAACATGGCATATCCTCTCTGACTGTTGTCGTATCTTTGGATCTTCCTGTAATGCTGTGCATGGAATGAGAACCATGCAAAACTATCCAACCCAGTGCAATGTGCAACTTCCACACTAAGCCTTTGTCCAGGGGATCAAGTTTGAGAAATAGTCCATGAAATGAGATTCAAAAATTTGTTAGAGGATGCGGTCAAACACTGTGTGGTCAACATTGGTGATCATCAAAATAGAGTGGTCACTGAAATAATATCAATTACTGTTAGGTAGAGATTGATGTACCTGCTGCTACCTACAGGTGTAAATGGCTAAAACTGTATGTATTTTCACAACCCTATTGGTCTATATATGCAGTAGACCTACAGTATGTAGTACATGTATGAATGTTTCCTTGGGCAGAGCTACATAAGATGAGCTTGCAGATCATCTAGGTAAATCATATCTGTGCTCTAGGCATGCACGTATCTATGTATGCAGGCATGTATATATAGCTCTGCCGTATTCAGGTATGACATGGTGCTTGCATTGGTGAATGCAATAAACAGAGAAAAACATCTTTTGCTAAAGTAACGGTATTTTCAGCGTTTAAAACCAGACTTGCAGGCTTTCTGCAGACATACTATACATGAATGGTCCTTGCAAGCATCAAGCCAGAAACTTCTCTTACCCATCCTCTGTCTCCTGGCGATTCCTTCCTCCTTTTCTCAGGGATTGTCTCTGGAAATGATTCCTTTTCTGCCTGTTAATTATGAGGCAGCAGTTCCTTCATGGTCCATACAGGTCTCTGTGTCAAACCATCCTGTTGCCAGACTCAACCCCCCTCCCCTTCTGTATATGTATATAAGGGATTTTTTGCTATGACAAAGTTTATCTCCTTGTTTTCTTCATAGGCTTCTATAGGATGGATAGGTGAAAACGTCTCCCGTAGCTTGCAGAGGGGCTTCAGATCAAAGAGGAATTCCTGCTATTTGAATGCAATATGAAGAGGATGATACAGCTTGCAAGGGAAGGTATGTAACTTCTGTGCAAAATCTTCGCAATACCTAACCAGCCTTGCCCACCACCGCCTGCCATCCTTAGATGTCCATCCTCAGTCCCATCTCCTCCTTGGTGTTGTCAAATGCCATGAGGCCAAGATTGAGGATGTCTATAAGCCCAAGTTTAGACCAAATGTCACCTGCTTTTTCTATAGAGCTGTGAAGGTTTACACTGCTATGTAGCTGTGTTGGAAAGCAGCTGGGATTCAGGAGATTTTTTTTTTTTCCCAGAGACTGCTGATGCTCAGAAGCTTTTCAATGCCTGAGCTTCAGCTATACACTGACCCCTGCTGGAAGAATTAGAGGAGACAGAGAAAAAAAAACACAGCAAGCCAGGCTGTCATTGCAATGCAATGCAGGCTCTCTCACTCTTTCACAAAATACAATTAACTCTCTCGCCTCTGAGAGCCATTTGTGCATTTGATGAATGGATTACACGTCAGAGGTTCTACGATCTCTGACCGAATTCAGCTATGGCCTCGTTGGGAATGAATGTGTTCCAGACGTGGTTTATCTTGTTAAAATCAGTATAAATAATTCATGTGTGATAACACTACAGACGAAAGAGGGTAGTGGTGCGTAAGACAACACAGATCATGAGGTATCTTGAAGAATGACAGTTTTCGAGCCAATCGTTGGTGTATCCAGCCATAGTTAAGGTCTTGGGTTCTTCTGGAGATCTTTATGTCCTACTGTATTTTGGTTCTTCTGTCCTTTGCAGGATATTTCCCAGGTCATACCTATTTGTCTCCAACACTGATAGGGTCCCAGCAGACCAAAAGTAACCTAGTTCTTTAGGACATTTTTCTTATACAAAACTTGGGTTGCATTTCCTTGGCTGTGACAAATAGAGAATTCCAGAGATTAAGCCCATTTGTTCTCATTTCAGTACAAAGAGATTTCTTACTTGCTATTTAAATCATTAACCTTCATAAAGTCAAAAATTACCTTACATGTTTTACTCTCTATACTTACCAATAGGTAAATACATTAATATGAGAGTGCCTCACCATACTTCCAGTAGATCTACCTTGATAGGACTCTATATGCAGTGTCTTTATTCATCTTGCATGATCATTCTGATGTTCCATTGTAGACATTGCTTATATTTTTGTTTTTGGTCCATATGGAGTGAAATGGTGGAAATTCATTTTTCAGACTTGATGTGTCATATGGCACTCTACATTATGATGCTATAATGTATCATCTGGGCTTTTCCTTAGCACTACATATAAACCCACCACCGTGAACAAACAATACAGACCATGTGAGTTAAAGGAGCAGTTCTATCTGGATAAAACCTTCTTAGATGGAAGCTGCTCCAGTGATCTACTGATTGCCAAGCTAGCTGTTCTTACTGAGGAATCTGCATATAGCTACTGAATTCTCCTTGGCTTTCTTCAGACTGGAAATTTAAAAGGGTTATCCCATGATTAATAAAAAAAACGAAAACCAGACATCATATACTACATGACAAGGTCTTTCTGACAAAGATAGAACCAGCTCTGTGCCTCAAACGGATCCAGGGATCTCCCCAGCTTGATTTAACAGTGTCCTTTCTAAGGGGTTTGTGTCCTTTCTGTTGCAGCTGGTGGCAGTTGAAGGATGCGACTGACCATGTGCGTCCACCTCAGTGAGGTGGACACAGAAATTTGAAAAATTACAAACAGCAGGTGGCGCTATACAAATTTTATTGAATAGCTCAGTGGCTATACTAAATATTTAATTACATGCAACTACAAAAGTATTCAGATCAGGGGCGTTGCTAGGGTCTCAAAAGATCTGGGGCCCAAGACCCAATGCATATGGCCCAATTCTCTAAGTCAACCAACCGACCCCTAAGCCCGCTATAGCTGTACAGCTATACAGCAGCACGTACCTCTCACATCCAGTTCCTCCCAGGTGACGTCTCCTCTGATGTAGATCTTCTCTGTTATCATCTTCTCCATTCCGTCCGGACAACTTCTCTCAGCCGTGCCTCGTCTCTACAGAGTGTGACACACAGACATCTTAGCTTCCTCATTTTTCTGTACCCCCAAATACTATCCTGAAAAAAAATTAGTGCCCCCTATAGTAATAGTGCTCCTCATAGTCCCACCAATAGTAATTCCCTTCCAGAATGCCCTCATTAGTAATACTGTCCCCTATAGTGACCCCAACTGTTATAATGCTCCCCAAGAGTGTCCCCATTAGTTGAAGAGCTTTCCAGTATTAATAATGCCCTTACAGAGCCCCTAGTAAGATAAGGCCACCCTATTGTTCCCCTAGTGGTAATAAAGCTGTGTACTGACCCCTCAGTAGTAATAAGACCCCCACAGTGCTCTTAGTAGAAATAATGCGGATCTATAAGTCCCTCCTATAGAGCCCCCAGTAGTAATAAGAACGCCTAATGTCTCCTGGATTTAAAATGCCCCCACAGTGCCCTCAGTATTTATAATGCCCCCTACTGTTATAATGCTCACCCTGAAGTGCCAGAGTATTTATATCGCCCCCTACTGTTATAATGCTCGCCCTGAAGCCCTCCCAGTATTTATAATGCCCCCTGCAGTGCCCCTTGTAGTTTTATTCCTCCGTTTACTGTCCTCAAAAATTATAATTCCTCAGCCCATTCACCATACAGTCCCATGTAAATAACATTATTTCCCTTCTCCGCCATAGAGTGCATGTAAATACCATCACACCATCTCTCTAGCCCCCTCCAATATAAAGTTCCATGTAAATAATATCCCTTTTTATCTACAGCCCCCTCTAAAATACAGTCCCATGTAAATAACATCACACTATCTCTCCTGCCCCCTCAATATACAGTCCCACGCAAATAACATTACTCCCTCCCCAGCTGCCTTCAATATACAGTCTCATGTAAAGAACATAACCCCCTCCCCAGCCGCCTTCAACATACAGTCCCATGTAAATAACATCACCCCTCAATATTCAGTCCCATGTAAAAAATAATCACTTCCTCCCCAGTGACTTTCAACATACAGCCCTATGTAAATAAAATCACCCCCTCCCCAGCCACCTCCAACATGCAGTCCCATGTAAATCACATTACCCCTCAACATTCAGTCCTATGTAAATATCACTCTCTCCCACAGTCGCCTTCAACATATAGTCCCATGTAAATAACATCACTCCCTCAACTTTCAGTCCCATGTAAATAACATCACTCCACCCCACTGTCCCATGTAAATAACTTCCCTCCCTTTAGCCCTAACATACAGTTCCAGTTAAATAACTACAACTCCCAACATTGCTCTGGCTCTCACACTGAGTAATCTACCCCTTCACTTACCCCTCCTCATGTAGCAGACCTCACCACAGCTTCTTCCCAGGACTGCTGAGCCGCCCTCTCCTGCACTGGTCACATGACGGTGACATCATCGCAGGTCCTTTTCAGCTACTGCATTTAGCACTGATCACATGACCTGTGATGTCATCACAGGTCCTTCAGCTCTTGCAGGGCATTAGATTCAATTGTATTGCCGTCCTGAGGATGACAATACAGTTGTATCTAGCAGCCAGGCAGTACATTCAGGGCCTGGGAGAAAACATCAGGGGCGAAGGCCCCAATTTTTTTACCTAGCAACGCCCCTGATTCAGATCCAGGTGCTGGTTTGAAAACTGTAGAACATTTTCCGTGGGCCAACAGTTTTAATATTACATGGTACCTGTCAATATGAATGGGCAACAGTATAATACTACTCTAACAAAACAGATTATTCAAAGTGGACAACCCCTTAAAAT
The DNA here is from genome assembly GCF_905171765.1 of Bufo bufo. Lineage (NCBI taxonomy): Eukaryota > Metazoa > Chordata > Amphibia > Anura > Bufonidae > Bufo > Bufo bufo. Next base: position 749,907,286 of record NC_053389.1, on the reverse strand, counting down.
GACAAGTAGGTCCCTTTAGATGGGACGACACAGAAAGCAATTGTCGGGAAGGAAGCGTTCCTTCCTGCAATCGCCTACTCATCAGTGAAGGAGACTAGTCCCCATACTGACTCGTTTGCTGGCAGCGGAAGCTGTTTACACAGCACGATCTGCTAACAGCAAGCGATAATTTTTGTGATCATATGAATGATATATTACCCAATGAACAAGCATTTTACTCGTACATTGAGTAATCGGCAGCAGATTTGCTCTGACAACTAATCGCTAACAAGCATTCCTATGACTGCTCGTTAGCGATTATTTCCATGATTCTCGGCATATGTAAAGGGCCCTTATTACTTTTTAGATAAATTGTGCAGATAAGTGCAGATTAGATAAGTTGTGCAGTCCAGATGGGTTCAGATTAGAAATAAGTCTACTGGAGGAAACACAAACTACAACGTAAAATACTGAACATTTATGAATTCAAACACAAAGAGAATAATAAAATATAAGCAAATGAAAGAAAGCTTTAATGGGAATTCAAGAACAGCTTTATTTACATCCTGCAGAATACCTTGTAAATGCTCCAATGATCCAGGAGTCTGGTCAGTCACAGTGAGGGCTTTCTGGATGAGTAAGTTCTGAACATGAGTCTTGCAAGCAGCTAATGAGACCTGGTTCCTTATAGATTTGTGTCTCATAGTTAATTGACTTGTTAACTGAATTATCTTATGCCTGGATTTGCTACTGAATAAAGTGAAGATCTCCACTCATTAGGTTCTTCGACACAAGAGTTAGTTGGTCGGGCTGTGTAATTATTAATGTGGATGCTCTATATATCCAAACTTCAGCTTGTGTCCCCCCCCATCACTCCTAGTTTTAAGGCTCCATCATATTTGCACAGCTTAGTCTATCATGAGAACAGGTGGGTCTGTCAAAGTGATTGATCTGCCGGTCTTGGGATAAGTATGTGGGTATACCTTTGTAGCATTGCTTTAGGTATTTCAATACCTGTATTTTTAGTATAATAATTTGGACTATAATATAATGTCTTAACATGCTCAGCTAATGACTTAATAGAAACAATGTATGATCAGGCAATGGCTCCATTCAGAAAGTGGGAAACATCTTCTAGAAATTTGATATATCAATACTATACCATACTCCCTCCATTTGTACAAAGATCTCTTTCACATGGCTGTAATATGGGCATGATTTAAAATCCATCTTTGGACGTGGTTTCCTGTGGTTCTACTGCAGTGAGCTAAGGTAACCCTACTGTGGTGAACGACCTTCAAATCAACAAAAAACAGGGAAGCCCGGTAGTTAAAACCATAAAGCAGAGGTAAAATAAGACTATATTAGAGAGGATGGTGGCTAGTGTGCTTGGAAATAGCAGAATATCAGGGGTAGACTGGCTATAGACTCTACAGGGAGATGCCCAGGGGGCCGCCTGAGTCCTGATGCCCTGTTAAGGTTAAGTAATGCTAGGAGAATCAGGTACTTATGTACCTGGCTGGTGGCTGCAGATGCCCTCCTGAAATAAGTTGTATGGTTATCCTCAGGGCGGAGATATACGAGGGGTGTTCAATAAGTTATCTAACTGAATATAAAAAAAAAATTCTGAGAAAATTTAACTTACTGCTTTTTAATGTAATCCCCCTTGACTTCAACACACTTATTCCACTTCGCCTCCAGTGAGACTTCTTGCTGCTGCAGGAACCCAATTACTGCCTCTTTGACTGCATTATCATCAGGAAACCGTTGCCCACACAGAACTTTCTTCAGGTTCCGAAAGAGAAAGTAATCACTGGGAGCCAGGTCTGGACTGTAGGGGGGATGGTTAAGCTCCATAAAGCCGCATTCCCTGATAACAGCTTGTGATTTGCGAGACTTGTGAGCTGGCGCTTTGTCATGAAGCAGCAACACACCTGCTGAGAACTTCCAACGGCATTTCTCTTTGATTGCCTCAAGTAATGCCTTCATTGTTGAAGTATATGTGTCTCCAGTAATTGTTGTCTTGTGTGGCATACATTCTAGTAATAAATCGCCTTCTGTATCCCAAAAAACTGTTGCCATGATCTTTCCAGCTGACTGCTGCACATACAATTTATTTGCACTTGGTGACCCCTTGTGCTTCCATTGCACGGACTCTTGTTTGGTCTCAGGAACAGGGTGTTGGACCCATGTTTCATCATCCATGACAATTTTAGAATAGAAGTCTTCTAGATTTTCTGTAAGCATGTTTTTTTCTCTTGGCTGAATTACTAGCAACAAGATTTTTACTCAGGTGTCAACATTTGTGGCATCCACCAGGAACTGACCTTTGACATCATCAAAACATCATGAATGATACTAAAAACTGTGCCAACTGAAATGCCCAATTCATGAGCTACAACACTGATGTTGACCCGACGATCTTCCAAAATTATGGCCTCCACTTTACAGCACATTTTCTATGAATATGCTTCAACAGGTCAACCCGAACGGGAGTCATCTTCAGATTAAACTGCTTGGCCCAAAACTTTATTTGGTAGTAGTAAAGTGCATCATCACTATATGCAGCAATCATCCTTCCATGGATTTCTGTAGGCTTCTTTTCTTCCTTTGTAAGGAGTTTAATCATGGACTGAACCTGCAAATCCCTTACTTTCTTTGTAGGTCAGCACTGTACTGCACTTGCCATTGTGTCACTTCCAGTGCTTTCATCAGACTGAATTGCTGCTGTGTGTTTTGCATGTCCAGACATGTCTTAACCTGCACAGAAAAGCTCAGCTCTCTTACACTGACAGAATATGCTGGGGTAGATAACTTATTGAACACCCCTTGTAGTTCAATACTGCGGCAGGGCATCAGAATCCATTGCTCTCTGCACCTCAGCCTAATAGGCTACAGGCCACTAAATGGAGCAGGAACATACAGTAGGTGAAAATGGGGGTATGTCCGGGTTTAGCTCTGAACCCGGACATACCCCCATTTTCACTATTCCAGCCCCCTGATATGAGCATCGGAGCATTTCATGCTTCAGTGCTCTCCTTTGCCCTGCGCTGTGATGTTCTGCACTGGACATGGCAACTTGGAGTAGGACTTTCCGTGGCTACTTGGGGAGCATACTACTAGAACACTATAGGGGTCATTACTAAAGGAAGTCCAGGCAACATGTTAAAGGTAGGGCTGGCTTGGTGCTGTGGCCTACATCTCAACTCCTAAGCTCCCTGCTGCATATCTTAATCAGAGACAGAAGGAGGAGGAGGAGGACAGAACGTTGGAGGTATTTGTGCTGCCATGTGGTACTGTATTTGGGTCTGCAGGGACAGTATTTTGTGCTATATTATCATATTGCTGACACCACCTACTTATATTGGGCCCATCTACTTGTGTTTTCCCACTTTTCCTCTATTTGGCCCCACTTATAACATGGGGCTACTTATTCTGTAGGTTTTTTCCAGGGCCACTTTAAAAGAGTTGTCTGGGTTCAGAGCTAAACCCGGGCATATCCCCATTTTCGCCATTCCAGCCCCCCAATATGAGCATTGGAGCATTTCATGCTTTGATGCTCTCCTTTGCCCTGCGATGAATCGCCTAGCAGTGTGAAAATATAAACTAACAAGCCCTTGCCCTGCGCAATCCAGCGGAGGGCAAGGGAAAGCATCGGAGCATGAAATGCTGGAGGGGCCGGAAGGGTGAAAATGGGGTTATGTCCGGGTTCAACTCTGAACCCGGACAGCCCCTTTAAGTTCCCAATCCACGTCTGCAGAGTACTGTACTATCATAAAAATGTGAATTTAATGGCATGAAATGTGTCCACTTTGATAAAAGAAAGTAATTACTATAAGAAGGGGACCATTTAAATCTTAAAAGAGTTGTTTCGTTAGAGAAAACGCCTTTCATAATTTCTGATCAGTTGATCCCTCTGGGTCTGGTTCTTTGCAAGCAGTTAATATTGCCTGGAGAAGCCTTCTGTGTCCTGAAATTTCCCCTGCAAGGGTCTTTGCAGGGGTAAAGTATCAGTATGGTGGCCATTCAGAGGAACGATTGTCTACGTAGTACAAAGGCTACCTGAGTCTGCCAGAAGTGGGCAGATGCCCTTCCAGAGATGCACTCTGCCCTGGCTCACAGAGGGAGTGGGGAATCCTTGTCTGTGATCTCCATCTCTTCTAATAAAGCATATAGACAACGCTTTCAACCAGCACGGGGTTTAATTAAACCAGCACTGGGCATAATTATTGATGGTCCACACTGGATAGGCACTGTAATTGGTCTAACTAAAAACTAAGATCCATTTATTTAGGGTAGGGGTTTAGGTCCTAGAAAAGGGACCTAGCATCATTTTTGAGTATTGCCTCCCAAAATACAGATGGACCATCTTGATGAGTAGTCCCTATAGCGGCCAACAGGTTTTCTCCTCCTAGCCTGTAAAATTTAACAGAGGCTGAAATACATTATGACTTGTTGATTCTCCTTATTCTACACCAGTCCTTTAGGAAGTCTATTCAGTAAGTAATTCTCCAGCACAGTACAAAGAATCTCGCCTCATACCGAGCTTCTATTAAATTGAATTATGAAAGAAAGCCTAAAACAAATGTGATTATCTCTACGCTGCGCTCAGCCTATAGCATACCTTCTATAGGCAGTGCTTAAGAGAACAAGCAGATGTCCGTATTCAGTTTATTAAATCTGATTAATGCAGTGCAGGGTAAATTACATTCTTGCTTTTCTGTGTTCTAGTCGTTATTGCTATAATTTCCCTTTATTTGTGCTGTTAATTTTATTCCATTATGATTGTTTGCTGACTTTTGACATTAATTATAATATCTGCTATAGATCAGTTTTCTGCTACTATAGCTAATCCGGAAGAACTAAATTATTCATCTTTTATTTATTTTGCTATAGAAAACACTTGAGAGCACCTCCATGAGACTCTACAGTAGACCAAAATTGGATGTAAAGAGTTGGAAACGGGTCCTTCTGCCAACTACTTCATGAGCCCGTAGCCTGGTTGACGGTTAGGTGCCATTCACATTTAGGCTCTGTTCATATTAGTGTAATGAGCCTCCATCAAGGGTCCTATCACTTTTCATGTCAAAATGAGAGCAGCACGTGGAGTTAATCTTGTCATCAAATCAATGGAAACCTCCGTGCATCTCCAGCAGACCCCCAAATTAATCATCTATCGTTTGATATCCTACATCATGGGTTCCATTATTAATAGAAGTCATCATGATCCTAGTGTCAATGGTGTAATAATATGTGAATTCAGTGGGATGTCTTCCCATAATCTCATGTATTTCAGCACTGTCCTGTCTACAAGAGACCAATAGGTCTTGTTATCCAGATCATTATAGTTCATGAACAAAATGGAATAAATACGGTGAAGACTGACGCATAAAAAAAAATGCTAGTGTATACCTACAGTATACCGATACCTGATTAACTGATAAACCAAGCGAGATGAGAAGTTAAGTGCACTGAGGGCGGGCCCAAGCCACTCTGTGCACTCTTGCTTCTCCTGCTTTCTCTGCCAGCCTCTCCCTCTCCTTCACGATTGACAGGACCAGGCGGGAAGACTAAGCAGGAACATGGCCCTCGTAAAACCTGCAAGCTCTGGTGTAGTGGAGCTGCAATTGTGGACTATGCACACATACATGTATCTAGTGTTGTGCTTGGTATAGTAGAATTTACAAAAACACTGTATACACACTGCATTCTGCCATGGACAGCGCATACATTTTTTCTTTCATAGCAGATAAACCAGAAGCACTCATCTGCAGACAGCACTGGTTGGGGGGTTTCTGTCACAACCGTATCCTGCTCTGTAGCGATCAGAGACAAGAACCCTGAAACGGTGCTGTCTATGGCTGTCTGTCTATGGTTGGCTGTCTATGGCTGCCTGTCTATGGTTTGGCTGATATGAGCTCATTTGTGTATTTGTGTCCCATGAAGCCATACTAAAAATAAGTCCCCATACACTTCTGCATCTCTTCAATGAGAAACAGTAACTCCCTAAGCTGTTCCTTATGTTTGTAAACTGACAAGGATTTTTTTATTTATTTTTTAATCAAACATATGGTAGACCAAGATATTCCATATAAGGGTGAAGAAAATATATAAAAAAATATATAAGTAATAATAAGAAGATTGTTATGGTGTAGGTGTGGAGCCACTATGTCAACCAACACATATTTGACTATTCCCAAGGGAATTATCCTTACAGTCCCCTGGTTTTCGCCCTTTAACCTATGTAAAGATATCTGGACTTTGCTTCATGGGAACCAACCATGGGGGTTAGAGATAGCAGTGCAGGGCACTGGGGGGCCGGGCAAAATCATGGTCAGGGACAGACAGAGAGCATGCTACATGTTAAACAGTCCAAGGTCAAGGCAGACAGCGGAGGGTCCCTACAGAGGTCAGGCCCAGGTTAGTTCAGACAGAGGAGGATCAGAATCAAGTAAACAGGCAGAAGTCATTATACCGGCTGATGAGATATGGCATGCATTTGCAGGAACTAGCACTGGCACCTTCCCACGGGGCACAGTGTTTTAAGTGCCCCAGGGTTGGTGGCCATTAGCTGGTGGAGAATTGGGTGTGTGGGCTGGCCCTTTAAGAGCTAGAGAGAGCACATGTGTCCTATGGGCACAGGAGGAGGGACAAGCAGTCCGCAGGCCAGGCCCGCTAGGAAGGGGACAGGGGAGGCAGGTCCAGACTACTGGGAGAGGTGAGCAAAGCACCAGCGGCCACGTGCCACTGCTGTAGCAAACAGCAAAGATATAGCCATTTGTATTTTAAATGTTTCTCTTTTTTTTTTTGGCGGGGGGTAACATAGCATCAATGTATCAATCATTTGGCTTAACATTCTATATATCTGTATATCTCAAGATACGGTGCGTGTTGCCTCATCCACAAACCACCCACACCCATTGTGTATAAAGTGTTCTCTTTATTTCACAGGAACATCCATTAGTGAAGGTAAATCCATCTGATACAAAGGCACTCGTCCTTGTTTAATAAGCTCCAGTGATGCACTCTAAGTCTGATTATAGTGCAGGAGAGCACATCCATGTCTCTTTGGCCATTCGAATAAAAAGTCAGCCCGCCGTCGCAGTAACACAGACCATTTCAGCACTTGGACAGCTCCTGTTCTCCATCCACTCAGTCCTTTCTCACTGGTACACAATGAAATGAAAAGCAATTATTCTGTGAATTTTTTTTTTCACTCAAACCAGCTTTTATTGGAATAAAATTCACATACAGAGCAGCAGTGTCCATACAATGCAATACAATGTAGTCATTGAATGATGGTTAGAGAATGGAGGTCAAATCCTCTAGGTCTGTGATGGCTAACCTCCGACACTTCAGCTGTGGTAAAACTACAACCCCCAAGATGCACACTTGCTTGGCTGTTCTCAGAACTCCATAGAAATGAATGGAGTATGCTGGGAGTCATAGTTTTCACCACAGCTGCAGTGCTGGAGGTTAGCCATCACTGTTCTAGGTGAATGGTCTGGTAAACTGGTCGGCAGTCCACAGGCTGCAGTCCTTCAGGCTCAGTGCATGAGTCGCACCAGAATCCCCGTCCTTTGTCTCTTACAGCAAGGAGGAGAGACTATGTAGTGGCTCATACACTGAGCCTGAAGGACTACACACTGGGGAACCGCCCCCGATGCACTCCGCTGTGTGTTATATAGTGTGCCACTGGGATTACAGAACAGCCCTTGCACCACCAGCCCACATATGACACTGCGCAAAAATAATAGTGTGCAATGCACACAGCGGAGGTGAACTTTGCTTTACTTGATCATGCCCTGATATAAACCATCAATACAAGAAAGGAAATAAAAATGGAACACAAAAATGCTTAATCACATGATCAGGGACATTTGTTACCCTCCCAACAGCAACCCATACCATGATAAAGCCCAAAACCTACACAGCAGCGTGTGATATCAGTGTGTATCCCAAAATACCTCCCAGAGTGCAGCTTAAAATACCTCCCCAACTTTACCATATAAATACAACATTGTAGCAAAAAATATCTCCCCAGCACCAAATAAATACCACTAGGAAGTACAAAATACTGAGCATTATTGTCCCTTGACCAGCTCTCCCCCACTGGCAGCAGCATTGTCCCCATTTATATGTCTCACCTCAGCTTGGGACTTGCAGGCCAGGAGCAGCTGGAGTTGGAGGGAGAGAGCCTTGGGTTAGAAGGTAGAAAGGACTGGGTAAAGTAAGTTGTGACATCACAGGTCATATGTTGCCGACGGACAGATGGTAAGAGGTAAAAAAAAGTTACAAGTAAAACCTCATACCTCACATAGCAGTACACTGCTGTATGTACTATATATCTGAACAGATTGCATCCAGGCTCTGATTGGCCCACAGGGGTACAGGGGAATCCCCCGGTGGGCCCCTGAGCAAAGTGGCCCCCTAGTCTCCCACCCACCTAAGTGGCACATAACACAGTAGACTTACTGCACTTTATACATATATTCAATATACAGCACCTCAACCAGCCTATGTTCATATAAAAAACTTGTTAGATTATTTATTATATTTGAATGTATCCGTATGGTGTACCACCAAAATATATTTTACTGGTGGGCCCTAGGTACCCCAGTCCGACACTGATTGCATCTATTATACCTTGTAACTCACACATCAGTACACTGCTGTATATACTATATACTTGTACACACTTCATCTATTATACCACATAATATATGCAGTGTGTGTGTATATATATCATCATCACAGATCCTGGCAGATCCACCTTTCTAAGGCTACTTTCACATTCGCGTTTTGGGCAGATCCGTCATGGATCTGCAAAAACGGATCCGTTACAATAATACAACCACATGCATCCGTCATGAATGGATCCATTTGTATTATCTGTAACATAGCCAAGACGTGTCTGTGCCAGATTGTGTCCGAGAAAACGGATTGGCTCAGTTTCGTCAAGCGGACAGCAAAACACTGCAGGCAGCGTTTTGGTGTCCGTCTCCAGAGCCGAATGGAGACTGATCAGAGGCAATCTGATGCATTCTGAGCGGATCCTTTTCTATTCAGAATGCATTAGGGCAAAACTGTTTTGGACCGCTTGTGAGAGCCCTAAACGGATCTCACAAATGGAAAGCCAAAACGCGAATGTGAAAGTAGCCTAACCTGGGAAATACACAATTCTCTTTACAGTTTCTTTCCTAAATGGTACAGGACCTGTGATGACATCATCACAGGTCCTTTAGCTTTCTGCACTGATGACAGGGACTCTGGATGGGAGCCTGTATTGAATGTAATTAGGGGTCGTGGCCCTTGCTCCACAGTAGTTCACCCTTCCCCATAGCAGCTGTGTGGTCTGCCTCCTTGGAGGTACACTACTAAATACAATACCACAGCATAACAGACTTTGCATAATACATTTTAATTGATATATAAAGGACAAATGGAAGGGAGTATGACGGCAGGATCAGACTACACAAGATTTGTTTGCAGTCTGTTACCATGGAGACTCATAGACATGCATGGAATCTGTAGACAAAACATTAGTATTTTTTTACATCCAATGTATAAAGCTTATCTTTCTCTTTAAATGCATTAGAACATTTAAAGGGTTAAACTATTTAACCTTGAGAATGTCAACAAAACGGTCGGACGTGAATCTGCCTAATCAGAGCATATCAAAATTAGCTGACTGAATCAATACACTCTATTAGCTCCAACTGTAGGGACTCTATATTGCAGTCCTGCTCTAAGTAGCATATAACTCGACCAGTTCCAACTGGCTGATCAAACTCAAAAATAAAATAAATTTTTTAAAAGGAACCCTGTCAAAATGTATACAAAATTATATAAAAGTCACTGTGGAGATTTATTTTTGTCCTACATTAAGGCTACATACACACAACAGTAGAAAAAAAGTCAGTTAAAAAGCATAAACTGTCCATTTTTAACGGACTTTTTTTTCACTGATTTCTGACAGTCGGTCAGTGAAAAACGGACAAGATAGAACATGTTCGAATTTTTGACGTCTTTTATTCACTGGCAGTCAAAGAAACTGCAGTGTGTGAATAACGCCCTAGACTACCATTGGTCTTGAAATGGACATCACATGTCCATTTTTAATTGTCGTGTGCATGTAGCCCTAGACAACCAAAAGAGAATGTTTAGCAAAAATATATATAAAAAATGCCCCGTCCCAATCATGCCTGCCTTTTTCCCTCGTCGTTCTCTACTTCTTCCTACACCGAGACATTTGACTGCTGCAGCCAATCACTGGCCACTGACCAATATTTCGACACAAACTGAGCCAGAATATTACACATTATTGACCTTAGAAATCTGCGCCGTTGCCTGCTAACAATGTGTAGTTCTTCAGGACTCTTCATCTGGCTTTCAAGAGCCTAAGAAGGAATATTTCACTTCCTCAAATGGTTCCCATTTTCAAATAAAATTTTCTTTTCATCCTCAATCAGCCATTCCAGTCTAGAAATGTAAAAGCTAAAGCCATATATTTCCTCCGCTATTTATTTATATCCAGGGTAGCCCGTTAAAGCCTGTCACTGTGTTAACCTATGTACTGAGGCTGTCCTATCAATCTTCCCCACCTGCGGTGAGTTCTCGGTCTGACAAATTCAATGTACACAAAGTCTGATATACATCAGCCCTTTTCAAGATCTGATTTTGCAAAGTGTTTGGGGAATATTGTTTATTAATCCTCATTCTGCTTGCATGCAGATCTTTTCTATCACTTCAAAGTTATCATTACTTTTAACTCCAGGTGTAGGTTCCGGACATAAATGTTCATTTTAAGGGGTTCTTATAAATTTGAAATTTTATAGAAACTGTTCAGTAATTATTTTAAGATGCTGCTTCCCTGATGTCCTATTTTTTTGCATTTTTTTAATTTACTTCATCTTTATACCAATTATGTAGTGACCCCTTTCAATCGGTGTAAAAGGGTAAATATTGTAGTGGATCACTGCTAAACAGTTAATGTTCGGATTTCTTGCCAAAGCACCTAAATGGTTAAAGTATTCTTTTTCTTGTGCACTAATCTAAAATGGTTTTGTATAAACACAAAATAATTAATGAGTCTTAGTAAAGTTTCCAGAGGGATGGGCCGTCCCCACCCCCTGGTTAGGGAGAGTGCTAAGAAGGTCTAAAGGAAGGATGTACAGTCAGGTCCATAAATATTGGGACATCGACACAATTCTAACATTTTTGGCTCTATACACCACCACAATGGATTTGAAATGAAACGAACTATATGTGCTTTAACTGCAGACTGTCAGCTTTAATTTGAGGGTATTTACATCCAAATCAGGTAAACGGTGTAGGAATTACAACAGTTTGCTTATGTGCCTCCCACTTGTTAAGGGACCAAAAGTAATGGGACAATTGGCTTCTCAGCTGTTCCATGGCCAGGTGTGTGTTATTTCCTCATTATCCCAATTACAATGAGCAGATAAAAGGTCCAGAGTTAATTTCAAGTGTGCTATTTGCATTTGGAATCCGTTGCTGTCAACTCTCAAGATGAGATACAAAGAGCTGTCACTATCAGTGAAGCAAGCCATCATTAGGCTGAAAAAACAAAAACAAACCCATTAGAGAAATAGCAAAAACATTAGGTGTGGCCAAAAAAACTGTTTGGAACATTCTTAAAAAGAAGGAACGCACCGGTGAGCTCAGCAACACCAAAAGACCCAGAAGACCACGGAAAACAACTGTGGTGGATGACCGAAGAATTCTTTCCCTGGTGAAGAAAACACCCTTCACAACAGTTGGCCAGATCAAGAACACTCTCCAGGAGGTAGGTGTATGTGTGTCAAAGTCAACAATCAACAATCAAGAGAAGACTTCACCAGAGTGAATACAGAGGGTTCACCACAAGATGTAAACCATTGGTGAGCCTCAAAAGCAGGAAGGCCAGATTAGAGTTTGCCAAACGACATCTAAAAAAGCCTTCACAGTTCTGGACCAACATCCTATGGACAGATAAGACCAAGATCAACTTGTACCAGAGTGATGGGAAGAGAAGAGTATGGAAAAGGAAAGGAACTTCTCATGATCCTAAGCATACCACCTCATCAGTGAAGCATGGTGGTGGTAGTGTCATGGCGTGGGCATGTATGGCTGCCAATGGAACTGGTTCTCTTGTATTTATTGATGATGTGACTGCTGACAAAAGCAACAGGATGAATTCTGAAGTGTTTCAGGCAATATTATCTCCTCATATTCAGAAAAATGCTTCAGAACTCATTGGACGGTGCTTCACAGTGCAGATGGACAATGACCCAAAGCATACTGCAAAAGCAACCAAAGAGTTTTTTAAGGGAAAGAAGTGGAATGTTATGCAATGGCCAAGTCAATCACCTGACCTGAATCCGATTGAGCATGCATTTCACTTGCTGAAGACAAAACTGAAGGGAAAATGCCCCAAGAACAAGCAGGAACTGAGGACAGTTGCAGTAGAGGCCTGGCAGAGCATCACCAGGGTTTAAACCCAGCGCCTGGTGATGTCTATGCGTTCCAGACTTCAGGCTGTAATTGACTGCAAAGGATTTGCAACCAAGTATTAAAAAGTGAAAGTTTGATTTATGATTATTATTCTGTCCCATTACTTTTGGTCCCTTAACAAGTGGGAGGCACATATGCAAACTGTTGTAATTCCTACACTGTTCTCCTTATTTGGATGTAAATACCCTCAAATTAAAGCTGACAGTCTGCAGTTAATGCACATCTTGTTTGTTTTATTTCAAATCCATTGTGGTGGTGTATAGAGCCAAAAATGTTAGAATTGTGTTGATGTCCCAATATTTATGGACCTGACTGTATGTGTATGAGCTGCAGACTACAAGGTTTGTCCCTGAGACTGAAAGCTGCCTGAGAGCTACTGAAATTAGAAACTACTCCTGAGGCAAAGAGAAGAGACATTTTCAGATGGTTGAGAACCACTAAAAAGCCGAACTTGGACAGACAGTAAGGTAAATGCTCTTTTATAGCAATAGACTTTACTGCTGTGGAAAGAGTTAGGCTCCATTCACACATCCGCAAAATGGGTCCGCATCCTTTCCGCAATTTTGCGGAATGGGTGCGGACCCATTTATTCTCTATGGGGACAGAATGGATGCGGACAGCACACAGTGTGCTGTCTGCAGCCGCAATTGCGGAGCGCGGCCCCGATTTTGGGTCCGCAGCTCCGCAAAAAGATAGAGCATGTCCTATTCTTGTCCGCAGCTTGCAGACAAGAATAGGCATTTCTATGGGGGTGACGGGCTGGTGTGTTGCGGACCCGCAGTTTGCGGGTCCGCAACACACCACGGACGTGTGAATGTAGCCTTAATTGCCTCTGTCGCCAATACAGTCTGAGACAGACTGACCATCCTGATCTAAGATCTGCACCCTGCAGCTTGGAAACTGCAGAAAGAGTTAATGAGATGTCAAATTAACATTTCATTGAGCAGGCACCTTGGCTAAATGCGAGGGGGAGTCCTGTGACACCCCCCCCCCGCCCCCCCCCGTGTAGGCGATCGCCATTGGTCGGCTGGGCGGGCGGTTCATTCAAATTATCGCAGCGCTCCTCTCCTCCTCCTTTTCAGTCCGGAGCCCTGCATCGTGTCTCAGAGCCAGAATCCCCCATCTGTTCAGAGCCCAGGATCCAGGAAGCACCCCATCTGTGCCCCAGAACCCCCAGGACCACCAGGTATTTAGGGAAAGGCTAGGGACAAGTTAGATTAGGCAGGGATATTTAGGGAAAGTTAGTTGAAGAAAAAAAAAAGAAACTGTTTTGGTTGCATCACCCTAAATTGGGTGCCTGGGGTCCACAGCACAGCTGTGTGACCCTAGACCCCCCAGGGGTGCTGCAGCTTGCCTTTCTGCCCCCCTCCCCCCCACAACTTTTTTGGGGTGCAGGCAGTTTTTTTTTTTTTTTTTGTGCGTACGCTAACTGTGGCCGGCACTCTTAGCGTCTGGCCACTGTTAGCGCATCGCACACCCCACCGCTGATCAACTTCGGACGGTTGATCAGCGATTTAAAATTTTTACATTTATTTTTTTCACTTTTTTTCGCCTTTTTTTGTTAGTCTTTTTTTTTTTGTCTGTTAGGTTTAGGGTGAGTTCGCGAACACCCGTGCCCCACACACACACGCACACCAAATAAATATTTACACGCAAGCACACACACACACAGAAACACACTCCCCTATGGCCCGCTGGATGGTCTCGGCTGAGGAGGCATACGCCCAGCTTCCCTCCGAGTCCGAGAGTCCAGTGAGGACGAGGATAAGCCCACTTTTCTTTTGTCATCCTCATCCACGTCCTCCTCATCATCTAGCAATAATGATGAGCCCCCAAGGTGGCGGAGACGCCGCCAGGTGGAGCAAGGGGACTTCCATGCTAGGGACCCTGTGGCCCACCCTAGTACGAGCAGCTCTGGGTCTCATACTAGTTTTCCGGCCCACCAGTTAAATCCATCGGAGCCCCCTGCCGGTGAACTTGTCTAATATACCCCAGAGCGTTATGAGCCCGTGATTCCTGATTTTGAAGGCCAACCAGGAATCCAGATTTCCACAGTGGGCTTCACCAAATATGACTTTTTTAGTCTTTTTTTTCAGTGACCACTTTGTAAATCTAATGGTGGAGCAAACAAACCTGTACGCCCAACAGTTTGTTGCTCAACACCCGGGCTCCTTTTTGGCTAGGCTCGGTGGTTGGACTTCGGTCAGTGCAGCCGAGATGAGGACATTTTGGGGCCTCGTGCTGCATATGGGCCTAGTCAAGAAACCTAGTGTCATGCATTACTGGAGTGGGGACGTCCTCTACCTGGCACCACTTTACAGTACGGCCATGACACGCTCCCGGTTTGAGGCCATCCGGAAATGCCTGCATTATTCAGATAATCAGGCCGGTAATCGATTACTTTGGGGCTAAATTTGTACAGGCCTATGTACCTGGAAGGAAAGTCGCGGTTGATGAGTTTCTCATTGCGTTCAAGGGGAGACTCATTTTCCGCCAGTATGCACCCTCTAAGCGGGCGAGGTATGGCGTGAAGCTGTACAAACTTTGTGAGAGTACCTCAGGGTACACTTACAAGTTTCGTGTGTACGAGGGGCGATATTCCCGTATTCAACCCCCAGAATGTCCCCCCACTCTGGGTGTTAGCGGGAAACTTGTGTGGGACCTTATGCACCCACTGCTAGATAAGGGTTACCACCTGTACGTGGATAACTTTTATACTAGTATACCCTTGTTCCAGTCCCCCGTCGCCAGATCCACGTCCGCTTGTGGGACCATGCGAAAAAATCAACGCGGCCTCCCTACCTACCCCCTCCAGGTACCTATCCCCAGGGGTGAGACCTGTGCCCTTACCACTGGAAACCTGTTGCTGGTCAGATATAAGGACAAGAGGGATGTCCTTGTACTGTCCACAATGCATGGTAAAGGCATCACCCCTGTCCCTGTGCAAGGTACCGTGGCAACGGTCCTCAAGCCCGATTGTATTGTCGCCTACAATCGGTATATGGGAGGAGTTGATCTCTCTGATCAAGTCCTCAAGCCATATAACGCCATGCGCAAAACCCGGGCATGTTACAAAAAAGTTGCGGTATACTTGGTACAGGTTGCCTTGTACAACTCTTTTGTGCTGTCCTGGAGCGCTGGTAACACAGGGACATTTCTTCAGTTATATGAGGCAGTCCTCAAGGCCCTGAGTACCTCAGGAACTGTAGGCGCCAGGATCGTCCCTGGCCAACACTTTCCAGGTGTAGTCCCCCATACTGGAAAGAAGGGACGGACCCAAAAAAGATGCAAAGTGTGTCACAGGAGGGGGATATGGAAGAACTCCACTACTTAATGTGACACGGGCCCCGATCATCCGGGCCTCTGCATTATTGGCTGCTTCAGGGAGTACCACACTTCCATGGAGTACTAAATTTATATCCCAATTTAGCCATTGACAATCGGCTAAAAAACTGGTTCTCAGACTTGAGACACTAAAGCTAAAAAAAGAATTTTTTCAAAAATATTATTTAGTAAAACTAATATAAATAAAAAAGTAGACATATTAGGTATCGCCGCGTCCGTAAGAATCTGCTCTATAAAAATACCCCCCCAACCCCTCAGATGAAAACGGTAAAAAAAAATTAAAAAAAGGTGCAAAAAAAGGTATTTTTTGGTCACCTTACATCACAAAAATTGTAATAGCAAGCGATCAAAAAGTCATTTGCCCCCCAAAATAGTGCCAATAAAACCGTCCTCTTATCCCGCAAAAAATTAGCCCCTACCTAAGATAATCGGCTAAAAAAATAAAATAAAATTACTCTTAGACTATGGAGATACTAAAATGTTATATTTTTTTGTTTATAAAAAGATAATATAGTGTAAAACATAAAAAATAAATAAAAAAGTAGTATTAGGTATCGCCACGTCCGTAAGTAAATAAATAAAAAAGTAGTATTAGGTATCGCCACGTCCGTAAGAATCTGCTCTATAAAAATACCCCCCCTAACCCCTCAGATGAACACGGTAAAAAATTAAAAATGCCAAAAAAGCAATTTTGGGCTAATTTTCCATTTTAATCAGTTTTTTTCCAATATCAAAGTAAGGGTTAACAGCCAAACAAAACTTAATATTTATTACCCTCATACTGCAGTTTACAGAAACACCCCATATGTGGTAGCAAACTGCTGTATGACCAAACGGCAGGGCGCAGAAGGAAAGGAATGCCGTATGGTTTCTGGAAGGCAGATTTTGATGGCCTTTTTTTTTTGGCACCATGTCCCATTTGAAGCCCTCCTGATGCTCCCCTAGAGTAAAAACTCCATGAAAAGCGACCCTATCTAAGAAACTACACCCCTCAAGATATCCAAAACTGATTTTACAAACATCGTTAACCCTTTAGGTGTTCCACAATAGTTATTGGCAAATGGAGATGAAATTTCAGAATTTAAATTTCTGTTAACCTTGCCATACAAAAGTGTAATATAGATAAACCAAAAATATATGTACCCTAAAAATATTCCCAACAAAACTGCCACCTTATCCCGTAGTTTCTAAAATGGGGTCACTTTTATGGAGTTTCTACTCTAGGGGTGCATCGGGGGGCTTCAAATTGGACATGGTGTAAATAAACCAGTCCAGCAAAATCTGCCTTCCAAAAACCACACGGCACACCTTTCCCTCTAATAACTGACAATGCTTCGGATCTCATCCCTTAGGCCCCTTTCACACGGGCGAGTTTTCCGCGTAGGTGCTATGCGTTAGGTGCTTGCATTGCACACGCTCTGAATCCGGACCCATTAATTTCTATGGGGCTGTGCACATGAGCGGTGATTTTCACGCATCACTTGTGCGTTGCGTGAAAATCGCAGCATGTTCTATATTGTGCGTTTTTCACGCAATGCAGGCCCCATAGAAGTAAATGGGGCTGCGTGAAAATCGCAAGCAAGTGCGGATGCAGTGCGGTTTTCACGGGATGGGGACCCAAACATTATTATTTTCCCTTATAACAAGGTTATAAGGGAAAATAATAGCATTCCTCATAGAGAATGCATAGTACAATAGGGCTGGAGGGGTTAAAAAATAAATAAATAATAATGTAACTCACCTTAATCCACTTGCTCGCGCAGCCCGGCTTCTCTTCTGTCTTCATCTTTGCTGTGCACAAGAAAAGGACCTGTGGTGACGTCACTACGCTCATCACATGGTCCGTCACATGATCCATCACCATGGTAAAAGATCATGTGAAGGACCATGTGATGAGAGCAGTGACGTCATCAAAGGTCCTATTCCTCAAACAAGAAGACATAAGAGATGCCGGCTGCGCGAACAAGTGGATTAAGGTGAGTTCAATTATTTTTAATTATTTTTTAACCCCTCTAGCCCTATTGTACTATGCATTCTGTATTCAGAATGCTATTATTTTCCCTTATAACCATGTTATAAGGGGAAATAATACATACTACACAACCTTGAACCCAAACCTGAACTTAAATGAAGAAGTTCGGGTCTGGGTACCACATTCAGTTTTTTATCACGCGCATGCAAAACGCATTGCACCCGTGCGATAAAAACGGAACAACGGAACGCAATCGCAGTCAAAACTGACTGCAATTGGGTACCTACTCGCGTGAGTTTGCCGCAACGCACCCGCAACGCATCCGGACCCTATCCGGACACGCTCGTCTGCAAGGGGCCTTAGTGGTTGAAGGCAGTTTCAGATGGAACCCATGACTAATGCTCTCATCACTGATCACCCTCACTATAACACTACAAACTACTGAAATATATATATATATATATATATACACTGTCAGTTAATGTGTATACAAAAAGTCTAATGAAATAACTACTATAATTGACTACCCTGAAGGACTGAGTTACTCATGTAAAGAAAATCATCATTATAGATGAGTGAAGTTTTGAAAAATTCAGTTTGGCAGCTTTGCTGAACTTCATCAAGAAATTTGAGTTGTTATGAATTACTTCATCACAAAAAACTTTTCATTGTATGGAGCTTATATACAAACTCACCTCATCCACTTGCTCGCAGAGAGGCCGTCCACTCCCATCTTGATTGAAGAAAACCCGCCAAAGGACCTGCGGCGAGCATGATGACGCTACCACCCCGTGCAAACAGCTTGATCACATGGTGACGTCTTCATGCTCGCCACAGGTCCTTTGGTGGGTTTTCTCCAATCAAGATGGAGCCAACAACCTCTCCGTGATCAAGTGGATGAGGTGACTATGAAATAAAAATTGGCTTTGCGCCTAATTAAAATTTTCCTAAACTTCGGATCGAATGCCACTTCGATTCGCTTAACACTAATCATCATCATGGTCTCTTACAGAACAAACCTGGTTCATTGACCTTTGTGTGAAAAACAAAGTTCCTGTCTAGTGTAAAGGTATGGTCTTCTAACCATTGCCTGCTTTGACCCACATCTCTGTCAACTAAATTTTGACATCCCTGGACTGCAATTTATAATATGATTACGCTGATGGAATATCCTTATAAATGCCAACAACCAGAGAGGTCCGATATATTAAAGGAGATGACATGAACAATGGCCTAAGGAAGTAAAGGATTCAATACCTATTAATCTAGAACACTATAGAGATACAATGGTTTGTTCATCTTCTGGGAGTCTTTTGACAGAGCTACCCTCATGACTGGACCTGCAGACCAAAGCATACTTACCTACTCCTTGCTGCTGGGTCGCAGCCCATTTGCTCCTCTGTCAGATTGTGAAACAGCTCTTATTCCATGAACACTGTTATTTTGCTGTTTGGCCACAAGGGGCCGCTGTTTCCCCAGATAGCTAAACAGACTGCTCAGATTTAAATATTCATAGGAGGTGAAGCTGTGTGTCTAGAGCAGGCATGCTCATCCTGCGGCCCTCCAGCTGTTGTGAAACTACAACTCCCACAATGCCCTGCTGTAGACTGATAGCTGTAGGCTGTTCGGGCATGCTGGGAGTTGTAGTTTTGCAACAGCTGGAGGGCTGCAGGTTGAGCATGCCTGGTCTAGAGGAAGGATGCTGGCTTCCATCTTAGTTGCAGACTGGAAAACTGTGTGAGAGAAGAAATCCATTAACATCCAAGCATGGAATCACCCCTTTGCGACCAGGACTGCAGCCAAGTGAAGCTGATCGTGTCAAGGACCCGGATCCCGTCCAGGAGAAGGAGTACAGCTGCCAGGATCGCTGATGAGAGCTGAAGAGCAAAGCAACGGACCGAACATGTGTTAGATCAGCCTTTGTTCAGTTCGCAGTCACTAGCTGAGGCAGAGCAGACCCGGGTCAGTAAGACAGAGCGTGCACGCACCTTAATATAAGATTGGCGCCTAAATACTAGATATTAAAAATCAAACCTGCCGGTAGTTAGTTAGTGTTGCTGAGCGGCAGACTACGAAGACTTATCAGTTCAAGTTTTGGTTCGCTCCGGAGAAGAGAGAGGACTTCACCATAATCTCCAGTTACCCCAGCGTGTTTATCAAGAGTGATATATATTAGGCACGTGCCATATTACAATTTTGGAAAAGGGGGTTGGGATAGTACTATATAGTCGGGTAAGATTGTAAGCTGCTGTGTGGCACCGCAGGCTAGCCTGTATGTCACACACACAAAATTGTTCCTGTTCTTCAGGGTAATAACAGATATGACGAGACAGAGTTAGCTCTGCTCGCAGTAGGTAAATTGCGCGTGTTTTCCGGCTACCACCGGAGGGCGCTGTGCTGTGCGACACAGGGGTCTCAGCTTCTGGGCTAAGTGTATGTAATCTGATTTTATGTTCACTGCATTTGGGAGTGTGTTTGTTATCCCGTAACAGTAAAACAAAGTCTGTTCTACAAGAGCTGGTGTCAGAGTCGTTTTCCTTGTTCGTGACTTCGCAGCAGCCTGCTTCTGCGGCACTAGGGTTCCACAGTCAACATCTGGTTTGACACCACTACAGCCAATGACTGGCTGCAGCAGTGACCCACCTCACATGGCCAATTGACATGATGTTAGTGGGGAAGGTTACTGCTGTGGCCAGTCATTTGCTAAAACAGCCTTAAAATGTATATTGACGGGGGGGCCTGAGCACTGCAGTGGAGGAACTAAGGAGGTGACACCCAGCAGCAAGGAGCTGATAAATATGGTTCCATACTCAGGTCTGGCCATGAAGGGGTTCTGCCCTCAGAAAATGAACAATCCCTTTAAGGGTTACATCACTGGAGGTCTAGAGCAGTAAACGGAATAATACTAAAATCCCTGGAGGTCTAAAGTGCCGAAAGGATTAGCACCAGTATTCAAGGTTCCAGGACTTTCTTTCTCTCTAGCATATGGTCCTCCTCTTTCTCCTGCACCCTGTGATTGGCTGATAGCTATGTCTCACAACCTTCCCGAGCATTGCATTCTCTGTTCAGCTCACGGAGAGGAATTTAGCACTGAAAGAAACATCTGGTGGCAAATTATCTCCTTTGAGAGCATACATCTTCCCCCTACATCTGCTGTCAGAGAAGAGTCAGGACATCACCATACACATTAAATGATGAGCCAATCCTGCCAAAATCATCAGGTTTGGCATTGACATTGGACATTGACATTGATTAAAGGTGCATGCAAAGAAAATAGCAAAATAGCAGGTAGTGCAGACACTAGATGGCTTCGTCTCCACCAGCCATTGAATTATCTGCTATTTTGCTGGCTCCTTTGCAATCCCTTGGTAATTATGACTCCCACAACTCCTAACGGTGGACAGAACAGCATTGGGGGAATGGTCATTTCCTTAAAGCATTGCTGTGTTATTGCGCTCGCATTGGATGAGCACATCACCGTTTACCTACACACACGCCATGGTGTACCCTATGGAGAGCCATGCTCATTTCTTTCTCTTACAGGCTGCTGATCTATTTTGTGTGACCACCTTTTGAGACGGCCACAGACTTTGTACCATCAGCTAACAGTTGAGGCTCCGACATTGGTTCAGTTGCACAATGCACTGGCTGTGTAATCTATCATATACTTGACTGCCATATTGCTTACATGCTGAATGGGGTCAGGGTGCTCAGCCCAAGTATATTAATAGGATATTCCTTGGTTTTGCCCATTTAGAAGCCCTCAGAGCAAGTGACATTCAGCCCATGTGGCCAAAAATAATCATACATGGGCAATCATACCATAAACTTGTTCCTTTTTAGCTCTGCTTCATTTCTTCTCACATCGCCTCTTCGCTCTTTTCAGCGCTTTCTCAATTTTTCCCTCGCTCTCAGTCACCCTCTTCTCACCCACTTTATATTTATTCCTCTCGCTCACGCCAGCTCTTGCCTACTGATTACTAATTCATCTATTTTCAATATTTAGGTTCTGGCTCACCTCTGCCTTCTGCAGAATTACATTCCATTAAAGCCAGTGCCGGGCTGTACGTGCCTGTGTTCTCTAGCTGGGAATGCTATTCTGCTCTGCTCTATCTGAGGGTTTGCCACTGGATTCTTTCCTCCTTGATATCACATTATGGAAGTCAAATTGCACGGGAGTAGAAAGGATAGCATTGTTTGTTGTTTAGTGAGAGCTCGATTTCCCCAGGGGGTTTCTCTTCTTGGAAGCCAAAAACAGAGGACAAAAAAAAGAAAATTATTTCTACAAATTCATAAGATAGAAAGAAAGAACATTGAATAATAATAAAGAAAAACAATTTCTTTTTCATCATAATGCATCAAGAAGAAGCAGAGAAAATGTAGAACAAATGTTAGTATAGCGTGGAGGCGAGCAATCTTCAATGACAAGATAAGAGCCACTTGACCTAGCCCCCTGACTTTACTTTACCAGGCTTAACCCTCAGGTTTTTCCATAGGGTCTTTGGCCTTGTACTCAGGTTATGTTTATATTTGCTTGGTCTATTTGTCAGTCGTCTACTTGTCCCTTCTTTAAGCCGCTGGATTGATGCTGGTTGATTCGACTATTATTGGCAGGTGCTATATTGGCCGTGCCAAGTGAACAAACTGAATAGTCTATGGAAATTTTAGGAATAAAGACTAGTGTTGAGCGAACCGGAACTGTAAAGTTGGGGTCCGTACCGAACTTTATGATTTTTGGTACCCGAACATGAACTTTGCCGGAAAAGTTTGGGTTCAAGTTCGGTGTTCGGGCACTTAATAAAGCTTGTTGAAAGGCTGCACGGCAGCCAATCAACAAGCTTTTAAGCTGTGTGCCCTTAAAAAGCCATCACAGCCATGCCTACTAATGGCATGTCTGTGATTGGCCGGTGCATCATGTGACCCAGCCTCTATATAAGTTGGATCACGTGTAGCACCGCCCATCAGCTCTCAGTAGTGAAGGGACAGAAAGGAGGCAGCTGAAGTGAGGGACAGTGTTAGTGCGTTCTTTTGTGGGTGCAATACACCATATTTGCACCCATGACACATAAAAATAATCATAAATCTGGCTGTTAATTCTGTGGGTTTTTTTTGTGGGTGCATGCAACATTCTACTTTGTACCCCTGACACACAAATATAATAGTTAATCCGTCTGTTAGTGAGGTGCACGTCATATACCCATCTATTGCGAGAAGTACACCTGCACTGCATACATGACAGGGAAATTAATATAGTTAATCCGTCTATTAGTTCAGTGGGTGACCTCAAAGAATGAGGAGAGCATCAAATAAGGGACGTGGCACTGGTCGTGGTGCTGCTGGGGTTGGTGAAGCTCCTGTTGCAGGGAGAGGACGTGGTCGATCTGTGCCAGCTACACGCCCAAATGAAACACCTTCCTCAGGTGCATGTAGGCAACAGAACTTTGAGTGTTATTTTGAAGGCCCGAATACCAGTGTACGAATGGTGAGGCCAGAACAAGTACAGGCAATAGTAGATTGGGTGGCTGACAGTGCCTCCAGCTCCTTCACAGTGTCTCCCACCCGGTCCCCTGCTGAAAGCACAGAATTGGCACCTGCAGCCCATGGGCATCAGTCTTTCACCTCACCCCCTTGCAAATCAGCCAAGCAGTCTGAGCCCCAAGTCATGCAGCAGTCTCTTATGATTTTTGATAAGCAGGGTTTCCGAGGGCCGTCCACATAGCCCTGCTCCAGAAGTGGAAGAGATTGAGTGCACCGATGCCCAACCACTTATGTTTCAGGATGTGGACATGGGAGGACCACCGCAGCACGTCTTGGATGATGATGAAACACAGGTGCCAACTGCTGCAGCTTTCTGCAGTGTGCAGACCGACAAAGAGGGCAGGGGTGAAGAGTGGGTGGAAGATGATGAGGTCCTAGACCCCACATGGAATCAAGGTCATGCGAGTGACGAGTCCAGTTCGGAGGAAGAGGTGGTGGTCACACAGCACCAGCCGCACAGCAAAAGAGAGGGCAGTGTGCAAAAGCATAGTGCCTGTTCCCTAGCCAGTACACCTGCTACTGCCCACTGCACCAAGGGACCGAGCACACCAAGGCCAGCTCCTAGGAGTTCCCTGGCATGGCAGTTCTTCAGACAATGTGCTGACTACAAAACCCGAGTGGTTTGCACGCTCTGCAATCAGAGCCTGAAGCGACGCATAAATGTTCTAAACCTGAGCACCACCTGCATGACCAGGCATCTAAATGCAAAGCACGAACTGCAGTGGAATAAACACCTCAAAAACCACAAAAGATCTCATGGTCCCTCTTCTGCTGCAGTCTCGGCCTCTTTCTCCCCCTCTGGAGTGACAGTGGCACCTGCCACCCCGCAAACAGAGGATGTGGCAGCAACACCACCACCACCGTCACCAAGCATCTCCACAATGTCTCATGGAAGCGTTCAGCTGTCCATCTCCCAAACACTGGAGAGAAAGAGGAAGTACCTCCCTACCCACCCGCGATCCCTGGCCCTGAATGCCAGCATTTCTAAATTCCTGACCTTTGAAATGCTGTCAAAACGTTTGGTGGAGACGGAGACTTTTAAAAAACTTACGGAGCTGGCTGTCCCACAGTACGTGGTTCCCAGCCACCACTACTTTTCCAGGTGAGCCATCCCCGCCCTGCACAACGGCGGACAAAATTAGGTGTGCCCTGCGCTACGCCATCTGTGGCAAGGTCCACATAACCGATACGTGGACCAGTAAGCATGGTCAGGGACGTTATATCTCCCTAACTGCACACTGGGTAAATGCAGTGGCGGCGGGGCCTGAGGCAGATAGCAGTTTGACGCATGTCCTTCTGCCACCGAGGATTGCAAGATGTTTCTCTTTGCCTCCTGTTGCTTCCTCCTCCTACTCCGCTTCCTCATCCTCTACCGCCTCCTCATCCGGTCAGCGTAACACCTTCACCACCAACTTCAGCACAGCCAGGGGTAAACGACAGCAGGCAGTTTTAAAACTTATCTGTTTGGGGGACAAACTCCACACCGTGCAGGAGCTGTGGACGGGCATGGAACAACAGACCGATGAGTGGTTGGTTCCAGTGAGACTCAAGCCCGGCCTGGTGGTGTGCGATAATGGGCAAATTCTCGAAGCAGCTCTGGGCCTAGCCGGTTTAACACACATCCCTTTCCTGGCACATGTGCTGAATTTGGTGGTGCTGAGGTTCTTGAAAAATTACCCCAATATGTCAGAGGTGCTGCAGAAAGTGCAGTCCTCAGCGTTACTACCAGGGCCGTTTGAAGGAATTTGGGGGCCCCAAGCAAAATAGACATGGAGGCCCCCCCTCCACGCCCTCCCCACCTTACGCACGCAAAGCCTACAGGAACCACAGTATAGCCATATAGTTTAAGTTCACCCATGCTTTATATAAATAAAAAAGGAGGTTTACAGTGCAAATACTGCTGTTGCATTTAATGTGCATGAAATTTGAACAGTGCCATCCACAGATCCCCCTCCCCTAAACAGTGCCATCCACAGATCTCCCCCCTAAACAGTGCCATCCACAGATCCCCCTCTAAACAGTGCCATCCACAGATCCCCCCCAAACAGTGCCATCCACAGATCCCCCCCTAAACAGTGCCATCCACAGATCCCCCCCTAAACAGTGCCATCCACAGATCCCCCCTAAATAGTGCCATCCACAGATCCCCCCTCCCCTAAACAGTGCCATCCACAGATACCCCCCTAAACAGTGCCATCCACAGACCCCCCCCTAAACAGTGCCATCCACAGATCCCCCTAAACAGTGCCATCCACAGATCCCCCCTCCCCTAAACAGTGCCATCCACAGATCTCCCCCCTAAACAGTGCCATCCACAGATCCCCCCCTAAACAGTGCCATCCACAGATCTCCCCCCTAAACAGTGCCATCCACAGATCCCCCCCTAAACAGTGCCATCCACAGATCTCCCCCCTAAACAGTGCCATCCACAGATCCCCCCCTAAACAGTGCCATCCACAGATCCCCCCTAAACAGTTCCATCCACAGATCTCCCCCCTAAACAGTGGCATCCACAGATCTCCCCCCTAAACAGTGGCATCCACAGATCCCCCCTAAACAGTGCCATCCACAGATCCCCCTAAACAGTGCCATCCACAGATCCCCCCTCCCCTAAACAGTGCCATCCACAGATCCCCCCTCCCCTAAACAGTGCCATCCACAGATCCCCCCTAAACAGTGCCATTCACAGATCCCCCCTAAACAGTGCCATCCACAGATCCCCCCTCCCCTAAACAGTGCCATGATGGCACTGTTTACCATGATGGCACTGTTTAGGGGAGGGGGGATCTGTGGATGGCACTGTTTAGGGGGGATCTGTGGATGGCACTGTTTAGGGGGGAGATCTGTGGATGGCACTGTAGGGGGATCTGTGGATGGCACTGCCATCCACAGATCCCCCTACAGTGCCATCCACAGATCCCCCTCCCCGATGCTCACAGTAGTATATTTATAAACTAATCAGTAACTACTTTAACTTTAAAGGGACACTGACAGGCCAAATCAGCATATATAGTTATATATATGACATTACAGGTCTTATACAGTCTATTAAAAGCATCTAAGTATCCCCCCTGTCCACCATCTAAATATCGAAAAATAAAGTTTTATAACCTGCCTGTCTCGTCACCAATCTGCCCAAGGGGCGGCGTTTCATCTCAAAATGCGCCCAGCCAGCCGCTCCCAACTGCCGTTCTGAAGGCCCACCCAGCTCATCAATATTCACTTCGCTGGGCGGCGGCTACAACTCTCCCCAGTCACGATCCTGCGCATGGGCCGATTTGACATGAACGATGCCAGGAGGATTCAATTGCCCATGCGCAGGATCGGGACTGGGGAGAGTTGTAGCCGCCGCCCAGCAAAGTGAATATTGATGAGCTGGGCGGGGCTTCAGAATGGCAGTTGGGAGTGGCTGGCTGGGCGCATTTTGAGATGAAACGCCGCCCCTTGGGCAGATTGGTGACGAGACAGGCAGGTTATAAAACTTTATATTTCGGTATTTAAAAGGTGGACAGGGGGGATACTTAGATGCTTTTAATAGACTGCATAAGACCTGTACTGTCATATATATAACTATATATGCTGATTTGGCCTGTCAGTGTCCCTTTAATCATAGCTCATTGCTGAACTCTTTACTTGGATTATTTGGATATCTTACTTTGTTTTAGCTCCAGTAATAGCAGGCAGTGCAGGGGGCGGCGCTCACTCACTGACGTCACGCGCCAGCGCCGCCTAGTGGGACGAGCAGGCGCGTGACGTCAGTGAGTGAGCGCCGCCCCCCGCACTGCCTGCTATTACCGGAGCTAAGACCAAGTAAGATATCCAAATAATCCAAGTAAAGAGCTCAGCAATGAGCAATGATTAAAGTTAAAGTAGTTACTGATTAGTTTATAAATATACTGCTGTGAGCGGCGTGGCCCTGTATATTCTAACCCCCAGGCAAGCGTCCCTGTCACCATGGGAACGCCTGGGGGTTAGAATATACCATTGGATCTTCTGAGTTACTCAGCCTTAAAGGAAGCAAAACAAGCACCGGCTCTGCTTGGCCCCGGGCCAGCTCGGGGCCCCAAGCAATTGCTTGTTTTGCCTGTCTGTTAGCGACGGGCCTGGTTACTACCCAACTTCTATGTCTCCTTGAAAAAACGCTTTGGGCGATGATAAAAGAGGATGTGGCACAGAAGGAATAGGAGGAGGAACCGTGTTCACAGCAGGGTGGCACCCAAAGCAGCTCATAGGCACCATTGGAGTGTGGATGGGGGATACAGAGGACACAGACGATACACCTCCTACAGAGGACAGCTTGTCGTTGCCTCTGGGCAGCCTGGCACACATGAGCGATTACATGCTGCAGTGTCCCTGCAACGACCGCTGAGTTGCCCATATTCTAACCAGTGCTGATTACTGGGTGGCCACCCTGCTGCATCCCAGCTACAAGGACAACGTGCCGTCCTTAATTCCATCACTGGATCGTGATTGGAAGATGCGCGAGTACAAGCGCACGCTGGTAGACACGCTGCTGATGGCATTCCCACCTGACATCGGGGGCTTAGTGGAAGCACAAGGCGAAGGCAGAGGAGGAGGAAGAAGTAGTCAACGCAGCTGGGGCACCGCCAGCACCTCAGAAGGCAGGGTTAGCATGGCCGGAATGTGGAAAAGCTTTGTCAGCACGCCACAACAACTAGCACCACCAGCTGATATGGAACGTCTTAGCAGGAGGCAGCATTTCACCAACATGGTGGACCAGTATGTGTGTACATGCCTACACATACTGACTAATGGGTCTGCCCCATTCAACTTCTGGGTCTCCAAATTGGACACATGGCCTAAGCTTGCCCTTTACGCCTTGGAGGTGCTGGCCTGCCCTGCAGCCAGTGTATTATCTGAACGTGTGTTCAGCACAGCAGGAGGGGTGATCACAGACAAGCTCAGCCGCCTGTCCACAGCCAATGTGGAAAAGCTCACGTTCTTTAAAATGAACCAGGCATGGATCCCACAGGACTTGTCCGTACCTTGTGCAGAATAGAGAAGTATACCGGCCACACCCAGCCATTGTTATACTCCAGCACACGTTCTCTTTGTTTTCTTTTTTATATTTCCCAATGATTTGGGGTCTTCCCAAATGTATAAAAAATTAAAAAAAATTAAAAACTACAAAAATAGTGTTGGCTACCTCCTTCTCCACCACCGCTTCCACCTACACCGCCACGTCCACCGCCTCCTCAACCTCCTACTTCCCTTTGACCTCCGCCTCCTAGTTCAAGATCATTATTTTTAAATTCTATGTTATTTTAACTCATTTCCCTATCCACATTTGTTTGCAGGGGAATTGTCCTGCTCTTACCCCTATTTTGCTTCCTTTTGCAGCCCTCTAGCCCTGTCTATGACTTTTTTAGAGCCATTTCAGTGCCCCAAAGTTCAGGTCCCCATTGACTTCAATGGGGTTCGAGTTTAGGGTCAAGTTCGGGTCCTGAACCCAAACTTTGCGGCAAAGTTCTGACGAACCCGGCAAACCCAGACTTCCAGGTGTTCGCTCAACCCTAATAAAGACCCAGAATGTTATTTTTAAAATATTGATGCATTTGTTGGTTTATCCAGGGGCAAATAAAGAGCAACACAACATTGCGACATATCAAAGGTTTTGATTGGTCGTGGTCCAAGCACTGAGACCGCCACAATTATTAAAGAGAATGTGTAATCAGAAAATGATCTATTGTTTAAATCCCATTTTTATGTTATACATATATTTTTACAATTTTCGGTGAGCTTCTACAGATTTATAGTTAATAACAATGTATATAATCCCTCAATTGCCACTATGCCTAATAATTGCTTATGATTTCCCGTTCTGTACTGGTAACTTTTCAGTAGCTGATCTCATTATCACCACAGGCAGGATTACAATGATAAGTAACACATCTATATAGATAACACAGGATCCACATTCATAATAGGTGATATATCACATCATATCAGCTCCTTCCTGACCTCTGTACTGGTCACAGATCATGCCTAGAAAATTCTCTCATAGAAGTCAGTGGGGTCAGCTCCTTTTCATTGTGTCTTTTGCCCATGTGGCTGCTCTCAAAAGACAGAAAGTCTTAATATATTTTAGGCCTAGTGGTCAGTGTGAAGATTACAGGATTTTTTTTATAGAATAATATTAAAGGGCTTCTGTCACCCCACTAAACCCTTTTATTTATTTTTTTGTTTACTAATAATCCCTACACTGCGGTCTCTGCATACATAAGTTAAATAATCATTTTTGTTCAGTAGAATTTGATAAAAAGCGATTTTTAAAATATGCAAATTACCTTGCTACCAGCAAGTAGGGCAGCTACTTGCTGGTAGCAGCCGCATCCTCCGATCCTAATGACGCCCCCTCCGCATTGTGATTGACAGGGCCAGGGAACGGAATCGTTCTCTGCTGGCCCTGCCTGTTAGCATTCAAAATCTGGCGCCTGCGCTGCGGCCGTACGTATCTTCAATCTGCACAGGCGCACTGAGAGGCGGCCGCTCTCTCTTCAATGCGCCTGCGCCGGGTGTAGATGTGACGTCATCGACGCAGGCGCATTGAGGATGGAGCGGCCGAGCGAGTGGCCGTCTCTCAGTGCGCCTGCGCAGATTGAAGATAGGTACGGCCGCGGTGCAGGCGCCAGATTTTGAATGCTAACAGGCAGGGCCAGCAGAGAACGATTCCGTTCCCTGGCCCTGTCAATCACAATGCGGAGGGGGCGTCATTAGGATCGGAGAATGCGGGTGCTACCAGCAAGTAGCCGTCCTACTTGCTGGTAGCAAGGTAATTTGCATATTTTAAAAATCGCTTTTTATCAAATTCTACTGAACAAAAATGATTATTTAACTTATGTATGCAGAGCTCGCAGTATAGGGATTATTAGTAAACAAAAAAAAAAAAACGGTTTAGTGGGCTGACAGAAGCCCTTTAAAAACTTGCCAATTTTTTTTTTAAATAATTGGTAATTTTCTGATTTCACATTCCCTTTAGGCTACATGCACACGACCATATGTGTTTTGCGGTCCGCCAATTCCGGATCCACAAAAAAAATGGGTGACATCCGTATACCATACGTTTTTTGAGGGGGATCCAGTGTAACAATGCCTAAAACTGACAAGAATAGGATATGTTCTATTTTTTTGCTGGGCTACGGAACGGAAATACTGATGCGGACAGCACACAGTGTGCTGTCCGCATTTTTATAAATGAATGGGTCCGCATCCTATCCGCAAAAAAAAAAAAAGGAATGGACACGGAAACAAACAACGTTCGTGTGCATGTAGCCTTAAAATGAGGGGTTAGATGTGCCCAGCTGAGCGCTGTATCTCCTCCCTGCTGAAGATTGAACTGAAGATCGGCTTAATAGAAAGTCCATGAGCTCATCTTCATTTCTGTCTTCAGCAGCTAGGAGAGACAGCACTTTGTCTGAGCACATGTAGTGCATCGTTTTAACCACTGGTGGGGGTCTCAGCACCCTCGACCCCACCAGTCAAAGCCTTTGTTATGTCACTATGAAATTGTAAAAGTTTTTGTAAAGTGCATTTACTCTTTTAATACATTTTTTAACGGGTATTAGTAGAAATGTTGTCCTGTTTGTCTTCTGCAGTTTCTATGTTTCACAGTACATACCAGCTGCAGAAAGCTGTTCTGCGATAAAACCATCATAGCCCCCATTTGACTAATTCTGAAAAGCTGAACTTTGATTTAGGCATGAATAATTTGAGAAGTATCCCAAAAGATTTCCATTGGAAACAGCTGGGATGCGATCATTACATGTAACGCTGCTATGTTATGTTATGCGTGGTTTTCGTTGGTCAGCAATTGTTTTACATGTTTGGGCTTTCATAGTGGTTAGAGCTATAGATATCAGTCTAGACTAGAACAGTAACTGTCATTTAACTTTTTTTTCATAGAAACTTCACTTACAGTTATTTCACTGCACAGATTGATTTTCGCTGAAGATAGGCTGTCTGTTCACTAAATGATCAAATTATATTGAAGTCTATAGAGAGGAATGGGGGAGAAGGAGGAGAAGGGAGGAACTTCTGCAGACAGGCAGAGGCAGAGAGACTGACACAGAGATTGCTGCTGCTAGTTTGTAAGTTATTTACTGTCTCACTTCACAGCTGAATTCACATCTAAACTGTTTAGTTCTGCTTTGTAATGTCTTCCTGTCACAGTGTACCCTAAATTCCACCCACACCTCTGTCGTTGCCCTGCCACAACTGGTCGATGGTCCCTGCTTATTTACGTACTGGGGCTTACCAGGGAAAAGCAAAGGAGAAAAAAACAATAAACAAAGTGGCAGGTAGGCACACAAATACTCAGTATCGAACGTACCAGATGAAAACCAAGAAAGAACAATGAAGCCAAATCAGAAAGCAGATCACTAAACAATACCAAGTCAAGTTCATACACGAGCGGTCAAGACCAGGTCCAAACACGTCAGGCAGAAGCGAGTCCAAGAACTAAGCCAGGGTAAAACCAGGAGATACAAAAAAGCTAAATCAGAATCCAAGAATCAGGTTCAAAAGGAGAAACTAAAGTCAGAAGTCAGGAGGTCAGAACAGTCCACAATCCAAAGTGCTGGTGAAGTATATAGAACCATTCACAGCCCTGTTTGAATACCCCACACATCCTGGTCGCGTGATGCACTGTCTGGTCACGTGACATGCCCATCGTCACATGACCTATGACATCAGAATACCTGACGTGGGAGATTAGACCAGATGCCGGCAGGTACGTGGAGAATCGCTTTTGCCAGCACTGGTAGTGAAACCTCGGTTACTGCTGCTGCTTTTGAGGTTGTGCTGCAGAGAGTTAGGAGGCAGTATCTCCTGTTTTCCATGTGTAGTCTATCAGCAGACATGATACCAGCCAGTCTCCACCAACCTGCTCAATAAAAATAAATTAGGCAGATTACCAAGGTAAAAACTGAACTGAAAAAAACGTGAAAAGACAGGAACACTATACAGTCAGGAGTTTAATCTATAGAGAATGCAAAGCTTGCAGTTGTAATCTACTCCTGGACCATGAGTTGCCCACGAGGCTCTCTGCCCCCTATGTGAGGACTAGTGTTGGTCAAGCACCAAAGGGCTCGGGTGCTCGAGTAGAACAGCTCGGGATGCTCGTGTGCTCTACCGAGCACCCAAGCACAATGGAAGTCAATGGGAGAACCCAAGCATTAACCCCTTAAGGACTTTAGACGTACCGGTACGGCATGGTTCCCGAGTCCTTAAGGACCCATGACGTATCGTATTTCATGTGTTGTTCCGATCACCGCCGCCCAGCCGGCGGTGATCGGAACCCGGTGCCTGCTCAAATCATTAGCTTAATTAATTGGCACCTTGGCTTAATTAATTGGCACCTTGGCAATTCAGACCTGCGGTTTGCAGCTTTTACCTGCGGTTGCGGCGGTAATCGGGCGTGCCATCGGGTCCCCATGAGGCTGTAGGGGGGACCCGATGGCATGGAAGGCAGCGCAATGTCTAAGGAAGGCATCGGGCTGCCTTCCGGTGACGAGCCTGTGAGATCCAGCCCCCTGGATCTCACAGGCCGGAAGCTGCAGAAGTAATACACACAGTATTACTCATACAGCCAATGCATTCCAATACAGAAGTATTGGAATGCATTGTAAAGGATTAGACCCCAAAAGTTCAAATCCCAAAGTGGGACAAAAAAAAAAGTGAAAAAAAAAGTTTAAAAAATAAAGTTTTCCCCCCCAAAAATTTAAAGTTTCAAGTAAAAATAAACAAAAACGTAATTTTCCCCAAATAAAGTAAAAAAAAATTGGTACAAAATAGGGGGAAAAATAAAGTATACATATTAGGTATCGCCGCGTCCGTATCGACCGGCTCTATAAACAAATAACATGACCTAACCCCTCAGATGAACACCGTAAAAAATAAAAAATAAAAACTGTGCTAAATAAACAATTTTCTGTCACCTTACATCACAAAAAGTACAACAGAAAGCAATCAAAAAGGCGTTTGCCCACTAAAATAGTACCAATCTAACCGTCACCTCATCCCGCAAAAAATCAGCCCCTACCTGAGACAATCGGCCAAAAAATTAAAAAACTATGGCTCAGAATATGGAGACACTAAAACATCATTTTTTTTGTTTTAAAAAAGCTGTTATTGTGTAAAATTTACATAAATAAAAGAATATATATACATATTTGGTATCGCCGCGTTCGTATCGACCGGCTCTATAAAAATATCACATGACCTAACCCCTCAGATGAACACCGTAAAAAAATAAAAATAAAAACTGTGCTAAATAAACAATTTTGTCACCTTACCTCATAAAAAGTGTAATTGCAAGCGATCAAAATGTCATATGCACCCCAAAGTAGTGCCAATCAAACCGTCATCTCATCGCGCAAAAAATGAGACCCTACCGAAGATAATCACCCAAAAATTGAAAAAACTATGGCTCTCAGAATATGGAGACACTAAAACATGATTTTTTTTTTGTTTCAAAAATGATATTATTGTGTAAAACTTACATAAATAAAAAAAAAAGTATACATATTAGGTATCGCCGCGTCCATATTGACCGGCTCTATAAAAATATCAAATGACCTAACCCCTCAGATGAACACCGTAAAAAATTTAAAATAAAAACTGTGCTAAATAAACAATTTTTTTGTCACCTTACATCACAAAAAGTGTAATAGCAAGCGATCAAAAAGTCACACGCACCCCAAAATAGTGCCAATAAAACCGTCATCTCATTCCGCAAAAATCATACCCTACCCAAGGTAATTGCCCAAAAACTGAAAAAATGATGGCTCTCAGACTATGGAAACACTAAAACATGATTCTTTTTGCTTCAAAAATTAAATCATTGTGTAAAACTTACATTAAAAAAAATAAGTATACATATTAGGTATTGCTGCGTCCGTATCGACCGGCTATATAAAAATATCACATGACCTAACCCCTCAGATGAACACCGTAAAAAATTTAAAATAAAAACTGTGCTAAATAAACAATTTTTTGTCACCTTACATCACAAAAAATGTAATAGCAAGCAATAAAAAAGTCACACACACCCCAAAATAGTGCCAATAAATCCGTCATCTCATCGCGCAAAACCCTACCCAAGGTAATCGCCCAAAAACTTAAAAAATTATGGCTTTCAGACTATGGAAACACTAAAACATTTTTTTTTGTGCTTCAAAAATAAAATCATTGTGTAAAACTTACATAAATAAAAAAAAGTATACATTTTAGGTATCGCCGCATCCGTGACAGCCTGGTCTATAAAAATATCACATGATCTAACCTGTCAGATGAATGTTTTAAATAACAAAAAATAAAAACGGTACCAACAATACTGCCACCATATCCCGTAGTTTCTAAAATAGGGCCACTTTTTTGGAGTTTCTACTCTAGGAGTGCATCAGGAGAGCTTCAAATGGGACATGGTGTCAAAAAAAAACAGTCCAGCAAAATCTGTCTTCCAAAAACCGTATGGCATTCCTTTTCTTCTGCGCCCTGCCTTGTGCCCGTACAGCGGTTTACAACCGCATATGGGGTGTTTCTGTAAACTACAGAATCTGAGCCATAAATATTGAGTTTGGTTTGGCTGTTAACCCTTGCTTTGTAACTGGAAAAAAATTATTAAAATGGAAAATCTGCCAAAAAAGTGAAATTTTGAAATTGTATATCTATTTTCCATTAAATCTTGTGGAACACCTAAAGGGTTAACGACGTTTGTAAAATCAGTTTTGAATACCTTGAGGGGTGTAGTTTATAGAATGGGGTCACTTTTATGGAGTTTCTACTCTAGGGGTGCATCAGGGGGGCTTCAAATGGGACATGGTGTAAAAAAAAACTGTCCAGCAAAACCTGCCTTCCAAAAACCGTATGGCACTCCTTTCCTTCTGCGCCCTGCCGTGTGCCCGTACAGCGGTTTACGACCACATATGGGGTGTTTCTGTAAACTACAGAATCTGGTCCATAAATATTGAGTTTGGTTTGGCTGTTAACCCTTGCTTTGTAACTGTAAAAAAATTATTAAAATGGAAAATCTGCCAAAAAAGTGAACTTTTGAAATTGTATCTTTATTTTCCAATAATTCTTGTGGAACACCTAAAGGGTTAACGACGTTTGTAAAATAAGTTTTGAATACCTTGAGGGGTGTAGTTTATAGAATGGGGTCATTTTTGGGTGGTTTCTATTATGTAAGCCTCGCAAAGTAACTTCAGACCTGAACTGGTCCCTAAAAATTGGGTTTTTGAAAATTTCTGAAAAATTTCAAGATTTGCTTCTAAACTTTTAAGCCTTGTAACATCCCCAAAAAATAAAATATCATTCCCAAAATGATCCAAACATGAAGTAGACATATGGGGGATGTAAAGTAATAACTATTTTTGGAGGTATTACTATGTATTATAGAAGTAGAGAAATTGAAACTTGGAAATTTGCAATTTTTTAAAAAAATTTGGTAACATAGTAACATTGTACATAAGGCCGAAAAAAGACATTTGTCCATCCAGTTCGGCCTGTTATCCTGCAAGTTGATCCAGAGGAAGGCAAAAAAAAAAACTGTTCCCGGCAAAATTAAGGGTGGAATATAAAGGCAGGACTGTTTTTTTTCAGACCCCGGAGGAGGTTAGCGACTGGGCGGATGGAGAGGGCCTCTGAGGCTGGGGGTTGCGGAGGGGAACAGAGTTAGTATGCTAAGATATGGAGCCGCCCCAACTGCTGGTTAGCAGGGGGGGGGCTATATAAGGTGGGTGGGTATTCGTGGGTTGGGGGAGAGGGAGATAGTTTTTTTTTTTTTTTTCCCCCTCTGCTAGATGGTCAGGATTGTTTCATTGAATGTTAGAGGTCTACGTGAGAGAGTAAAGAGATATGCTATCCTTGAGTGGATGAAGAGGTTCCTGCCAGACATCATCTGCCTACAGGAGACACATTTAGATAAGGAATCTTTAAGATGGTTGGAGAAGAGATGGATAGGGGAAAGTTACCATTCCGTGTATACTACTTACTCAAGAGGGGTCTCAATTTTGATTCACAATAAAATTAAATCTGAGTGTCTGGTATATGAGGCCGATGATTATGGCAGGTACCTCTTTCTATATTGTAATATAGAAGGGGTTAAAATGGTAATTGCAAACATATATGGGGGCACTTCTTACTGGCACATTATTGGTGGGCACTGTGGGGGCATCTATGGGGGAACTTCTTACTGGCACATTATTGGATGGCACTATGGGGGCATCTATTGGGGCACTTTTACTGGCACATTATTGGGGGCACTATAGGAGCATCTACTGAGGCCACAAAGAAGGAGTATTTTATATGGGGGGCACTATGGGGAAAGGGGGGAGAGGAGTACTATGGGGTCATCTACGGGGGGCACTAAGAAGGGGTATTTTATACTTGCAAATTATGGGGGACACTGAGGGCATCTACTGGTGCACTATATATTGGTACATTATGGGGGGCACTAGGAGGAGGGCGGGACAGGAGCACTATGGCAGCACTTACTGGGGGCACTATATAGGGGTATTTTATACTGGCACATTATGGGGGCACTATGGGGACACTAGCTCAACTGGGGGCATTAAAAGGGGGTATTTTTGGCGCTGGCACACATTATAAGGGGGCATTTTTGTACTGTCACATTATAAGGAGAATTACTACTGGGGGGGGCATTATGATGGGCTTTATTACTACTGGGGGTCTATGGGGAACATGATTACTAGTATGGGCACTATGAGAGCATTATTACTTCTGGAGCACAGTGGGGACATGTTGGGGCACTCTAGGAGCACTATTACTACCATGTGTGCTCTAGCAGAGAATTATTCCTATTGGTGGGACTTTTGGGAGCTCTATTACTGTGGAGGCACCATGGCACAGTATCAGCTTACCACAATTATTTTTGGGGGACGTTATGTTTACACTATTAGTGTAAGGGGCACTATTTGCTGGGCGCAGTTATTTTAGGGCACCGTGTGTCAATAATTATTGAAGGGGGCATTATCTGTCTGGTACTAGAATTATCAGAGGGTTTATCTGTTTCTGCAGTATAATATTTGGGAGCACAGCAAGCAGAGTATTTTGGTGGTAGGATGATTTGTCCAGAAGATGGGAGGATGATGGAAAAGTAGTAAACTAAGATTTTTTTGGTCGAACTGTAGAGATGAGAAATGGCTGAAAAATGGTGGTCTGGTCTGAAGGTCTGAAAGGAGAAGACGAGGAAAGAGAACATCTACATCAAAGGAGACATCACAGGATGTAAGAGGTATGTGGCGCTATATAGCACCCGATGACATGTTCCGGCCAGACAATCACTGTAATGCCAGTAGCCAACATGGCTATGGCATTACAATGAATGGCAGTACTTACCTGCACGTTTTTTGGCTGCGTAGCAGCCAACAAACGTGCGGGGAGGAGACTCGAGCATCGCACTCGAGCACATGCGGTGTTCGGCCGAATACCGCCATGTGCCGAGCATAGCGATGCTCGAGCCGAACTGGTGTTCGACCGAGCATGCTCGCCCAACACTAGTGGGGACCTTTTATAGGCTCTGCCTTAGGACCCAGGAGGTTACAAGCTCCACCTTTGGAAACAGAAATACCCTTAGCACACTTATAGTTCCTACATGCTTGTGCTGTCCTCCATCTACATCCTACTTCATCACCTCCACTCTGACAGCAGGGTATGTGCAGATCGGCAGGGATGGTCACACTGGTACAAATTCATGCTCTGTGCCCTTTTAATGAATTGCTCTGCGGTCTCAGATTACTGCCTTAAATAACATGCAAGATAAAAAGCTGCAACTGAATTTTTTATGGTTGAGTGGATGCATGTATGTGTTATAGAGAAAACACATGGCTCTACTTGTACATGTCAGATTATAATTATAGGCCATAATTACAGTAAATTTGCAGGTCACTGAGCAGCAGCATCTCCCATTCTGTGATGAATTAGTTGAAGTGGACCCATCAGTCATTACATAGTACTGTATGTAATAAGTGCATATACATTTTTAACAATTACTAAAATAGCTTCAAAGTAAAAGATCATTCTATCTAATAATGACCCAAACACTATCTGTAGGATTTGTGAATAGTATGTTATATTGCTTTCTGTCTCCTGCTTTGTTTTGGTGTCAGACGTCACTGTATTCTCCTGGAATTTTATTCAGGGACCTGAAAGATCAGAATAAATACTACTAAATACTATCCAGATAACACATGAGAAGGGTTACTTGTGAAAGGGGTTGTCCAGGATTAGAAGAACATGGCTGTTTTTTTTCCAAAAACAGCATCCCCCCCCCCCCCCCCCCCCGTCCATGGGATGTGTATGTTATTGGAGATCACTCCATAAGAGTCAATGGGGCATAGCTACAATACCGCACACAACCTGTGGACAGGAGTGGTGCTGTTCTTGGAAGAAAGCAGCCAAGTTTTTTTTAACCCTGGACAACCCCTTCAAGGTACGAATGTAAATACTACAAGCAAATGGATTGGCTGCAGCCTTCTTGGCAACATTTTTCAACAGGGTTTATGCAGTGGGCTCTTGCCATGTTTGTCCTAGAAAAAGTGGGCAATGACGTATTAAATTTAGTATTATGAGGGAGCCTTCCCAAGTAGAAGATTTTTTTGGCAACTAAAAATCAGTAACATTCAGCTAAATAGGACTTTCAGAAATCCATGTGCTTCCCGCCAAAACAACCCCATTCAGACGAGTGGAAGTGATTTTCAGTGGCAAAAATCTCCTGCAACAAAATCTGCAGGGTGTGAAGGCTCCCTAAAACTGGCCGTACACATCAGATAGTTGTCATCTGAATGCTTGTTTGGCCAACAGCTACTTCTCCCAATCTTCGAGCCAAGTATGCATTTAGAGTATGCGCATAGTTAATTACTGGCCAACGTTTCGGTCCCACACGGACCTTGTTCACAGCCTTAGTGTTTTGGACATCTTAGATGGTGGATGGTGCCATCTAAGATGTCCAAAACACTAAGGCCGTGAACAAGGTCCGTGTGGGACCGAAACGTTGGCCAGTAATTAACTATGTGGATGGATTAAAATAATGAAATAATAATAATGAAATAAATAAGAAATTACTACAAAAATCTCTTGTGAGTGCCGTGGTTTCTATCACTACTGTTAGCCCCTTTTACCACTGAGCACCGCCTATTTCCAAAGAGGAGTTCCGTTCAACCCCTCTGCATTTAGAGTATGACCACACAGTATGGTTGTTAGCGATCCGGTTGCGGCCGGCTGCAGTCGAGAACCACGCAGCCAGTTGGGCAGCAGATGCCTTTTATTTACCTAATGAAGACTGCACTATATAGCCGGTCTTCATTGTTAGTGGCTGCACGGTATTGAAGGTACCGCACCACCATTAACAATGAAGACTGGCTATACAATGTGGTCTTCATTAGTTAAAGGAAATGTGTCACCAAAAATGTTATCTGCCAGTTAAAACCAGATACTAGCACATCTCCTTTTTTCTAATGTTTTTATTTTCTAATTGTACATTTTTTTATTTATTTCCTAAACATGATTATGAGGGCAGCCATCTTTTCTAAACTGTTCTTAACAGCATTCACAAAGTATTAAGAAAATTGCTTTAAGGCAGCCCCATGAGCCATAGACACAATGGTCAGGAGATGACCTCATTGACTTCTACGGGAGAGTTTTCTGGGCATGCTCTGTGTCCTGTGCAGAGGTCA
Source organism: Bufo bufo (assembly GCF_905171765.1). NCBI lineage: Eukaryota > Metazoa > Chordata > Amphibia > Anura > Bufonidae > Bufo > Bufo bufo. Next base: position 749,867,221 of record NC_053389.1, on the reverse strand, counting down.
TTGTACAAGGAAAGAATAGATAAGCTCTGACAACCACCTATTGTGAATGGTGGGTCTATCTGTCTTATCTATTCACAGAGGTGATCTCATTACAGGCAGGATCAGAATGACGGATAAGCGGGTAACTGCAGTAAAGTGATCTGTACAGACCAAGAAGTGGTGCCAATTATTAGTATATGTTGACATGGAAAATTAAAAATGACATCATCAAAAATTATTTTAAAAATATGTTAAACATAAAAACGGGATTGAAACAATATTTTTTATGATGATACATACCCTTTAAATGAAAGGCAGCTGTGGCCTAATTGGCCTAAATGGTCTGACCATTACAGTGAATGGGGAAATGTGAAAAAAACGCTGCTCTGTCCTGCTAACAATAGGATTGTGCCGTTGAATCCAACATGCCTGATCCTTTAGATGTTTGGGGGAAAGTCACAAAGCCACCATACACATTAGACGGTTGGCTGAACCCTTTCAAAATTGGTTCAGACAATACACATCTATTTTCCATGGTCAGGTTTAGAAACACCCTATGGAGGATATTTATTATTCTATTTATGCCACTATTGAGTCATTAAAAAGCTGCAAATTATGGTGCATGCCATATATGTGCCATACGTTGTGACTTTTTGAGCTTCTCAACATTTTTCTGAAGGGGTGAAAGGGGTGAGGCTTAGCAGTAGGAGGTGGGTCCTATTAAGGCATGCCAGATTTACTATAATTTACCCCATAAACTGCCGTAAGTTATTACTCACGTTCTGAGTTTCTGGAGCACCGAGTGGCACAGATGTATCTTACTCCAGTGCACAGGGGATCAAGACTGACTAAAGGGAACACCAATCTTGATAAATGTCTGTGATGAAAAACATGACTGCTTTTTTCCCCCCAGAAATCTTCCATGTTGTGTCTAGGGACTCATTCCTGTTCTAGTGAATATTGTCAGACAGCTCATGGACAAGAATGAGAACATATTTTTATAGAAAGCAGCCATGTTTTCTACTCTTTCGCAATTCCTTTAAAGGGAACCTGTCACCGGGATTTTATGTATAGAGCTGAGGACATGGGTTGCTAGATGGCCGCTAGCACATCCGCCATACCCAGTCCCCATAGCTCTGTGTGCTTTTATTGGGTAAAAAAAAGGATTTTATATATATGCAAATTAACCTGAGATGAGCCCTGTCCCTGACTCCTCTCACGTACAGGACTCATCTCAGGTTAATTTGCATATGTATTAAATCTGTTTTTTTTACACAATAAAAGCACACAGAGCTATGGGGACTGGGTATTGCGGATGTGCTAGCGGCCATCTAGCAGCCCATGTCCTCAGCTGTATACCCAAAATCCAGGTGACAGGTTCCCTTTAAAGCAATCTAGTGCTTACAGTTTTTAATATCCCTCATCACATGAATTCTAAAGCAATGTTGTAATTAATGTATAGTTCATGCCAACATAACCAGTATTACACAGCATATCTTGGAGGTTAGTCATGAAGAGCAAATGAGATGAAGCACATATCTAGTTATTTTTCAGGGATTAGTCACTACTTTCTATATCTGCATTTCCAAATTAACAGTTGTAGTTGATTTGAGAAAAATGTACATAGCGCACTGACCTTTCAATACAAAATTTTAATTAGCATAAGTAGTCAAGGGTGTGGCCATGTTTTGAAAAGGTTATTCCATGAGTAACATAAAAAATTAAAATCAGACATCTTTTAGTACATAACCATTTGTTTCTAACAAAGTTAGAGCCAGTGCTGTACCTCCCATGGATCCAGAGATCTCCCCATTCATTGCTCTGTCAGATTTTCTTTAGGCTAGCAGCTCTGGGGGCATGTCCTTTTTCCGTCAGCTCCAGCTCCTAGCACAGCTCAGGGAAAGGAGGCATGTCCTTTTTGCTGTTGCTATTTACCTATCACAGTTTTTGGCTGTGTCCTTTCTGCCACAGCTCTCTTCCTGTAACTGTCTCAGCTTCTAAGAATAGATATGACTGGTGGCAGTTGAACAGAACTGAGCATGTGCGACCACCTCAATAGGTGGGCAGAGAAATAAGCAAAAGAACAGGTGGCGCTATACAGATAGATTTTATTGAATAGTTCAGTGGCGTTTCAAAATTTTGAATTACGTGCAATTCAGATCCACGGGTCTCGAATTCAGATCCATGAGTCAATACAGTAGAAAAAATTCTATGGCACTCCTGAGGATATATAGCGAAAATAAGTGTCCTTTATTCACCGATGTCACTGCAACGTGTCTGTCCCCTTCTAGGACCTTTCTCAAGCCAAGTAAATTTAAAAGTGCAAGTACATAAATAGACATACAAACATGATGCACTCATTAATTAATTAGTGCATGATTAGTGAAAATATCAAATTCATGAGCATAATTTATACCTCCAAAGTGAACATTATATATCATATACAGTGCCATTAAAAACATATTGCTGCTTGATTAGTAGATAATTCTTTTCATCTGGAGAAGAGTTCATGGTGTATAGATAGATAACTGTCAAATGTATTCAAAAGAATCACCTTCAACAGTGTGCAGAGCTTAAAGCATGGCGCCATTTTCATGGCTTTTACTCCAGCTCCACTGCACATGTTCAGATAATGATGATATCACCCACACTGCCGCACTTAGTAATCAGCCCCAGCCTCTTAAGTAACTGCCTCCAGTAGTAAGGGCATAGACAATGGGAAGTATCCGGCATTTGCGTTCCTCTAAGGCAGTGGTTCTCAACCTTTCTAAAGCCGTGACCCCTTAATACAGTTCCTCATGTTGTGGTGACCCCCAACCATTACATTTTTTTCCTTGCTACGTCATAACTAATTTTGCTACTGTTATGAATTGTAATGTAAATATCTGATATGCAGGATGTATTTTTATTGCTACAAATTGAACATAATTAACCACCTCCGGACCGCCTAACGCAGGATCGCGTTCCGGAGGTGGCAGCCCTGCGCAGAGTCACGCATATATGCGTCATCTCGCGATGGGCGAGATTTCCTGTGAACGCGCGCACACAGGCGCGCGCGCTCACAGGAACGGAAGGTAAGAGAGTTGATCTCCAGCCTGCCAGCGGCGATCGTTCGCTGGCAGGCTGGAGATGTGTTTTTTTTAACCCCTAACAGGTATATTAGACGCTGTTTTGATAACAGCGTCTAATATACCTGCTACCTGGTCCTCTGGTGGTCCCCTTTGTTTGGATCGACCACCAGAGGACACAGGTAGCTCAGTAAAGTCCCACCAAGCACCACTACACTACACTACACCCCCCCCCGTCACTTATTAACCCCTTATTAGCCCCTGATCACCCCTGATCACCCCATATAGACTCCCTGATCACCCCCCTGTCATTGATCACCCCCCTGTCATTGATTACCCCCCTGTAAAGCTCCATTCAGATGTCCGCATGATTTTTACGGATCCACTGATAGATGGATCGGATCCGCAAAACGCATCCGGACGTCTGAATGAAGCCTTACAGGGGCGTGATCAATGACTGTGGTTATCACCCCATATAGACTCCCTGATCACCCCCCCTGTCATTGATTACACCCCTGTCATTGATCAACCCCCTGTAAAGCTCCATTCAGATGTCCGCATGATTTTTACGGATGCACTGATAGATGGATCCGATCCGCAAAACGCATCCGGACGTCTGAATGAAGCCTTACAGGGGCGTGATCAATGACTGTGGTGATCACCCCATATAGACTCCCTGATCACCCCCCTGTAAAGCTCCATTCAGATGTCCGCATGATTTTTACGGATGCACTGATAGATGGATCCGATCCGCAAAACGCATCCGGACGTCTGAATGAAGCCTTACAGGGGCGTGATCAATGACTGTGGTGATCACCCCATATAGACTCCCTGATCACCCCCCTGTCATTGATCACCCCCCTGTAAAGCTCCATTCAGATGTCCGCATGATTTTTACGGATGCACTGATAGATGGATCCGATCCGCAAAACGCATCCGGACGTCTGAATGAAGCCTTACAGGGGCATGATCAATGACTGTGGTGATCACCCCATATAGACTCCCTGATCACCCCCCTGTCATTGATCACCCCCCTGTAAAGCTCCATTCAGATGTCCGCATGATTTTTACGGATCCACTGATAGATGGATCGGATCCGCAAAACGCATCCGGACGTCTGAATGAAGCCTTACAGGGGAGTGATCAATGACTGTGGTGATCACCCCATATAGACTCCCTGATCACCCCCCTGTCATTGATTACCCCCCTGTAAAGCTCCATTCAGATGTCCGCATGATTTTTACGGATGCACTGATAGATGGATCGGATCCGCAAAACGCATCCGGACGTCTGAATGAAGCCTTACAGGGGCGTGATCAATGACTGTGGTGATCACCCCATATAGACTCCCTGATCACCCCCCTGTCATTGATCAACCCCCCTGTCATTGATCACCCCCCCTGTCATTGATCACCCCCCTGTCATTGATCACCCCCCTGTCATTGATCACCCCTCTGTAAGGCTCCATTCAGATATTTTTTTGGCCCAAGTTAGCAGAATTTTTTTTTTTTTTCTTACAAAGTCTCATATTCCACTAACTTGTGTCAAAAAATAAAATCTCACATGAACTCACCATACCCCTCACGGAATCCAAATGCGTAAAATTTTTTAGACATTTATATTCCAGACTTCTTCTCACGCTTTAGGGCCCCTAGAATGCCAGGGCAGTATAAATACCCCACATGTGACCCCATTTCGGAAAGAAGACACCCCCAGGTATTCCGTGAGGGGCATATTGAGTCCATGAAAGATTGAAATTTTTGTCCCAAGTTAGCGGAACGGGAGACTTTGTGAGAAAAAAATTAAAAATATCAATTTCCGCTAACTTGTGCCAAAAAAAAAAAATTTCTATGAACTCGCCATGCCCCTCATTGAATACCTTGGGGTGTCTTCTTTCCAAAATGGGGTCACATGTGGGGTATTTATACTGCTCTGGCATTCTAGGGGCCCCAAAGCGTGAGAAGAAGTCTGGTATCCAAATGTCTAAAAATGCCCTCCTAAAAGGAATTTGGGCACCTTTGCGCATCTAGGCTGCAAAAAAGTGTCACACATCTGGTATCGCCGTACTCAGGAGAAGTTGGGGAATGTGTTTTGGGGTGTCATTTTACATATACCCATGCTGGGTGAGAGAAATATCTTGGTCAAATGCCAACTTTGTATAAAAAAATGGGAAAAGTTGTCTTTTGCCAAGATATTTCTCTCACCCAGCATGGGTATATGTAAAATGACACCCCAAAACACATTCCCCAACTTCTCCTGAATACGGCGATACCACATGTGTGACACTTTTTTGCAGCCTAGGTGGGCAAAGGGGCCCATATTCCAAAGAGCACCTTTAGGATTTCACAGGTCATTTACCTACTTACCACACATTAGGGCCCCTGGAAAATGCCAGGGCAGTATAACTACCCCACAAGTGACCCCATTTTGGAAAGAAGACACCCCAAGGTATTCCGTGAGGGGCATGGCGAGTTCCTAGAATTTTTTATTTTTTGTCACAAGTTAGTGGAAAATGATGATTTTTTTTTTTTTTTTTTTTCATACAAAGTCTCATATTCCACTAACTTGTGACAAAAAATAAAAAGTTCCATGAACTCACTATGCCCATCAGCGAATACCTTGGGGTCTCTTCTTTCCAAAATGGGGTCACTTGTGGGGTAGTTATACTGCCCTGGCATTCTAGGGGCCCAAATGTGTGGTAAGGAGTTTGAAATCAAATTCTGTAAAAAATGACCTGTGAAATCCGAAAGGTGCTCTTTTGAATATGGGCCCCTTTGCCCACCTAGGCTGCAAAAAAGTGTCACACATCTGGTATCTCCGTAATCGGGAGAAGTTGGGGAATGTGTTTTGGGGTGTCATTTTACATATACCCATGCTGGGTGAGAGAAATATCTTGGCAAAAGACAACTTTTCCCATTTTTTTATACAAAGTTGGCATTTGACCAAGATATTTATCTCACCCAGCATGGGTATATGTAAAAAGACACCCCAAAACACATTCCTCAACTTCTCCTGAATACAGAGATACCAGATGTGTGACACTTTTTTGCAGCCTAGGTGGGCAAAGGGGCCCACATTCCAAAGAGCACCTTTCGGATTTCACAGGTCATTTACCTACTTACCACACATTTGGGCCCCTAGAATGCCAGGGCAGTATAACTACCCCACAAGTGACCCCATTTTGGAAAGAAGAGACCCCAAGGTATTCGCTGATGGGCATAGTGAGTTCATGGAAGTTTTTATTTTTTGTCACAAGTTTGTGGAATATGAGACTTTGTATGAAAAAAAAAAATCAAAAAAAAAATCATCATTTTCCACTAACTTGTGACAAAAAATAAAAAATTCTAGGAACTCGCCATGCCCCTCACGGAATACCTTGGGGTGTCTTCTTTCCAAAATAGGGTCACTTGTGGGGTAGTTATACTGCCCTGGTATTCTAGGGGCCCAAATGTGTGGTAAGGAGTTTGAAATCAAATTCAGGAAAAAATGAGGAGTGAAATCCGAAAGGTGCTCTTTGGAATATGGGCCCCTTTGCCCACCTAGGCTGCAAAAAAGTGTCACACATCTGGTATCCCCGTACTCAGGAGAAGTTGAGGAATGTGTTTTGGGGTGTCTTTTTACATATACCCATGCTGGGTGAGATAAATATCTTGGTCAAATGACAACTTTGTATAAAAAAATGGGAAAAGTTGTCTTTTGCCAAGATATTTCTCTCACCCAGCATGGGTATATATAAAATGACACCCCAAAACACATTCCCCACCTTCTCCTGAGTACGGAGATACCAGATGTGTGACACTTTTTTGCAGCCTAGGTGGGCAAAGGGGCCCATATTCCAAAGAGCACCTTTCGGATTTCACTGGTCATTTTTTACAGAATTTGATTTCAAACTCCTTACCACACATTTGGGCCCCTAGAATGCCAGGGCAGTATAACTTCCCCACAAGTGACCCCATTTTGGAAAGAAGAGACCCCAAGGTATTCGCTGATGGGCATAGTGAGTTCATAGAACTTTTTATTTTTTGTCACAAGTTAGTGGAATATGAGACTTTGTAAGAAAAAAAAAAAAAAAAAAAAAAATCATAATTTTCCGCTAACTTGTGACAAAAAATAAAAAGTTCTATGAACTCACTATGCCCATCAGTGAATACCTTAGTGTGTGTACTTTCAGAAATGGGGTCATTTGTGGGGTGTTTGTACTGTCTGGGCATTATAGAACCTCAGGAAACATGACAGGTGCTCAGAAAGTCAGAGCTGCTTCAAAAAGCGGAAATTCACATTTTTGTACCATAGTTTGTAAACGCTATAACTTTTACCCAAACCATTTTTTTTTTACCCAAACATTTTTTTTTTATCAAAGACATGTAGAACTATAAATTTAGAGCAAAATTTCTATATGGATGTCGTTTTTTTTTGCAAAATTTTACAACTGAAAGTGAAAAATGTCATTTTTTTGCAAAAAAATCGTTAAATTTCGATTAATAACAAAAAAAGTAAAAATGTCAGCAGCAATGAAATACCACCAAATGAAAGCTCTATTAGTGAGAAGAAAAGGAGGTAAAATTCATTTGGGTGGTAAGTTGCATGACCGAGCAATAAATGGTGAAAGTAGTGTAGGTCAGAAGTGTAAAAAGTGGCCTGGTCTTTCAGGGTGTTTAAGCACTGGGGGCTGAGGTGGTTAAAGCAGAGTAATTAATCACAAAGACATCCACAGATCCCCCCCCTAAACAGTGCCATCCACAGATCCTCCTCCCCTAAACAGTGCCATCCACAGATCCTCCTCCCCTAAACAGTGCCATCCACAGATCCTCCTCCCCTAAACAGTGCCATCCACAAATCTCCCCCATAAACAGTGCCATCCACAGATCCCCCCTCCCCTAAACAGTGCCATCCACAGATCTCCCCCCTAAACAGTGCCATCCACAGATCCCCCCTAAACAGTGCCATCCACAGATCCCCCCTAAACAGTGCCATCCACAGATCCCCCCTCCCCTAAACAGTGCCATCCACAGATCTCCCCCCTAAACAGTGCCATCTACAGATCCCCCCTAAACAGTGCCATCCACAGATCCCCCCTAAACAGTGCCATCCACAGATCCCCCCTAAACAGTGCCATCCACAGATCCCCCCTAAACAGTGCCATCCACAGATCCCCCCTAAACAGTGCCATCCACAGATCCCCCCTCCCCTAAACAGTGCCATCCACAGATCCCCCCTCCCCTAAACAGTGCCATGATGGCACTGTTTAGGGGAGGGGGGAATCTGTGGATGGCACTGTTTAGGGGGGGAGATCTGTGGATGGCACTGTTTAGGGGAGGGGGATCTGTGGATGGCACTGTAGGCGGATCTGTGGATGGCACTGCCATCCACAGATTCCCCCTACAGTGCCATCCACAGATCTCCCTCCCCGACGCTCACAGCAGTATATTTATAAACTAATCAGTAACTACTTTAACTTTAATCATTGCTCATTGCTGAGCTATTTACTTGGATTATAATTTATTTGGATATGGGATATCTTACTTTGTCTTAGCTCCGGTAATAGCAGTCAGTGCGGGGGGCGGCGCTCACTCACTGACGTCACGCGCCTGCGCCGCATAGTGGGAGGAGCAGGCGCGTGACGTCAGTGAGTGAGCGCCGCCCCCCGCACTGCCTGCTACTACCGGAGCTAAGACAAAGTAAGATATCCCATATCCAAATAAATTATAATCCAAGTAAAGAGCTCAGCAATGAGCAATGATTAAAGTTAAAGTAGTTACTGATTAGTTTATAAATATACTGCTGTGAGCGGCGTGGCCCTGTATATTCTAACCCCCAGGCAAGCGTCCCTGTCACCAAGGGAACGCCTGGGGGTTAGAATATGCCATCGGATTTGAGTTTTTACGATCTCACTGAGCTCGTAAAACTCAGATCCGATGGTATAGTCTAACCCCCAGGCAAGCGTCCCCGTCACCATGGGAACGCCTGGGGGTTAGAATATACCATCGGATCTTCTGAGTTACTCAGCCGCAAAACAAGCACCGGCTCTGCTTGGCCCCGGGCCAGCTCAGGGCCCCAACCAGCTAGGGGCCCCAAGCAATTGCTTGTTTTGCCTGTCTGTTAGCGACGGGCCTGGACCCACAATAGGAAGCCTCAGGCGACCCCCCGGAAAGGGCCGATCGACCCCCAAAGGGGTCGCGACCCCTAGGTTGAGAACCGCTGCTCTAAGGGATTGCCACAGCGGCATCTTTGTAATGGGCAAACCTATGGGCACCCACAAACTTGTATATATAGATTTTAGGGAGTTATATGCTTAGTGGAATTTCAAGATGAACCTAAAATGCACTCTAACCTTTACAGGTGAACTTTATGTGACCTTGTACAACTGTTCAATGTTTCAGTACGTTATGCACAACTTGCTGTTCTCTAACAAGGAGCTTAACGGCAAAATTCACAACAAGCGTTTGATCCATGAGTCACCCAATAAATTTTCATATTTCAACTAGAATTGGTATTTAAACAGTCCTCCTCATCATGCTGTTCACATTTTGACATAATGGGACCAAGACGACATCTACCAATTGATCAACAGTACGTCACCATTGTGAGGCTTCAAGCAGGATGTTCTCAGATGGAAGTGGCCACTGAGCTTTGTCACGGTGCGGTTCACCATGCGTGTTTTGCTGTGTAGGCTGGTTGCACATCCCCTTGTGTACTGGCTGCAGGTTTCTGTGTAGGCTGGTTGCTAGGGGCTGTGTGCTGGCTGCGGTGTCTAGTGTGTATGTGTATGTATCCCAGAGTATGTCACTAAACTTTTTCTCCCTGCTGCAACATGTTAAGTGTATGTATATTGTCATCTGGTATAAGTTTACATACCCTCTCTCAATAATGTGCATTATCCAGGCCTGTTTTATGTATTTTGCTGTAATTTCCATGTACACCAGCAGGTGGCAGCAATATGTTCAGCAGACCTTAGCCAATTTAGTATATCTAGACTGGAATAGTTCATTCCAGTCTAGCTCCCCCCTCTTTGAGGAGGAGTGGAATGTTCCCACATCATACCTCATGGCGAGGAGAGGAAGTTAAGTGAGTGTGTACCAGCCCCCTGCTTGGGGAAGGCTGTGTTAGCAGGAGCTCCTAGACACAGGGATCCCAACCTAGGATCCAGCCTCGGCTGAGGCCCAGGATCACTCTTCCCAGTCTGAGTCTTCTACCTCAGCTGGTGACAAGCAAGCAGCCACCTCCAGATCTACAGATCTCCAGGAAGCCATTCCCTGCGAGCAGAACTCTGAGTTATTTATCCAGAGTCCAGGAGAAGCCAAATACCTCCTCAGCTAGTCAGGCCCATATCAAGCAGACCACAGACAGAGCAGAATATAGATACCTGCCAGATCCTTTAGGCATATGACAAGAAGCAGAATATATATTAATTCCTGCCACATATTGCCAATACCTGCTGGGACCCAAGACTAATGCTGTACTTGTATGGATTCAAGCTGCCAACCATTAAGTAAAGACAAGTTGGATCATATTTCCTGTCTGGATCTCATTCATTCCTCAATTACTCCTACTGACCACACTCAATTTTATTGCAAGTGAGCCAGGATCCAGGAGTCCAGCCGTACCAAGGTAGGAGACACCGTTGACACAATACCTACTACACAGAGACATTATCCCCCTCTGGCATTCCTCACCTGGTACGTGAGTTATTACATCTTAAAGGGCCCTACTACAGTACCTGCGCAAGCTGCAATTGGCGTCACTAACTACTACACATATATCCTGACCCACTGCATAGCTGATCAACTGTACCAGTGTCCTGCTCATTGCATGTACTCTGCCCTTGTACGTGTGTTCCCCTTTGACTGCATCTGCATTTCTGTTCCTGTATTCTGGTTCCGTGTTCCTGGGTGCCTTGGGCAATGCTCCGTACTGCAGGGTTCTGAGGTTTCTGTTTCTCCCTGACCTGGAAGGGTTAATCTCCCTGTGTTGTTTCCAGGGTTGTGTCCTTCCAGGTGCCCTCATTAGGCAACCTTATCTTCTTGTGAGCTGGTTGCTGGGGGTGCTTTTGTCTGTAGGTCAGTTCTCTGCTCGGTTCTGTCTGTACTCAGTCTATGTGTTGTTTGTTGGGTGTTGTCCCCTTGCTGCTGATCCTAGGGGTCATTTTGTCCGCACTTCGGTGTGGTTTCACCTGATTCTGCATTTATGTCATTTGTCATTTTTTCTGTTACCTGTTCAGTATGTGTAAGCCTAGCAGTGCTTAACTGCATCTTATTCTGTTCCGTGCCCTGTCTGGCAGTTGTTTCTGCTTCTGATGTTTTGTTCATGTCAGTCTGGCAGTTCCTCTGGAAGGGGGTTCCTGGTTTCCCCAGAGGGGGAATTCCTGTATTTGTGTATGCCCTTTCCCCTTCCGTGTGCAGCTGTGCCTGGGACCGCTTGCTCCCTTGCTTGCGGCAGAGGCAACTGCTTCCGTCTCTGTTCTACCTGTTGCTGGTATGTCTCTGCCTGTCTGTCTGTGGACTCTAGCACTATTGGTACCTTTGTAGGTATCTCTTGGTCTGTCTGGGCCAGCTGCCCCCGACTCGGTTTACGCTCTGGAGTAGCCCCTGGCAACTACCTTGGCCCAAGCCTATCCTCACCATCTGAGGATTTAGTGAATAAAAGGTGTTGCTTAGTCACACCGCCAAACAGTGGCGCAGTGGGTTCTTACCCGTTGTTCCTTGTGTGTACTTTGAGTGCCTCTGTTCCTGTCATGAGCTTGTTCTCTTTAATAAAGTTCCGTTGTTCTATTTTCTGTTCCGGTGTTTGCTTGACGTCTCGGAGGTCCTTCGCGGGATCCCAGGCACGTGACAAGCTTAGAGTGTCACAGAGTGTCATCAGCGGGTTGCAACAGAGATACAGAAAATCTGGAAGAGTCACAGAAAGGCATAGAAGTGGACATCCTTTGGCCACATCCCACACTGATGATCGCTTCATTGTGAACAATGCCCTGCGGAACTGGATGATGAATACCACACAACTCCAGGCACAGTAAATGTTGGTGAGAGACACCCAAGTGACCACAGGCGTCATCGTCTTGCATGGGCCAGGGAGCATCTATGCTGAACGAGGGACCAGTGGGCCTCAGTGCTGTTTAGTGATGAAAGTCAATTCATGATTAGTGATGAGCGGCAGGTGCCATATTCGATTTCGACGAAATTTGCGAGTATTCGATAGAATATTTGTTTCATATTCGTCTAAATCGAATATTCGGCATTATTATAGTTATTACGATTATTATGCGATTTAAATAATCGCGTATTGCGATTTTAACTTAAGGCTACTTTCCTATTGGTTTGATATCTAGAATTAGCGAAGATGATGAATATGACGAATGTATTCGTCATATTCCTCAAAACGAAGATAACGAAGTATTCTACATCTTAGTTTTAGCTACCTATTCGTCAACTTCGCTAATTCTAGCAATCAAATAGGAAGGTTGACTATAGAGACAGCTGTGTTTAATTCTCTATGCGATTATTTTACTTTGCTTTTTTTTTTTTTATAAATAGAATCATTATAATAAATTATTATAATGATTCTATTTATAAAAAAAAAAAAAGCTAAGTAAAATAATCGCATAGCGAATTAAACTTAGCTGCCTCTATAGTCAACTTTCCTATTTCATTGCTAGAATTAGCGAAGTTGACGAATATGGAGCTATAACGAAGATGTAGAATACTTCGTTATCTTCGTTTTGAGGAATATGACGAATACATTCGTCATATTCGCTAATTCTACCAAGCCAACCATAGTAAACCAGGTCCAAGTTGAAATAGCAATTCGATTAATTCAAGTTATAATAATCGAATTTCGATTTTAACAGCACTGCTATATTCCATATTAGGCTAGAATTAACGAATATGGAATATAGCAGTGCTAAGTTAAAATCGAAATTCGATTATTATAACTTGAATTAATCGAATTGCTATTTCAACTTGGACCTGGTTTACTATGGTTGGCTTGGTAGAATTAGCGAATATGACGAATGTATTCGTCATATTCCTCAAAACGAAGATAACGAAGTATTCTACATCTTCGTTTTAGCTCCATATTCGTCAACTTCGCTAATTCTAGCAATGAAATAGGAAAGTTGACTATAGAGACAGCTAAGTTTAATTCGCTATGCGATTATATTACTTTTTTTTTTTTTTTTAATTGAATAGTTAAATATTTGATTATTATAATGATTCTATTTATAAAAAAAAAAAGCAAAGTAATATAATCGCATAGCGAATTAAACTTAGCTGTCTATATAGTCAACCTTCCTATTTGATTGCTAGAATTAGCGAAGTTGACGAATATGGAGCTAAAACGAAGATGTAGAATACTTCGTTATCTTCGTTTTGAGGAATATGACGAATACATTCGTCATATTCGCTAATTCTACCAAGCCAACCATAGTAAACCAGGTCCAAGTTGAAATCACAATTCGATTAATTCAAGTTATAATAATCGAATTTCGATTTTAACTTAGCACTGCTATAGTCCATATTAGGCTAGAATTAACGAATATGGAATATAGCAGTGCTAAGTTAAAATCGAAATTCGATTATTATAACTTGAAATAATCGAATTGCGATTTCAACGTAATTCTCAAATCAGACAGTACATTCTAGTATGGAGACGTTCGGTGATGGGGACGCTCCATGAGCACGGAAGTCACCAGAAGCGGCAACGGGCACTGACTGGAGCAGCCAGGAAGCCAGGAATCCTAAGGACAGGTAAGAACTACTTTTGGGAAGTGGGAAAGAAAAAAATATAACAATTAACCCCTTAAGGACGCAGGGCGTATCGGTACGCCCTATTTCCCGAGTCCTTAAGGACTCAGGGCGTACCGGTACGTCCTAACTTGAAATCAGTATTCCGGCGCCCGAGGGGTTAAACGGAACGGGATTTCGGCTGAAATCCTTCAGCCGGCATCCTGTGACAACGCCAGGGGGGGTCATGTGACCCCCCGTGTCGGCGATCGCAGCAAACCGCAGGTCAATTCAGACCTGCGGTTTGCTGCGCTTTTTGCAGTTTCTGACCGCGGGGATCAGAAACTTTTGAGTGCCTATAATCAATATTTTTCACCCCCCCCCTGCACCCCTGCACGATTTTATGCCGGCGGGTGGTGCGGGGGGGGGGGGTGTCGCATGCGGTGGGGGCGGTGCGGGAGGCGGGCGGTGCGGCAGGCGGGATCGCGATCCCCCGCCCGCCTCCCCATGAATGATCGCTGGCTTCTAGTGGTTATACCAGGGTGCCAGCACATTGCTGGCACCCTGGTATAAACGGCTGACATCTGTGCAGATGTCAGCCGTTTAACCCTTTCCATACCGCGGTCCGTACGGACCGCTGTATGGAAAAAGTTAACTGTCGTCGGTCAGGGAGCTCCCTCCCTCTCCATCGTGGGGCTGCTGTGCCTTTGCAGCCCCCCGATGGAGAGAGCCCCCAGAGAGCCCCCCTCAGCCCTGTGCTTACCCTTCCCCGTCTGCGAAGTTCTGAGCAGACGGGGAGGGTTCCCATGGCAACAGGACGCCTGCTCAGGCGTCCTGCTGTCCATGGTGCTGAACAGATCTATGCTGAAAGCATAGATCTGTTCAGTGTAAGTAAAATACAGTACAGAACAATATATATTGTACTGTACTGTATTATACAGACATCAGACCCACTGGATCTTCCAGAACCAAGTGGGTCTGGGTCGAAAAAAAAGTGAAAAAAAGTGAAAAAAGTTAAGATAAAAGAAAAAACATTCATCACTGAATAAAAATTAAAAAAATAAAATACACTACACATATTAGGTATCGCCGCGTCCGTAACGACCTGATCTATAAAACGGTCATGTTACTTTCCCCGCACGGTGAACACCATAAAAAAAAAAAAAAAAAAAACTATGGGAAAATTGAAATTTTGCCCACCTTACTTCCCAAAAAAGGTAATAAAAGTGATCAAAAAAGTCACATGTACGCCAAAATAGTACCAATAAAACCGTCATCTCATCCCGCAAAAATCATACCTTACCCAAGATAATCGCCCAAAAACTGAAAAAACTATGGCTCTCAGACTAAAGAAACACTAAAACATGATTTTTTTTGTTTCAAAAATGAAATCATTGTGTAAAACTTACATAAATAAAAATAAAGTATACATATTAGGTATCGCTGCGTCCGTATCGACCGGCTCTATAAGAATATCACATGATCTAACCCCTCAGGTGACCACCGTAAAAAAGAAAAAAGAAAAACGGTGAAAAAAAAGGCATTTTTTGTCATCTTACGTCACAAAAAGTGTAATAACAAGCGATCAAAAAGTCATATGCACCCCAAAATAGTGCCAATTAAACTGTCATCTCATCCCGCAAAAAATGAGACCCTACTCAAGATAATCGCCCAAAAACTGAAAAAACTATGGCTCTTAGACTATGGAGACACTAAAACTTTTTTGGGTTTTAAAAATGAAGTTATTGTATAAAACTTACATAAATAAAAAAAAGGTATACATATTAGGTATCGCCGCGTCCGTGACAACCTGCTCTATAAAATTACCACATGATCTAACCTGTCAGATGAATGTTGTAAATAACAAAAAAAAAAAAAACGTGCCAAAAAGCTATTTCTTGTTACCTTGCCGCACAAAAAGTGTAATATAGAGCAACCAAAAATCATATGTACCCTAAACTAGTACCAACAAAGCTGCCACCTTATTCCGTACTTTCTAAAATGGGGTCACTTTTTTGGAGTTTCTACTCTAGGGGTGCATCAGGGGGGCTTCAAATGGGACTTGGTGTCAAAAAAACCAGTCCAGCAAAACCTGCCTTCCAAAAACCGTATGGCATTCCTTTCCTTCTGCGCCCTGCTGTGTGCCCGTACAGCGGTTTACGAACACATATTAGGTGTTTCTGTAAACTACAGAATCAGGGCCATAAATAATGAGTTTTGTTTGGCTGTTAACCCTTGCTTTGTTACTGGAAAAAAAATATTAAAATGGAAAATCTGCCAAAAAAGTGAAATTTTGAAATTGTATCTCTATTTTCCATTAAATCTTGTGCAACACCTAAAGGGTTAACAAAGTTTGTAAAATCAGTTTTGAATACCTTGAGGGGTGTAGTTTCTTAGATGGGGTCACTTTTATGGAGTTTCTACTCTAGGGGTGCATCAGGGGGGCTTCAAATGGGACATGGTGTCAAAAAAACAGTCCAGCAAAATCTGGCTTCCAAAAACCATACGGCGCACCTTTCACTCTACGCCCCGCTGTGTCGCCGTACAGTAGTTTACGGCCACATATGGGGTGTTTCTGTAAACGGCAGAGTCAGGGCAATAAAGATACAGTCTTGTTTGGCTGTTAACCCTTGCTTTGTTAGTGGAAAAAATGGGTTAAAATGGAAAATTAGGCAAAAAAATGAAATTCTCAAATTTCATCCCCATTTGCCAATAACTCTTGTGCAACACCTAAAGGGTTAACAAAGTTTGTAAAATCAGTTTTGAATACCTTGAGGGGTGTAGTTTCTTAGATGGGGTCACTTTTATGGAGTTTCTACTCTAGGGGTGCATCAGGGGGCTTCAAATGGGACATGGTGTCAAAAAAACAGTCCAGCAAAATCAGCCTTCCAGAAACCAAACGGCACACCTTTCCCTCTACGCCCTACTGTGTGCCCGTACAGTAGTTTACGACCACATATGGGGTGTTTCTGTAAACGGCAGAGTCAGGGAAATAAAGATACAGTCTTGTTTAGCTGTTAACCCTTGCTTTGTTAGTGGAAAAAATGGGTTAAAATGGAAAATTAGGCAAAAAAATGAAATTCTCAAATTTCATCCCCATTTGCCAATAACTCTTGTGCAATACCTAAAGGGTTAACGAAACTTGTAAAATCAGTTTTGAATACCTTGAGGAGTGTAGTTTATAGAATGGGGTCATTTTTGGGCGGTTTCTATTATGTAAGCCTTGCAAAGTGACTTCAGACCTGTAGTGGTCCCTAAAAATTTGGTTTTTGTAAATTTCTGAAAAATTTCAAGATTTGCTTCTAAACTTCTAAGCCTTATAACATCCCCAAAAAATAAAATATCAATCCCAAAATGCTACAAACATGAAGTAGACATATGGGGAATGTAAAGTCATCAAAATTTTTGGGGGTATTACTATGTATTACAGAAGTAGAGAAACTGAAACTTTGAAATTTGCAAATTTTTCAAATTCTTTTGGTAAATATGGTATTTTTTTATGCAAAAAAATTAACTTTTTTGACCCCAATTTTAGCAGTGTCATGAAGTACAATATGTGACGAAAAAACAATCTCAGAACGGCCTGGATAAGTCAAAGCGTTTTAAAGTTATCAGCACTTAAAGTGACACTGGTCAGATTTGCAAAAAATGGCCAAGTCCTTAAGGTGAAATAGGGCTGAGTCCTTAAGGGGTTAAAAAAAAAAGAATATTCAAAATATCAAATTTATAGCACTATATTCAAAATATTCGCGAATTAGCGAAGTGGCGATATTCGCTAAAAAAAATTCGATATTCGAATATTCGCGCTCAACACTATTCATGATGAGCAGAAATGATGGCCGCCAATGATGTTGGAGACCTCAAGGAGCGTGCTGTTGTCACCAAACGAGCCTTTGGTGGTGGTGGTGTTGCAGTGTGAGCAGTTGTGTCTAGTGCATACAGAACTGCCCTACACATTGTGAATAGCACAGGGACAAGCCCATACCACTTGAATAACATCATTAATCCAGTCATTATGCCTCTGCATGAACACCACAGGCCTAATGTCATCTTCATGGATGACAATGCGCCAGCTCATTGAGGTCACATCATTAGGGGACAGCCACTGATGACTGGGGGACCTCAAATGGAGTGGCCTGCACTTTATCCAGACTTGAATCACATAGAAAACCTATGGGATCAGCTGAGTTGCCATGTAGAGGCTCGTAACTCTGTACCCCAGAATCTCAATGACCTGAGGGCCGGCCTTCAAGAAGAGTGGGATGCTATGCCTCAGCAGACAATAAGATGACTTGTGAACATCATGAGACATCATTGTCAAGCTGTAATTGGTGCTCAAGGCCACATGACAAGTTATTGAGACACTGATATTTTTGTTGGGGTATACCCACCACTGCTGTTGGCTTTTGTTTCAATAAATTGTCTGAAAAGAGGAAATCAACATTGCTGCTTCTACTTAGAAGTCATGTTATAATATCACAGTAGAGTGAACTTTTTAAGTTTTTCATAAATTTCACCTGAAAGCCAAATATCCCTAACTTTTTGTGAGTAGTTTGTATATATATATCATAGTTTGGCAAACTCTTTATGCACCTAAGTTGTGTTAAGTACCCCCCGTGTCGGCGATCGCAGCAAACCGCAGGTCAATTCAGACCTGCGGTTTGCTGCGCTTTTTGCAGTTTCTGATGCCCGCGGTCCCTGACCGCGGGGATCAGAAACTTTTGAGTGCCTATAATCAATATTTTTCACCCCCCCCTGCACGATTTTATGCCGGCGGGTGGTGCGGGGGGGGGTGTCGCATGCGGTGGGGGCGGTGCGGGAGGCGGGCGGTGCGGCAGGCGGGATCGCGATCCCCCGCCCGCCTCCCCATGAATGATCGCTGGCTTCTAGTGGTTATACCAGGGTGCCAGCACATTGCTGGCACCCTGGTATAAACGGCTGACATCTGTGCAGATGTCAGCCGTTTAACCCTTTCCATACCGCGGTCCGTACGGACCGCTGTATGGAAAAAGTTAACTGTCGTCGGTCAGGGAGCTCCCTCCCTCTCCATCGGGGGGCTGCTGTGCCTTTGCAGCCCCCCGATGGAGAGGGAGAGAGCCCCCAGAGAGCCCCCCTCAGCCCTGTGCTTACTCTTCCCCGTCTGCGAAGTTCTGAGCAGACGGGGAGGGTTCCCATGGCACAGGACGCCTTCTCAGGCGTCCTGCTGTCCATGGTGCTGAACAGATCTATGCTGAAAGCATAGATCTGTTCAGTGTAAGTAAAATACAGTACAGAACAATATATATTGTACTGTACTGTATTATACAGACATCAGACCCACTGGATCTTCCAGAACCAAGTGGGTCTGGGTCGAAAAAAAAGTGAAAAAAAGTGAAAAAAGTTAAGATAAAAAAAAAAACATTCATCACTGAATAAAAATTAAAAAAATAAAATACACTACACATATTAGGTATCGCCGCGTCCGTAACGACCTGATCTATAAAACGGTCATGTTACTTTCCCCGCACGGTGAACACCATAAAAAAAAAAAAAAAAAAACTATGAGAAAATTGAAATTTTGCCCACCTTACTTCCCAAAAAAGGTAATAAAAGTGATCAAAAAAGTCACATGTACGCCAAAATAGTACCAATAAAACCGTCATCTCATCCCGCAAAAATCATACCTTACCCAAGATAATCGCCCAAAAACTGAAAAAACTATGGCTCTCAGACTAAAGAAACACTAAAACATGATTTTTTTTGTTTCAAAAATGAAATCATTGTGTAAAACTTACATAAATAAAAATAAAGTATACATATTAGGTATCGCTGCGTCCGTATCGACCGGCTCTATAAGAATATCACATGATCTAACCCCTCAGGTGACCACCGTAAAAAATAAAAAATAAAAACGGTGTAAAAAAAAGCCATTTTTTGTCATCTTACGTCACAAAAAGTGTAATAACAAGCGATCAAAAAGTCATATGCACCCCAAAATAGTGCCAATTAAACTGTCATCTCATCCCGCAAAAAATGAGACCCTACTCAAGATAATCGCCCAAAAACTGAAAAAACTATGGCTCTTAGACTATGGAGACACTAAAACTTTTTTGGGTTTTAAAAATGAAGTTATTGTATAAAACTTACATAAATAAAAAAAAGGTATACATATTAGGTATCGCCGCGTCCGTGACAACCTGCTCTATAAAATTACCACATGATCTAACCTGTCAGATGAATGTTGTAAATAACAAAAAAAAACGTGCCAAAAAAGCTATTTCTTGTTACCTTGCCGCACAAAAAGTGTAATATAGAGCAACCAAAAATCATATGTACCCTAAACTAGTACCAACAAAGCTGCCACCTTATTCCGTACTTTCTAAAATGGGGTCACTTTTTTGGAGTTTCTACTCTAGGGGTGCATCAGGGGGGCTTCAAATGGGACATGGTGTCAAAAAAACCAGTCCAGCAAAACCTGCCTTCCAAAAACCGTATGGCATTCCTTTCCTTCTGCGCCCTGCTGTGTGCCCGTACAGCGGTTTACGAACACATATTAGGTGTTTCTGTAAACTAAAGAATCAGGGCCATAAATAATGAGTTTTGTTTGGCTGTTAACCCTTGCTTTGTTACTGGAAAAAAAATATTAAAATGGAAAATCTGCCAAAAAAGTGAAATTTTGAAATTGTATCTCTATTTTCCATTAAATCTTGTGCAACACCTAAAGGGTTAACAAAGTTTGTAAAATCAGTTTTGAATACCTTGAGGGGTGTAGTTTCTTAGATGGGGTCACTTTTATGGAGTTTCTACTCTAGGGGTGCATCAGGGGGGCTTCAAATGGGACATGGTGTCAAAAAAACAGTCCAGCAAAATCTGGCTTCCAAAAACCATACGGCGCACCTTTCACTCTACGCCCCGCTGTGTCGCCGTACAGTAGTTTACGGCCACATATGGGGTGTTTCTGTAAACGGCAGAGTCAGGGCATAAAAGATACAGTCTTGTTTGGCTGTTAACCCTTGCTTTGTTAGTGGAAAAAATGGGTTAAAATGGAAAATTAGGCAAAAAAATGAAATTCTCAAATTTCATCCCCATTTGCCAATAACTCTTGTGCAACACCTAAAGGGTTAACAAAGTTTGTAAAATCAGTTTTGAATACCTTGAGGGGTGTAGTTTCTTAGATGGGGTCACTTTTATGGAGTTTCTACTCTAGGGGTGCATCAGGGGGCTTCAAATGGGACATGGTGTCAAAAAAACAGTCCAGCAAAATCAGCCTTCCAGAAACCAAACGGCACACCTTTCCCTCTACGCCCTACTGTGTGCCCGTACAGTAGTTTACGACCACATATGGGGTGTTTCTGTAAACGGCAGAGTCAGGGAAATAAAGATACAGTCTTGTTTAGCTGTTAACCCTTGCTTTGTTAGTGGAAAAAATGGGTTAAAATGGAAAATTAGGCAAAAAAATGAAATTCTCAAATTTCATCCCCATTTGCCAATAACTCTTGTGCAATACCTAAAGGGTTAACGAAGCTTGTAAAATCAGTTTTGAATACCTTGAGGAGTGTAGTTTATAGAATGGGGTCATTTTTGGGCGGTTTCTATTATGTAAGCCTTGCAAAGTGACTTCAGACCTGTAGTGGTCCCTAAAAATTTGGTTTTTGTAAATTTCTGAAAAATTTCAAGATTTGCTTCTAAACTTCTAAGCCTTATAACATCCCCAAAAAATAAAATATCAATCCCAAAATGCTACAAACATGAAGTAGACATATGGGGAATGTAAAGTCATCAAAATTTTTGGGGGTATTACTATGTATTACAGAAGTAGAGAAACTGAAACTTTGAAATTTGCTAATTTTTCAAATTTTTTGGTAAATATGGTATTTTTTTATGCAAAAAAATTAACTTTTTTGACCCAATTTTAGCAGTGTCATGAAGTACAATATGTGACGAAAAAACTATCTCAGAACGGCCTGGATAAGTCAAAGCGTTTTAACGTTATCAGCACTTAAAGTGACACTGGTCAGATTTGCAAAAAATGGCCAAGTCCTTAAGGTGAAATAGGGCTGAGTCCTTAAGGGGTTAAAAAAAAAAAAAAGAAAAAAAAAAGAATATTCAAAATATCGAATTTATAGCACTATATTCAAAATATTCGCGAATTAGCGAAGTGGCGATATTCGCTAAAAAAAAATTCGATATTCGAATATTCGCGCTCAACACTATTCATGATGAGCAGAAATGATGGCCGCCAATTATGTTGGAGACCTCAAGGAGCGTGCTGTTGTCACCAAACGAGCCTTTGGTGGTGGTGGTGTTGCAGTGTGAGCAGTTGTGTCTAGTGCATACAGAACTGCCCTACACATTGTGAATAGCACAGGGACAAGCCCATACCACTTGAATAACATCATTAATCCAGTCATTATGCCTCTGCATGAACACCACAGGCCTAATGTCATCTTCATGGATGACAATGCGCCAGCTCATTGAGGTCACATCATTAGGGAACAGCCACTGATGACTGGGGGACCTCAAATGGAGTGGCCTGCACTTTATCCAGACTTGAATCACATAGAAAACCTATGGGATCAGCTGAGTTGCCATGTAGAGGCTCGTAACTCTGTACCCCAGAATCTCAATGACCTGAGGGCCGGCCTTCAAGAAGAGTGGGATGCTATGCCTCAGCAGACAATAAGATGACTTGTGAACATCATGAGACATCATTGTCAAGCTGTAATTGGTGCTCAAGGCCACATGACAAGTTATTGAGACACTGATATTTTTGTTGGGGTATACCCACCACTGCTGTTGGCTTTTGTTTCAATAAATTGTCTGAAAAGAGGAAATCAACATTGCTGCTTCTACTTAGAAGTCATGTTATAATATCACAGTAGAGTGAACTTTTTAAGTTTTTCATAAATTTCACCTGAAAGCCAAATATCCCTAACTTTTTGTGAGTAGTTTGTATATATATATCATAGTTTGGCAAACTCTTTATGCACCTAAGTTGTGTTAAGTAGGATTTGCAAGTACCCAAACCCGGACTTTTTCACTGAAGTTCAGGTTCGGGTTCGGTGATTTTATTATTTTCCGTTATAACATGGTTATAACGGAAAATAATAGCATTCTTAAGACAGAATGCTAAATAAAATGGCCATTGAGGGGTTAAAAATAATAAAAATAACTCACCTCATCCACTTGATCGTGCAGCCGGTATCCTCTTCTTTCTTCAGGACCTACAAAAGCACCGCGCTCACCTAGTGTTAAGTCTTTTTTTTTCTGAACCTCATATCCCATGATAATGCACAGCTATATAACGTAAATTGACCTCCATATTGGCTACTTACCTGTAGAATTGGTAAGACTATATTCAATCTTCATGTTGTTTAACTGACTGTTTTAATGAAGTTAACAATGATGCCCGTGCTCCCTCTACATTGCGACACAGTAATGCCCTGTGCACCCTCTCTCACTCTAGGCTGTATGTGGCAATGTAACCCAGCAGCCGTGTTGTGCTCTGGCTCCCTCAGGCTTGTGATTTACTTTCTAACTAGATTAGAACAATTGATAAGTGAAGAGAGCGGTTATGTCAAACCAGTCTGCTCTGTATTTTCTATTACTGCCTGAAAACAAATCTGGAAACAGCAGAGCTACATAATATCACATTGTGGATTGTTTTTTTCTTATTATTCGCTGCTAGTTCCCCGAGATTTTCCAGTGTAATATTATTACTAAAGCGCTGATAGAAACAACACAATTCTGTCTCTTGTACACAGGTTTCTGAATGTGCCTACAGCTGATAAATAGTCACTCTGAAGGCAGTGGAATGGAGGTTGATATATACAAAGGAACACATGGTTGTCTCAGACTTCTCATTGGGGACAATAGCCAACCAAAGAATACAAATGACCCTACTGGGGCTGAATCCCTGGGTTCAGAGAGAAGAATTCAAAAACAATAATTAACTGGACATTTATACCGGTAAAATATGGAACTGCTGTTAAATTCTTCAATAAATGCCACATTTCTCAAAATGAATAAAACAAATTACTGAATCTATTTATTTTCTTAAATATATAATTAGGATTTATAAACCGGTTCATTAACACTAATGAACCTATTTATTTATAATAATAATATTAAAATATACAACACCATCCCATTACTCCATTTTATACCAATAGTCCAGTCCAAAAATGCTGTTTTAAGGTCAGTTGAAGGTTTTCTGGCATAAACAATACCTTTTTTTGTTGCCTGTGGTTCCCTTGGTTCTGCAGCTAAACTGTGCTGATTTTGTCTCCTTCCAGCTGACAAAAAGACAGACGAGTTACGTTATTATGACGACCATCTAATATCCAGAGTAACCTCTGTGGACAGCAGTTGATGGGCTGGGAGTGACTCAATAAGGTTCTGGTAGGTTGTCACAGGTATCTGGAGCCATGCTGACTGCAGTGCATCCCACAACTACTGGAGGGTGCATGGGGGAGAATCCATATAGCATGGTCCCAGACAGCTGGTCCCACAGATGCTCAATGGGGTTCATGTCTGGGGAATTAGGGCAGCAGCGAAGTACTTGGAAGTCGTGGTAATGCTCTTCCAACCAATGTTGGATATTTCTAGCAATTTGACATGTTTTATTGCCTTGCTGGAAGATCCCATCCATTCCATTCTATGGGTGTAATTCCGATACTACTGCCAAAATGTGGTAATGCAACTTCGTTACCAGACATGCAGTGTGCAAAGATCTGTGGTTGTGGGTCATATTAATCCCCTAGGCAGGATAACAATGCAACTGTCTTTATTCTTTCAGTCCCAGTTATACAGCGAATGGAGATAGATGGCCCGGACAACCTGCACCCCTGGACAATTGGGTAGGCAACCTCTAAGACCCAGTTCATGATACCTCAAGCTGGGACCTATTATTCCACTGCCCAGTACCAGGCTTTACTCACTGTCTCTCAACGTTTTAGGTTGGTCCACAGCTTTAGTATCACCCGCCGGTATATTTTGCAGTTACAGCTGATGCTTATCCAGACGACAAACACCACGACTGAAGTGCATGGATCCAACTCTAAACGGCAACAACCACCTTATGCCCTAGTCAAGGTAATCAGTAACCCAACGCTGCCTCCAAGTCTGAACACGTCCCCCTGGGATCACCCCCACCCAATGCTAACTGTGCATTGGTGGCTGTATTTCCCTGAGGCCGAGCCCCTCACCTGAGATTACATGTGAGAACTTCTGTGGGGACATCACCACTGGGTCTATCCATCACCATCCACATAATGGGAGTAGTGGCTGGGAGAGCAATGACTTAATTGGGGTCCCTGAGACACAAACAAGGCTAATAGAATGATTGCTTTATTCAAATTTCCAATCTCATGCCTGGCATTAGGTGGACATAAGGTCCAGCCAGTATGTCTCACGTCATGGCTCCGGGGTCTGGATGATCATGGCATGTGTATGCGTGGACTGTGGCTCCCATGATGCCCTTCCTGATCCACTAACAAACTTTATTATGTACCTTAAAACACCAGAAAAGTAATATATGTGATAAAACAAAACAATGAAAAACAATGTAACCGGCACTTCATTCTGGAAAAAGTTTACATCGCCTAGAGCTGTTGTCACAGGGTGCCAAAGGCGTACTCGGTCTCCCGTCAGCCGCAGACGTGCTGCTTAGCTTTGGGAGCGAGGATCTGTGTTTGGCCTCGTTCCCAGGGCGGCTTTGCTAGCTGGGAGGCTCCCTGCTCCTAGGTCTGCCTTGAGCGCCGAGCTGATCACGCTCGATTCCAAAAGTCGAGCGAGCTTTGCCCTCCATCCGAGGGTGCAATTTCCAAAAGCGTCTAATACAGAGGGAAGCCTTCTGGATTCTTCGATTAAAAACTAGGCATCTAGATGGCCTAAATTTGAAAAAAGAACTTATGTATTTATATTTGGATTGAGTCCATTCCTGGTGTTCATATATGTTTATTCTACCCAGAGGAGCAGCTATGAAGATAGATCTGCCATAGTTAGCTGTATTTTTTGATTTGCTTTTAACATTGGGAATTACTGTTCAGACCATGCGGTTTTCTAGGGAACATATTCTTTCCGGTTTTACTGCGGGAAGTTGGTTTTAGTGTATTGTTATCCCTGATTTAGACCTAAGACCTTGAACATTATGTTTTTAAAGTGCACAAATTTGGTTTTACACACTTTTATTGTTTGTTAACATACACCAATGTTTGGTTCATATTTTCCCATTGGCTCCTTTGATTGGGGTTTGCCACAATTTACTACCTTCGATCACCACCTGGAGATGGGAGGAGTGGTTGAGGCTCACCTCTACAAGTACTGCCATCTGGGAATCTCTGGCCAGTCATGATTAAGAACACGTTTGTTCGAAACGCGTAGATGATCTTTAGGAACACTGAGGCGATGCTGTCACTGTAGGGATCTGTGCAATTTTGAATAAAGGAACTCACAACGTTGTTAAAGTCGAATGTGTAATATTCTGTCTCTAATAGAGTTGAATGAACACCTGGATGTTCGGGTTCGGCCGAACTTCACAAAAAAGTTCGAGTTCTGGACCCGAACTTGACCCAAACTTGACCCCGAACCCAAACCCCATTAAAGTCAATGGGGACCCAAACTTTGGAACACTAAAATGGCTCTAAAAAAGTCATGGAAAGGGCTAGAGGGCTGCAAAAGACAGCAAAATGTGGTTAAGAGCATGGCAAGTGCTCTGCAAACAAATGTGGATAGGGAAATGACTTCAAATAACATAAAATACATAAAAAATAAAAAATAATAATCTTGATCTAGGAGAAGGAGGTTCATATGGAGTAGGAGGTTGAGGAGGCGGTGGATGTGGCGATGTAGGTGGAAGCGGCGGTGGAGGAGGAAAAGGTAGCCAACACTGGTTTTTGTTTTTGTTTTTTATTATTTATTTATTTTTGTTTAACTTTGGGTAGACCCCAAAACATTGTGAAATATAAAAAATAAAACAAAGAGAAAGTGCGCTGGAGTACAACAATGGCTGGTGAGGCCGGTATACATGTCTAATCTGCACAAGGTACGGACAAGTCCTGTGGGATCCCTGCCTGGTTCATTTCAATGAAGTGAGCTTGCCACATTGGCTGTGGACAGGCGGCTGTGCTTGTCTGTGATGACGCCCCCTACCGTGCTAAACAAACGTTCAGACAATACACTGGCTGCAGGGCAGGCCAGCACCTCCAAGGCGTAAAGGGCAAGCTCAGGCCATGTGCCCAATTTGGAGACCCAGAAGTTGAAGGGGGAAGACCCATCAGTCAGTACGTGTAGGCGTGTGCACACATACTGCTCCACCATGTTTCACGTCCCCGTGACGTCCACGATCCAATTGGATATTTTCTCTATCAACTTTCAATGTTCTTTTATGCGCCTACCATGGTGATCACGGGTAACGGGGAATCAGGGTTCCAAGCCGGAGAGGAAGCCTGAGAAAGGGATACCACATCCAAGTGAGGTCAATGGCTGAAATCTAATCGGGCGGAAATGTAGGGCAAGTTATTAAAGCGGAAGAATCAAAAGAAAGGAGGGAGCGCACGGCAATTACCCACTCCCGACTCGAGGAGGTAGTGACGATAAATAACAATACAGGACTCTTAAGATGCCCTGTTACTGGAATGAGTAATAAAAAATTACAGGGAGTGTCAATGCAGTATTTTGGATGAGGAAATGTTATACAGGAGAGGCCCTGCTGCCGCTTTGTTCACTCTAGTTATCTTCTGCCAGATCGCACGTCCCCGTGACGTCCACGATCCATTTAGATATCTTCCCTATCAACTTTCAATGTTCTTTTATGCGCCTGCCATGGTGATCACGGGTAACGGGGAATCAGGGTTCCATGCCGGAAAGGGAGCCTGAGAAAGTGATACCACATCCAAGGGAGGTCAATAGCTGAAATCTGATCGGGCGGAAATGTGGGACAAGTTATTAAATAAAATTCAGCACATGCGCGAGGCAAGGGATGTGCGTCAAACCGGCTAGGCCCAGAGCTGCTACGAGATTTTGCCCATTATCGCACAGCACCAGGCCGAGCTTGAGGCTCACTGGAACCAACCACTCATCGGTCTCTTTTTCCATGCCCGTCCACAGCTCCTGCGCAGTGTGGGGTTTGTCCCCCAAACAGATAAGTTTTAAAACTGCCTGCTGTCGTTTACCCCTGGCTGTGCTGAAGTTGGTGGTGAAGGTGTTACGCTGACCGGATGAGGAGGCGGTAGAGGATGAGGAAGCTGAGTAGGAAGCAACAGGAGGCAAAGAGAAATGCCCTGCAACCCTCGGTGGTGGAAGGACATGTGCCAAACTGCTATCCGCCTCAGGCCCAGCCGCAACTGCATTTACCCAGTGTGCTGTTAGGGAGATATAACGTCCCTGACCGTGCTTACTGGTCCACGTATTCCCTAGTTATGTGGACCTTGCCACAGATGGTGTTGCGCAGTGCACACCTGATTTTGTCCCCCACTTGGTTGTGCAGGGAAGGGATGGCTCGGCTAGAAAAGTAGTGGCGGCTGGGCACAACGTATTGTGCGACAGCCACTGCCATCAGATTCTTAAAACTATCCGTGTCCACCAGACGGAATGACAGCATTTCAAAGGCCAGGGATCGCGGGTGGGTAGGGGGGTACTTCCTCTTTCGCTCCAGTGTTTGGGATATAGACAGCTGAACGCTTCCATGGGACATTGTGGAGATGCTTGGTGATCGAGGTGGTGGTGTTTCTGCCACATCCTCTGTTTGCGGGGTGGCAGGTGCCACTGTCAGTCCAGAGGGGGATGAAGAGGCCGAGACTGCAGAAGAAGAGGAAGCAGGAGGAGCCAGAGACCTTTCTTGTTTTTTGAGGTGCCTACTCTGTAACGAGGGTACCCCAAGTAGAGTCCCCTTTTAAATACACACACACTCTCACAGGCCTAGAGGCCCCCTTTATTCTGCTTTAAAAGATAAATATTCCCTTGCTTGGAGCTGTGTCCTAGTAACTGAAAATGACATATCCCTGTCATAAAGATAAGGATGGGAGCTTTAAAAGCATACCTGCCGAGCCTCGTCGTAAAATACTGGATCCTGGGATAACATTAGCCAGACATTCTGACTACAGTTCAGTACGTAGTCGGTGTAGACGCAGTGAGGAATCCGGCACCAGGAGCGCATCATTCACTCACTGCTCCTGCGCCGAATACAGAAGTGAACGGCGCAGGCGTGGGATTTCATAAGCGATGCTGCGAACCGTAAGCATCAATCAAGAGGAGCGGGGCGGGCAGAACAGGGGACCTGGGCGGGATAAAGGGTGAGTAGACAGAGCCTCTAAGTGCTTATTTTATCAGCTGCAGGGAGAAATATAAAAAACATACGGTTATGTAGTGCTGACATTAGCGCATCGCTAATGTCAGTCAGCTACACAACAGTATTTCTGGTGGTAGAAACCCTTTAACATCTGGATTTGTATGGCATTCTCAATGTCAGTGCTCATGGTCCACTGATATTATACCAATCGAATTGTACAACGGCTTCAAGGTCTGAAAAAGAGGAACTTAAGTATACTTTTCATCCATTATCCCTTTTATTTTAACTGTCGTGAATTACTATTACCTTGAATTATTATTATCTAGAATAGTCATTTTTCTGTAAATGTATATATGCACTGTTTTTCCTTTCACCTTTTATTAAAAGATTTAAAAATCTTATTTGCTAAGTCTTCCGTGTTCTAAGCAAAGGAATTAACGGATCCTGTCTCTGAAGAGAGTAATGTTACCATTTTGTGTGAGAAAGGTCATTTTGATTGTTGGTTGGCTGAACGATTGTGATCGTTCAGCAAGGGGTAGCTTGTTCATTACCTGCTATGCGTGAGGGTGAGTGACCGGTAGTCGGTTCGTGTGCCATTAAAACACGTGGTGGCAGTATACCGAATTGTATCTATAAAGGGTTAACCGGAGGTTAACCACTCCTTGTAACGTGCGGTATCTTTCTGCTTACAGGTACTTTCGTGACATACTCCACTGCAGCTCGTACTTTGCACTTAGATTCCTGGTCATGCAGGTTGTGCTCAGGTTGAGAACATTTATGCCTTCCTTCAGGCTCTGATTGCACGGCGTGCAAACCACTCGTATTTTGTCGTCAGCACATTGTCTGAAGAACTGCCACGCCAGGGAACTCCTTGGAGCTGGCTTTGGTGTGCTCGGTCCCTTGCTGCAGTGGGCAGTAGCAGGCGTACTGTCTAGGGGATGGCCGCTCCTCTTTTGCACCCTGCTCCCTCTTTTGCTGTGCTGGTGGCTCTGTGTGACCACCGCCTCTACCTCCGAACTACACAGGTCACTCGCATGACCTTGATTCCATGTGGGGTCGAGGACCTTATCGTCCTCCACATCATCTTCCACTCAGTCTTCATTCCTGCCCTCCTTGTCGGTCTGCACACTGCAGAAAGCCGCAGCAGTTGGCACCTGTGTTTCGTCATCATCCGAGACGTGCTGCGATGGTCCTTCCATGCACTCATCCTGAAACATAAGTGGTTGGGCATCAGTGCACTCAATCTCTTCCACTTCTGGGGCAGGGCTATGTGGATGGCCCTGGGAAACCCTGCTAGCAGAGTCATCAAAAAGCAGAAGAGACTGCTCCATGACTTGGGGCTCAGACTGCTTGGCTGATTTGCAAGGGGGTGAGTTGAAAGACAGATAGCCATGGGCTGTAGGTGATCTTTCAGCAGGGGACTGGGTGGGAGACAATGTGAAGGAACTGGAGGCACTGTCAGCAACCCAATCTACTAGCGCCTGTAATTGTTCAGGCCTCACCATTCGTAGAGCCGCATTAGCAGAGGCGTATCTAGTGAAAATGGCGCCTATGGCAAGCACTGAAACTGCGCCCCTGGGGGGAGAGAGGAAGTAGGATCACCAGCGGCCCTGTCTGCTTAGCACATACGCACAATCGCACCTGATGATGACTTTAAGGCCTCTTTCACACTGGGGGGTGGGGGCGTCGGTGGTAAAGTGCTGCTATTTTTAACGGCGCTTTACCGTCTTTTTTGCGGCACTGTTCAGCCGCTAGCGGGGCGCTTTTAACTCCCGCTAGCGGCCGAGAAAGGGTTAAAAAAAACGCCTGCAAAGCACCGCTTTGATTTCAATGGGCAGGGGCACTTTAGGAGCCACTCCTACAGCGCCTCAAAGATGCTGCTTGCAAACGCACTGCTCCAGTGTTAAAGCCCTCTGGCTTTCTTCACACAGGAGTGAATGGAGCCGCTCTTTCAGGGCGCTTTGCAGGTGCTACAGCGCTACAAAATAGAGCACTCCAATGTGAAAACCAGAGGGTTTTAACACTGGAGCGGTGCGTTGGCAGGACAATAAAAAAAGTCCTTTTAGCCACATCTTTGAGGCGCTGTAGGAACAGTGTACACACTGATTCGAAAGCGCCACTGCCCATTGAAATCAATGGGCAGCGCCGCCGAACCGCCAGCAATGCACCGCTGCAAGCTGCATTTTGCGGGCGGTTTTAACCCTTTTTGGGCAGCTAGTGGAAGCTCAAAGTCCTGCGAGCCGCATATTTGAGGCGCCCTGCTAGCGGCTGAATAGCGCCGCAAAAACTACAGTAAAGCGCCGCTCAAATAGCGACGCTTTACCGCCAATAGTGCAACGCCCCAGTGTGACAATAGCCTAAGCCTGGCATCATGACAGTCTCAAACAGAAGCAAGCAACCCATCCAATATAGTGCTTGCACAATATGGATTAAATTAATTATAATTATGCATAGCCATAGATATAAATAAAGTGATTTGTGCAACAGCAGGTACAACTTGCACAAATCACTTTATTTAGGATATCTATGCATAATTCTAATTTATTTATTCCATATATTTAGCAGCACTATATTAGGTATTTAGCAAGGTTACATTTATTAGGTTGCCTGCAGTGCTTGGCAGATTGCAGAATGTCAGTACATCATTATACAGTGTGATCATGATGTGTGTGTGTACCGTAGCAGACTGGCAGTGCTGCCTGGCTGGGGGTCCAATCGTCCAACTTCTCACAGTTCTTCTCCTCACTTCACCTCAGTGCAGTCAGTCACCTCACGAGTGACACGCTTGGATAAATGAAGCTACGATACGCAGAGGAGGGTAGGCGGAGCTTGAGGCGGAGCTGGAGGCGGAGCCTCTGCAAGTTAGCAGATACACGGACGGACTGGGCGATCCCATTCATAGAAAATCATGGGGGCGCCTGTCTTTCTCCTACATGCCAGCCCTCAGTCCAGACTGTCCAGCCAAGGTAAAAGTACTTTCCAAGTTAATTTGCGTGCCGCCGCCAGCGCTGGGGCTAAAGGAGGTGGCTGCAGAATGGGTGGGAATTTTTTTTTCATGATATTTTTTTTTTTGTCGCCCCCCCCGCTTGGCGCCTATGGCACTAGCCATGGCTGCCATAGCTTGGATACGCCACTGCGCATTAGGCCCTACCAAATAACGCTGAAGGCTCTGTCGCCTACTCGCACCTGAGGAAGGTGTTTCATTTAGGTGTATAGCTGGCACAGATCGACCACGTCCTCTCCCTGCAACAGGAGCTTCACCAGCAGCACCACGACCGGGGCCACTTCCCTTATTTGACGCTCTCCTCATTTTTTGCGGTCACCCACTGAAGTAAAAGACATTTTTACAAAATTTTGTTCCCTGTCAGCAATGCAGAGCAGGGGTTTTTCAACGGCAAAAATGGGTTAATGTCACCCACCAATGGAACAGACGAATTTTAGAAATTTAAGTCCCTGTCACCTATGCAGAGCAGGGGTTTTTAAATGGCAAAAATGGGTTAATGTCACCCACCAATGGAACAGACGATTTTTTGAAATTTAAGTCCCTGTAACCTATGCAAAGCAGGGGTTTTTCAATGGCAAAAATGGGTTAATGTCACCCACCAATGTAACAGCTGAATTTTTTTAAATTATTTCCCTGTCTGCTATGTAGAGCAGGGGTATAAAACAGCCAATAACGGGTTGATTTCACCCAACAATGTAACAGACAAATTTTTTAAAATTATTTCCCTGTCTGCTATGTAGAGCAGGGGTATAAAACAGTCAATAAAGGGTTAATGTCACCCAACAATGTAACAGACAATTTTTTAAAATTATTTCCCTGTCTGCTATGTAGAGCAGGTGTATAAAACAGCCAAAAAAGGGTTGATGTCACCCAACAATGTAACAGATTAATTTTTTTAATTATTTCCCTGTCTGCTATGTAGAGCAGGGGTATAAAACAGCCAACAATGCAAATATATCAACCCCTGAACTCACAGACGGATTAACTATATTATTGTCCCTGGCACATATGCAGGTGCAGGTGTACTTCACACAAAAATTGGTTTGTCGCCCACCTAACTAACAGACGGATTAAGTATTAAATGATTAATATTTATTTTAGATGTTGCATTGCGCCCACCAAAAAATTGCTGTAGGAAGGTGAATGAACAGACAGATAAATTATCTTTGTGCCCTGGCTGGACAATTGTGTACCTGGCCTATGTTGGTGCTCCGAGCAACTTGTGAATGACTGGCCTGATAACCGCGGAAATGTCACCCCACAATCCTACTGATGGATTTACTGTATTTATGTGCCTGGCTGTCAGATATGCAGCGCTGGCCGCAAAGGTGCTTTATGGCCAAAAAAAGTGTTTTTTTCACCCACAATGTCCAAGTTGTATTCACTGATTATATTTGACTATCAGATTTGCAGTGCAGGCCGCAAAGGTACTTTATGGCCAAAAAGTGTGCTTTTTTCAAACGACAATATAACAGCAGTATTTAACTGTTTTATTGGACTGTCAGAAATGCAGCGCATGCCGCAAATGTACTATCAAGCACAAAAAGGGTGTTTTTTTCTACCAACAATGTAACAGCAGTATTTAATGGTTTTATTGGACTGTCAGAAATGCAGCGCAGGCCGCAAAGGTACTTTATGGAAAAAAATATTATTTTTTCCCCCACAGTGAAACAGATGGATTTACTGATTATATTTCACTATCAGATTTGCAGTGCAGGCTGCAAAGGTACTTTATGGAAAAAAAATAAACATATGATTTTTCCCCCCACAGGGTGCAAATGTACTTTTTAGCAAAAAATAATAATTTGCCCCCCCCAGAATCTAACAGATGGATTGTCACCGCCAGTTCTGTGAGAAGATCTGGCAGACGTTCTTCTCTACTAGGGATGAGCGAACCCGAACTGTATAGTTCGGGTTCGTACCGAATTTTGGGGTGTTCGTTAGTGTTGAGCGCGAATATTCGAATTGCGAATTTTTTTCTCGAATATCGCAATTTCGAGATTTCGCGAATATTTAGAATATCGTTCTATATATTCGCGAAATAGAATATTCGTTTTTTTTTTTTTTATTATATTTTTTTCTTTCCCACTTCCCTAAAGTTGTTCTTACCTGTCCTTTGGATTCCTGGCTTCCTGGCTGCTCCAGTCAGTGGCGTTTTCAACTTACTGCTATATTCCATATTAGCTAAATTACAATCTAATCTATATGTGTATTTTACGAAATTTCGCAATAGTCGCAATTGCGATGCGAGTAATATAACACAAAATATTCGCATGAAGATTTCAACTTAGCACTGCTATACTCCATATTCTAGCCTAATATGGAATATAGCTGTGCTAAGTTAGCACTGCTATATTCCATATTAGGCTAGAATATGGAGTATAGCTGTGCTAAGTTGAAATCTTCATGCGAATATTTCGTGTTATATTAGTCGCATCGCAATTTCGACTTTTTCAAATGTTCTTAATATTGCTCTAACTTCGTCTTTTAGAAATTTCGTAATATTGCTCTAACTTCGTCTCTTAGAATATTACGAATATTCTAAAAGACGAAGTTAGAGCAATATTACGAAATTTCGTAAAATACACATATAGATTGTAATTTAGCTAATATAGTGCTATAATCCCTTTTTTTTCCTGTAATTTTTTTTGCCTCTTCTGAACTTAAGTTTTGTAAAATATGTACACTATTAAAAATTATTACTATAGCAGTATATTAGCTTAAATACAATCTATGTGTATTTTACGAAATTTCGTAATATTGCTCTAACTTCATCTTTTAGAATATTACGAATATTCTAAAAGACGAAGTTAGAGCAATATTAAGAACATTTGCAAAAGTCGAAATTGCGATGCGAGTAATATAACACGAAATAGTCGCATGAAGATTTCAACTTAGCACAGCTATATTCCATATTCTAGCCTAATATGGAATATAGCAGTGCTAACTTAGCACAGCTATATTCCATATTAGGCTAGAATATGGAATATAGCAGTGCTAAGTTTAAATCTTCATGCGACTATTTCGTGTTATATTACTCGCATCGCAATTTCGACTTTTGCAAATGTTCTTAATATTGCTCTAACTTCGTCTTTTAGAATATTCGTAATATTCTAAGAGACGAAGTTAGAGCAATATTACGAAATTTCGTAAAATACACATATTAGCCTAGCCATAGTCATTAGCATAGGAACGTTGCCTTATACTATCAAGATAAATTTTCGCAATATGCGAAAAATAATTTCGCGATAATTGGAATAATTGCGAATATTCGATTTCGACGAATATAACACGAATATTCATGCGAATATTCGCGAAATATCGCGAAACCGAATATGGCACCTCCCGCTCATCACTAGTGTTCGTGACACGGACCCGAACATTTTCTCTAAAAGTCCGGGTTCGGGTTCGTTGTTCGGCGCTTTCTTGTCGCTTTTTGAAAGGCTGCAAAGCAGCCAATCAACAAGCATCATACTACTTGCCCCAAGAGGCCATCACAGCCTTGCCTACTATTGGCATGGCTGTGATTGGCCAGTGCAGCATGTGACCCAGCCTCTATATAAGCTTGGGTCACGTAGCGCTGCACGTCACTCTGCTGATACAAGCGTAGGGAGAGGTTGCAGCTGCGACGTTAGGGCGAGATTAGGCAGTGATTAACTCCTCCAAAAGACTTCATTCAGTGATCGATCTACAGCTGTGGATCATTGAAGTGCTGATATTCAATTGCTCACTGTTTTTAGGCTGCCCAGAGCGTTTTTATATCACTTTTTTCTGGGGTGATCGGCGGCCATTTTGTGGCTTGTGGTGCGCCAGCACAAGCTGCCACCAAGTACATTTAACCATCAATAGTGTGGTTATTTTTTGCTATATCCTACATCAGGGTCAAGCTTTCATCAAGTGCATTTAACCATCAATAGTGTGGTTATTTTTTGGCCATATACTACATCAGGGGCAAGTTGAGCCTGTCACCCAGCGCCTAAAAAATAGGCCTCACATTTATATTCAACCAAATCTGTACTGTTTTAGCTGGTCAAGTTATTGTTTGTGACCGTCACAGCACAGTTTTTGTTCTGGGTTGAAAAACAATTCCCAAATTTGCAATTCTCAAAATTAGGGGTTTCTGCTGTATCAGGCCTACTTTAAATCTATCCCTAAAAGGGTATATTAGATTCAAGGTGCTGATAGGGTCATTCTCAAAAACTTAACACACACGCTACAGTGCAGATCCAAGTCTAATTCTGTGATTAAACGTATACCTGTCACCCAACGCCTAAAAAATAGGCCTCACATTTATATTCAGCTAAATCTGTCATTACTGGTGTGCCTGTATTAGTGTAATACGGTACCTAAATAGATAGCCAGACAGTGTTAGGTGTCTGTAAAAAAAGGCCTGAATTGGAATTCAATACATTGGCCCGAAAAATATTTTTCTTATTGTGGTGAACGGTAACAATGAGGAAAACATCTAGTAAGGGACACGGGCGCGGACGTGGACATGGTCGTGGTGGTGTTAGTGGACCCTCTGGTGCTGGGAGAAGACGTGGCCGTTCTGCCACAGCCACACGTCCTAGTGTACCAACTACCTCAGGTCCCAGTAGCCGCCAGAATTTACAGCCATATTTGGTGGGGCCCAATGCCGTTCTAAGGATGGTAAGGCCTGAGCAGGTACAGGCATTAGTCAATTGGGTGGCCGACAGTGCATCCAGCACGTTCACATTATCTCCCACCCAGTCTTCTGCAGAAAGCGCACAGATGGAGCATGAAAACCAAGCCCATCAGTCTG
Organism: Bufo bufo; assembly: GCF_905171765.1. Taxonomy (NCBI): domain Eukaryota; kingdom Metazoa; phylum Chordata; class Amphibia; order Anura; family Bufonidae; genus Bufo; species Bufo bufo. Next base: position 749,830,401 of record NC_053389.1, on the reverse strand, counting down.
TCACATCACCCCCATGCATATCAGGGAAACTGTCTGAGCCTCAAGTTATGCAGCAGTCTCTTATGCTGTTTGAAGACTCTGCTGGCAGGGTTTCCCAAGGGCATCCACCTAGCCCTTCCCCAGGGGTGGAAGAGATAGAATGCACTAACGCACAACCACTTATGTTTCCTGATGATGAGGACATGGGAATACCACCTCAGCACGTCTCTGATGATGACGAAACACAGGTGCCAACTGCTGCGTCTTTCTGCAGTGTGCAGACTGAACAGGAGGTCAGGGATCAAGACTGGGTGGAAGACGATGCAGGGGACGATGAGGTCCTAGACCCCACATGGAATGAAGGTCGTGCCACTGACTTTCACAGTTCAGAGGAAGAGGCAGTGGTGAGACCGAGCCAACAGCGTAGCAAAAGAGGGAGCAGTGGGCAAAATCAGAACACCCGCCGCCAAGAGACTCCGCCTGCTACTGACCGCCGCCATCTGGGACCGAGCACCCCAAAGGCAGCTTCAAGGAGTTCCCTGGCATGGCACTTCTTCAAAAAATGTGCTGACGACAAGACCCGAGTGGTTTGCACGCTGTGCCATCAGAGCCTGAAGCGATGCATTAACGTTCTGAACCTTAGCACAACCTGCATGACCAGGCACCTGCATGCAAAGCATGAACTGCAGTGGAGTAAACACTTTAAAAACAAGGAAGTCACTCAGGCTCCCCCTGCTACCTCTTCTGCTGCTGCCGCCTCGGCCTCTTCTGCTGCTGCCGCCGCCTCGGCCTCTTCCTCCGCCTCTTGAGGGACGTTGGCACTTGCCGCCCAGCAAACATGGGATGTACCACCAACACCACCACCTGCGTCACCAAGCATCTCAACCATGTCACACGGCAGCGTTCAGCTCTCCATCTCACAAACATTTGAGAGAAAGCGTAAATTCCCACCTGGCCACCCTCGATCCCTGGCCCTGAATGCCAGCATTTCTAAACTACTGGCCTATGAAATGCTGTCATTTAGGCTGGTGGACACAGACAGCTTCAAACAGCTCATGTCGCTTGCTGTCCCACAGTATGTTGTTCCCAGCCGCCACTACTTCTCCAAGAGAGACGTGCCTTCCCTGCACAACCAAGTATCCGATAAAATCAAGTGTGCACTGCGCAACGCCATCTGTGGCAAGGTCCACCTAACCACAGATACGTGGACCAGTAAGCACGGCCAGGGACGCTATATCTCCCTAACTGCACACTGGGTAAATGTAGTGGCGGCTGGGCCCCAGGCGGAGAGCTGTTTGGCGCACGTCCTTCCGCCGCCAAGGATCGCAGGGCAACATTCTTTGCCTCCTGTCTCCTCCTCCACCTACTCAGCTTCCTCCTCCTCTTCTTCCACCTGCTCATCCAGTCAGCCACACACCTTCACCACCAACTTCAGCACAGCCCGGGGTAAACGTCAGCAGGCCGTTCTGAAACTCATATGTTTGGGGGACAGGCCCCACACCGCACAGGAGTTGTGGCGGGGTATAGAACAACAGACCGACGAGTGGTTGCTGCCGGTGAGCCTCAAGCCTGGCCTGGTGGTGTGCGATAATGGGCGAAATCTCGTTGCAGCTCTGGGACTAGCCGGTTTGACGCACATCCCTTGCCTGGCGCATGTGCTGAATTTGGTGGTGCAGAAGTTCATTCACAACTACACCGACATGTCAGAGCTGCTGCATAAAGTGCAGGCCGTCTGTTCGCGCTTCCGGCGTTCACACCCTGCCGCTGCTCGCCTGTCTGCGCTACAGCGTAACTTCGGCCTTCCTGCTCACCGCCTCATATGCGACGTGCCCACCAGGTGGAACTCCACCTTGCACATGCTGGACAGACTGTGCGAGCAGCAGCAGGCCATAGTGGAGTTTCAGCTGCAGCACGCACGGGTCAGTCGCACTGCGGATCAGACCCACTTCACCACCAATGACTTGGCCTCCATGCGAGACCTGTGTGCCCTGTTGCGCTGTTTCGAGTACTCCACCAACATGGCCAGTGGCGATGACGCCGTTATCAGCGTTACAATACCACTTCTATGTCTCCTTGAGAAAACACTTAGGGCGATGATGGAAGAGGAGGTGGCCCAGGAGGAAGAGGAGGAAGAGGGGTCATTTTTAGCACTTTCAGGCCAGTCTCTTCGAAGTGACTCAGAGGGAGGTTTTTTGCAACACCAGAGGCCAGGTACAAATGTGGCCAGACAGGGCCCACTACTGGAGGACGAGGAGGACGAGGATGTGGAGGAGGATGAGGATGAAGCATGTTCACAGCGGGGTGGCACCCAAAGCAGCTCGGGCCCATCACTGGTGCATGGCTGGGGGGAAACACAGGACGATGACGATACGCCTCCCACAGAGGACAGCTTGTCCTTACCTCTGGGCAGCCTGGCACACATGAGCGACTACATGCTGCAGTGCCTGCGCAACGACAGCAGAGTTGCCCACATTTTAACGTGTGCGGACTACTGGGTTGCCACCCTGCTGGATCCCCGGTACAAAGACAATGTGCCCACCTTACTTCCTACACTGGAGCGTGATAGGAAGATGCGCGAGTACAAGCGCACGTTGGTAGAGGCGCTACTGAGAGCATTCCCAAATGTCACAGGGGAACCAGTGGAAGCCCAAGGCGAAGGCAGAGGAGGAGCAAGAGGTCGCCAACGCAGCTGTGTCACGGCCAGCTCCTCTGAGGGCAGGATTAGCATGGCAGAGATGTGGAAAAGTTTTGTCACCACGCCACAGCTAACTGCACCACCACCTGATACGGAACGTGTTAGCAGGAGGCAACATTTCACTAACATGGTGGAACAGTACCTGTGCACACCCCTCCACGTACTGACTGATGGTTCGGCCCCATTCAACTTCTGGGTCTCCAAATTGTCCACGTGGCCAGAGCTAGCCTTTTATGCCTTGGAAGTGCTGGCCTGCCCGGCGGACAGCGTTTTGTCTGAACATGTATTCAGCACGGCAGGGGGCGTCATTACAGACAAACGCAGCCGCCTGTCTACAGCCAATGTGGACAAGCTGACGTTCATAAAAATGAACCAGGCATGGATCCCACAGGACCTGTGCATCCCTTGTGCAGATTAGACATTAACCACCTCCCCTTAACAATATATTATTGTACTCCAGTGCACTTCCTCATTTAATCCTATTTTTATTTTCATTTTACCATTATATTGCGGGGCAACCCAAAGTTGAATGAACCTCTCCTCTGTCTGGGTGCCGGGGCCTAAATATGTGACAGTGGCCTGTTCCAGTGGTGGGTGACGTGAAGCCTGAATCTCTGCTATGACATGAAGACTGATTCTCTGCTGACATGAAGCCAGATTCTCTGTTACGGGACCTCTCTCCTCTGTCTGGGTGCCTGGGCCTAAATATGTGACAGTGGCCTGTTCCAGTGGTGGGTGACGTGAAGCCTGATTCTCTGCTATGACATGAAGACTGATTCTCTGCTGACATGAAGCCAGATTCTCTGTTACGGGACCTCTCTCCTCTGTCTGGGTGCCGGGGCCTAAATATGTGACAGTGGACGGTTCCAGTGGTGGGTGACGTGAAGCCTGATTCTCTGCTATGACATGAAGACTGATTCTCTGCTGACATGAAGCCAGATTCTCTGTTACGGGACCTCTCTCCTCTGCCTGGGCCTAAATATGTGACAGTGGCCTGTTCCAGTGGTGGGTGACGTGAAGCCTGATTCTCTGCTATGACATGAAGACTGATTCTCTGCTGACATGAAGCCAGATTCTCTGTTACGGGACCTCTCTCCTCTGTCTGGGTGCCTGGGCCTAAATATGTGACAGTGGCCTGTTCCAGTGGTGGGTGACGTGAAGCCTGATTCTCTGCTATGACATGAAGACTGATTCTCTGCTGACATGAAGCCAGATTCTCTGTTACGGGACCTCTCTCCTCTGTCTGGGTGCCTGGGCCTAAATATGTGACAGTGGCCTGCTCCAGTGGTGGGTGACGTGAAGCCTGATTCTCTGCTATGACATGAAGACAGATTCTGTGCTGACATAAGGCCAGATTCTCTGTTACGGGACCTCTCTCCTCTGCCTGGGTGCCTGGGCCTAAATGTGTGACAGTGGCCTGTTCCAGTGGTGGGTGACGTGAAGCCTGATTCTCTGCTATGACATGAAGACTGATTCTCTGCTGACATGAAGCCTAAATCTCTGTTATGGGACCTCTCTCCTCTGTCTGGGTGCCGGGGCCTAAAAATATCTGACAGTGGCCTGTTCCAGTGGCGGGTGACGTGAAGCCTGATTCTCTGCTATGACATGAAGACAGATTCTGTGCTGACATAAGGCCAGATTCTCTGTTACGGGACCTCTCTCCTCTGCCTGGGTGCCTGGGCCTAAATATGTGACAGTGGCCTGTTCCAGTGGTGGGTGACGTGAAGCCTGATTCTCTGCTATGACATGAAGACTGATTCTCTGCTGACATGAAGCCTGAATCTCTGTTATGGGACCTCTCTCCTCTGTCTGGGTGCCGGGGCCTAAAAATATCTGACAGTGGCCTGTTCCAGTGGCGGGTGACGTGAAGCCTGATTCTCTGCTATGACATGAAGACTGATTCTCTGCTGACATGAAGCCAGATTCTCTGTTACGGGACCTCTCTCCTCTGTCTGGGTGCCGGGGCCTAAATATGTGACAGTGGCCTGTTCCAGTGGTGGGTGACGTGAAGCCTGATTCTCTGCTATGACATGAAGACTGATTCTCTGCTGACATGAAGCCAGATTCTCTGTTACGGGACCTCTCTCCTCTGTCTGGGTGCCGGGGCCTAAATATGTGACAGTGGCCTGTTCCAGTGGTCGGTGACGTGAAGCCTGATTCTCTGCTATGACATGAAGACTGATTCTCTGCTGACATGAAGCCAGATTCTCTGTTACGGGACCTCTCTCCTCTTCCTGGTTGCCTGGGCCTAAATATGTGACAGTGGCCTGTTCCAGTGGTGGGTGACGTGAAGCCTGATTCTCTGCTATGACATGAAGACTGATTCTCTGCTGACATGAAGCCAGATTCTCTGTTACGGGACCTCTCTCCTCTGTCTGGGTGCCTGGGCCTAAATGTGTGACAGTGGCCTGTTCCAGTGGTGGGTGACGTGAAGCCTGATTCTCTGCTATGACATGAAGACTGATTCTCTGCTGACATGAAGCCAGATTCTCTGTTACGGGACCTCTCTCCTCTGCCTGGGTGCCTGGGCCTAAATATGTGACAGTGGCCCGTTCCAGTGGTGGGTGACGTGAAGCCTGATTCTCTGCTATGACATGAAGACTGATTCTCTGCTGATATGAAGCCAGATTCTCTGCTATGGCATGAAGAGACTGATTCTCTGCTGACGTGAAGCCAGATTCTCTACTTTGGGACCTCTGTCCAATTGATATTGGTTAATTTTTTTTTTTTTTTTTTTTATTTTAATTAATTTCCCTATCCACATTTGTTTGCAGGGGATTTACCTACATGTTGCTGCCTTTTACAGCCCTCTAGCTCTTTCCTGGGCTGTTTTACAGCCTTTTTAGTGCCCAAAAGTTCGGGTCCCTATTGACTTCAATGGGGTTCGGGTTCGGGTTCGGGACGAAGTTCGGGTTGGATTCGGATCCCGAACCCGAACATTTCCGGGAAGTTCGGCCGAACTTCTCGAACCCGAACATCCAGGTGTTCGCTCAACTCTATTCTCTACCTCTTGTATAATGTTCTTTGTTTTGGTTTCACTTTCTCATCTCCTTTCCTTCTGCCAGGTGTCACTTATTTTGACTAATCGTCTTCCTTTATAATCCCTCCCATACTGCCTCACTTTGCGGTTTATACTACTTCCTGGATGAGGTGTTCACTGCTGGAGGCTGCCTCTGCTGTTTGTTCAGATAAATCATTTACTTTATTGTGTTTCCTTGCTGGCTTGTTTCTAGGTGACCCTGACTCGGTCCGTATTAAGTGCAGGGAGCCGGTGGTCATGTCCCCTCACTATTATAGGGTTTTCAGGTGTCACACAGTATTAGGTACACGGGCATGCAATCGTCTACCATATAGACCCTTGCATGTGCATAGCAGTCAGGGAGAGCTCTTAGGGTTTTATAGGGCTCACCTATAAGCTCCTTAGTTTGGGATCAAGCCAGTAGCTTGTTTATTTATATGTTCCAGCTATCTGCTAACTTCATCAGTGACATGGATTTACTGAATTGATTGCACTCACATATGCAGCACTGGGGTACTTTACATGCTGCACTGGCCAATCACAGCCATGCCATTAGTAGGCATGGCTGTGATGGCTTCTAAAGGCACATGAGTTAAACGCTTGTTGATTGGCTGCCCTGCAGCCTTTCAAAAAGCACCATTAAATCGCCGAACACCGAACCCAGTTTTGGGTCTGAAATTAAACGAGAAATGAGTCAAGTGGGTCAGAGAGTTGAAGTTTTGGAATCCACTCAAGCGGCCGTGGCTGAATACACCAACACAAACTCAACTGCTCTCTCTGTCTACCAACAACACATTAATTATCTTTATGACCACATTGAAGATCAGGACAATAGAGGCAGAAGGAATAACATACGCATCAGAGGAGTCCCAGAGACTGTTGCTATGGATGCTATCCCTACTGCAGTAAAAGAGATATGCAAAGCGCTGCTGGGTGAAGACTATCCACCGTGCTCTACGCCCTAAACCTAAATCTGGAGACCCCCAAGGGACATCATATGCAAACTATTAAACTTTGCACAGAAAGATCTAGTGATGAAAAGAGCTAGAGAAAGTGAAAACATTGAATATGAAGGATCCCAAATTCTCCTGTTCAAAGATCTCGCCCCTGCCACTCTTAATAAGAGACGTGCCCTAAAACCTCTCACAGATCATCTAAGACACAGACACATCGCTTTTAGATGACTGTTCCCATTTGGGATGCTGATCACCTGGAAAGAGAAAAAATACATCTTAAGATCTCCAAAAGACCTCCCAGATATTCTTACAGCTCTGGAGATACATGACGTGGACATCTCTGATTGATCAGCCACCAATGATGTTCTTATTCCACAGGATATCATGCCTCCAATTTCTTGGGAAACTGTGGGGGGGAGGCAAATCTAAAAAATCCAAGAAAAAGCATGGAAAACTAACTCCCAGACGCATCATCTCAGAGGAGGACTGACCGCTTCCCTGTTCTCCTGGGATAACAGTTTAAACTTGCTTGTCTGTAGGAAGACAGACATGGTGGCATGGGTTGTTGGATGCGCTGACTCCCCATCTGACCCCTCCTGATTCTTTAACTTACTGAGATCAATATCTGATCTGTCATAGGTTCTGGTCCTGGAGTCTGGGCACTCAGCAGCCTATGTTTATGATGTCATATTTTGAAATCATAGTCTAGATGCTTCCTTTGCAATGTGTAGCTTTTATCAGTGAGACTGGTTACTACTATTTGTGTCTGCAACCTGTATTACTCACTCCTTTATCTTAATTAAGATTTAGGTTTATTTCTTAGTCAAGATTTAAGTTTTTTTTTTCCTTCCTCACATGTCGGCCCTGAACAGTTTTTGGGGCTCGGTACTTCTGGCCTTGGTTAGAGGTACGGACCTAATAAGGTCCCACAAAGGGATACTAAAATCCCCAGTTACTATTTCTAGCAGAGGTTTGTTAATGTACTATTATCATTATGTGTTGACGTTTCTTCTCTTACCTTATAGCCCTTTCCTACCCTACCCCACCTACAACTGCAAACCCTTCGAACCAGTGACACCATCAACTTATCCATCGGACAATAGAAACATCGCAGACCCAGGAAACCAGTGGTATGTAATTATAGCTCCCTCACTCCTCAGTCACCAACATGGCTGACATACATATAGCTACATACAATGTTAAAGGTTTCACAACCCCTGCAAAAAGAAGCCAGATTCTACATTACCTACATAAGGAAAAAACTCAGGTGATCTTTTTACAAGAAATGCACTTTAAAAATAATAGGATTCCGAACTTATCGAGATCCTATTATAATCAGTGGTTTCATAGTTCCTCCACTCATTCAAATAGGCTTGACGCGAGTATAGGTTTCCATAAACACGTAGACTTTAACATGACTGGATCAAAGACAGACCCTAAAGGTCGATTTATACTAGTGAAAGGGATAATAAACAGTCAAATGTACACATTTGCTAACTTCTATGCTCCCAATGTAGCTCAAAAAATATGGTTTGAAAACACTTGGCAACTGAGAAGGGATATCAATAGCTGGCGATTTTAATGTCGCCCTTAACCCACAGTTTGATACCTCATCAGGAAAATCGTCAGTTCCCTCAAAAAACCTTAACTGCATAAAAAAACTAATACACAGTAGTAATCTTATAGACGCATGGAGAGCAAATAATCCGGGAGAAAGGGATTTCTCCTTCTTTTCCCCCTCACAATACTTACCAGAGATTAGACTATATACTGGTTCCCACGTCCCAAATTCACCTCTGCACTGAGACACATATTGGTAATATGGTTCACTCTGATCATGCTCCAGTGTTTCTCAAATGGAAATCACCAGATACTCGCCCCAAAACATACATCTGGAGACTAAATGAGACATTATTAGACGACATGCATGTGAAAGATAAGATAGAGACGAAACTGAGAGATTTCTTCTCTCTGAATATGTCAGAAGCGATATCCCCACACATAATAAATCTGTTATCAGAGGTGACTTTATCTCAATAGCTTCCCATTTAAACAAACTAAGACGTGCCAGAGTAGCCAAGCTTTATGACAAGATATCCAAGTTGGAATCCGCACACAAACGTTCCCAGAATAAACATCACCTACAGGAACTTTCCTCAGCTAGGGATGAGCTCAAGGAACTTTTGAACAAACAATCGGCAAAGTTATATCTAGCTCTCAAACAGAATTTTTTTGCGCATGGTAACAAACCTACTAAATTCATGCTGGCTTTAATAAGACAACGTAAACAAAAGTCTAGAATCTCGGCTATTCTGACCGAAGAGAAGGAATTAGTAAAAGGTGACGTGGAGATAGCAGAGGCCTTTCAACGCTTCTACTCAGCCCTATATAATATAGATAAGTCTGACCCTGATATCCTTAGGCCCCTTTCACACGGGCGAGTATTCCGCGCGGATGCGATGCGTGAGTTGAACGCATTACACCCGCACTGAATCCTGACCCATTCATTTCTATGGGGCTGTGCACACGAGCGGTGATTTTCACGCATCACTTGTGCATTGCGTGAAAATCGCAGCATGCTCCTCTTTGTGCGTTTTTTCACGTAACGCAGGCCCCATAGAAATGAATGGGGTTGCATGAAAATCGCAAGCATCCGCACGCAAGTGCTCACCTTAATCCACTTGTTCGCGCAGCCGGCATCTCTTCTGTTTTCATCTGTGAGCAATAGGACCTTTGATGACGTCACTACGCTCATCACATGATCCATCACCATGGTGATGGATCATGTGATGGACCATGTGATGAACACAGTGACGTCATCAAAAGGTCCTATTGCTCACAGATGAAGACAGAAGAGAAGTCGGGCTGTGCGAACAAGTGGATTAAGGTGAGTTAAATTTTTTATATATTTTTTTTAACCCCTCCACCCCTATTGTACTATGCATTCTGTATTCAGAATGCTATTATTTTCCCTTATAACCATGTTATAAGGGAAAATAAAACAATCTACACTACAACTAACCCAAACCTGAACTTCTGTAAAGAAGTTCGGGTCTGGGTACCACAGTCGGTTTTTTATCATGCGCGTGCAAAACACAATGCACCCGCGCAATAAAAACTGAACATCGGAACACAATCGCAGTCAAAACTGACTGCAATTGTGTTCCTACTCGCGCGGGTTTGCCGCAATGCACCGGGTCGCATCCGGACCTAATCCGGACACGCCCGTGTGAAAGAGGCCTTAGAGAGGAGAAATTGAAACTGACTAAAGAGTTTTTAAGCAAAATCCAGCTTTCTTCTTTAACCCCGGAACAAGCAACTAGTCTGTGCTCACCAGTAAAGATCTCTGAAATCTCAGATACAATAAAAAAAATGGCTAAAGGTAAATCCCCAGGACCAGATGGCCTCCCAATGCTTTATTATCTTTCCTTAAAGAAACACTGATGCCTCACCTACTTGACTCCTTCAACGCTGCGCTATCTGGCATGGCATTCCCACCTCAAACAGTTAACGCCCATATCACTCTGATTCCCAAACCACAGAAGGATCCTAGCTTGTGTTCCAGTTATATACCTATATCACTGTTAAATTTAGACAAAAATGTATGCTAGGATATTGGCCAATAGAATAAAACCTCTATAAGGCTACTTTCACACTAGCGTTCAGGTGTCCGCTCGTGAGCTCCGTTTGAAGGGGCTCACGAGCGGTCCTGAACGCAGCTGGACGGCCCTGATGCATTCTCAATGGAGGCGGATCCACTGAGAATGCATCCGCCTGCCAGCGCTCAGCCTCCGCTCCGCTCAGCGAGCGGACACCTGAACGCTGCTTGCAGCGTTCGGGTGTCCGCCTGGCCGTGCGGAGGCGAGCGGATCCGTCCAGAGTTATAATGGAAGTCAATGGGGACGGATCCGCTTGAAGATGACACCATATGGCTCAATCTTCAAGCGGATCCGTTCCCCATTGACTTTCAATGTAAAGTCTGAACGGATCCGCTCAGGCTACTTTCACACTTAGAAAATTTTCTAAGTTATAATGCAGACGGATCCGTTCTGAACGGATGCGAACGTCTGCATTATCGGAGCGGATCCGTCTGATAAAACATCAGACGGATCCGCTCCGAACGCTAGTGTGAAAGTAGCCTTAAAGGATCTCATACACCCAGATCAAACTGGATTCATTCCTAGACGTGAGGGTAAAGATAACACCTATAAAATCATAAACTCTATTGCATTAGCAAAAAAGACTGGGACTCCTTTTGTGGTTTTGGGAACAGATGCTGAAAAGGCCTTTGATAGAGTGGCATGGGCCTTCATCAAAATTACCCTGACTAAGCTAGGCTTCCCTAACCCTTTCATTAAAGCCTCATGCACACGACCGTTGTTGTGTTCCGTTCCGCAAAATGGAGTTCCGTTGTTCCATAATCCATTTCCGTTTTTGTTTCCGTGTGTCTTCCTTTATTTTTGGAGGATCACCAGACATGAAGGAAAGTAAAAAAAAGTCTAAGTCAAGTTTGCCATGCAAATGATAGGAAAAAAACTGATGCGGACACGCTGACGTGGATGACAATCTTGTGTGCCTCCGCGTTTTTTCACGGTCCCATTGACTTGAATGGGTCTGCGAACCGTTTTCCGTGAAAAAAATAGGACGGGTTATATTTTTTTGACTGACTGGAACCACGGATCACGGACGCGGATGACAAACGGTGCATTAGCCGAGTTTTCAACGGACCCATTGAAAGTCAATGGGTCCGCAGAAAATCACGAAAAATGGAACAACGGACACGGAATAAAACAACGGTCGTGTGCATGAGGCCTAAGGCTATTTTCTCAATGTATATCTCCCCGAGTGCAAACATTAAAGTAAACAACATTCTCTCTCAGCCAGTCCAGATTAATAACGGGACGAGACAAGGCTGTCCCCTCTCACCAATACTCTTTATTCTCACGATTGAACCCCTTTTACAATACATCAGACAATCTGAGATTAGTGGTTTGGTCTGTGGCGATTTGGAAATTAAACAAGCGGCATATGCTGAAGATATATTATTAATGGTCTCTAACCCATTTCAGGCCTTCCCTGCTATAATTAAGATTTTCACCACCTTTGGTTTTATCTCAAATTTCAAAATAAACCTGTCAAAATCTGTGACAATGAACACAAATCTCCCATCCAAACTCCTACAAAAACTTAAAGAGAACACCCATTTGAATAGACACATTCATACATAAAATACTTGGATAAATATTACACCGGTTTTATCTAAACTATATGAGACCAACTTCCCCCCTCTGTTAAAATCCATACTGGCAACAATAAGTTTCTGGTCACCTTCCTTTATCTCTTGGTTGGGCAGACGCAACATATTCAATTCCTTAATTGTTCCCAAAATTACCTATCTACTCCAAGTTCTTCCTGTAAAACTGCCAAGTAGCTTTTATAATTCCTTTAGGAAAATATGTTCCTCTTATATTTGGGAGAACATAAAACCCAGAATCTCTAACAAGATCCTGCTTCTTCCCTTTCTAAAGGGAGAAATCGGTTTCCCTTTGATTAAAAGATATCACAGGGCAGTTCACCTTAATAGGATCATTGACTGGATGAGGAAACCAGATCATAAACTCCGGATTCCCTTAGAAGAAAATCTGGTTGGTTGCCTGGGAAGGCTCCACAACCTATAAAAGGAGATCCACTTGCGTCAACTACCCAGGCGATATGGAACAACCCCGAAATAAGAGGAATGTGCCCGTCTTTTCCCTCCCCCTTATGTCTATCAAAGACTGCCTAAGTCTTAACACAGACAGTTTTTTTTTTATAATTAACAATTTTTATTATTTTCTATTTTTCATAGCAAGTTACAAGCTTTAGGTCAAGTTTTGAAAAGCATTACAAATTACAAGCTTTAGGTCCAATTTTTGTAAAACATTACAAATGACGTAAAGGAAATCATATTTGTATCCAAAAAATTGTCAAATGTTTAAACAGACTAACAGGTAATAAAGTCCAACATAGACAGGTTCAGCAGTATTCAGACCAAAGCATGAGTAGAACAGTTAGGGTATTCCAGAGTGGGCATAGTATCAAGGGACTCAAATTAAATCCTCTGTGATAAAACGGAATGGCAGATGGGGAAGGAGGGACGTTTTTGCATAGTATGAACCCACGGGTGAGTAGGAACCCTTTTCATTAGCATCTCAATCAAATTTTCTATAGGTTTTCCAGGGTGACCATATCTTTAGAAAGGAGGATCTAGAGTGAGATTCCCAATGAGAGATTTCCTCTAGTCTATATATCTGGTCAACTTTATTGATCCAATGATCGGTACAGGGGATATCGGAAGACAGCCAATTCATTGGTAAGAGTAGTCTGGCAGCCGCCAGCATAAATGCAAAGAGAGAAGATTTATATATACCTATGCTACTTATCCCCAGAGACAACAGCACTAGTTCAGATGTACAGGGAAGAGAGGATTGGCAAATCTGGTTACACAGCTGGATAATCCCATGCCACCAGGGGTTGATTAGGTCACAAGACCACCAGATGTGTATAAAGGTACCTTTAGATACATGGCACCTCCAGCAAGTATCAGAATAAGTTGGACTATACAGGCATGTTTTATCAGGGGTCCTGTACCATCTCATAAGAATTTTGTAGCTGTTTTCCTGAACACGTATGCATCTAGATATCTTGTGTGGGAAAATTAAGATCTTGGCGATCTCTTGGGGTGACAAATTCCGTTTTAGATCTCTCTCCCAGAGGCCCACAATGGCTGGCTTAGGAAGGGAAGGGGGTGATTTTAGGTGTTTTTGATGGGTATGTCTTACTGCAAATCATTTCCTCAAACCAGCTTGTTACTTTAGTTTGGGGGGTGTTCTTCGCCCAGAGAAGTGATTCTGTCTTAAGAAAGTGTAATAACGCGGGATTGTGGATCTGTGCACCAAGTATCTTGCAGATTTCAGGATCAGCAACAACACAACCATCATGGTCAAGCAATTGTGAGACTAAGATCTCCGAAGTTCTTATGGCAATTGGGCTGCTCTCTCTTAATTCTTTGGGTGCCAGATTAATAATATCTCTTACAAGCAGAAGGGGGGAAGGGAGAGTAAGGCTTTCAGGGTTTGAGGAGAATTTTTTCCAAACCTTTAAGGTGTTACGGGTAAGAGGGTTGGAAGTCAAGCTATGAGGTGAGAGTGGTCTACGAGATAATATTAGGGCCCTAACTGGTGAAGGGAGTAGAGCATTTTCTAATTTTAGCCAATATTTATGGATTGGTTCTCTGATCAAGTCCAGAGCTCTAGAGAGTTGGATAGCTTCCATGTAGGTTTCAGGGTCTGGGAGCCCAATACCACCCCTAGATCTAGGCTTGGTTAGGGTATCAAAGGAAATACGAGAGCTTTTGCCTTGCCAGATGAACTTACGAATAGTTTTATTTAAGGAGGTAAAAAAGGATCTTGGAATTTCAATAGGAAGAACTTGCATCAGGTATGTGAGTTTTGGCATAATTAAAGACATGAAGATATTTTTTCTGCCAAACCAAGAGAAATAGTGAGAGTCTAGAGAATCTATCTGAGTTTGTATGGAAGCTAGGAGAGGTAAATAATTTAGATGGAAGAGGTCAGATAAGTGGGGGGATAGTCTTACTCCTAAGTAAGTCAGTTGCTGGGTTTGCCAATTAAATGGGGAGTTTGCTTGGAGAGAAGAAAGGGTAGTAGAAGAGAGGCCTATATGTAATACTTGGGACTTTGAGGGATTAATCTTAAAGTTTGAAAGAGAGCCAAAAAGGCTAAGTGTCATTAGAATCTTGGGCATAGACTTATGAGGGTTGGTAGTGGATATTAACAAGTCATCAGCAAAGGCAGCTAACTTGAATTCCTGGGTCCCTACTTTCAATCCTCTAATTTCCTCATTTTGTCTAAGGGCTTGCAGGAGGGATTCCATCACCAGGACGAATAATAAGGGAGATAAGGGGCATCCCTGTCTCGTCCCATTTCTAATAGAGAAACGGGAGGAAAGAATTCCATTGACTGACACGGACGCCGAGGAGCGGGTATACATAGCAAACACAGCATTAATGTATTGTTCCGGTATTTGAAATTTTGATAGAGTTAGTCTAATATATGACCAGTCCACTCTATCAAAAGCTTTCTCGGCGTCCGTGCCAATCAGTACTAGGGGAGATTTTCTTTTTGAGGCATAATACAAAGAATCTAGTATTTTGGAGGTATTATCTTTTCCCTCTCTTCCTCTCACAAAGCCTACTTGATCGGGGTGAATTAGAGCAGGGAGAAAGTCTTGTAGTCTAGTGGCTAGCATCTTGGCTATAAGTTTAAGGTCAACATTGAGTAGGGAGATTGGGCGGTAGTTAGAGCATAGTGTGTGGTCTTTGCCTTCTTTAGGAATAATTATTATGGTGGCGTTGGTCATTTCAGAGGAGAGTGGGACATTAGACATTGCGAGGTTACAAATAGGGAGTAAGTGGGGTAGCAATATATCTTTGAAGGATGAAAAGTAAGATATAGGTAGGCCGTCTGGACCAGGGCATTTTCCTCTGGGGGTGGATTTAATGGCCACTTTTAGTTCTGGAATAGTGAATGGTTTAGCTAAGGATTCTTTTTGTATTAATGTTAGTGTTGGGAGGTTGAGAGTGTCTAGGAAGGAATTAATATTAGAATTTCTACCTAAAGCAGGGTTGGGGAGTTCAGAGGCTGGCAGGTTGTAGAGAGAGCTGTAAAACAGTTTAAACTGCTCAGCAATCTCTTCAGCTTTAAACATTAGGGAACCTTGTGGAGATCTAAGCGATTGGACATAACGGGAGTTCCTTCTCTGTTTAATTCTGCTCATAACATATTTAGAGGCCTTATTTCCGTGAGCAAAAATCTTTTGTTGAGCAGATAAGAAAAATTTAGCTGATCGTTCGTTTAGGAAATTCTTTAATTGAGCTCTTAGGGAAGATAGTTCCTCTAGTTGTTGGGCTGTCATAGAATGTTTGTGCTTTTTTTCGGCCAGGTGGATTTTTAACAGCAGATCATTAATTTTTTTTTCCGATTCTCTCTTTAAAAAGGAGCATAGGCTAATCAGTCTGCCTCTAATATAGGCCTTATGAGCGTCCCAGAGAACCTGGGGGGATATATCAGAGGTGTTATTGATTGAGAAATATTCCTCGAGGTAAGAGGATATAAGGGCTACATGTTTATTGTTATTTAACAGAGATTCATTAAATCTCCAGTTAGGGGGACTATTGGTTTTTTGGTTGGTACTTATTTCACAAAAGACTGGGGCATGGTCGGATAAGGTGATATTGCCAATTTTTGGGGAAGAGCAGAACCGCAGTTTATCTTTTGGAACCAGAATGTAATCTATTCTGCTGTATGAATTGTTAGCTGTGGAATAGAAGGAGTAGTCAATTTCATCAGGATTGAAGCAGCGCCAAATATCTAAAACTCCCAAGTTATGTACAGTGGGGGAAATAATTATTTGACCCCTCACTGATTTTGTAAGTTTGTCCAATGACAAAGAAATGAAAAGTCTCAGAACAGTATCATTTCAATGGTAGGTTTATTGTAACAGTGGCAGATAGCACATCAAAAGGAAAATCGAAAAAATAACTTTAAATAAAAGATAGCAACTGATTTGCATTTCATTGAGTGAAATAAGTATTTGAACCCCTACCAACCATTAAGAGTTCTGGCTCCCACAGAGTGGTTAGACACTTCTACTCAATTAGTCACCCTCATTAAGGACACCTGTCTTAACTAGTCACCTGTATAAAAGACACCTGTCCACAGAATCAATCAATCAAGCAGACTCCAAACTCTCCAACATGGGAAAGACCAAAGAGCTGTCCAAGGATGTCAGAGACAAAATTGTAGACCTGCACAAGGCTGGAATGGGCTACAAAACCATTAGCAAGAAGCTGGGAGAGAAGGTGACAACTGTTGGTGCGATTGTTCGAAAATGGAAGAAGCACAAAATGACCATCAATCGACCTCGCTCTGGGGCTCCACGCAAGATCTCACCTCGTGGGGTGTCAATGGTTCTGAGAAAGGTGAAAAAGCATCCTAGAACTACACGGGAGGAGTTAGTTAATGACCTCAAATTAGCAGGGACCACAGTCACCAAGAAAACCATTGGAAACACATTACACCGCAATGGATTAAAATCCTGCAGGGCTCGCAAGGTCCCCCTGCTCAGGAAGGCACATGTGCAGGCCCGTCTGAAGTTTGCCAATGAACACCTGAATGATTCAGAGAGTGACTGGGGGAAGGTGCTGTGGTCTGATGAGACCAAAATAGAGCTCTTTGGCATTAACTCAACTCGCTGTGTTTGGAGGAAGAAAAATGCTGCCTATGACCCCCAAAACACCGTCCCCACCGTCAAGCATGGGGGTGGAAACATTTTGCTTTGGGGGTGTTTTTCTGCTAAGGGCACAGGACAACTTATTCGCATAAACGGGAAAATGGACGGAGCCATCTATCGTGAAATCCTGAGCGACAACCTCCTTCCCTCTGCCAGGAAACTGAAAATGGGTCGTGGATGGGTGTTCCAGCACGACAATGACCCAAAACATACAGCAAAGGCAACAAAGGAGTGGCTCAAGAAGAAGCACATTAAGGTCATGGAGTGGCCTAGTCAGTCTCCGGACCTTAATCCAATTGAAAACCTATGGAGGGAGCTCAAGCTCAGAGTTGCACAGAGACAGCCTCGAAACCTTAGGGATTTAGAGATGATCTGCAAAGAGGAGTGGACCAACATTCCTCCTAAAATGTGCGCAAACTTGGTCATCAATTACAAGAAACGTTTGACCTCTGTGCTTGCAAACAAGGGTTTTTCCACCAAGTATTAAGTCTTTTTTTGTTAGAGGGTTCAAATACTTATTTCACTCAATGAAATGCAAATCAGTTGCTATCTTTTATTTAAAGTTATTTTTTCGATTTTCCTTTTGATGTGCTATCTGCCACTGTTACAATAAACCTACCATTGAAATGATACTGTTCTGAGACTTTTCATTTCTTTGTCATTGGACAAACTTACAAAATCAGTGAGGGGTCAAATAATTATTTCCCCCACTGTATCTTTGTATGCAGTAGACTAAGAGATTTCCCAGAGATTGTGGATTTTTTAGAGGAGGTATCAATTGGAGGGCTCAAGGCGATATTGAAGTCACCTGCCACAATCAAGAAGCCTTCTCTATGTTTCTCTATCAGAGAAAAGACTGGAGTGAGCCATTTGATTTGATCCACATTTGGGGCGTAAATGTTTGCGAATGTAAACATGGATTGACCTATTTGGCCTATCAGGATTATATAACAACCTTCAGGGTCTTGTACATGTGATTTATATTGAAAAGGGAGCCCTCTATTAAAGCCAATGCTGACTCCCCTCGAGGCCGCACCCCCAGCCCCACAGTGATACCAAGAGGGGAACCTAGAGTGAGAAAGATTAGGATACTTCCCATGTTTGAAGTGTGTCTCCTGTAAAAAGACCACAGAACACCTCTCTTTATGCAGTAGAGACAGTATCTGACATCTCTTAGAAGGAGACCTCAAACCCTTAACATTGTATGAGACTAACTTAAAGTTTGCCATAATTTTTTAAGGAGGGAGAGAGTAGGGAAAAATCTAAATGGTGCTTCCAAAAAGAAATAACCAACCGGCAACAAGGTAGAGGAGAGAGTGCGGCCACGAGGGAAGCCAGAGGGCACCCAATCACCCGGGGGAGTCCCAATATGTGTGGTCTGGATCTGTAAGGCTTTCCGTTTGCACGCTAGCAAGAGTATTGAAGTTGGGTCTGAATACCTGTCAAGATATAGGTAACAAAGAACATTAAGTAAAACAATAGATAACAGCAAAAGATGAGTAAAAATCATCCAAACATAATACAATTTATTAATTACGCCTGACTGTTCAGTCGGCATATAGAGGGGGGAAAGGGTATGTCACCCAGAAGCATCTCCCTCATTAATGTTATGTATACTGGAAAAAGATGGTTCATGCAATGTTAATAAGATGGAGTAAAATAAAGCAAGAACAGCGTGAAATTAATAATATTTTTGGAGCCAGAATGATAGTGAGTAAAGCCATCATGGTCCCACCCACCCCAAAGCCAGTATGGGAAGGACAATGACGGGAAACCTCATCCACATCTGTTGGCAGCGAAATGAGAAAAGGATTTGACATTATATGTAAATAAATGAAAGTTACGCCTGTGATAACAGAGGCATATAAAGACCAGCCTATACGGGGGGCTACCTAAAAAAGGGTGCATTCTTAACTGTCGTTATGACTAACCTGGCCTTAAGACAGATGGGAAGACTCAGTTGAGAAGTCCCTACTGTATCCCCGTCTTTTACCAAGTGAAGAGCAGAGCATGGGTAAAGAAGGCAAGAAAATACAGGCTAAGCTCTCCACTCAGTAATTGGGATTTCGTCACTCAGTATGCAATAGAATGATAAATACAATAAGTAAGTCCCGTATAGTGTACAAATTAAATCTCTGGTCCTAGAGGAGATAAAAAGCAGGTTAGGTTAGATATCACCCAAGGCCAGGCGTTTGGGGGTGGAAAAGGAGTTCCTTCTTTTGTTTCTCTGTGGCTTTGGGGTATGTTGAGGTTCCCAGGGGATCACCGTCGGAAGATCAGGTAAGGAGCTCAGACTCTGGACCATGTCCCAATTTTCAATAGGTAGAGGAGATATCTGCAGGAGGTCGTATGCTTTATCCAAATCTGTAAAAGAGGAAATATGGATGCGTCTGCCTTCATGTAAGAAGGAAATCCCAAAAGGAAATGTCCATCTGTAGATGATTCTGTGTTGTCGTAGCCAATCTGTAAGAGGTTTCAGAGCTTTGCGCTTTTTAAGTGTAGATTGCGCCAAATCTTGGAAGATGGTGATATTATTTTCTTCCCAATCCACAGAGTTTGCATTTCTGGCACTTAGCAGTATGGCTTCTTTTACAGGGAAGTGAAGAAATTTGCAAATTACATCTCTTGGGGGTTCATTCGCTTGAGGTTTAGGTCTAAGGGCTCTATGGGCCCGTTCAAGCAGGACCTCATGAATTGAGTCTGGACCAAGGAGTTTGAAGCATATCTGAATGACTGTTTCAGGAATGTCCGCATTAGTGACGGATTCCGGAATCCCTCTAAAACGCAGGTTGTTGCGTCTAGATCTATTTTCTTGATCTTCCATAGCTGTATAGAGGGCATTAATATGGGCTTGGGCTAGTGACAGGCTAGATGATACTCCTTTTTGGTGATGGAGGACTGCGGCCTGTGTTTCCTCCAGCACTTCCACCCTCCGGCCTATATGTCTCACATCTTCTTTTATTGAGGCAATGTCTAGACTAAGGGGGCCCAGGGCTTCTGTTAGAGCTTCCTTCAGGTAAGCTCTGGATATAGGCAGACCTTCTGCCTCACTGGGATCGACCCCTACCTTGTCTTCGCTGGCATCGGCAGACATCTTATGTCCTGTGCGTGGTGTGCCGGGCGCCATCTTGGATTCGCGGCTCATTGCCGCTGCTGCAGCTTTTTTTACATATTTCTCCATCTCTCCGGTTTGATTCTGGGAGCGATTGCTTCCCTGTGGGTCAGTGGGTTTCTGGCCTCCGATTTTGACCATCTTGGATCCAGTGAGCTTAAGATAGTGGTGCAGAGAGGGATATGCAGGCAAGAGAGCAGCTACTCACACGTCCATCCGGCTCGAGCGCTGGCTCCGCCCCCCAACACAGACAGTTTTAACATCCTACCCCCTCATCTATGAAATTCCACCTTGCCAGTCGATGAGTTATTAGACAGTGAGGGAACCTTTCTAGACCCCTCAGCTTTAGTGGCGAAATTACAAACAAAATAACTTTAATCAGATACAATTTACATGTCTGAAATCTGTCACATGCTCTATTCTAAAAAAGAACAAAGAGAACCCGACACTAACATGGTTCGAGAGATTAATTTCCCAAACCCAATACCCTGCAAGGATTATCTCCATTGTCTCTAGAAACTTATTACCAATGGAATACCCTTCCTCTCTTTATTGCATAAGGGAATGGAGAGGGATTTAGATGTGAAATTCTCCAAAAAGGAAACAGATTGTATTGAGCGTTCCAAAAACTCTCTCTAGATGTGTGACTATACAAGAGAATGCATACAAAGTCCTCACAAGGTGGTATTTAACCCCAGTGAGATTGAGTCTGATGTATGGTGATACATCAAACAGATGCTGGAGATGTCTTTCAGAAAGAGGTTCCTTCCTACACATCTGGTGGACATGCCCTATATTTAAAATCTATTAGGAATCAGTTTTTAAGCTAATAAGAGTTATCCTCGAATTAAATTATGATCTACTTCCTATTTGTTCAAGAATAGCCCTCCTGACTCTATTACCCAACTCTTTAGCAAATCCTAAACTTTCCCTCTTGAGAATTCTGCTGGCAGCAGCAAGATTATTGATCGCTTCAAACTGGAAGTCAACTGTATCTCCATCGATTTCTCAATGGAGAGTAAAAGTAGAAGCTCTAGCCAGACTTGAGGAACTTTCTCATTGGGAATCACGCTCACATCACAAATACACAAAAATTTGGAATCCTTGGACAACTAGGAAAGATAACATAACGTAGTATCAGCTCAAGGAACTGGATTCCTCTTTCACTTAATTAGTTGCAGGTACATCCCTCTATCTCCACTATCACAGAGTAGACATGTACAAACCTTACCTCTACAACACTGCTGGTTGCCTGGTCACTACTTTAAGACCTCATGTGTCTGGTTGGTTCGCTCTGGATTCGAAGATCAAGATTTTCATATATATCTTGTCAAATGTACCCTCCTTTACCCCACTATCCCCCCCTAAATCCCCTCCCCCCCCTCACTCCCTTTGCCCTTTTGTCCTTGATTGTTTAACCTCTTCAACTCCATTATATGGAGAGTTTAGTTCAATTCCGGTTACTTCATTGGAGTTTGCTTCCATTATGATATTATCCAACTTGATGACTGTAAAAGAATCTGATTGTGCAATGTTATACCGCCAAGATAACTACAGGATCTGGTGAACATCTCAGCTCCCCTTGCGGGGACTCCTATCCAAAGATATGATAAGGGCTTAGGCAACTCCCTATCACAGCTCTTATTGGCTTTACATGATCGTGTCGGCATATTATCCATTATTGCTATTGTCATTTTCCCTTATATGCTTACTTGTACCGGATCTTATCCCGCTGTATCCAAGCATTTATTGTTCATTGTACAAAATATGCTTTGTTAACCAATGAATGTATCATTTAACTCCTGTTTTAAAATCAATAAAAAGATTTTTAAAAAGAAAGAACTAAGGCTCCAGTTCCAGCTGAAGAAAAACAGCCCCAAAGAATGATGCTGCCACCACCATGCTTCACTGTGGGTATGGTGTTCTTTTGGTGATGTGCAGTGTTGTTTTTGCGCCAAACATATATTTTGGAATTATGGCCAAAAAGTTCAACCTTGGTTTCATCAGATCATAACACCTTTTCCCACATGCTTTTGGGAGACTTCAGATGTGTTTTTGCAAAATGTAGCTTGGCTTGGATGTTTTTCTTCGTAAAAAAAAAAGCTTTCGTCTTGCCACTCTACCCCATAGCCCAGACATATGAAGAATACGGGAGATTGTTGTCACATGTACCACACAGCCAGATATTCCTGCAGTTCCTTTAATGTTGCTGTAGGCCTCTTGGTAGCCTCCCAGACCAGTTTTCTTCTCGTCTTTTCATCAATTTTGGAGGGACGTAATGTCACTGTGGTGCCATATTTCATCCACTTGATGATGACTGTCGTCACTGTGTTCCATGGTATATCTAATGCCTTGGAAATTCTTTTGTACCCTTCTATTGACTGATACCTTTTAACAATAAGATCCCTCTGATGCTTTGGAAGCTCTCTGTGGATCATGGCTTTTGCTGTGGGATGAGACTAAGAAAATTTCAGAAAGACCAACTAGAGCAGCTGAACTTTATTTGGGGTTAATCAGAGGCACTTTAAATAATGGCAGGTGTATGCTGACTCCTATTTAACATGATTTTGGATGTGATTGCTTAATTCTGAACACAGCTACACCCCCAGTTATAAGAGGGTGTGCACACTTATGCAACCACATATTTTTTTTTTCTTGATTTCTTCCATCCACCTAAAATATTTCAGTTTGTTTTCCAATTGAGTGATACAGTTTATAGGTCACATTAAAGGTGGAAAAAGTTCTGAAATGATTTATCTTTGTCTCATTTTTTTTACAGCACAGAAACCTGACATTTTAACAGGGAGTGTGTATTCCTTTTATATCCACTGTGTATATATACAGTACAGACCAAAAGTTTGGACACACCTTCTCATTCAAAGAGTTTTCTTTATTTTCATGACTATGAAAATTGTAGATTCACACTGAAGGCATCAAAACTATGAATTAACACATGTGGAATTATATACCTAACAAACAAGTATGAAACAACTGAAAATATGTCATATTCTAGGTTCTTCAAAGTAGCCACCTTTTGCTTTGATTACTGCTTTGCACACTCTTGGCATTCTCTTGATGAGCTTCAAGAGGTAGTCCCCTGAAATGGTTTTCACTTCATAGGTGTGCCCTGTCAGGTTTAATAAGTGGGATTTCTTGCCTTGTAAATGGGGTTGGGACCATCAGTTGCGTTGAGGAGAAGTCAGGTGGATACACAGCTGATAGTCCTACTGAATAGACTGTTAGAATTTGTATTATGGCAAGAAAAAAGCAGCTAAGTAAAGAAAAACGAGTGGCCATCATTACTTTAAGAAATGAAGGTCAGTCAGTCAGCCGAAAAATTGGGAAAACTTTTAAAGTAAGGGCTATTTGACCATGAAGGAGAGTGATGGGGTGCTGCGCCAGATGACCTGGCCTCCACAGTCACCGGACCTGAACCCAATCGAGATGGTTTGGGGTGAGCTGGACCGCAGAGTGAAGGCAAAAGGGCCAACAAGTGCTAAGCATCTCTGGGAACGCCTTCAAGACTGTTGGAAGACCATTTCAGGGGACTATCTCTTGAAGCTCATCAAGAGAATGCCAAGAGTGTGCAAAGCAGTAATCAAAGCAAAAGGTGGCTACTTTGAAGAACCTAGAATATGACATATTTTCAGTTGTTTCACACTTGTTTGTTATGTATATAATTTCACATGTGTTAATTCATAGTTTTGATGCCTTCATAGTCATGAAAATAAAGAAAACTCTTTGAATGAGAAGGTGTGTCCAAACTTTTGGTCTGTACTGTATATATATATATATATATATATATTTATATATTGTGGGGGTTTTGCTCTGGTAGACAGTCTAGCGGACGCAATATAGAGGCAATCACAAAGTCTTTAACTTAAACAGTTCAGTGTTTATTCACACTTAAGGAAAAACTAAATGACCGTTCAAAGTCTTGTGTTTGTTCACACCATGCAATGTCCATAGAACAAAATCTTCACCTGGTTAGCAGTTTTCCATCCACAGTCCACAGCAGGATTTAGGGACCTCAGCCCTTTAGCACGGCACAAATTCACAGGTCCCAAAACACAGAGACTCCCCAGCTTCTCTGTCAGATGGAGGATAAACCACCCTCAGCTGACTGCTGGCTGGGTTTTATATAGGCCAAAAAAGACCCGGCCTGGAGCGTGGGGAGAAGCCACCCACCCAGCACTTTGGCTACTCCCAGTAAGAGCCGGCCTAGCTCAACTTTAGAGCCATACTACCAACAAAACAGTGTCAGTCAGCACTAGCTGCCGCTGACACTTAATACTACCGGCTCTTACCTCACCGAGGCCAGAAACCTCGGTGACCCATACCATAAATGATGGCCCCTTGCACCTTCCTACATACCTCCCCCCTTTGTTAAACCCTGAGGGGGTAAACACCCGCCAGACAGTTTACCCGGGACAGGGTATCTGTGTTTCCCTGTAACCTGCCGAGCCCTACCATATTTTTCGCTTTATAAGATGCACTGCCCTGAGCTCATTGACCAAAAAATACTAACTTTTAGAATTCTGTTAGTTAGGTGGGTGGCGGCGGCCATTTTGTGCATGCTCAGTTGCTTTTGGGACATTGCAAATCACCATTTTTTTGGGACAAGCTACAACATCTGTATTAGTCAGTGTGCAATTTAAGGCTCCATTCACACGTCCGCAAAATGTGTCCGCATCCTTTCAGCAATTTTGCGGAAAGGGTGCGGATCCATTCATTCTCTACGGCAGTGCTTCTCAATTATTTTCTGTCATGCCCCCCCTAGGAAGAAGAAAACATTTAGTATCATTTGTCTATAAAATTGTTATAAGTACACCTTTGCATAACACTGTATCCTTATTAACGTATAAGAGAATAAAAAAAGAAAGAAATGTGGATCAGACACACACTTATGGGGGGATCTGTGGATGACGGACACTTATGGGGGGATCTGTGGATGACGGACACTTATGGGGGGATCTGTGGATGACGGACACTTATGGGGGGATCTGTGGATGACGGACACTTATGGGGGGATCTGTGGATGACGGACACTTATGGGGGGATCTGTGGATGACGGACACTTATGGTGGGATCTGTGGATGATGGACACTTATGGGGGGGATCTGTGGCTGGCACTGTTACAGGGGGATCTGTGGCTGGCACTCTTATATATGTGCCATCCACAGACCCCCCACCCCATAACAGTGCCATCCACAGTGCCCCCCCAGCCCATAACAGTGCCATCCACAGACCCCCACCCCTTAACTGTGCCATCCACAGATTCCGTGTGCCCGCCGCCGCCGTTTAAAGTTATTAAACATGCCCCCCTCACTCCTAATAGTACCGTATATCCGAATTTCTTCTGTATAATGCCGGCAGGCGGGCCGGGCGGCCGGCGCGTCCCTCAGTGACGTCACTTGTCTGCACCGCCTGCTTCATTCATGAGGTAGGCGGCGCAGGCACGTGACATCACTGAGGGACGCGCCGGCCGCCCGGCCTGCCTGCCGGCATTATACAGAAGAAATTTGCACACCCCAAAGGCCGGCCCTGAACGAGCCCCCCTTTATGGAGCCTGGCGCCCCCCCTGGGGGGCGCGCCCCACTATTTGAGAAGCACTGCTCTATGGGGACGGAATGGATGCGGACAGCACACAGTGTGCTGTCTGCAGCCGCAATTGCGTAGCGCGGCCCCGATTTTGGGTCCGCAGCTCCGCAAAAAGATAGAGCATGTCCTATTCTTGTCCGCAGCTTGCGGACAAGAATAGGCATTTCAATGGGGGTGATGGGCTGGTGTGTTGCGGACTCGCAATTTGCGGGTCCGCAACACACCACGGACGTGTGAATTAAACCTAAGGAAGAAATACACCCATCATTTTCTGGGGTTTGAAAAACACACAATTTTAACACAGTATTTTCCAGATCTGCAAGTGTTAAATTCAAGTGTAATATATACAGCTTTCATATTCTGTTAGCAAAAAAAGACATTTTTGGCAATCTACAAATCTGTATTAGTCAGTGTGTAATTTAAGGTAGAAATACACCCATCATTTTCTGGGGTTTGAAAAACACTCTTTTGACAAAAAACACTATTTTCAGGCCTTGCAGCATCAGCACGTGTGATATTACAGGCTTATATACTGCTGTCAAATTCAGTTTATAACCACCTCCGGACCGCTGTACGCACAGACGCGTCCTGGAGGTGGTTGATTCATTCCTCCTGGACGAGACGCGAGATTTCCTGTGAACGCGCGCACACAGGCGCGCGCGCTCACAGGAACGGAAGGTAAGAGAGTGGATCTCCAGCCTGCCAGCGGCGATCGTTCGCTGGCAGGCTGGAGATGTGTTTTTTTTAACCCCTAACAGGTATATTAGACGCTGTTTTGATAACAGCGTCTAATATACCTGCTACCTGGTCCTCTGGTGGTCCCCTTTGTTTGGATCGACCACCAGAGGACACAGGTAGCTCAGTAAAGTAGCACCAAGCACCACTACACTACACTACACCCCCCCCCCGTCACTTATTAACCCCTTATTAGCCCCTGATCACCCCTAATCACCCCTGATCACCCCATATAGACTCCCTGATCACCCCCCTGTCATTGATTACCCCCCTGTCATTGATCACCCCCCTGTAAAGCTCCATTCAGATGTCCGCATGATTTTTACGGATCCACTGATAGATGGATCGGATCCGCAAAACGCATCCGGACGTCTGAATGAAGCCTTACAGGGGCATGATCAATGACTGTGGTTATCACCCCATATAGACTCCCTGATCACCCCCCTGTCATTGATCACCCCCCTGTCATTGATTACCCCCCTGTAAAGCTCCATTCAGACGTCCGCATGATTTTTACGGATCCACTGATAGATGGATCGGATCCGCAAAACGCATCCGGACGTCTGAATGAAGCCTTACAGGGGCATGATCAATGACTGTGGTGATCACCCCATATAGACTCCCTGATCACCCCCCTGTAAAGCTCCATTCAGATGTCCGCATGATTTTTACGGATCCACTGATAGATGGATCGGATCCGCAAAACGCATCCGGACGTCTGAATGAAGCCTTACAGGGGCATGATCAATGACTGTGGTTATCACCCCATATAGACTCCCTGATCACCCCCCTGTCATTGATCACCCCCCTGTCATTGATTACCCCCCTGTAAAGCTCCATTCAGACGTCCGCATGATTTTTACGGATCCACTGATAGATGGATCGGATCCGCAAAACGCATCCGGACGTCTGAATGAAGCCTTACAGGGGCATGATCAATGACTGTGGTGATCACCCCATATAGACTCCCTGATCACCCCCCTGTCATTGATTACCCCCCTGTCATTGATTACCCCCCTGTAAAGCTCCATTCAGACGTCCGCATGATTTTTACGGATCCACTGATAGATGGATCGGATCCGCAAAACGCATACGGACGTCTGAATGAAGCCTTACAGGGGCGTGATCAATGACTGTGGTTATCACCCCATATAGACTCCCTGATCACCCCCCTGTCATTGATCACCCCCCTGTCATTGATCACCCCCCTGTCATTGGTCACCCCCCCCTCTCATTGGTCACCCCTCTGTAAGGCTCCATTCAGACATTTTTTTGGCCCAAGTTAGCGGAATTTTTTTATTTTTTTCTTACAAAGTCTCATATTCCACTAACTTGTGTCAAAAAATAAAATCTCACATGAACTCACCATACCCCTCACGGAAACCAAATGCGTAAAATTTTGTAGACATTTATATTCCAGACTTCTTCTCACGCTTTAGGGCCCCTAGAATGCCAGGGCAGTATAAATACCCCACATGTGACCCCATTTCGGAAAGAAGACACCCCCAGGTATTCCGTGAGGGGCATATTGAGTCCATGAAAGATTGAAATTTTTGTCCCAAGTTAGCGGAACGGGAGACTTTGTGAGAAAAAAATTAAAAATATCAATTTCCGCTAACTTGTGCCAAAAATTTTTTTTTTCTATGAACTCGCCATGCCCCTCATTGAATACCTTGGGGTGTCTTCTTTCCAAAATGGGGTCACATGTGGGGTATTTATACTGCCCTGGCATTCTAGGGGCCCCAAAGCGTGAGAAGAAGTCTGGTATCCAAATGTCTAAAAATGCCCTCCTAAAAGGAATTTGGGCACCTTTGCGCATCTAGGCTGCAAAAAAGTGTCACACATCTGGTATCGCCGTACTCAGGAGAAGGTGGGGAATGTGTTTTGGGGTGTCATTTTACATATACCCATGCTGGGTGAGAGAAATATCTTGGTCAAATGCCAACTTTGTATAAAAAAATGGGAAAAGTTGTCTTTTGCCAAGATATTTCTCTCACCCAGCAAGGGTATATGTAAAATGACACCCCAAAACACATTCCCCAACTTCTCCTGAATACGGCGATACCACATGTGTGACACTTTTTTGCAGCCTAGGTGGGCAAAGGGGCCCACATTCCAAAGAGCACCTTTAGGATTTCACAGGTCATTTACCTACTTACCACACATTAGGGCCCCTGGAAAATGCCAGGGCAGTATAACTACCCCACAAGTGACCCCATTTTGGAAAGAAGACACCCCAAGGTATTCCGTGAGGGGCATGGCAAGTTCCTAGAATTTTTTATTTTTTGTCACAAGTTAGTGGAAAATGATGATTTTTTTTTTTATTTTTTTTTTCATACAAAGTCTCATATTCCACTAACTTGTGACAAAAAATAAAAATTTCCATGAACTCACTATGCCCATCAGCGAATACCTTGGGGTCTCTTCTTTCCAAAATGGGGTCACTTGTGGGGTAGTTATACTGCCCTGGCATTCTAGGGGCCCAAATGTGTGGTAAGGAGTTTGAAATCAAATTCTGTAAAAAATGACCAGTGAAATCCGAAAGGTGCTCTTTGGAATATGGGCCCCTTTGCCCACCTAGGCTGCAAAAAAGTGTCACACATCTGGTATCTCCGTACTCAGGAGAAGGTGGGGAATGTGTTTTGGGGTGTCATTTTACATATACCCATGCTGGGTGAGAGAAATATCTTGGCAAAAGACAACTTTTCCCATTTTTTTATACAAAGTTGGCATTTGACCAAGATATTTATCTCACCCAGCATGGGTATATGTAAAAAGACACCCCAAAACACATTCCTCAACTTCTCCTGAGTACGGGGATACCAGATGTGTGACACTTTTTTGCAGCCTAGGTGGGCAAAGGGGCCCACATTCCAAAGAGCACCTTTTGGATTTCATAGGTCATTTTTTACTGAATTTGATTTCAAACTCCTTACCACACATTTGGGCCCCTAGAATGCCAGGGCAGTATAACTACCCCACAAGTGACCCCATTTTGGAAAGAAGAGACCCCAAGGTATTCGCTGATGGGCATAGTGAGTTCATGGAAGTTTTTATTTTTTGTCACAAGTTAGTGGAATATGAGACTTTGTATGAAAAAAAAAAAAAAAAAAAAAATCATCATTTTCTACTAACTTGTGACAAAAAATAAAAAATTCTAGGAACTCGCCATGCCCCTCACGGAATACCTTGGGGTGTCTTCTTTCCAAAATGGGGTCACTTGTGGGGTAGTTATACTGCCCTGGCATTCTAGGGGCCCAAATGTGTGGTAAGGAGTTTGAAATCAAATTCTGAAAAAAATGACCTGTCAAATCCGAAAGGTGCTCTTTGGAATATGGGCCCCTTTGCCCACCTAGGCTGCAAAAAAGTGTCACACATCTGGTATCTCCGTACTCAGGAGAAGTTGGGGAATGTGTTTTGGGGTGTCATTTTATATATACCCATGCTGGGTGAGATAAATATCTTGGTCAATTGCCAACTTTGTATAAAAAAATGGGAAAAGTTGTCTTTTGCCAAGATATTTCTCTCACCCAGCATGGGTATATATAAAATGACACCCCAAAACACATTCCCCACCTTCTCCTGAGTACGGAGATACCAGATGTGTGACACTTTTTTGCAGCCTAGGTGGGCAAAGGGGCCCATATTCCAAAGAGCACCTTTCGGATTTCACAGGTCATTTTTTTCAGAATTTGATTTCAAACTCCTTACCACACATTTGGGCCCCTAGAATGCCAGGGCAGTATAACTACCCCACAAGTGACCCCATTTTGGAAAGAAGAGACCCCAAGGTATTTCGTGATGGGCATAGTGAGTTCATAGAAGTTTTTATTTTTTGTCACAAGTTAGTGGAATATGAGACTTTGTAAGAAAAAAAAAAAAAAAAAAAAATCATCATTTTCCGCTAACTTGTGACAAAAAATAAAAACTTCTATGAACTCACTATGCCCATCAGCGAATACCTTAGGGTGTGTACTTTCCGAAATGTGGTCATTTGTGGGGTGTTTGTACTGTCTGGCCATTGTAGAACCTCAGGAAACATGACAGGTGCTCAGAAAGTCAGAGCTGCTTCAAAAAGCGGAAATTCACATTTTTGTACCATAGTTTGTAAACGCTATAACTTTTACCCAAACCATTTTTTTTTTACCCAAACATTTTTTTTTTATCAAAGACATGTAGAACTATAAATTTAGAGCAAAATTTCTATATGGATCTCGTTTTTTTTGCAAAATTTTACAACTGAAAGTGAAAAATGTCATTTTTTTGCAAAAAAAATCGTTAAATTTCGATTAATAACAAAAAAAGTAAAAATGTCAGCAGCAATGAAATACCACCAAATGAAAGCTCTATTAGTGAGAAGAAAAGGAGGTAAAATTCATTTGGGTGGTAAGTTGCATGACCGAGCAATAAACGGTGAAAGTAGTGTAGGTCAGAAGTGTAAAAAGTGGCCTGGTCTTTCAGGGTGTTTAAGCACTGGGGGCTGAGATGGTTAAACAAACACTCATTTGGGCACAAAAATTTTTGTTGTCAGCCTTTGATGCAGATGTCATTGTGAGATACACCCCTAATACATTTGGGTTACATTCAGAGATTTTAAATACAGCCATTTGGTGCACCAATATTGAATTCAAGCCTACACTGGTTCAGGCCCTGTGAGATACTCCCTCTACATACAGGGGTTTGATTCAGGGATTTGAAATACAGCCATTTGAAATACAGCCATTTTGTGCAAAGATATATTTACTTCAGGTCTACACTGATCAAGTCAAGTGCAATGATTCTTTGTTTTCTTTTTTTTTTTATTTGTCCCAATATTTTGGGGGCTACCTCCTCCTCAATTGCTGCCTCCACCTACAACACCACATTCACTGCCTCCTCAACCTCCGACTCCATATCCACCTCCTTCTCTGAGTTGCAGGTTAATAATTTGTAAATTTTTGTTATTTTATTCTAAGTTATTTCCCTATCCACATTTGTTTGCAGAGCAGTTGCCATGCTCTTAAGCACATTTTACTGCCTTTTACATCCCTCTAGCCTTTTCAAGGACTATTTTAGAGCCATTTTAATGCTAAAAAGTGCCAATTTTAGTGCCCTAAATTGAAAAAAATCTTATTTTCAATTGTCGGGTGACATTTTACCATTTTTGGCGAATACAAACCCCTGCTGTGCCTGGGTGACAGGGGCCTAAATCTCTCAAAATCCTCTGTTCTATTGCTGAGTGACATGAACCCCTTTTTGCTGTGAATGAACCCCTGCTCTGCATTGCTGACAGGGAACTAAATTTAGTGAAAACATCTGTTACTGATTGGAAGATGCGCGACTACAAGCGCACGCTGATGATGGCATTCCCAGCTGACAGCGGGGGCACAGTGGAAGCACAAGGCGAAGGCAGAGGAGGAGGAAGAGGTCGCCAAAGCAGCTGGGGCACCGCCAGCACCTCAGAAGGCAGGGTTAGCATTAGTGTTGATCACGAATATTCCAATTGCGAATTTTAATCGCGAATATCGGCATTTTGAGAATTCGCAAATATTTAGAATATCGCTAAATATATTCGTAATAGCGAATATTCGATTTTTTTTAAAATACCAGTTCATGCGAATTTTTATGTGAATATTTTATGCGAATTTTATGCGAATTTTCGCATTCAAGAAAATAATGCCTGGAGATCATGAATTCGCGAATTCTCGAATATATGCCGAATATTCGCCCAAATATTCGCGAAATATCGCGAATTAGAATATTGCCCCTGCAGCTCATCACTAGTTAGCATGGAAAAGCATAGCTAGCATGGAAAAGCTTTGTCAGCCTTGGAGGTGCTGACCTGCCCTGCAGCCAGTGTACAGTGTGAACGTGTGTTTAGCACGGCAGAGAGCATTATCACAGGCCGCAGCCAATGTGGACAAGCTTACGTTTATTAAAATGAACCAGGCATGGATCCCACAGAACTTGTCCGTACCTTGTGCAGAATAGACATTTATACCAGCCTCAACCATCCATTCTTGTACTCAAGTGCACTTATTCTTTGTTTTATTTTGTTATACGTCCCAATAAAAAAAAATAAAAAACCACAAATCAGTGTTGGCTACCTATTCCTCCTTCACCACCGCTTCCACCTACACCGCCACGTCAACCTACACCGCCACATCCACCGTATCCTCAACCTCCTACTCCTAGATCCAGATTGTTATTTAAAATTTTTCTGTATTTTATGTTATTTTAAGTCATTTCCCTATCCACATTTGTTTGCAGAACAGTTGCCATGCTCTTAAGCACATTTTGATGCCTTTTGCAGCCCTCTAGCCCTTTCCAGGACTATTTTAGAGCCATTTTAGTGCCCAAAAGTTCGGGTCCCCATTGACTTCAATGGGGTTCAGTTTCGTGGGTAAAGTTCGGGTCAAGTTCGGGTCCCGAACCCAAACTTATTTTTTAAGTTCGGCTGAACTTGTCAAACCCAAACATCCAGGTGTCCGCTCAACTCTACTCAATATGAGACCTCAGATCAGCCTTTTATTTTAGACCCCCATCAGACCTCAGGTCAGCCCTAAATGTGAGACCCCCATCAGACTTCAGATAAGCCCTTTATTTCAGACCCCTATCAGACCTCAAATCAGCCCTCATTGTCAGAACCCCCCAATCAGAGTTCCCATAATGGAAGCGCTCACTAATATTCGCTTTGTAAGATGCACATCCATTCTCCCCACACTTTTTTTGGGGGGCGGGAAGTGCATCCTATAAAGCGAAAAATACGATATATATATATATATATATATATATATATATATATATATATATGCACTGAACAAAAATATAAATGCAACACTTTCGGTTTTGCTCCCATTTTGCATGAGCTGAACTCAAAGATCTGAAACATTTTCTACATACACAAAAGACCCATTACTCTCAAATATTGTTCACAAATCTGTCTAAATCTGGGTTAGTGAACACTTCTCCTTTGCCGAGATAATCCATCCCACCTCACAGGTGTGGCATATCAAGGTGCTGATCAGACAGCATGAATATTGCACAGGTGTGCCTTAGACTTCCCACAATAAAAAAATCAATTACCTGTAAGACCAGAGGTGGCCAATTGGTAAAAAGTGGAAAACAGTGTCCACCCAATAGAATCAAAAGGACACTCGTAAATGTGACTCAGTACTAGCTCCCAAGTGAAACAAAGCGAGAAAACAAGGAAACGGAGCTCATAGTACCGTGTATAAAAATATATAATTTTATTTTGACATGATTAAAATATGAATTTAAATAATATACCGTTAAAAAGTGAAAAGAAGCAGAGAAAAGAACGCCACCCTGGGATAGCACACATGTCAAATGTAAAACATGATGATCAATGAAATAGGTTGTATATGGTACAGTGACCAGCCATTGACCAGGAATAAAACATAGGTATCGGTTAAGTCAACAATCAAAAAGATACCTACACGGCAAAATGAACAGGGGTTGCATGCAAGTGCAGCATAAACGTGATAGAGGCAAACCCCAATAGTAGCCAGGTATCAAATAACCTGGATCTAATGCCGTATAGGTAAAAAAGGAGGCAGAGACTCACCAGAAAAGACTGTGTGCTATATGACCCAGGATGGCGTTACCCCAGCACGTGTTTCGGCGTGCCTTTGTCCGGGGGTAACGCCATCACTGTGAATCACCTATTTACAGGCTCTCTCCACCAATCGGATGTTTAATTGTATATACTTGTCCCCACCTGTGCATGTATGCTGGCGCGCGGGGCTCCAGTCAAACCGCGCCCAGCCACCTCCCGGCCGGCGTCCCGCCTACAAGCCCGCATCACGTGACGAGGCCACATGATCGGACGATGACGGTGTAAGGACGCACAGGCGAAAGGGCGCCGGGGGCGGCGCCGTGCACCGCGCGCACACACCACAGGGGAGGAGAAGAACAATAATATATGCCGCATTATATAAATTGGCCATCTGCGCAAAATATAACATAAGTTATATGCACCTCTCTTAAATATTAAATATACAGAGCATAATAGTGTATGATACAAAAAATAAATAAATACGAAAAAATATAATGATACATAATAAATGCATTGTGTGACTGTACATAAGTGCATGGACAAAAACATGTACATAATCATGAATACATTGGTGGAAAATACATTTTGTGCTAATACAAACAATTATAATATTGCATGATAACACAGATACTTATTGATGTAATGTGCAAATGTGCATAAACCATAAATGAGTAATGATACATAATACCAAGAAAAATACAAAAACACAGTAATGAGTCTAAAAATATATATAATGATGGGGGGAAAAGTGGTCTAAAGACATGTGCCAATAGTAATCAAAAATGACAAACAATAAATAATGAAAATTGATGATAATTCATATGTTACACCGGGGTACTAAAATACTACACAATCCCAGGGTGGCGTTCTTTTCTCTGCTTCTTTTCACTTTTTAACGGTATATTATTTATCGCTTCATATTTTAATCATTCCCACTGAAGAAGGAGCAGTGTGCTCCGAAACGCGTATGGGGTATTGAGTCAGCCACACTCAAACCAGCTAGCTATAACAAAAGGATCCTAAAGTTTGCAAAGAAGCTCCGGAGCATAATTCTTCTTTTTTTGAAAGCTGCAGCGCTTTCCCGCCACCAGCCTCCACGTGGAACGCCGAGAAAAAATCGAGCGGGAGAGCTAGCGAGCGCGGGTGACGTCACTGGAAGTGACGAAAAGCAGCAGCAACAAAGAGCCAGAGCGCACAGCCCCGCAGGCGGGAACATCACACGTGGACGCTGTCCTCCCGTCAGGAGCCACTCAACAGCCTACCATTGGCCACCAGGAGGGTAACGTACCTGCTAACACAGCAGTATTTTACATTACAACTTTCCACTACTGGACTATGAAAATCATTTTATCGTAACTGGATGTGACTATACCTTACAAAGAAGGTACTCACCCCACATTTAACTCCTCAATAACATTATTCACCTTTGGGTTAGAGCGCTATTTTACTCCCCAAAGAAGGTACCCATCCCTCACCTAACTCCTGGATACCAGATTCAATTCCCGGATATTCTATCATCGGACTGGACATTTATACCTACCTTCAGCAGGTTCACAAGACCTAGCTTTAATTTCTATTTTTATTTTTATGTTTATATATATTTATATTCATATCTATACAACATTATTTTAGGCTTTTATTTGTGTACTTTTTTCTTACATTTTTATCATTTTATTTGTACTTCCTAATATTGAAATATCTCAATTTTAGTACTGTATATTATTGCTATCTGGCTCACCAAGCCATCCCATAATACATATTCTTTTCCACGCACAACCTATGATTAGAGTGCCATCCCTCTACCTGTAATTCTCAATTCCCTAATACAAGCATTGGGTTCGCTCTGTTTGGATTGAGCACCTTACTCCACTTTTTGAGTTTCAGTGAGCCGCCTATATACATATATCTCTCATATTTTAATCATGTCAAAATAAAATTATATATTTTTATGCACGGTACTATGAGCTCCGTTTCTTTGTTTTCTCGCTTTGCCCACAATAAAAGACCACTCTGAAATGTGCAGTTTGATCACCCAGCACAATGCCACAGATGTCGCAATGTTTGAGGGAGCGTGCTATTGGCATGCTGACTGCAGGAATGTCTACCAGAGCTGTTGCCTGTGCAATGAATGTTCATTTCTCTACCATAAGCCGTCTTCAAAGGCGTTTCAGAGAATTTGGCAGTACATCCAACCGGCCTCGCAACCGCAGACCACGTGTAACCACATCAGCCCAGGACCTCCACATCCAGCATGTTCACCTCCATGATCGTCTAAGACCAGCCACCCGCAGCAACAATCGGTTTGCATAACCAAAGAATTTCTGCACAAACTGTCAGAAACCGTCTCAGGGAAGCTCATCTGGATGCTCGTCATCCTCATCGGGGTCTGGACCTGACTGCAGTTCGTCGTCGTAACTGAATTGAGTGGGCAAATGCTCACATTCAATGGCGTCTGGTACGTTGGAGAGGCGTTCTGTTCATGTATGAGTCCCAGTTTTCACTGCTCAGGGAAGATGGCAGACAGCGTGTGTGGCATCGTGTGGGTGAGCGGTTTGATGACGTCAACGTTGTGGATCGAGTGGCCCATGGTGGCGGTGGGGTTATGGTATGGGCAGGCGTATGTTATGGACAATGAACACTTTATTGATGTCATTTTGAATGCAGAGAGATACCGTGATGAGATCCTGAGGCCCATTGTTGTGCCATTCATCCACGACCATCACCTCATGTTGCAGCATGATAATGCACGGCCCCATATTGCAAGGATCTGTACACAATTCCTGGAAGCTGAAAACAGTTCTAGCATGGCCAGCATACTCACCGGACATGTCACCCATTGAGCATGTTTGGGATGCTCTGGATCGGCGTATACGACAGCGTGTTCCAGTTCCTGCCAATATTCTGCAACTTCGCACAGCTATTGAAGAGGAGTGGACCAACATTCCACAGGACACAATCAACAACCTGATAAGAGTGGCCTTTTATTGTGGGCAGTCTAAGGCACACCTGTGCAATATTCATGCTGTCTAATCAGCATCTTGATATGCCACACCTGTGAGGTGGGATGAATTATCTCGGCAAAGGAGAAGTGTTCACTAACACAGATTTAGACAGATTTGTAAACAATATTTGAGAGTAATGGGTCTTTTGTTTATGTAGAAAATGTTTCAGATCTTTGAGTTCAGTTCATGCAAAATGGGAGCAAAACCGAAAGTGTTGCATTTATATTTTTGTTCAGTTATATATATACACACACACACACATTTTTTTTACCTGTATGTCAGGTATTTTAAAGAAACTTAATATTTTCTCTAGAACCAATGTGTCGCAGTCACAGTTAGAAGGGGTGGGTATCAGCAGGATGTTCCGGTGTGCTAGGACCCGTTAAGCTAAAGGAATTTCTCAATAATTGCATTTTCCATACATTCAGTAATCATCAAGCATGGAATTCTGTAGAACAGATATGAGGAGCTAGAACGATTCCTCACACTGTCAGGATGGCTGACAGCAGAGATTTACTGTTCTACTGAGATATGAGTTACACATCTGAATTCACACATGGAAAATTAATTTATTACCAGCAGCAACTCTTTGTACAGAACTGCTTGTTTTTCTGGATTGGATTCCTTTTCCCTGCTGCGCTAGATCACTTTATCCCAATGGCAGTTAGCTGGGACAATAAGATAAACAGCTGCTCTTTTCTGCCAGAGGGATAACTAGGACCTTGGTGACATTGGGAACACAGAATCTTATGTATCAAGCTGGCATCCTGGGTGTGACTAGACCAAGAGTAACTTAACACGTTCCAAAATTAAGTAGGTTGTAGAAGTTGGATAATTGATACCGTGCATCATGACCATGTCAATAAAGAGGCCGAGCAAGGAGCCTGGGCTGAGGCAGAGAACAAAATGACCTTGAATAAAACTCTTCATTCTTATTAATTGCTTATGCTCCAAGCGGAATGTGGTTGAATGTGTTATAGACAGCCGGTGTCAACAGCAAAGAAAAAAATAGCACTTTACTTGTGTACCAGCTTTAATAGCCATGTCTCAATTGCTAAGTTCTCGTGTATAGACAAGATGCTCATAAATAATTATAGTACTACTACTCCTACTATAGTCAATAATAAAATATTATATGGAAAACACATAGTTACATACATTTGAAAAAAGACATACGGTAAGTCCATCAAGTTCAACTAATGCATAAGTGGAAATGTGAATCCCAGAACGAAATGAGACTCAGAATTCTACACATTTTCATAAGCATTAATGTTTTTTACTTTTAAGAATACATCTAAACCTTTTTTTTAACCGTCCACGTCCTGAGGAAGTCAATTCCACAGATTCACAGTTCTTACAGTAAAGAAACTTTGACGCTTCTGGAGACTGAACTTTTTCTTCTCTAGTTGGAGGCAGTGCCCCCTTGTCTTTTGAACGCATTTTACATGGAACATGGAACAGTTTTTCACTGTATTTTTTGTATTTGTATGGCCCATTTATATATCTCAAGACAAAATAAATGTTATTCTTTTAATCTTTCTTCATAACTAAGACCCTCCATGCCCCTTATCAGTTTAGTCGCTCTAGGAGCGGTGCGCGTCCGATCACTTCAAAAGCCGATGCCGGCGGATTAACCCCTTCTATGCCGCGGTCAGCACTGACCGCGGCATAGAAGGTGCATGCGGCGGGTCAGGGTGCCCATCGGGTCCTCGCGCTGCTGTGGTAGGGACCCAATGGGTGACAAGGCAGTACGATGCCATGCACAGGCTGCCCAATGCCTTGCACGGCATCGGGACCTGCCTTCTACGTGGGCAGAGGAGATCCAACCCCAGGCTACGTCTCCTAGGCAACCTGTTAGTGTATTACTCTGTGTAATACACTAACAGGCAATGCATTACAATACAGATGTGATGTGATGCATTGTAGAGGGGATCAGACCCTCAAAAGTTGAAGTCCGAGAGTGCGACAGAAATAAAGTTTAAAAAAAAAGCAAAAAATTGGTTTTTAATAAAAAAATGTTTCAAGTAAAAAAAAACGCCACTTTCCCCTGATTTTATAATAAAAAATAGGAAAAAAAGGAAAAAAAAAACACATATTAGGTATTTACCGCATCCGTAACGACCGGCTCTATAAATATATCACATGATCCACCCTGTCCGATAAACCTCATAAAAAAAAAAAATAACTGTGTCAAAAAAAGCCATTTATGTCACCTTACATCACAAAAAGTGCAATACCAAGCGATCAAAAAGTCGTATGTCCCACAAAATGGTACCAAGAAACTGTCACCTCATCTAGCAAAAAATTAGCCCTTACATAAGAAAATCGCTCCAAAAAAAAAAAAACTATAGCTCTTAGAATATGGAGACATTAAAACATAATTTTTTTGTTTCAAAAATGCTATTTTTGTGTTAAAGTGAAATAAATAAAACTGTAACACCCGGAATAAATTCCACCTTCTGCACCTTTTTTGGACGTGCTGTCTCCATTTTTTTATTTTTCTGGATCTCTACAAATTGCTGTACTAGGGGCTTTTTACCACCCCTCCTGGAGACGAGCACCCGACACATCACCACTTAGGAGTGCTGTCCACCCACATTTTCGCGTCTGTAACAATCAGCTCTATAAAAATATCAAATGACCTAACCCCTCAGCTGAACACTGTAAAAAAAATCAAACCATCACCTCATCCCTCAAAAAATGAGAGCCTACCTAAGACAATCGGGCAAAAAAAAAAAAAAGCTATGGCTCTCAGACTATGGCGACACTAAAACATCATCTTTTTGGTTTCAAAAATGCTAATATTGTGTGAAACTTAAATAAATAAGAAAAAGTATACATATTAGGCATTGCCATGTCCGTAACGATCTGCTCTATAAAGATATCACATGACCTAATCCCTCAGGTAAACGCTGTAAAAATAAATAAATAAAAACTGTGCCAAAACAACCAATTTTGTGGTCACCTTGCCCCATAAAGTGTAATAATGAATAATCAAAAAATCATATGTACCCAAAAATGGTACCAATAAAAATGTCAACTCT
This sequence comes from Bufo bufo, assembly GCF_905171765.1. Taxonomy (NCBI): domain Eukaryota; kingdom Metazoa; phylum Chordata; class Amphibia; order Anura; family Bufonidae; genus Bufo; species Bufo bufo. The sequence continues at coordinate 749,790,347 of NC_053389.1, read as the reverse complement.
TCCTGCAGAAAACGAGCCCCTGCACAATGCACAAGATGATCGGCAGAAAAATAAAAAAAATATGGCATTCAGAAAATGCTTTATTATGTAAAACTGAAACAAACAAAGTAGACATATTTGATATCATTGCGTTTGTAACAACCTGCTCTATAAAAATAGCTCATGATCTACAGTGTCAGATGAATGTTGTAAAAAATAAAAAATAAAAACGGTGCCAAAACAGCCATTTTTGGGTTATCTTGCCTCCCAAAAAACGTAATATAGAGCAATTTAAAATCAGATGTACCCCAAAATAGTACCAATAAAACTGTCACCTTATTCCATATTTTCCAAAATGGGGTCACTTTTTGATTGTTTCTACTGTAGGATGCATCAGGGGGGCTTCAAATAGGACATGGCATCTAAAAACCAGTCCAGCAAAATCTGCCTTCCAAAAACCATATGGCGTTCCTTTTCTTCTGAGCCCTGCTGTGTGCCCGTACAGCAGTTTATGACCACACGTGGAGTGTTTCTGTAAACAGCAGAATCAGGGTAAAAAATATTGAGTTTTGTTTGGCTGTTAACCGTCGATGTGTTAAAAAAAAATTGATTAAAATGGAAAATCTGCCAAAAAAGTGAAATTTAGAAATTTCCCCTCTATTTTCCTTTAAATCTTGTGATCCGCACAATTAACCCCTCAGATACCGCACCTGAGGGGTTAATTGTGCGTATCATAGCCCCCTGTAAGAGATCGGGTGCTGCCAGGCAGCAGGGGGCAGTCATGTACAAAGTTCTTAGTATATTCTAACTTGAAGCGTCCCCATCACTATGGGTGCGCCTCTGTGTTAGAATATACTGTCGGATATGAGTTTTCACGATATAACTCAAATCCGATGGTATATTTTAACATAGAGGCGTTCCCATGGTGATGGGGACGCTTCAAGTTAAAATATACCATCGGATTGGAGAAAACTCCGGTCCAATGGTATAATAGGGGCTCCTGACTTTATATTGAAAGTCAATGGGGGACGGATCCGTTTGCAATTGCACAATACTGTGTCAACGTCAAACGGATCCGTCCCCATTGACTTGCATTGTAAGTCAGGACGGATCCGTTTGGCTCCGCACGGCCAGGCGGACACCAAAATGACGTTTTCCTTCATGTCTGTGGATCCTCCAAAAATCAAGGAAGACCCATGGAAGAAAAAACGGACACGGATCACGGACCTACGGACCCTGTTTTTGCGGACCGCAAAAAAAAACGGTCGTGTGCATGAGGCCAAACAAAAATTTTGAAAATTGTGAATTTTTCAAAATTTTTGGTAAATTTGGGATTTTTTCATAAATGAAGGTGAAATATATTGACTCAAATTTATGGCTATCATGAAGTACAATGTGTCATGAGAAAACAATCTCAGAATGGCTTGGATAAATAAAAGTGTTCCAAAGTTATTACCACAAAAAGTGACACATGTCAGATTTGCAAAAAATGGCCTGGGCAGGAGGGCGAAAACTGGGCCGAGGTAGAAGTGGAAGAGTGCACTCCTGTCTAAGGTGCCATTAAAAGTGGTCACATTGATCTGTCAATTGGGTCCATCTAGCTGTGAAAAAAGCAAAAATAGGACATGTCCAATTTTTTGACTGCCTCTATTCACTGGCCGATAAAAAAGACGGCCATGTGAATAGCCCATAGACTTTAATTGGTTCTAAAAATGGCTGTGTGATGTCTGTTACAAAAACAGCTGTCACATGGCTGTTTTCCTCTCGTGTGAATGTATCCTTAAAAACACGTTACAAAAAGTGACACAAAACACCTTTTTGATAAAACACATTATACTTTTTGTTTCATAAAACAGATGTGCAGTTATATAATCTGTTATGTAATCACAACATAAAAAAATAGCTGTAATATTTTTTTTCACTTGTGCACCCAAAATTGAAAAGAAGAAAAAATGAAATGTTAACCCACACATACACCAAAATGATTAATGTAAAAGCTCCATCTTATCTTGCAAAAAACAAGAGTCTTGTTTTCCTTGAGTTTGTATTGGTATCCTTTGCACCAAATTTATCAAACGGTTCAAGCTGCTTTCAAATATGTCTCGTCTTTAAATCTACAGGAGTAGCTTTGGGACTTTTTTTGCAAATTTTTAGAAAAAAAGTCCCAGTGATAAAGCTAGAGAGAAGCTACCGTAATTAACATAGCTAACCATGCACATTTTTCCACCAACTTTTCAAAACAGGAGCGAGCGGTGTAAAAAATGCAAAAAGTCACAAAAATCTTGCACAAGTGACTTCAAAAAGTTGCAAAAGCTCTCTTTCTGGAGTACAGGGCTTAATAAATACACCCCTGCATTTCTAAAGTAATAGGATAATTCAATTTTTTTTAGTTGCCCTGTACAATAACCTAGAGATCTGCATGTGTCACCTGCATTACTATACAATGGCATATAAATATTAGGGTCATTACTTATGAAACAGTGGAGCCAAGAAATAATTCAAATAGTAGTCTGAAAGATTCCAAAAGTTGCATCATTAACCTGTTCCGGACACATGACGTACCGGTACGATATGTTGTCCCGGTACTTAAGGACACATGACGTACCGGTACGTCATGTGTATTTCCGATCACCGCCGCCCGGCAGGCGGTCATCGGAACAAGGTGCCTGCTCAAATCATTGAGCAGGCACCTTGGCTAAATGCGCGGGGGGGGGGGGGGGGAGGTGTCCCGTGACCCCCCCGTGTCAGCGATCACCGCAAACCGCAGGTCAATTCAGAACTGCAGTTTGCGGCTTTTACATGCGGCGGCGGTTGCGGTCGACAGTGCCATGGGCGTGGGGCTGTAGGGGGGACCCGATGGCATGGAAGGCAGCGTGATGCCTTCCTGAGGCATCTGCGCTGCCTTCCGGTGAAGAGCCTGTGAGATCCAGCCCTCTGGATCTTACAGGCAGGAAGCTGTATGAGTATTACTCACTGTATTACTCATACAGCCAATGCATTCCAATACAGAAGTATTGGAATGCATTGTAAAGGATTAGACCCCCAAAAGATGAAGTGCCAAAGTGGGACAAAAATAAAGTGAAAAAAAAAGTTTTTGTGTAAAACTTACATAAATAAATAAAAAGTATACATATTAGGTATCGGCGCGTCCATATCGACCGGCTCTATAAAAATATCACATGACCTAACCCCTCAGATGAACACTGTAAAAAATTTAAAATAAAAACCGTGCTAAATAAACCATTTTTTGTCACCTTACATCACAAAAAGTGTAATAGCAAGTGATCAAAGAGTCATATGCACCCCAAAATAGTGCCAATAAAACCGTCATTTCATCCCGCAAAAATCATATCCTACCCAAGATAATCGCCCAAAAACTGAAAAAATTATGGCTCTTAGACTATGGGAACACTAAAACATGATTTTTTTTTGCTTCAAAAATGAAATCATTGTGTAAAACTTACATAAATAAAAAAAAAAAGTATACATATTAGGAATTGCAGCATCCATAATAACTTGCTCTATAAAAATATCACATGACCTATCCCCTCAGGTGAATACCGTAAAAAAAAAAAAAAACGGTGTAAAAAAAGCCATTTTTTTGTCACTTTACATCACAAAAAGTGTAATAGCAAGCGATCAAAAAGTCACACGCACCCCAAAATAGTGCCAATCAAACCGCCATCTCACCCCGCAAAAATGAAACCCTACCAAAGATAATCGCCCAAAAACTGAAAAAAATTATGGCTCTCAGACTATGGAAACACTAAAACATGATTTTTTTTGTTTAAAAAAAGAAATCATTGTGTAAAACTTACATAAAAAAATAAGTATACATATTAGGTATCACCGCGTCCGTGACAACCTGGTCTATAAAAATACCACATGCCCTAACCTGTCAGATGAATGTTGTAAATAACAAAAAATAAAAACGGTGCCAAAACAGCTATTTCTTGTTTCCTTGCCTCACAAAAAGTGTAATATAGAGCAACCAAAAATCATATGTACCCTAAAATAGTACAAACAAAACTGCCACCTTATCTCGTATTTTCTAAAATGGGATCACTTTTTTGGAGTTTCTAATCTAGGGGTGCATCAGGGAAGCTTCAAATGGGACATGGTGTCAAAAAACCAGTCCAGCAAAATCTGCCTTCCAAAAACCGTATGGCATTCCTTTCCTTCTGCGCCCTGCCGTTTGCCCGGTTTACGACCACATATGGGGTGTTTCTGTAAACTACAGAATCAGAGCCATAAATATTGAGTTTTGTTTGGCTGTTAACCCTTGCTTTGTAACTAGAAAAAAATTATTAAAATGTAAAATCTGCCAAAAAAGTGAAAATTTTAAATTGTATCTCTATTTTCCATTAATTCTTGTGGAACACCTAAAGGGTTAACAAAGTGTGTAAAATCAGTTTTGAATACTTTGAGGGGTGTAGTTTGTAGAATGGGGTCATTTTTTGGGAGTTTCTATTATGTAAGCCTTACAAAGTGACTTCAGATCTGAACTGGTCCTTGAAAAGTGGGTTTTTGAAAATTTTTGAAAGCCTTGTAACATCCCCAAAAAATAAAATGTCATTCCCAAAATGATTTAAACATGAAGTAGACATATGGGGAATGTAAAGTAATAACAATTTTTGTAGGTATTACTATGTATTATAGAAGTAGAGAAATTGAAACTTGGAAATTTGCTAATTTTTTAAAAAATTTGGCAAATTTTGTATTTTTTTTATAAATAAAAATTATTTTATTTTTTACTCCATTTTACCAGTGTCATGAAGTACAATATGTGACGAAAAAACAATCTCAGAATGGCCTGGATAAGTCAAAGCGTTTTAAAGTTATCACCACATAAAGGGACACTGGTCAGATTTGCAAAAAATGGCCTGGTCCTTAAGGTGAAAATGAGCCCGGTCCTTAAGGAGTTAAAGCAAATGATTGGTGAGGGTTTGGCACTCCACCATAAACTCGGGCAAACTCCACATACAGATACAGAATACATGCCAACCATTGACCAAGGATCTCTTCTTCACTCCCTATACTCAATCACCTGCCCTGTCATGTCGCCTGCACCTCAAAAAGATCTCTAGAATCTGCCCTTTTCTGACAGTGGAAACAGCAAAAACTTTCATTTTTACCCTGCTCCATTTTCATCTCGATTAATCATTCTCCCCCTCACTAAACACTCTCTCCCCTCTCCAATCCATCCTCAATGTAGCAGCCAGGCTAATCCATCTGTCCAACCACTACACTGATGTCTCTACCCCGTGCCAGTAACTATACCAATGCCTCCACTCGCTAAACTGATGGTGTGACCCTGTGCCAGTTACTAGAGATGAGCGAAGTTCTTATAAACCCAATTCGGGACAAATTACTTTGTCGCAAAGTGCATTTTGTTGTAAGTAGCGAGTTCAATGACGAAGAACGGCGATTGTGCCGCCCCTGTCATTGAACCCCTCAGATGTCACGATCATCTCTGATCGCGGCATCCGAAATGAATATTAAGGCCTTTCACAGTCGATCATTTTTTAAAAATTGTACTTACCTTATCCATTTCAGCGCAAAGAGGCCGCCGTTGCCATCTTGTTTGAAGATCCAGCGGAAAATCTTGCGCATCATACTTCACTGTGCACAAGATTGTGTATGAGATCTTTAAGCAAAATGGCTGTGGCAGCCTCTTCGCGCTCAAATGAATGAGGTGAGTATAATTTTTTTTTATTTGTACTGCCATTTCAGGGAAAATTGATTTGTTATCACAAAGCATGAGGAAATCCGGCTTTGCAACGAATCGAGTTTTCCCTGAAATTTGGATCAAAGTCCTCTTCGGATACTTTGATTCGCTCAGCACTACCAGTTACGGCACTGGTTGCTTATCCACAATGTAACCTATTATTTTCATCCACAAAGCTTTCCATAGTGTTGTACCTCCAAACACCGGTTACCTTATCTCCTTCTACCACACTACCCATGCTGTATGTTCCTACAATCATCTAAGACTAAGGCTACTTTCACACTTGCGGCAGAGAGATCCGGCAAGCAGTTCCGTCGCCAGAACTGCCTGCCGGATCAGGCAAAATGTATGCTAACTAAGGGCTCTTTCACACCTGCGTTATTGTCTTCCGGCATAGAGTTCCGTCGTCGGGGCTCTATGCCGGAAGAATCCTAGGATTCTTATCCTAATGCATTCTGAATGGAGAGTAATCCGTTCAGGATGCATCAGGATGTCTTCAGTTCCGGTACGGAACGTTTGTTGGCCGGAGAAAATACCGCAGCATGCTGCGTTTTTTTCTCCGGCCAAAAATCCGGAACACTTGCCGCAAGGCCGGATCCGGAATTAATGCCCATTGGAAGGCATTGATCCGGATCCGGCCTTAAGCTAAACGTCGTTTCAGCGCATTGCCGGAGCCGACATTTAGCTTTTTCAGAGTGGTTACCATGGCTGCCGGGACGCTAAAGTCCTGACAGCCATGGTAAGTGTAGCGGGGAGCGGGGGAGCAGTGTACTTACCGTCCGTGCGGCTCCCCGGGCGCTCCAGAGTGACGTCAGGGTGCCCCAAGCGCATGGATCACGTGATCGCATGGATCACGTCATCCATGCGCATGGGGCGCTCTGACGTCATTCTGGAGCGCCCCGGGAGCCGCACGGACTGTAAGTATACCGCTCCCCCGCTCCCCGCTCCTACTATGGCAACCAGGACTTTAATAGCGTCCTGGGTGCCATAGTAACACTGAAAGCATTTGGAAGACGGTTCCGTCTTCAAATGCTTTCAGTACACTTGCGTTTTTCCGGATCCGGCAGGCACCTCCGGCAACGGAAGTGCATGCCGGATCCCAACAACGCAAGTGTGAAAGAGGCCTAAAGGCATTAGTAAGACTGATCAGGATCCTGATCAGTCTTAAAAATGCCTGATCAGTCGAAAAAATGCATTGAAATGCCGGATCCGTCTTTCCGGTGTCATCCGGCAAAAACGGACCGGCATTAATTTTTTCACCTTTTTTTCAGTCTGCGCATGCGCATACCGGAAGGACGGATCCGGCATTCCAGTATTTTGAATGCCGGATCCGGCACTAATACATTCCTATGGGAAAAAATGCCTGATCCGGCATTCAGGCAAGTCTTCAGTTTTTTTTAGCCAGAGATAAAACCGTAGCATGCTACGGTTTTCTCTTTTGCCTGATCAGTCAAAACGACTGAACTGAAGACATCCTGATGCAAACTGAACGGATTACTCTCCATTCAGAATGCATGGGGACATACCTGATCAGTTCTTTTCCGGTATAGAGCCCCTGTGACGGAACTCTATGCCGGAAAAGAACAACGCAAGTATGAAAGTAGCCTTACATCTTCCATAATCGATACCTCTCCCTCCCGACTTCAAAACTTTTCTAGAGCTGCACCAGTTCTCTTGAAAGTGCTACCCCAGTGCTCCACAAACACATCTTTTTAACGTGACCTATCACATTCAGGGGCGTGCCTTTCTGCTGCCTGAGGTGAAAACTGAAACAGTGCCCCATCCCCCCTAATTGCCAATTTCCTAACCTAACCCCTTTGCCACAATGAAAGCGCTCATTGCCCATGGCCCTTCCACTGCTTCCCTCTTGCCCCTACCTGGTGCTGCCTGAGGCTATCGCCTCACCTGGCCTCAATGGTGGTGTACCCCCTGGTCACATTCCATAATCTGAAGGTAGGCTCACATCTGCGGCGCAAACTTCAACAGCTTGTTCCAACAGAGTACTGAAGTTTCCTGCATCCATCATAGCCGGATACTTATTAACTATAATGGGATCCAACAACGATCTGGTGGCTTTCCGGCTTTAATACCGGCCTTAAGCCGGATAAATGCCTGTCACGGATGAGAGTGGGGGAAACCCTCATCTGTGCGATGTTATGAAATAGGGTAGCTGCTAGGCCAGAACCACAGGATCAGGGAGCAGGTCACCTCCTATCGCGTCCCTAATACTGACCCTGACTCCTAACTGTATGAGCCAACTCAGATGGTAGGAGGGCTCATACTCTGGAACCTAGGGTCCCTACTATCCCTCAGGAAAACCCTTTGCTGGGAGCAGGGTAAGACGACCTGTTCCTCGAAGACACGGACGAACAGGAGTCTCACTGGCCAAGCTGCAAGGAAGGGGGAACATATACAGACATATGGATATGGCAGGTGAACTACACCAGTTCCAAACCTACCTGCCACAGCCTCGCTGACTGGAACCCATGCACCAGTACTGCTGTCCACACAAACACTAAGGACACAGCACACACCACAAATCACACAGGTAACCAGGACATCCATAGCTGCAATAAACATAGAAAGGATAACAACATCAACTTAACATCATGCATAACTATTATGACCACAAGGGTGGCCCTCACTGGACAGATGGTAAATGAACCAGGAAGATGACTCCAGCATAAAGCATGGCAGGAGTACCCCCCAGACTTCTGGCTTCCAGCAGGAGCTAAATAGCCCAAGCAGCCACACCCACACAGACACCAGAAAAGGAATTAACCCTTTCATCACCAGACATGGTAAGTGTCACTTAAAGGAGAAGTGTACACAGAACAAACTCCCTAACACCAAACAAAGTGAACACTTAAAATCACACGTTGCCAGAGGCAACCGCATGCCGTGACAGCGAGCCGCCTAGCCACCAGCTCCAGCTGCTACACTGCCAACAACCATATGTTGCCAACGGCAACCACACGTGAGGCAACAAACCCAGAGCCCTCACCTGTGGTTGACAACATAGAACAAACCGCTGACAACTGCATGCGACCAAAGAGTCACGACCAAAACCATGGTCGTGACAATGCCCCTGCATGCAGTGGTAATTGTATGCCTGAAAGCCACCAGATCTCCGCTGAAGCCCATTATAGTCAATGGGTATCCACTATCCAGTAGTGTGCGGCGCCATTCGGCTATGCTGGATATGATAAACTCCCGTTGTCTGTTTCTCTGCCGGAACAGACTTCCAGAACTTGTGCTTCAGATGTGAACCTACCCTCCTATTCTAACTCTTGCAATTGGTATCTGTTTATACCCAGTTACCGGCTATTCACTGGCTTACGCTTCTTCATGTGTACTTCCTTGTGTCTATAAATCCATTGTACAAAACAAGCATGTTATACCTTTGTGATGTCCCTATTTCCCCATACTCCTTTTGTCTGAAGTGTTGATTAGTTTGTTTGTGCATGTACCTTCTGAGTGTAAAGCGCTATGAAAGATGCTGGTGCTATATCCATAAAGATCATTATAAGTGAATGACTGGTCATATGATAAATGCCATTCAGAGTCCAATGGAGCAAGAAACACTCTCCATTCTGGCTAATGGAGACTCCCTCTTTGGCATTCATACTGTATGTCCTAACAAGTCAGAAGAAAAAGGGCTGCCCTTAGGTACCGTAGCTCTTTTTATAATTACAGTAGAAAACTTCAGCTTTCAACTGAGTTTCCCTTTAATAAAACATTTGGCATGTTTATGTAAGATCTGCCCAACTCTGACAGAGGAGGTATACTTTAATCCCTGCCAATAAATAAAACTCAAATTCACTTTATATTCCTTTTGCCTACCGCAATAATTTACCAAACCATTTTGTTTTATTCTATATGATTTATGAGAGACATTTTATGTGATTTTCTTTTATCTGGGCAATTAATCTATTCTTAACGATGATACACAAAACTATGCAAACACTACTAAAAACAAAGTAAGACTAATTCTGGAAGAAAAACCTTGAACACAACATCATTTTCTCTCACCACTCATGTAAAACACTTAGATAATGGCTCCAATATAATCTGTTTTAATGGAGTGATAACAAAAAAAAATGAAATTACTCCTACGCACGGGCTATCGATTTAATCATCCTTCATTTATTTCTCATACTGCGAGGATCACTCGGCTGCATGAATGAAACAGGATGAAATCATATATTCAATTAAGAAAATTTGCGACTGTCATATTCTAAGCCAAATGTATGGAGTTCACAAATACACAAACAGCAAACAAGTCGCCTGTCCTTGTTTTATTTTCTGATTTCTGTTCTTTTTTGCCTTATTTGTACTTGTGCACTTTAGTCTTTGTTTTTATAAATTGCAGTTTTATAAATTGCACTCTTACCTAATTCATCAAGCACCTACTGTGCCTGTTTGTGCCCTTGTTGTATCTTGTCACTTTAGGTACAAATCAATTCTGCAATAAAATGCACATGCCTTTCTAGAAGGATAATAAAAGACTCAATCCTGCCAGCCTTGTTTTACAGTAGTTGGCATAAATCTCAATAGTCTTGGCCTGATCTAGTTATAGAATAAGGTGCAGAAGAACTAGGGAAGGATGACTTCTTTTGAGAAATTCTACATTTCCACTAGTAGAAGTAGAGTAAAAGTAGGGTGTCACGAGAGGACTCAAAACCAAATAGAACAGGCACTGAGCAAAAAGACTTGGCACTCGCAAAGTGCACCCTGGGCAGTTCACAGGACAAGCAGCAGAAAGTAGCTAAAGTCCTTATATATTTGGTCAGTCCTCAGAGGAACAGGATGCAAAATCCTCTAGAGCTACCAGGACCATGCAGACAAACTCCTGAAGATGTACAAACCAGATTCCAAAAAAGTTGGGACACTAAACAAATTGTGAATAAAAACTGAATGCAATGATGTGGAGATGGCAAATGTCAATATTTTATTTGTAATAGAACGTAGATGACAGATCAAGCGTTTAATCCGAGTAAATGTATCATTTTAAAGGAAAAATACATTGATTCCAATTTTCATGGTGTCAACAAATCCCAAAAAAGTTGGGACAAGTAGCAATAAGAGGCTGGAAAAAGTAAATTTGAGCATAACGAAGAGCTGGAAGACCAATTAACACTAATAAGGTCAATTGGCAACATGATTAGGTATAAAAAGAGCAGCTTCTCAGAGTGGCAGTGTCTCTCAGAAGCCAAGATGGGTAGAGGATCACCAATTCCCACAATGTTGCGCAGAAAGATAGTGGAGCAATATCAGAAAGGTGTTACCCAGCGAAAAATTGCAAAGACTTTGCATCTATCATCAACTGTGCATAACATCATCCGAAGATTCAGAGAATCTGGAACAATCTCTGTGCGTAAGGGTCAAGGCCGTAAAACCATACTGGATGCCCGTGATCTCCGGGCCCTTAAACAACACTGCACCACAAACAGGAATGCTACTGTAAAGGAAATCACAGAATGGGCTCAGGAATACTTCCAGAAACCATTGTCAGTGAACACAATCCACCGTGCCATCCGCCGTTGCCAGCTGAAACGCTACAGTGCAAAGAAGAAGCCATTTCTAAGCAAGATCCACAAGCTCAGGCATTTTCACTGGGCCAGGGATCATTTAAAATGGAGTGTGGCAAAATGGAAGACTGTTCTGGGGTCAGACGAGTCACGATTCGAAGTTCTTTTTGGAAATCTGGGACGCCATGTCATCCGGACCAAAGAGGACAAGGACAACCCAAGTTGTTATCAACGCTCAGTTCAGAAGCCTGCATCTCTGATGGTATGAGGTTGCATGAGTGCGTGTGGCATGGACAGCTTGCATGTCTGGAAAGGCACCATCAATGCAGAAATATATATTCAGGTTCTAGAACAACATATGCTCCCATCCAGACGTCATCTCTTTCAGGGAAGACCCTGCATTTTTCAAGAAGATAATGCCAGACCACATTCTGCATCAATCACAACATCATGGCTGCGTAGGAGAAGGATCCGGGTACTGAAATGGCCAGTCTGCAGTCCAGATCTTTCACCTATAGAGAACATTTGGCGCATCATAAAGAGGAAGGTGCAACAAAGAAGGCCCAAGACGATTGAACAGTTAGAGGCCTGTATTAGACAAGAATGGGAGAGCATTCCTATTTCTAAACTTGAGAAACTGGTCTCCTCGGTCCCCAGACGTCTGTTGAGTGTTGTAAGAAGAAGGGGAGATGCCACACAGTGGTGAAAATGGCCTTGTCCCAACTTTTTGGGAATTTGTTGACACCATGAAATTCTGATTCAACATATTTTTCCCTTAAAATGGTACATTTTCTCAGTGGCACCTCCACATCATTGCATTCAGTTTTTATTCACGATTTGTATAGTGTCCCAACTTTTTTGGAATCTGGTTTGTATTCTAAAACAATAATTTTGCGTAGGAAGGATGCAGAATGTTGCTTTCTCTATCCTAGACCTACCCATTCTCCCTTGATCATTCCCATACAGAGAAATGGCCCTGCATTCTCTAAACCCAAAATGGCAAATGTTATCAAAAATACAGTAAGCCCCACCTTTGAGAACTCTAGCTTCCTAAATTTTTCAGACCCTGTCCTCAAAATAATAGCTCCAACATCTACAAATACATAGGTCCCACAATTGTTAGCATATTCATTGTAGAGATGAGTGAATTTCCTAAAATTAGTTTGTGTCCGATTTGTCGGAATCGGCCAAGAAATTCTATTTTGGCACAAATCGATTCTACCAAAATCAAAACTACTTTTAATGCCTCTCTCTCTTGAAAAATTCGACCTAAACAAATCTAAAAAAATTCTGATTCTACCGAATTTGAATTTTTCTTTTTTGGGTCAGATTTTGATTCTTCTAGTGAATCAATTTGCTCATCTCTAACTCATTCTCCTATTGCTAACCTCTCATTGTCAAACTTATTGCACCTGTCTCATAGTGACACCATATTTATATTGTCCATGCTTCTCCACAGTCAGCAACTGTCGCTTATAGCTTCCTTTTCATGTACCAATTAGGGATGTGTGAACCCGTGGAAGTTCACATTTGCCGGGTTTGGAAGAACTTCAGGTTAAAGTTCGGGTTCGGGACCCGAACTTGACCCCAAACCACATTGAAGTCAATGGGGACCCACACTTCACTTTACTATTTTCCATTATAACATGGTTATATTGGAAAATAATAGCATTCTTAAGACAGAATGCAAAAGAATATGTCCTTTTACGGGTAAAAAAACAAAAACAAAAAAAAAACCTCGCCTCATCCACTTGATCACGCTGCAGCAGTCTCTTCTATCTTCATTCAGCAGGACCTGCTAAAGGACCTCCCACGTGGTGCAGTTCAGGTTCGCTCATCCCTAGTACCAATCTATCATTAGAAATCAAAACGCCATAAATATCTTGGAGGAGGTCTCTATCTCTGTTTCTGGCACATCTAAAAGTGCATTGCATAGCTGTCAAAATGTTGGAAACCGTGCATACCTCACCTTCCCTACGGATGGTGCACCTGTTAGCACTTTTTCTAGGGAGCTTTGTCTTGATCTCTCGATCTATTAGCAGAGCTTTGTCAGAATCTATATAAATTTGTCCCACTATCATATGTAGAGAAGTCACTGCTTCCCACAAGGTTAGTTATGTTCTTTTGTTATCATCCCCATGATTGGTTTTCAAAAGTTTAGCTCCCATGTTATTTCATGGCTTTACCAACATACATGACACTAGATTCAAAATAATCTCATGGGTGGGCAATATACCGCCTTTGGATATGCTCTTGAGTTTACTCATCTCCTGCTGCTTTCATTCCACTGATCTGATTAGTTATATTGTATATGCCCCAACTCATATTATAATTGTCATATACATCCCTGTACTCACAATGCTTACCTCATGAGCTACCTGGACACTGCCTATGACATGTTCAGCCCTCATGTCCCACTGCATTAAAGAAGTTATCTAGGAATTTGATATTGATGGCCTATGGTCAGGATAGAATATCAATTTCAAATCGGCTGGGTCTGAGTCTCAGTAACCCCACCGATCAGCTGTTCTGAGAGGCTGCAGTGCTCCTTGAGGGCTTAGGCCACTTCCTAGGCTTGTTACTTCATCTGAATGGACCTGGGCTGCAATACCAAGCACAGCCACTATACAATGTACGGCACTGTGTTTGGTATGCTGTGAGGAGGGTACAACGCTGCGGTCTCTTCAGCAGGGTTGTCGGGTGTCGGACTCCCGCCGATCTAATATTGATGTCCTATCCTGAGGATAGGCCATCAATTTCAAAATCTCAGATAATCCTTTTAATTGTTACCTTAATTGTATAGGCTGCAGGTCGTTGTATATCTACCTACTTCTATCTACCTCAAGTAATGTTTAATCATCTTAAAGAGAACCTATCACCATGGAAATGCATGCATACATGGAAGACTGTCAATCACTTATACCCAATGGATTTCTTAGTAGTGTTGACCGCGAATATCCCAATCGCAAATTTTTATTGCGGATATTGGCACTTCGAGAATTTGCAAATATCTAGAATATAGTGCTATATCTTCGTAATTGCGAATATTCTAGATTTTTTTTCATCAGTACCCATGATCCCTCACTGCTTCTTGCTTGTGGTCCAATGAGAAAGCTGTAATATCTTTGACCTTAGGAGTAGTGTTAATTGCAAATTTTTATCGCAAATTTTCAGATTGGCGATTTTCGCAATCAAGAAAATAATGATGAGATCATGAATTCGCCCAAATATTCACGAAATATCGCAAATTCGAATATTGCCCCCACCGCTCATCACTGCTCCTTAGCAGACTGTCAATCACTGATACCCAATGGACTCCTTAGAAGTGTTGATCGCGAATATTCTAATCGTGAATTTTTATTGCAAATATTGGCACTTCGAGGATTCGCGAATATCTAGAATATAGTGCTATATCTTCGTAATCGCAAATATTCTAGATTTTTTTTCATCAGTACCCATGATCCCTCACTGCTTCTTGCTTGTGGTCCAATGAGAAAGCTGCAATATCTTTGACTTTAGGAGTAGTGTTAATTGCAAATTTTTATTGCAAATTTTCCGATTGCAGATTTTTCGCAACCAAGAAAATAATGACGAGATCACAAATTCTGTCACGTGGGTGCCCGCTCGAAGAGAAGAAGAACAGGGGGAAAGTTCAGATGGGGAGACAGAGAGGAGGAGACGAGTTGGAAGCAGGGGGAGGTCATCGCAAGGAGCTAGTGGCACAGTCAGACAGCATGTATCGGCACCCAGGGTCAGCCAGACAGCACACCAATCAACGCATGCTGTTTCCACCACCAGAATGCCGTCATTGCAAAGCTCAGCAGTGTGGCATTTTTTTTGTGTCTCTGCCTCTGATAACAGCGATGCCATTTGCAACCTGTGCCAAAAGAAACTGAGTCATGGGAAGTCCAACACCCACCTAGGTACAACTGCTTTGCGAAGGCACATGATCTCACATCACAAACGCCTATGGGATCAACACATGATGAGTACAAGCAGCACAGAAACTCAAAGCCACCATCCTCCTCCTGGTCCAGCATCTTCAGCCACGTCAACCACTGCTGTCCTCCTTGCCCCCTCTCAACCACCCGCCACTCCGCCTCTCACCTTCAGCAGTTCCTGCTCATCTGCCCACAGTCAGGTGTCAGGTGTCTGTCAAGGAAATGTTTGAGCGTAAGAAGCCAATGTCACAGAGTCACCCACTTGCCCGGCGTCTGACAGCTGGCTTGTCGGAACTCTTAGCCTGCCAGCTTTTACCATACAAGCTGGTGGAGTCTGAGGCCTTCAAAAAATTTGTAGCTATTGGGACACCGCAGTGGAAGGCATCCGGCCAAATTTTTTTTCCACAAAAGGCAATCCCCAACCTGTACTCTATTGTGGAAAAGGAAGTCATGGCATGTCTGGCACACAGTGTTGATACCTGGTCTGCAAAGCACGGTCAGGGCAGGTACAGTACAGGCCAAAAGTTTGGACACACCTTCTCATTCAAAGAGTTTTCTTTATTTTCATGACTATGAAGGCATCAAAACTATGAATTAACACATGTGGAATTATATACATAACAAACAAGTGTGAAACAACTGAAAATATGTCATATTCTAGGTTCTTCAAAGTAGCCACCTTTTGCTTTGATTACTGCTTTGCACACTTTTGGCATTCTCTTGATGAGCTTCAAGAGGTAGTCCCCTGAAATGGTCTTCCAACAGTCTTGAAGGAGTTCCCAGAGATGCTTAGCACTTGTTGGCCCTTTTGCCTTCACTCTGCGGTCCAGCTCACCCCAAACCATCTCGATTGGGTTCAGGTCCGGTGACTGTGGAGGCCAGGTCATCTGGCGCAGCACCCCATCACTCTCCTTCATGGTCAAATAGCCCTTACTTTCAAAGTTTTCCAATTTTTCGGCTGACTGACTGACCTTCATTTCTTAAAGTAATGATGGCCACTAGTTTTTCTTTACTTAGCTACTTTTTTCTTGCCATAATACAAATTCTAACCATCTATTCAGTAGGACTATCAGCTGTGTATCCACCTGACTTCTCCTCAACGCAACTGATGGTCCCAACCCCATTTATAAGCCAAAAAAACCCACTTATTAAACCTGACAGGGCACACCTGTGAAGTGAAAACCATTTCAGGGGACTACCTCTTGAAGCTCCTCAAGAGAATGCCAAGAGTGTGCAAAGCAGTAATCAAAGCAAAAGGTGTCTACTTTGAAGAACCTAGAATATGACATATTTTTAGTTAGTTGTTTCACACTTGTTTGTTATGTATATAATTCCACATGTGTTAATTCATAGTTTTGATGCCTTCAGTGTGAATCTACAATTTTCATAGTCATGAAAATAAAGAAAAATCTTTGAATGAGAAGGTGTGTCCAAACTTTTAGTCTGTACTGTATATCACATACACTGCACATTGGGTAAACCTGCTGACGGCTGCCAAGCATGGAATGTGTGGCTCTGCAGAGGAGTTGGTGACACCGCCACGACTTGCAGGCAGGCCTGCTGCCACCTCCTCTACTCCTCCTACTCCATCCTCTTTGCTAACCTCCTCGGCTGAGTCCTCTTCTGCTGCTGTGTCTTGCTCCACATCAACTGCACCCCCCCAGCTCCCCAGGGGCTATTCCACATTCCAGATACGACAGTGTCACGCTGTCTTGGGGTTGACTTGCCTGAAAGCAGAGAGTCACACCGGACCAGCACTCCTGTCCGCCCAGGTGGATCAGTGGCTGACCCCGCACCAACTGGAGATCGGCAAAGTGGTGTGTGACAACGGAAGCAATTTGTTGGCGGCATTGAATTTGGGCAAGTTAACACATGTGCCATGCATGGCACATGTGTAGAATCTGATCGTACAACGCTTTGTGCATAAGTACCCAGGCTTACAGGACGTCCTCAAGCAGGACAGGAAGGTGTGTGGCCATTTCAGGCGTTCCTACATGGCCATTGCACACTTTTCAGATATTCAGCGGCGAAACAACATGCCAGTGAGGCGCTTGATTTGCGACAGCCCAACACGTTGGAATTCAACACTCCTAATGTTCGACCGCCTGCTCCAACAAGAAAAAGCCGTCAACGAGTATTTGTATGACCGGGGTGCTAGGACAGCCTCTGCAGAGCTGGGTATTTGTTTGCCACGTTACTGGACGCTCATGCGCAATGCCTGTAGGTTCATGCGTCCTTTTGAGGAGGTGACAAACTTAGTCAGTCGCACCGAAGGCACCATCAGCGACATCATCCCAATTGTTTTCTTCCTGGAGCATGCCCTGCGAAGAGTGCTGGATCAGGCCATAGATGAGCGTGAAGAGGAAGAGTTGTGGTCACCATCACCACCAGAAACAGCCTTATCATCATCGCTTGCTGGACCTGCAGCAACGCTGGAAGAGGAGTCTGAGGAAGAGGAGTCAGAGGAGGAATGTGGCTTTGAGGAGGAGGAAGACCAATCACAGCAGGCATCCCAGGGTGCCCGTTGTCACCTATCTGGTACCCGTGGTGTTGTACGTGGCTGGGGGGGAAGAACAGATCTTTAATAGTGATGTCGCGAACATAAAATTTTCCGTTCGCGAGCGGCAAACGCGAATTTCTGCAAATGTTCGCGAACGGGCGAACCGCCATAGACTTCAATAGGCAGGCGAATTTTAAAACCCACAGGGACTCTTTCTAGCCACAGTAATGATGGAAAAATTGTTTCAAGGGGACTAACACCTGGACTGTGGCATGCCGGAGGGCGATCCATGGCAAAACTCCCATGGAAAATTACATAGTTGATGCAGAGTTGGATTTTAATCCATAAAGGGCATAAATCACCTAACAATCCAATTTTATTTTGAACAACGTGGTTTAAAACATCCAGTGTGTGTATACGATCAGGTATGATGTTGTATCGATCAGGTAGTGTAAGGGTTACGCCCGCTTCACAGACATTGACAGACCAAACTCCCCTTTTAATGCACCGCAAACAACCGCAAACAGTCCATTTGCCCAACCGCAAACTCACCATTTGTACAAGGTTGGATACCAAGCTAGCCATGTCCCGTTGATGTCATTGAAGGTTTCTTCCTCCACCCAGCCATGTACAACACCAAGGGTCCCGGAAAGGTGAATTGAATAGATTTTTTGAACGGGGAGATGGTTAAAAAAACGCTGGCAACCTCCCCTTTGTTTGAATCCACGGTCACTGCGTCTGTGCCGTGCAATTTACTTTCCCACCCGATATGAGTGGTATTTTCTGTAGTTCTCTCTTCTCATCAGTTTAATCCCTGTTACGTCCCCAATCTGGGGTCCATTTATTAAATGGATTTTTCGAACGGGGAGATGGTTAAAAAAAGCTGGCTCCCTCCCCTTTGTTTGAATTTACGCCACGGTCACTGCGTCTGCGCCGTGCAATTTACTGTCACACCCGATATGAGTGGTATTTTCTGTAGTTCTCTCTTCTCATCAGTTTAATCCCTGTTACGTCCCCAATCTGGGGTCCATTTATTAAATAGATTTTTCGAACGGGGAGATGGTTTAAAAATGCTGGCTCTCTCCCCTTTGTTTGAATTTACGCCACGGTCACTGCGTCTGCACCGTTCAATTTACTGTCACACCCGATATGAGTGCTATTTTCTGTAGTACTATTCTAATCAGTTTAATCCCTGTTACGTCCCATATCAGGGTGGGATTGCCTTTTGTGAAAAAAAATTTAGGCCGGGTACCTTCGACTGCCTTCACAGTGACAGACCAAACTCTGATACACCAAACTGAATTGATTTTAGGAACCGGGAGATGGAAAAAGCAGCTTGGTCGGCCCTCTTACTCCCAAGTTGGGGCACTGCAATGTGCTGTGACACCCTATATGAGTGGTGTCTTAACTAGTACTATTCCTATCAGTTTAATCCCGTTACGTCCCCTATCCGGGGACGTGTGTCGAATTGATTAACCATTGTCGAATTAACGAACCATTACGACATCCTGGAATAATTTAGTTCTGAGCTTTGTACTTGCTTTGTATTGGAATTGATGGGGATTTTTTAAATTGTCTGCATTATTTCTAATAAACTATTAAGAGACTATTATGATTTTTTTATTTTATGTATTAAAAACACACCCATACAACTTAAAAAAAAAGAAAAAAAATATTTAAGTTTTTTCTATGAAAAATTATCCAGCCGATCGCTTTGGTCTAATCATAATGAAGCAACGGCCTTATCATCTGGGGTGTGGCAACATTGCCAACACACTCAGAGGTGATGATCGCTTCATTGTGATACGCAAGCCCCTTCAAAACAACAAGGTAACGATCACGAAGGGGAATTGACACTTGTATGTGCCTTTTTTTTTTTGTTTTGTTTTTGCAGCCACAGTGCAGCACCAGAAGCCAGAAAAATTATTGTTGCAGTCGGAAAAATTGATGTTTTCAAGGCAGAAAGGTGACTAAAACATTGCGGCTTGAACCCTAGTTGGTGGCGGAGAATTCACAAAAGTCATCCGGTATGCAGACATTAAATACAGCAGCGTGGGGACCATTTTGAGGCCAAGGCATGTCATCAGGCCTTTTGTTAGTCAAACGTATCCCCCACTGTCAGTCCCTTCGGGATCCATGCCTCATTCATCTTAATGAAGGTGAGGTAATCAACACTTTTTTGACCGAGGCGACTTCTTTTGTCAGTGACAATGCCTCCTGATGCACTGAAGGTCCTTTCTGACAGGACACTTGAAGCGGGGCAGGCCAGAAGTTCTATTGCAAACTGGGATAGCTCAGGCCACAGGTCAAGCCTGCACACCCAGTAGTCAAGGGGTTCATCGCTCCTCAGAGTGTCGATATCTGCAGTTAAGGCAAGGTAGTCTGCTACCTGTCGGTCGAGTCGTTCTCTAAGGCTGGATCCCTAAGGGCTGTGGCGATGTGTAGGACTGAAAAAACTCTGCATGTCCTCCATCAACAACACATCTGTAAAGCGTCCTGGCCTTGCCGCAGTGGTCGTGGTAGGAGGAGGATTAACAGTAGAAAAATATGTATACAATGTAGGAATCTAAACTAGGTATCACTGAGTAATTATCCTACTTAAAATTTAACTTTTAGTAATTATTAGTTAAAAATAAGTCCCACAAACAATAATAATATGTGTCTTATAGATAGCTGCATAGGTCAGATGATGTGGACTTAGGTACAATGAGACACAAAGCAAAATACACAATCTCTTATGCTCGAATTTGGACCAGAGAGTCCCACTCACGGTTTGATGATTATTTTCTATATGGAGATGAACCACAACAGAAGAGGTGTAGTAGGAGGGTCCACAAGCATCTTAGTAGAGAGGAGTAGAAATAAGGCAATTTTTCTATTTGCAGGATAAGAAAAAAGACAGGAACTAGGGAGATATATGTCCCTACCAGACTATTAAGATTCTGCCTAAAAGCGGAGAAATCTCCCGCCTAGATGCGGGAGAATCACCTCCAAGGAAGCGACCCCACTTATCGGTGGCTTTCCCTGTTGTCCTGTCCCTATAAAAAGTTGCTCCCAGTGTCTGTACAGCCAAAAAAAAATGAAGAAATAATGAATTTCCCAACGCGTTTCCTCCAATACAAATGTGACCGGATTCATCAGGCGGGAGATTTCTCCGCTTTTAGGCAGAATCTTAATAGTCTGTCTTTTTTCTTATCCTGCAAATAGAAAAATTGCCTTATTTCTACTCCTCTCTACTAAGATGCTTGTGGACCCTCCTACTACACCTCTTCTGTTGTGGTTCATCTCCATATAGAAAATAATCATCAAACCGTGAGTGGGACTCTCTGGTCCAAATTCGAGCATAAGAGATTGTGTATTTTGCTTTGTGTCTCATTGTACCTAAGTCCACATCATCTGACCTATGCAGCTATCTATAAGACACATATTATTATTGTTTGTGGGACTTATTTTTAACTAATAATTACTAAAAGTTAAGTTTTAAGTAGGATAATTACTCAGTGATACCTAGTTTAGATTCCTACATTGTATACATATTTTTCTACTGTGAATTCTTTGTTTAGAATGGCTAGTTTCTTGTCTGGTCCGATTAACACTGACCAATGGCTGGCTGAGGCTACTCAAGTTTTTTCAGATCAAAATATTGACTGTTTAGATACACCAGGTAACCTAAAATCCGTGTTCAAAGAACTATACGTGTGTTATAGGGACAATATCAAGTCCTGGTGGGAGACTCAGTCTCTAGAAAATTATATCAAATCTGAAATTGTCCCCAAAGGATTACGTATTTTTATTTCCCCTGCTATTAGATCCCAAACACCAGAGCTATTATTAAAGTGGGAAAAAACTCTGACAGAAAGTTCCCTCAACCTCATGCGTTTATTACTGACAGAGGAACGAGGCACCTTGGAAAGAACCTCTGCCAGACTAAACACAGCCATTGAGCAGTCTC
Source organism: Bufo bufo (assembly GCF_905171765.1). Lineage (NCBI taxonomy): Eukaryota > Metazoa > Chordata > Amphibia > Anura > Bufonidae > Bufo > Bufo bufo. The sequence continues at coordinate 749,768,716 of NC_053389.1, read as the reverse complement.
TTAAATTCAAGGAAGATCCTGATTTCTCTAGAAGAGAGAACAACCTACAGATCTCCGTTGAGAGATATCATACCTCTATCAAAGAGAGGAAACATAACCAATATAAAAAAGATCTCCTTGAATTTAAAGAGAAACGGGCATATAATAATTTAGGTGAGAAGTCCAAATCAGTAACAAAGGAAATCTCTTCTTCAGAATTAGATACCTCGGACACAGATAGATCTGCTGATTATAGCTCCCGAGGTAAGCCCAGATACAGAGGATCAAAGGGACCCAGAGGTCGCAGGGGAAAGTATCAAAAATGGGGAACCAATACCAGAAACGACCCACATACTATATACTCAGAAGCATCATGTTCATCTGGTTCTGGCTTGCCTTCCAATTTTTTAGGAACAGGGGGGATCCCGTACGATCTCAGGGACCGACCCCGATCAGCCAAATAGATACATCCCAGAGAGGACAAATTATTAATCTTACCGACTATATCTTTACAGACACCGAAATGAACATACTCACTAGGGGTACTTCCTTTGTACCAACTACCAGATACAATTCTTTTTCTTGGGTGAAGGACTTAAATTTGTTCTGTCGGAAACTTAAGTGGCAGAAATTTTTCAGACATAGTGATTTGGAGGAGAGTGTTAAATTAGGGATTCCATTGAATGAACTTCCTCTGGTTAGAAACCTGGCCGACCTTTTGTCAGAGGGGGAAAGAAAAATAGGCGAAGGTCCCTTTACTAACCTTAAACCAAAAAGTACTAAATTCCCTCCCCCAACAGATAGTAGCTCTATTGATCTATTTTTGACAATAGTAACTAAAGAACTTGAAAAATTGGACAGTAAACAGCACAAATATGGTTCAAATCTGGATAAAAAGGAAATAGAGGCCATGATACAAATTCAATCTAACCATGATATTATTTTGAAACCATCTGATAAAGGTGGCAACTTGGTGGCTATGAACCACCAAGAATATAAACGAATGTGTAATACCATTCTAAATGATAAAAACTACTATCAGATCCTTGGGGCTGATCCCACGGATGACTTTACTAGGGACCTTGAAACCATTTTAATAGAAGCCCTAGAGAATAAAGTAATATCCAATGATGAGGTAAAATTCATGCTTGCACCATACCCTCAAACTGCCACCTTTTACACTATTCCGAAAATCCACAAAGGACTAAGCCCATTAAAGGGACGCCCCATCGTTGCAGGTATTAATTCCCTTACACAAAATGCGGGTATCTATATTGACAAGATCTTGAGAAATTATGTCACAGCCCTTCCCTCTTATATTAGGGATACGTCCGATCTTTTGAGTAAGATAGACGGTATACATCTTGAAGATGATATTCTTATAGCCTCTATAGACGTAGAGGCCTTATATAGTAATATCCCACATGACAAGGGACTGTGTGCTATAAATCACTTTCTCAGAAGCCGTGGTACACAATATCATGCGCACAGTAATTTTGTTTTGAAACTAATGGATTTTATCCTCAGACATAATTATTTTCTTTTTGATGCCCGTTTCTTCCACCAGCTCAGGGGCACGGCAATGGGGAGCGCCTGTGCCCCCACTTACGCCAATCTGTTCCTGGGCTGGTGGGAGGATACTGTAGTCTTTGCGGATGAATGTCCTTGGACGTCGAGAATAGTCTTCTGGGGCCGCTATATCGACGATATACTGATATTTTGGAGCGGTCCCAGACGACTGTTCTTAGACTTTCTGGCCGATCTGAATATGAACGATATAGGTATGCACTTCACGTGTGAGATGTATGACCAAGGCCTGGCTTTTCTTGATTTATTCATCACTTTACAGAATGGAACTATCACCACAAGGACTCACAGAAAACCTACAGCAACGAATAGTTTGCTTAGGTGGGAAAGCTATCACCCCCAAAATCTCAAGTGTGGTATCCCAAAGGGGCAATATTTGCGAGTCCGCAGAAATTGCACTACCCAGAGTGATTTCTTCAGCCAAGCCAAGGACCTTAAAACCAGGTTTAATCAAAGAGGGTACCCTGATTACCCCTTAAAAAGGGCTTTCAGGTCTGCCTTGAGTAAAGACAGAATGGAACTTTTGTCACCTAATCCTAAAAAAACAGATATGGATCCCATTTTCCGCATCATTGGGACATATGACACCTGTAGTAGAGAAGTTAGAAATATCCTCCAAAAATATTGGGATATGCTCCTGTTGGACCCAGATATCCAGGATATACTTCCATTAAAACCAGCCATAACATATAGGAGAGGTAGATCTTTAGGTGACCGTTTTGTTCATAGTCATTACACAGCGCCTAAACAAACAGGCACTTGGCTAGATAGAAAACCCCTGGGTATGTTCCGTTGTGGATCATGTATAGCTTGCCCATACATTTATCAAACCAAAAATTTTACGAGCTACACCACTAACAAATCCTATAACATCCGGGACTTTGCAAATTGCAAAACAACTGGGGTAGTCTATCTTTGTATCTGTGCATGTAAACTTCAGTATGTCGGTAAGACAAAACGTGAACTCAGACGACGAATTGGAGACCACCTTGGGGACATAAGGCACAAAAGGGACACCCCTATCTCTAGACACGTGCATGATCTCCATGATGGAAACCCAAAATGTCTGAAGTTCTGCGTTGTTGAGGTCATTCGTCCATCTCCGAGAGGAGGTGACCTCGACAAGAGAATTCTACAAAAAGAGTCTGAATGGACTTACCGTTTAAAAACTGTGAGCCCCTCCGGACTCAATGAAATTCTGTCATTTAGTTGCTTCATCTGAGTATTTTTGAATGGTGTTGCTTTTTAATATCTAGTCTTATATATCACTAATTCTGCCATGCATTCATCAAAAAAATTTTCTTACTGTCATGGTTTAATTGATACTAAATATAAGATAATATATATATACATATTTATTTTTTTTTTTTTTTTTTTTTTTTTTTTTCGATAACTTGATATACCTCATTACATTGATCAAAATTATTGTTCATCATTCTTCGGACTATACAAATGAAGGCATCAGACCGCAATAGGTCTACTTTGCAATATCTACATTCTAATGGAACCTTTATCAGTTGTTAGGACTTTATTAGTCGATTGACAATTCAATGTTCTTCCCTGTTTCCATTTAGTATTCCCACACCTAAACAATCCAACCCCCTTCATAACTAATCTATATATGCTCCACTTGATAATATTCTATTTAAAATCTTCATTTACTATATATCTTTATATATAAAATAGTCTCTCATTCATCTTTATCTGCTTTTTTATATATTTTCTGTTATCCATCCTTGAACGCATATTTCTATGCGCTTCAACGTTCCGTATACGTCATTTCCGGTGTATATTACATACTTCCGGTCTTCATGCGGTTCATCCTCGGCCTGCGTTCCACCGCCGGCCAATAGTAGTAGTCGGCGCACGTGATATTACATACTTCCGGTTTTACCTGGCCGACGGTGGAACGCACGCCGCTCCTCACTCACACCATTTGGTATTTAACTTATTTAATGTTTGTCAAGTTAATTCATTTTAGCATATATATAGAGGTGCAGTTACAGAGAGATCTCTGGACTGCATTATTCAGTTGGATTTATCGCTAGAGAGCCATTGTGCTGAGGGCTATTGTGCCACATATATATAAAATAACATCTTCTTCTTTTTTCCCCTGATGAATCCGGTCACATTTGTATTGGAGGAAACGCGTTGGGAAATTCATTATTTCTTCATTTTTTTTTGGCTGTACAGACACTGGGAGCAACTTTTTATAGGGACAGGACAACAGGGAAAGCCACCGATAAGTGGGGTCGCTTCCTTGGAGGTGATTCTCCCGCATCTAGGCGGGAGATTTCTCCGCTTTTAGGCAGAATCTTAATAGTCTGGTAGGGACATATATCTCCCTAGTTCCTGTCTTTTTTCTTATCCTGCAAATAGAAAAATTGCCTTATTTCTACTCCTCTCTACTAAGATGCTTGTGGACCCTCCTACTACACCTCTTCTGTTGTGGTTCATCTCCATATAGAAAATAATCATCAAACCGTGAGTGGGACTCTCTGGTCCAAATTCGAGCATAAGAGATTGTGTATTTTGCTTTGTGTCTCATTGTACCTAAGTCCACATCATCTGACCTATGCAGCTATCTATAAGACACATATTATTATTGTTTGTGGGACTTATTTTTAACTAATAATTACTAAAAGTTAAGTTTTAAGTAGGATAATTACTCAGTGATACCTAGTTTAGATTCCTACATTGTATACATATTTTTCTACTGTGAATTCTTTGTTTAGAATGGCTAGTTTCTTGTCTGGTCCGATTAACACTGACCAATGGCTGGCTGAGGCTACTCAAGTTTTTTCAGATCAAAATATTGACTGTTTAGATACACCAGGTAACCTAAAATCCGTGTTCAAAGAACTATACGTGTGTTATAGGGACAATATCAAGTCCTGGTGGGAGACTCAGTCTCTAGAAAATTATATCAAATCTGAAATTGTCCCCAAAGGATTACGTATTTTTATTTCCCCTGCTATTAGATCCCAAACACCAGAGCTATTATTAAAGTGGGAAAAAACTCTGACAGAAAGTTCCCTCAACCTCATGCGTTTATTACTGACAGAGGAACGAGGCACCTTGGAAAGAACCTCTGCCAGACTAAACACAGCCATTGAGCAGTCTCTTAAATTCAAGGAAGATCCTGATTTCTCTAGAAGAGAGAACAACCTACAGATCTCCGTTGAGAGATATCATACCTCTATCAAAGAGAGGAAACATAACCAATATAAAAAAGATCTCCTTGAATTTAAAGAGAAACGGGCATATAATAATTTAGGTGAGAAGTCCAAATCAGTAACAAAGGAAATCTCTTCTTCAGAATTAGATACCTCGGACACAGATAGATCTGCTGATTATAGCTCCCGAGGTAAGCCCAGATACAGAGGATCAAAGGGACCCAGAGGTCGCAGGGGAAAGTATCAAAAATGGGGAACCAATACCAGAAACGACCCACATACTATATACTCAGAAGCATCATGTTCATCTGGTTCTGGCTTGCCTTCCAATTTTTTAGGAACAGGGGGGATCCCGTACGATCTCAGGGACCGACCCCGATCAGCCAAATAGATACATCCCAGAGAGGACAAATTATTAATCTTACCGACTATATCTTTACAGACACCGAAATGAACATACTCACTAGGGGTACTTCCTTTGTACCAACTACCAGATACAATTCTTTTTCTTGGGTGAAGGACTTAAATTTGTTCTGTCGGAAACTTAAGTGGCAGAAATTTTTCAGACATAGTGATTTGGAGGAGAGTGTTAAATTAGGGATTCCATTGAATGAACTTCCTCTGGTTAGAAACCTGGCCGACCTTTTGTCAGAGGGGGAAAGAAAAATAGGCGAAGGTCCCTTTACTAACCTTAAACCAAAAAGTACTAAATTCCCTCCCCCAACAGATAGTAGCTCTATTGATCTATTTTTGACAATAGTAACTAAAGAACTTGAAAAATTGGACAGTAAACAGCACAAATATGGTTCAAATCTGGATAAAAAGGAAATAGAGGCCATGATACAAATTCAATCTAACCATGATATTATTTTGAAACCATCTGATAAAGGTGGCAACTTGGTGGCTATGAACCACCAAGAATATAAACGAATGTGTAATACCATTCTAAATGATAAAAACTACTATCAGATCCTTGGGGCTGATCCCACGGATGACTTTACTAGGGACCTTGAAACCATTTTAATAGAAGCCCTAGAGAATAAAGTAATATCCAATGATGAGGTAAAATTCATGCTTGCACCATACCCTCAAACTGCCACCTTTTACACTATTCCGAAAATCCACAAAGGACTAAGCCCATTAAAGGGACGCCCCATCGTTGCAGGTATTAATTCCCTTACACAAAATGCGGGTATCTATATTGACAAGATCTTGAGAAATTATGTCACAGCCCTTCCCTCTTATATTAGGGATACGTCCGATCTATTGAGTAAGATAGACGGTATACATCTTGAAGATGATATTCTTATAGCCTCTATAGACGTAGAGGCCTTATATAGTAATATCCCACATGACAAGGGACTGTGTGCTATAAATCACTTTCTCAGAAGCCGTGGTACACAATATCATGCGCACAGTAATTTTGTTTTGAAACTAATGGATTTTATCCTCAGACATAATTATTTTCTTTTTGATGCCCGTTTCTTCCACCAGCTCAGGGGCACGGCAATGGGGAGCGCCTGTGCCCCCACTTACGCCAATCTGTTCCTGGGCTGGTGGGAGGATACTGTAGTCTTTGCGGATGAATGTCCTTGGACGTCGAGAATAGTCTTCTGGGGCCGCTATATCGACGATATACTGATATTTTGGAGCGGTCCCAGACGACTGTTCTTAGACTTTCTGGCCGATCTGAATATGAACGATATAGGTATGCACTTCACGTGTGAGATGTATGACCAAGGCCTGGCTTTTCTTGATTTATTCATCACTTTACAGAATGGAACTATCACCACAAGGACTCACAGAAAACCTACAGCAACGAATAGTTTGCTTAGGTGGGAAAGCTATCACCCCCAAAATCTCAAGTGTGGTATCCCAAAGGGGCAATATTTGCGAGTCCGCAGAAATTGCACTACCCAGAGTGATTTCTTCAGCCAAGCCAAGGACCTTAAAACCAGGTTTAATCAAAGAGGGTACCCTGATTACCCCTTAAAAAGGGCTTTCAGGTCTGCCTTGAGTAAAGACAGAATGGAACTTTTGTCACCTAATCCTAAAAAAACAGATATGGATCCCATTTTCCGCATCATTGGGACATATGACACCTGTAGTAGAGAAGTTAGAAATATCCTCCAAAAATATTGGGATATGCTCCTGTTGGACCCAGATATCCAGGATATACTTCCATTAAAACCAGCCATAACATATAGGAGAGGTAGATCTTTAGGTGACCGTTTTGTTCATAGTCATTACACAGCGCCTAAACAAACAGGCACTTGGCTAGATAGAAAACCCCTGGGTATGTTCCGTTGTGGATCATGTATAGCTTGCCCATACATTTATCAAACCAAAAATTTTACGAGCTACACCACTAACAAATCCTATAACATCCGGGACTTTGCAAATTGCAAAACAACTGGGGTAGTCTATCTTTGTATCTGTGCATGTAAACTTCAGTATGTCGGTAAGACAAAACGTGAACTCAGACGACGAATTGGAGACCACCTTGGGGACATAAGGCACAAAAGGGACACCCCTATCTCTAGACACGTGCATGATCTCCATGATGGAAACCCAAAATGTCTGAAGTTCTGCGTTGTTGAGGTCATTCGTCCATCTCCGAGAGGAGGTGACCTCGACAAGAGAATTCTACAAAAAGAGTCTGAATGGACTTACCGTTTAAAAACTGTGAGCCCCTCCGGACTCAATGAAATTCTGTCATTTAGTTGCTTCATCTGAGTATTTTTGAATGGTGTTGCTTTTTAATATCTAGTCTTATATATCACTAATTCTGCCATGCATTCATCAAAAAATTTTCTTACTGTCATGGTTTAATTGATACTAAATATAAGATAATATATATATACATATTTATTTTTTTTTTTTTTTTTTTTTTTTTTTTCTCGATAACTTGATATACCTCATTACATTGATCAAAATTATTGTTCATCATTCTTCGGACTATACAAATGAAGGCATCAGACCGCAATAGGTCTACTTTGCAATATCTACATTCTAATGGAACCTTTATCAGTTGTTAGGACTTTATTAGTCGATTGACAATTCAATGTTCTTCCCTGTTTCCATTTAGTATTCCCACACCTAAACAATCCAACCCCCTTCATAACTAATCTATATATGCTCCACTTGATAATATTCTATTTAAAATCTTCATTTACTATATATCTTTATATATAAAATAGTCTCTCATTCATCTTTATCTGCTTTTTTATATATTTTCTGTTATCCATCCTTGAACGCATATTTCTATGCGCTTCAACGTTCCGTATACGTCATTTCCGGTGTATATTACATACTTCCGGTCTTCATGCGGTTCATCCTCGGCCTGCGTTCCACCGCCGGCCAATAGTAGTAGTCGGCGCACGTGATATTACATACTTCCGGTTTTACCTGGCCGACGGTGGAACGCACGCCGCTCCTCACTCACACCATTTGGTATTTAACTTATTTAATGTTTGTCAAGTTAATTCATTTTAGCATATATATAGAGGTGCAGTTACAGAGAGATCTCTGGACTGCATTATTCAGTTGGATTTATCGCTAGAGAGCCATTGTGCTGAGGGCTATTGTGCCACATATATATAAAATAACATCTTCTTCTTTTTTCCCCTGATGAATCCGGTCACATTTGTATTGGAGGAAACGCGTTGGGAAATTCATTATTTCTTCATTTTTTTTTTTTTTGGCTGTACAGACACTGGGAGCAACTTTTTATAGGGACAGGACAACAGGGAAAGCCACCGATAAGTGGGGTCGCTTCCTTGGAGGTGATTCTCCCGCATCTAGGCGGGAGATTTCTCCGCTTTTAGGCAGAATCTTAATAGTCTGGTAGGGACATATATCTCCCTAGTTCCTGTCTTTTTTCTTATCCTGCAAATAGAAAAATTGCCTTATTTCTACTCCTCTCTACTAAGATGCTTGTGGACCCTCCTACTACACCTCTTCTGTTGTGGTTCATCTCCATATAGAAAATAATCATCAAACCGTGAGTGGGACTCTCTGGTCCAAATTCGAGCATAAGAGATTGTGTATTTTGCTTTGTGTCTCATTGTACCTAAGTCCACATCATCTGACCTATGCAGCTATCTATAAGACACATATTATTATTGTTTGTGGGACTTATTTTTAACTAATAATTACTAAAAGTTAAGTTTTAAGTAGGATAATTACTCAGTGATACCTAGGAGGAGGATTACTTTCACCTCTTCCCCTGTTAGATTCCTGTTGTGCTGTGACATCCCCCTTATAAGCTGTGTAAAGCATATTTTTTAGTTTTGTTTTGAACTGCTGCATCCTTTCTGACTTTCGGTAAGTTGGTAACATTTCCGCCACTTTCTGCTTATACCGGGGGTCTAGTAGCGTGGCCACCCAGTACAGGTCGTTCTCCTTCATCCTTTTTATACGAGGGTCCCTCAACAGACATGACAGCATGAAAGACCCCATGTGCACAAGGTTGGATGCCGAGCTACTCATTTCCCGTTCCTCGTCCTCACTGATGTCATTGATGGTCTGTTCTTTACCCCAGCCACGTACAACTCCACGGGTCCCAGATAGGTGACAACAACGAGCACCCTGGGATGCCTGCTGTGGTTGGTCTTCCTCCTCCTCAAAGCCACATTCCTCCTCTGACTCCTCTTCCTCATACTCCTCTTGCAGCGTTGCCGCAGGTCCGGCAAGCGATGATGACAAGGCTGTTTCTGGTGGTGATGGTGACCACAACTCTTCCTCTTCACGCTAATCTACAGCCTGATCCAGCACTCTTCGCAGGGCACACTCCAGGAAGAAAACAAATGGGATGAGGTCGCTGATGGTGCCTTCAGTGCGACTGACTAGGTTTGTCACCTCCTCAAAAGGACGCATGAGCCTACAGGCATTGCGCATGAGCGTCCAGTAACGTGGCAAAAAAATTCCCAGCTCCGCAGAGGCTGTCCTAGCACCCCGGTCATACAAATACTCGTTGACGGCTTTTTCTTGTTGGAGCAGGCGGTCGAACATTAGGAGTGTTGAATTCCAACGTGTCGGGCTGTCGCAAATCAAGCGCCTCACTGGCATGTTGTTTCGGCGCTGAATGTCTGAAAAGTGCGCCATGGCCGTGTAGGAACGCCTGAAATGGCCACACACCTTCCTGGCCTGCTTGAGGACGTCCTGTAAGCCTGGGTACTTAGACACAAAGCGTTGTACGATGAGATTCAACACATGTGCCATGCACGGCACATGTGACAACTTGCCCAAATTTAATGCCGCCAACAAATTGCTTCCATTGTCACACACCACTTTGCCGATCTCCAGTTGGTGCGGGGTCAGCCACTGATCCACCTGTGCGTTCAGGGCGGACACGAGTGCTGGTTCGGTGTGGCTCTCTGCTTTCAGGCAAGTCAACCCCAAGACAGCGTGACACTGTCGTATCCGGGATGTGGAATAGCCCCTGGGGAGCTGGGGGGATTCAGTTGATGTGCAGCCAGACACCGCAGCAGAAGAGGACTTAGCCGAGGAGGTTATGGAAGAGGATGGAGTAGGAGGAGTAGAGGAGGTGGCAGTAGGCCTGCCTGCAAGTCGTGGCGGTGTCACCAACTCCGCTGCAGAGCCACGCATTCCATGCTTGTCAGCCGTCAGCAGGTTGACCCAATGCGCAGTGTAGGTGATATACCTGCCCTAACCGTGCTTTGCAGACCAGGTATCAGTCGTCAGATGGACCCTTGCCCCAACACTGTATGCCAGAGATGCCATGACTTCCTTTTCAATCACTGAGTAGAGGTTTGGGATTGCCTTTTTTGAAAAAAAAATTCGTCCGGGTACCTTCCACTGTGGTGTCCCAATAGCGTCAAATTTTTTGAAGGCTCCAGACTCCACCAGCTGGTATGGTAAAAGCTGGCGGGCTAAGAGTTCCGTCAAGCCAGCTATCAGACGCCGGGCAAGGGGGTGACTCTGTGACATTGGCTTCCTACGCTCAAACATTTCCTTTACAGACACCTGACTGTGGGCAGATGAGATGGAACTGCTGAAGGTGAGAGGCGGAGTGGCGGGTGGTTGAGAGGGGGCAAGGAGGACAGCAGTGGTTGACGTGGCTGAAGATGCTGGACCAGGAGGAGGATGGTGGCTTTGAGCTTGTGTGCTGCTTCTACTCGTCATCCTGTGTTGATCCCATAGGCGTTTGTGATGTGCGATCATGTGCCTTCAAAAAGCAGTTGTACCTAGGTGGGTGTTGGATTTCCCACGACTCCGTTTCTTGTGGCACAGGTTGCAAATGGCATCGCTGTTATCAGAGGCAGAGACACAAAAAAAATGCCACACTGCTGAGCTTTGCAATGATGGCATTCTGGTGGTGGCAACAGCATGCATTGATTGGCGTGCTGTCTGGCTGACCCCGGGTGCCGATACATGCTGTCTGACTGTGCCACTAGCTCCTTGCGATGACCTCCCCCTGCTTCCAACTCGTCTCCTCCTTCTCTCTGTCTCCCCATCTGAACTTTCCCACTGTTCTTCTTCTCTTCCAGCGGGCACCCACGTGGCATCCACGGACACATCGTCATCATCAACCACTTCATTTGTATATGACACCTCAGCAAAGGAAGCAGCAGTGGGTACAACATCGTCATCATCATCACCACACTGTACGTCCATGTGTGTAATGCTGCCTGACTGAGATATATCCGTTATCTCCATCCTCTGGCAATAATAATTGCGCATCACTAATTTCATCCAAATGATGTGTAAATAAATCCTCTGAGGGATCAAGTGAAGCGGCTGTGGTGGTAGTGGTGGTGGTGGCGGCGGGCGGGAGAGTGGTAACTTGAGAGCAGGTGACCAAAGCTGAGCTGGAGGAGGATGGTGCATCAAGGTTCTTAGCGGAAGCTGTTGAAGATTGGGTGTCCTGTGTAAGCCAGTCAACTATTTTCTCCGAATTTTTTGGGTTCAGGCTACGTGGCCTCTGAACACTGGGCATTATTCCAGGGCCAGTGGAAATCACAGCACCACGAACACGACAGTCCCTGCGGCGTGGCCTGCCTCTGCCTGTCATTTTTTATTAGATAAGTGTTACTATGCGTGCAAGGTACTGTGCCACCCTATATAAGTGGTGGGCAGTGGGCACAGTACAGTCTGTGTGGGCCTGACACACACTGGCTTGCAACTGTGATTAGATCACAGAAAAATATTAAATAGAATTTTTATTTATCTGCAAGGTATTTGTGAGTGAGTGACACGCTGTAACGGTATAAGTGGAGGCCTAGTCACTAGCCAGTGGCCACAATACAGTCTGTGTGGGCCTGACACACACTGGCTTGCAACTGTGATTATTTCACAGAAAAATATTAAATAGAATTTTTATTTATCTGTGAGGCATTTGTGAGTGAGTGACACCCTGTAACAGTATAAGTGGAGGCCTAGCCACTAGCCAATGGCCACAATACAGTCTGTGTGGGCCTGACACACACGGGCTTGCAACTGTGATTATATCACAGAAAAATATAAAATTTTCTGTCACACCCTGTATGAATGGTGTGCACACAGTACTGTCTGTGACTGAGCCTGCAGCCTCTCACACACGGGCAGGCAACTGCAATATATATATATATATATATATATATAAAAAAAAAAGCAGACTGATTTACCAGCCCTGAAAAGGGCTTTTTGGAGTGCTGTCAGGACGCAGTCCTTACAGCAGATGAGTCTGTGGACACAGAACACTGCCCTAGCTAACGCTTTCCCTATTGAATCAGCAGCAGCAGCAGCACTGTCCCTCCTCTCACTGAGAATGCAGATTCCGAATGAATCTAAAATGCATGCTGTCCAGGAGGTGGGAGGGTCTGGGAGGGAGGGTCTGCTGCTGATTGGCTGGAATGTGTCTGCTGACTGTGAGGTACAGGGTCAAAGTTTACTCAATGATGATGTATAGGGGGGCGGACCGAACATCGCATATGTTCGCCCGCACGGCGAACAAGCTATGTTGTTCGCCGGGAACTATTCGCCGGCAAACTATTCGGGCCATCACTAACCTTCAATGAGATCAGTGAGGATGAGAAACAGGACATGAGTAGCTCGGCATCCAACCTTGTGCAAATGGGGTCTTTCATGCTGTCATGCCTGTTGAGGGCCCCTCATATAAAAAGGCTGAAAGAGAACGACCTGTACTGGGTGGCCACGCTACTAGACCCCCGGTATAAGCAGAAAATGGCTGAAATGTTACCGAATTACCGGAAGTCGGAAAGGATGCAGCAGTTCCAAAACAAGTTAAAAAGTATGCTTTACACAGCGTATAAGGGTGATGTCACAGCACAACGGGAATCTAACAGGGGAAGAGGTGAAAGTAATCCTCCTCCTACCACGACCACGCCGGCAAGGATAGGGCGCTTTATAGAGGTGTTGTTGATGGAGGACATGCAGAGCTTATTAAGTCCTACACATCGCCACAGCCCTTCGGGGTCCACCCTCAGAGAACGACTCGACCGACAGGTAGCAGACTACCTCGCCTTAACTGCAGATATCGACACTCTGAGGAGCGATGAACCCCTTGACTACTGGGTGTGCAGGCTTGTCCTGTGGCCTGAGCTATCCCAATTTGCAATAGAACTTCTGGCCTACCCCGCTTCAAGTGTCCTGTCAGAAAGGACCTTCAGTGCAGCAGGAGGTATTGTCACTGAGAAGAGAAGTCGCCTAGGTCAAAAAAGTCTAGATTACCTCACCTTTATTAAGACGAATCAGGCGTGGATACCGAAGGGACTGACAGTAGGGGTTGCATTTGACTAAAAAAGGCCTGATGAGATGCCTTGGGCTAAAAATGGTCCACACGCTGCTGTATTTAATCTCTGCATGCCGGATGACTTGCGTGACTTCTCTGCCACCAACTAGGTTTCAAGCCGCAATGTTTTAGTGCACTTTCTGCTTGGAAAACATAAATTTTTCAGGCATGTATACATGCCTAATTTTTCTGGCCTCTGGTGCTGCACTGTGGCCGCAAAAACAAAACAAAAAAAAGGCACATACATGTGTCAATTCCCCTTCGTGATCGTTACCTTGTTGTGGTGAAGGGGCTTGCGTATCACAATGAAGCGATCACCTCTATGAGTGTGTTGGCAATGTTGGCACACCCCAGATGATAAGGTCGTTGCTTTATTGTGAACAGAGCAAAAGCGATCGGCTGGATAATTTTGCATAGAAAAAACATAAATTTTCTTTGTGATCATCTAAGGTGATCATTAAAGCCTACTAGGCCAACAATGGGCCCACACTGCAGAATCATTGTTTTCTGGGTCACTTAACTGTCACTGAACTACTTCAGCACGACCATAGGCTTTGAAAAACCGCCATCGCCTGCAATCTCCCAAACGTGCGCACGAGCACAGTCATCACTACACCAAGATTGACGCATAGAGGAATAAAATTTATGTCATGAGTGTGTCAACTATTGACAACTCTTTGCGGTTGTCTAAAATTTATTCGATACACGTCCCCTGATAGGGGACGTAACAGGGATTAAACTGATAAGAATAGTACTACTTAACACACCACTCATATAGGGTGGCACAGCACATTGCACGGCGCACGCGAAGTGCCCCAAATTGGAAGCAAGAGGACCGACCAAGCATCTTTTTCCATCTCCCGGTTCCTAAAATCTATTCCATACACCGGCCACTGATAGGGGATGTAACAGGGATTAAACTGATAAGAATAGTACTACTTAACACACCACTCATATAGGGTGGCACAGTACATTGCACGGCGCACGCGCAGTGCCCCAAATTGGAAGTAAGAGGACCAACCAAGCATCTTTTTCCATCTCCCGGTTCCTAAAATCTATTCCATACACCGGCCCCTGATAGGGGACAAAACAGAGATTAAACTGGTTGTACAATGGCTGTAGGCTCATGCGTCCTTTTGCGGAGGTGACAAACCTGGTCAGTCAAACCCAAGGCAACATCATCGACCTCATCCCATATGCGTTTTTTCTGGAGCGTGCCCTGCGAAGAGTGCTGGATCAGGCCGTAGATGAGCATGAAGAGGAAGAGTTGTGGTTACCATCACAACCAGAAGCAGCCTTGTCGTCGTCGATTGCTGGACCTGCGGCAACGCAGAGAGAGGAGTCTGAAGAAGAGGAGTCAGAGGAGGAAAGTGGCTTTGACGAGGTGGAAGACCAACCACAGAAGGCGTCCCAGGGGGCTTGTTGTCACCCTTCGGGGACCCTTGGTGTTGTACGTGGCTGGGTGGAGAAAGAGACCTTCAATGACGTCAGTGAGGACAAGGAACGGGACATGGCTAGCTTGGTATCCAACCTTGTGCAAATGGGGAGTTTGCGGTTGTGCAAATGGACTGTTTGCAGTTGTTTGCGGTGCGTTAAAAGGGGAGTTTGGTCTGTCACTGTGAAGCGGTCGTAACCCTTACACTACCTGATCGATACAACATCATACATGATACACACACTGGATGTTTTAAAGCACGTTATTCCAAACAATTTAGGAATTTTAAGTGATTTATGCCCTATATGGATTAAAACCCGACTATGCGTCAACTACGTAATTTTCCATGGGAGTTTTGCCATGGATCCCCCTCTGGCATGCCATAGTCCAGGTGTTAGTCCCCTTGAAACAACTTTTCCATCACTATTGTGGCCAGAAAGAGTCCCTGTGGGTTTTAAAATTCGCCTGCCTATTGAAGTCTTTGGCAGTTCGCCCGTTGGCGAACATTTGCGGAAGTTCGCGTTCGCCGTTCGCGAACGGAAAATGTTATGTTCGCGACATCTCTAGTGGTTGCCTCTAAATGATTGATTCTATGCTTTCAATGGGGCCTATAGTACAGGAATTCTGTATTTTCCCCCTTAAGCTACATGTAATATTACACAAAATACTAGCGGGGAGGTTCACCTTTGATGATCCTTAACTTTTGAAATAAACCAGCAGGAGTAGTGTCAGTAGGCTTCAGTGAAAGCTCGAACATCCAGTGATCTGGCCAGGAAGGAACGGGATAAGCACACAATAGATAGGGTACACTCACCTAAAGAATTATTAGGAACACCATACTAATACGGTGTTGGACCCCCTTTTGCCTTCAGAACTGCCTTAATTCTACGTGGCATTGATTCAACAAGGTGCTGATAGCATTCTTTAGAAATGTTGGCCCATATTGATAGGATAGCATCTTGCAGTTGATGGAGATTTGAGGGATGCACATCCAGGGCACGAAGCTCCATTCCACCACATCCCAAAGATGCTCTATTGGGTTGATATCTGGTGACTGTGGGAGCCATTTTAGTACAGTGAACTCATTGTCATGTTCAAGAAACCAATTTGAAATGATTCGAGCTTTGTGACATGGTGCATTATCCTGCTGGAAGTAGCCATCAGAGGATGGATACATGTTCTCATTCTGTTTACGCCAAATTCGGACTCTACCATTTGAATGTCTCAACAGAAATTGAGACTCATCAGACCAGGCAACATTTTTCCAGTCTTCAACAGTCAAATTTTGGTGAGCTCGTGCAAATTGTAGCCTCTTTTTCCTATTTGTAGTGGAGATGAGTGGTACCCGGTGGGGTATTCTGCTGTTGTAGCCCATCCGCCTCAAGGTTGTGCGTGTTGTGGCTTCACAAATGCTTTGCTGCATACCTCGGTTGTAACGAGTGGTTATTTCAGTCAACGTTGCTCTTCTATCAGCTTGAATCAGTCGGCCCATTCTCCTCTGACCTCTAGCATCCACAAGGCATTTTTGCCCACAGGACTGCCGCATACTGGATGTTTTTCCCTTTTCACACTATTCTTTGTAAACCCTAGAAATGGTTGTGCGTGAAAATCCCAGTAACTGAGCAGATTGTGAAATACTCAGACCGGCCCGTCTGGCACCAAAAACCATGCCACGCTCAAAATCTCTTAAATCACCTTTCTTTTCCATTCTGACATTCAGTTTGGAGTTCAGGAGATTGTCTTGACCAGGAGCACCCCCCTAAATGCATTGAAGCAACTGCCATGTGATTGGTTGACTAGATAATTGCATTAATGAGAAATATAACAGGTGTTCCTAATAATTCTTTAGGTGAGTGTATATGTCTGTATGTGAGGGAAATGGGTCTGAGATTGGCAGTTCTGCAGAGTAAGGCATTAGAGAGAAACAGAGAGGAGTACTACAACTCTCATTATTGCTTATTTGACTGTCCATGGGCTACCATTGGGAAAGAACTGCATTGTTATATGTTTTGGAATTGTACCTTGTTACTATTATTCCCATTTTGCACTTTAGTAAAAAGAGACTTTACTTATTAGAACCCGCTGTCCTGGTTCCTGACTCCACCATCCACCGGCCACTTCACCTACTCTCCTGCCTTGCACCCAGACAAATACCCAATGGCCATAGGGAGAGCCAGGGAGAGGAGTGCCACTGTGAACTGTGAGCACCACAACCACCTCCATAGCTACTACCACTCCTCTCATCCTTATCTCCCCTGCAGGTCAATGCTGATGGAAATCATGCTAAAGAACCATCCACACCATGGACATTCTTCTTGATTGAAGTCCTAGGGCCGGAGCATATTCTCCTCACCCTCGTGTGTAGCTGAGGTAGACTTGCCTTGGTTCACTTTGCAGCTCTAAGTCAGAAGGCTCCCCTAGAGATATTCTCAATTTCTAGGCACAGTCAAACAGCAGGGATGATTGGGAGTCAATTAAAAAAATGTAGGAAGTCGACTGCCTGGTTTCAATTATTTTGATTGCAATAAACAGCAAGTTGACAAAATTGATAAATGAAAGATTTATAAGAAATCAAATAAACAATTTACAAAATTGCAAACTGATTAAAGGGAATGTGTCACCAAAAATTTATTTCTCTGATTGTAGATGTCTATTTACTGATCATAGGGGCGTAATTTGTAGAAAACTCCAGAAATACCACAATTTTTACTTAGTGAGTATCACGTGCTTTATTGGATTTGCGGCCGCAGATCCAATAAAGCACGTGATACTCACTAATTAAAAATTGTGGTATTTCTGGAGTTTTCTACAAATTATCTGACGGGGTGGGTACCCGACTCCTAGAAATCGAAACAACACAGTAAAGAAGGGTGCAACTAAGCAACTTTTCCATATTGATTATAGGGGCGGCCATCTTGCCTGAGATGTAGTTAGCAGCATTTATAGCTCTGCTTTACTGCAGCCCCATGGGCCATAAACACAATGGGTGGGAGGCTCACTGACTTCTACGGGAGAGTTTTCATTACACAGGTGGAGTAGATAAGCTATGATATTGCCTACTGTGAACGGTGGAACCTGTGTTATCTATTTATAGGTGATATCTGTCATTGCATTCCCGACTTTGGACAGATAAAAGGGAGTGCAGTATGGCTGCAGAGCCTTATGACAAATCTTGTGGGAAATTTGGAGAAGTCATGAGGGGCAACAGGAGGACTGATCCAAAACTAGAGACTGGTGCTATGCCCTGCATCAGTGACCAAGAGTTGCATATATCTGATATGTCTTCCATTCCTGAAAAGTCTAGTCTCCTTTAGGGGTCCATTCACATGTCCGCAATTTCGTTCCGCATTTTGAGGACCTATTCATTACTATGGGGCAGCACGATGTGTGGCCCGGATCCGGAATTGCGGATCCGCACTTCTGGGTCCGCAATTCAGATTCCGAAAAATATAGAACATGTCCTATTCTTGTCCGCAATTGCGGACAAGATTAGGCATTTTCTATTAAGTGCCGGCGATGTGCGGTCCACAAAATGTGGTACGTACATCGCCGATGTCTGTGTTTTTCGGATCCGTGGATCCGTAAAACACACACGGACGTGTGAATGGACCCTAACACTGCGTTTTGCTATGTCCATCCAATTGATGAGCGAATGGATTTGTCTTATAAAGAGTTCTTCCCCTGCAAGGAGCAGTCTCCGCTGCTGAGAAATCTTGCCCTGCCACTTGATTGACAGGGCCTATGATCTTGCCTTGCCCTGACAATCTCCGAGTAGCAGTGCAAGTGCAGAGACTCTCTGTCCACCTCCGAAGCAGTGACTACGCATGCTCTGTTAGCGGTGCATGCACAGTTGTCGCTCTGGAAGAGGAAGCAGAGCAGAACCAGAGCCGATAGGCTAAACAGGATGAGATGTCTGTCCTGTCAGTCAAGTGACAGGCGGAGATTCTTTAGCAGCGAAGACCGCTCCTTGCAGGTGAAAAACCTTTTTAGATGAGACAAATCGATTCATAAAAATTGTTTCGCTCATCTCTAATAGGGTGGATTTCCCTACAGAAATCTCGGATGTGTATTTTTAACAGATGCCATTAAGTAGCATCACTCAGTTATAGGTGTCATCATAAAAGGTATATTTTTTTTTTTACTGGTTGCCTTTGTGTGGAAAAGTGCAGTTCTACTTCATACAGTATTAAAAAATGCTACCCCTGACATATGCTGCCTAACAGAGGCCAAAAGAACACTCCTATGGCCTCCATAAGTTAATCTGCAAAGAAAAGAGGGTTAGTCAGCACCTCCCAATGCGCAGGTGCACGCTGCCATGGCTAAAAACATAGAGAAAAAAGACAATGCAAGAGCACCCTGCAAACCACATAAAGTACAATTATGCCGTAGTCACAAAAAATATTAATAGTGCTAATGCTACGCTTATTTATAAAGTGAGATCCTTGGCAAATACATTTTGTACAAAACCATCTGAGCCCGTCTGCCGTACGTCCAGGCGATCTCTATAAGACGGGTCCTAACACTGAATACTACCTGTTATGCGCCAAAATGGCCGCCATAAAGTTCAGGAAGTGTTGTATCAACATGCATGCTGGGTCCACTCTGCCTTTTACTATTTTTGGTGACAAAATGGCCTCCATTACTTACAAGGGATGCAGGTACCTCCTGATTAGCTTGTCTGCCCCATAAGCTGATTTTAATTAGTTTCAGTATAAAGCTGTGGCCTGCTCTCACTACATTCATTGGAAGCTGTCTAGCACAAGGAAAGGTATTGAGTGGTCTCGGCATGCATGTTGGTACCTGCATCCCTTGTAAGCAATGGAGGCCATTTTGTCACCAAAAATGGTAAAAGGCAGAGTGGACCCAGCATGCATATGGATCCAACACTTCCTGAACTTTATGGCGGCCATTATGGCGCATAACAGGTAGTATTTAGTGTTAGGACCCGTCTAACAGAGATCGTCTTGACGTTCGGCAGACGGGCTCAGATGGTTTTGTACAAAATGTATTTGCCAAGCATCTCACTTTATAAATAAGCGTAGCATTAGCACTTGAATGTTTTTTTGGGACTATGGCGTTATTGTACTTTATCTGATTGCAGGGTGCTGTCGCATTGTCTTTTTTTTTTCTCCTTTTTTTTTCTCCATAAGTTAAGTGATTGGCCAGGATGGAGTAGATAACGTATACACTGGGGTACAGTATAAAAAGAGCTTTATTCTAGGGTTACACCTAAACTTTTTGTAGCATTTGTGATTTATTTTAACTATCTAGTAAAAGGCAGTACAATTGACTACTGTGTAGAGTCTTGTGTATTGCACCTGTCGCTCAATAATTAAAGGGGTTCTCCGGGCTTTTAATATTGATGACCTATCCTTAGGATAAGTCATCAATATCAGATTGGCGGGGGTCCTGCCAATCAGCTACACAAAAATAAAGCGTGCACATTCCGCCTGTGCTGTCTCCCTTCTCTCTTCCTGCTTGCCATAGACATAGCAGCAGCGAGCAGGAAGAGAGAAGGGAGACAGCACGCTTGCAGTGCGCACGCCTTTTCTTCGTGTAGCTGATCGGTGGGGGTGTTGGGTTTCGGACCCCTGCCAATCTGATATTGATAATCTATCCAGAGGATAGGCTATCAATATTAAAAGCCCAGACAACCACTTTAAAATCTTTCAACAGTACTACAAAAAGTCTAGATGCAGCGCCAGCCTAATGCTACATGAACACGACAGTGAAGAACTGTTAGTGTTTCATGCCTCCAGTAATGGCCCCAGTATTGCCCTTCATTCTGCCGGTGCTGGAAGAATACTCAGCTCATTCACTTGCAAGCATGGCAAGACTCACTCCCCACTGGAAGCAGCAGGGCCTGACTTTCCCAGCATGATCATGTGATGTGATCATACAGGGAATGTCAGGTCCTGCTGCCTCCAGTGAGGAGCGAATCTCCCTGCACGTCCAAGTGAATGAGGTGAGTTTTTTTATTTATTTTAAACCTCTGAAAGACGCTTTCTTTACAAAGTGTACCCAGTGGCCATTAGATGGATGCACTTCTGTCTAAATTTGCAGGGGTGAATTAAAATTTTGTCCTGTATACTTTCTCACCTTTAATGATCAACCCCAAATTTTGGCTTCCAAAATCAAGGAACCTGACTGTGTAGCTGTACCCTTAGGCCTCTTTCACACGGGCGAGATTTCTGCGCGGGTGCAATGCGTGAGGTGAACGCATTGCACCAGCACTGAATCCGGACCCATTCATTTCTATGGGGCTGTGCACATGAGCGGTGATTTTCACGCATCACTTGTGCGTTGCGTGAAAATCTCAGCATGCTCCTCTTTGTGCATTTTTCACGTAACGCAGGACCCATAGAAATGAATGGGGTTGCGTGAAAATCGCAAGCTTCCGCAAGCAAGTGTGGATGCGGTGCAATTTTCACGCACGGTTGCTAGGAGACGATCGGGATGGAGACCCGATCATTATTATTTTCCCTTATAACATGGTTATAAGGGAAAATAATAGCATTCTGAATGCAGAATGCATAGTAAAATAGGGCTGGAGGGGTTAAAAAAAAAATAATAAAAATTTAACTCACCTTAATCCACTTGTTCGCGCAGCCGGCATCTCTTCTGTCTTCATCTGTGAGGAAAAGGACCTTTGATGACGTCACTACGCTCATCACATGGTGATGGATCATGTGACGGACCATGTGATGAGCGCAGTGACGTCATCAAAGGTCCTATTCCTCACAGAAAAAGACAAAAGAGATGCCGGCTGCGCAAACAAGTGGATTAAGGTGAGTTAAAATGATTTATTTTTAACCCCTCCAGCCCTACTGTATTCTGTATTCAGAATGCTATTATTTTCCCTTATAACCATGTTATAAGGGAAAATAATACAATCTACACAACCTTGAACCCAAACCTGAACTTCTGTGAAGAAGTTTGGGTCTGGGTACCACATTCAGTTTTTTGTCACGCGCGTGCAAAACGCATTGCACCCGCGTGATAAAAACTGAACAACAGAACGCAATAGCAGTCAAAACTGACTGCAATTAGGTACCTACTCGTGCGGGTTTGCCGCAATGCACCGGGACGCACCCGGACCTAATCCGGACACGCTTGTGTGAAAGAGGCCTTAGGGTACCTGAACATGGTGCAGATTTATGTGCCGAAAATCTGCATGAAATCTGCACCAAAACCAAACATAAATGTGCGCTATTTATTGTGTTTTTTGTGCAGTTTTTGTTTTGGAGTATCCGCAGATCTCAGGGACACAACGGATCCACACGGAATCCACGCCTTTTTTTCAGCACGCTTTTTGAACTAGTTTTTGATGCTTTGTTTTTTTTAGACCAATGGGTGTTTACCTTAATACAAAACTACATTTTCAGCTTGAGGTTTTTGGTGCAAAAACTGCATGGACACGTACAGTGCTGTTTTTTTTTTTAATGCTTATTATTCATTTAAATGGGAGATTTAGTGCAGACTCCACTCCAAGATGCATGCATCTTCTTTTTTCCACTTGGAAAGCAAACACTGCTTCCTATTGAAATGAATGAGGGACTGTTTTGAGGAATATTTTTGTAGATGACTTTGAGGCGTAAATGCTCCAAAATCAGAACCAAAAAACTCAGCTGAACCTCACCCTTCCATTGAAATCCGCACAATAAAAAAAACACAACAACAATTAACGTGCTGCAGATTTCATAATTTGTACAGCAGGTCAATTTCCACCCCTAAGAAATAAGCTGGTACTATATTAAGCCTCATTCACATGTCAGTGTTACACGGACGTGTGCTGTACATGTTCTCCACGGACAGCACACGTCCCCATTCATTTTAATGTGTGTATTCACACTTCAGCCTTTTAGCACGGTCCGTGGGTCCGTGTTTTTAGAATGGATGCATGCTCTATTTTGTCCATCACACCCATTATAGTCTATGGGTGGGTGAAAAACATGGATGCAACCCCGATGCCATCCGTGTTGCATCC
Organism: Bufo bufo; assembly: GCF_905171765.1. NCBI lineage: Eukaryota > Metazoa > Chordata > Amphibia > Anura > Bufonidae > Bufo > Bufo bufo. The sequence continues at coordinate 749,745,797 of NC_053389.1, read as the reverse complement.
ATGTTTCACAGATCATTAGGAAGAGATGCTTTGAAAAAAAAAATTCAGCTGTGCAGTGTCTTTGAAACACGGATGCAACACGGACAGCAAAAAACAGACACATGGACCCTTCACGGACATCTCCATGGATGCATCACTGACCACCTTCTCACGGATTTGACCACGGACTGTTTTTGGAGACCGTTTATGCAAAGTAAAGCTGCTGTTTAACGATATACAAGGTCTGGACTCAATCTTTCTTTCAAATACCTCAATTATTTCCCCTATTTATCGCTTCGGAGCCAAAGCCTGGGGTCCAGCTGTATCCAGGTAGGAGCACCGTGACACATAGAGAGACATTTTAGGCCGCACTAATACCACTCGGCATTCCTAAACCTGGGACACGCGTCATATATAGGGCCCTACGGGGAGGCGTCCGTTGCACGTCTGCCGCAGGAAGTGTGCACCAGCCCCATTCACTATAATGGGGACGGGCCGGAGGTCCGGCTGCAGCCTGGCAAACTTGGAGAGAGGCGGCCGGACAAAAACTGCAGCGTGTTTCTGCCGGAACAGTCTGCCAGAAAATACTAACACTAATGTGAAAGATGCGTTATGCTGTGGTTTTCCACACGAAAATCCACGCTGAAAAAAGTAATCTGCATCATGTGCAGCCACCCTTGTGTTTTCTTTAGTTCCTACGCGCTGTAAAACGCTCAACAAGGAGAAACCAATGCATCCCTATGGGAATGGTTCTCACCTGTGCGTTTTACAGCGCGTACGATCGCGCTGTAAAACGCTCGACGCTCAAAAAAGTTCTTGAGCTTCTTTGGGGCGTTTTGTCGCGCGTTCCCGTACATAGACTTTTGGAAACGCGCGACAATGGGCGTTCGCTTGTCTCTGTATGCGCGATTGTAAACGCCGGTACAATCGCGCATACAGAGTGCTCTATCGCGAACGCTCAGGTCTGAACCCAGGGTAAACATAGTTTGGGTGTTGGTGTCTCCTGGGACAAAAAAAAAGTCTCAACTTTATCAGCATTTTTTGAAGCATTTTTAGAGGCATTATTTTGTTATTTTTTGTGCTTTTTCATTCAGTTTTCTTTTTTGTATGCCTGTCATTTTTATAGCAAAGCATGTGCTTATTTCCTTTGAAGAGCTGCATGAAAAAAAAAAGCATAGGTAAGGGTAAAAAAATATACTTTACAAAGGCAATGCTATGCAGCTGCATAAAAAAAAAACAAGGGAGAACGTAGGAGAAAAACGCCAAACCCAGAGCATACTGCAATGTATAGAAAAAATACACAACTGACCCAAAAAATAAGCCTAAGGCCTCATGCACACGAGCGTTGTTTTATTCCGTGTCCGTTGTTCTGTTTTTCGTGATTTTCTGCGGACCCATTGACTTTCAATGGGTCCGTTGAAAACTTGGCTAATACACCGTTTGTCATCCGCGTCAGTGATCCGTGGTACCAGTCCGTCAAAAAAAATATAACCTGTCCTATTTTTTTCACGGAAAACGGTTCGCGGACCCATTCAAGTCAATGGGACCGTGAAAAAACGCGGAGGCACACAAGATTCTCATCCACGTCCGCGCCCGTTTTTTTCCTATCATTTGCATGGAAACGGATCACGGAACAACGGAACCCCATTTTGCGGAACGGAACACGACAACGGTCGTGTGCATGAGGCCTAAAAAAGCGACAAAAATTCCATAAAAAAACAAAACAAAACTCACAAAAATAAAAAAACCTACACGTGAAACCTCTTTATCAGGACATTCGGCCCTTGTTAGAACATAGGAGTGGGTTGGAGAGCCTAAATAGGAAGAACGCTATATGATCAATATTTTATTCCACGCTTTAGCGTGACCAAGCGGTAAACATTTCGCTGTCATCGAGAAATGATTCGCTGGCAGGCCGAGGAGAGAAGGTAATTAGGAAAACATGCCCTGTTCCCCTCTGTGTAATATATAATCTTGAATGCTATGATTACATTTACACTTTCTGCAAACTTTCCCGATCGGAGCGGACAGTATTGACATTTTTGGAACGGCAGGTTAGACGCGCTGCGCAGTAAAGGGTTAACGAGGGCAGCCTGTCCTCAGCGCGGGATGAGGCAAGCAGCTGCTGGGTGGTATTTACCATCATTACTTCCAATACTGTTTGCCTCATATCTTTGTTTGAACATTTGATATTTTCCCCGTCGCGCAGACTTTGGCAGCGGAGGAAAGTGTTTACTTGCAAACAGAACGAACGATGTAGCGCTGCGAATATTTATACAAAGCTGCACTTAACGTGGCTTAGAATTGAATTAATGACATGTCAGAACAGCGTCTTCCCTGCAGCCTGATCAGCACCCGTTTTGCCAATTACATGTACAGTACATCCAGCATAATGCCGGGGTGGGGGGAGGGGGACTGCTTGGTTGCGTTGGGGCACGTACCGATATAGACAGTTTCGTAGCCAGCCTCAGCCCAGTTTTCTGAATTTAGAAAATTAAGCAACTGGGTGAATGAACTTTCCGCACAAATATTCTCAAATCAGGAATTATGCCAGGGCCAAGATGAGGAGTACGCAGCGCAGATGTGTCCTATTGGCGAGACATTCAAAGTATCTCTTTAGATGCCCAACCTGCGGCCCTCCAGCTGTTGCAAAACTACAACTCCCAACATGCCCTTATATCTGTAGGCTGTCCAGGCATACTTGGAGTTGTAGGTTTGCAACAGCTGGAGAGCCGCAGGTTGGGCATCCCTAATTTAGACCAATTTTCCGCAGTCAAGTTTTTCACTGACGTTCTGATGTGCGGACAGCGCACGTACTCGTTGATTTTAACGTGTCTGCTTACAAATCAGTAATTTTTTACTGGCCGTGGGCCAGTGAAAATATCACGGAGAGATGCACTACTCTGGTCTGTGATGTGGCCCAAGCACGCCCATTGAAGTTCATAAGTCCATAAACACGGACGCCATCTTTGTTTGGTCTGTTTTTCAATTGACCACTGATAGGAGATGCTCTGGAAATTAATGTTCAGATGTTCAGTGTCCACAGACAGAGGGCAAAAACAGACACACGGAACAAACATGGATTCATCATGGACATCATCAAGGTTAAAACATGGACAGATTTTTTTCACAGTCGTCAAATAGACAAGGAAATGTGAACAAGTCCTCAGTGTTTGATCAGTGATTTCCATCAGTGATTGTAAGCCAAATTTCAGAGTGGAGGCTACACAGAGATAGGGCTCATGCACACGACCGTTGTTGTTTTGCGGTTCGTTTTTCACGGATCCGCTGTTCCGTATCTGAGGTTCTTTTTTCTCTGACTTAAGTCCTCTTCCGTTCCGTTATTCCACAAAACATATCCGTATGGTTTCCGTTTTTTGCGGATCGGAAACGGAAACAGTATCTTATTAATCACCAAACGGGCTGGGCTGGCAATAGCATTTCTACAGTATGGATCCGCAAAATACGGATAAAATATGGATGACAAACGGATGTGTTCCGTGTGCGTACCGTATTCTTTGTGGACCCATTGACTTGAATGGGGAACCGGACCGTGATTTGCTGACAATAATAGGACATGCGCTACTTTTTTGCGGAACGGACAAACGGAAACGGAATGCACAAAAACAATGAAATTCATCCATTTTTCATGGTCATTTTTAAAATGGCCGCAAAATGGCAATTAAAAATGTACAAACGGACAGAAAATTGATGCATAACAACCTTGAGAAACTGATAGACTGTTTTTAATGGTAGTCTTGACTAGGGGACACACACCCTCTTCACAAGCTTCTCATCCTGCTGTTCACTTTAAGGGTGAATTCAGACATAGAGGTTGTGCTGCCGTTTTGCTGTGCAGCAGCTAAAACAAAATGACTTATTTTAATTTTTTGGGTGGAGACCTTTGAAGGTGGACATGCTGTATATTTTAATTTAAGCGTGTGCAACATAGCGTTGCCACCTTTCCTAACAAAAAATTCCAGTCAAGTTTAGACAGGTTAAAAGGGGGTGTGGTTTGTGGGTGGGGCTTAAAGGGGTTGTCTCACTTCAGCAAATGGCATTTATCATGTAGAGAAAGTTAATACAAGACACTTACTAATGTATTGTGATTGTCCATAATGATTTCTTTGATGTCTGGATTCATTTTTCCATCACATTATACACTGCTCATATCCATGGTTATGACCACCGCACAATCCATCACCAGTGGTCGTGCTTGCACACTATAGAAAAAAGCACCAAACTATGTGAGCTCCCACAGTCCTGGCCACCAGAGAGGCCAGTACTTTTCCCTATAGTGTGCAAGCACGACCATCACTGATTGCAGGGTGGTCATAACCATGGAAATGAGCAGTGTTTAATGTGATGGGGAAAAAAATTCAAGCCAGCAAAGGTAGCAATATAGATAAAAACAATACATTAGTAAGTGCCTTGTATTAACTTTCTCTACATGATAAATGCCACTTGCTGAACTGACACAACCCCTTTAGGCCTCTTGCACACGAACGTATGCCCTGTGGTCGTGCTGCGGCCCGCAAAACGCAATGCACGAGCACAGTCCGTGGGGCAGCCGCAGCTAATCGCGAACCCATTCACTTTAATGGGTCCGCAATCTGGCCGTTCTGCAAAAAGATAGGACATGTTCTATCTTTTTGCGGAATGGAAGTATGGGACGAAACCCCACGGAAGCTCTCCGTAGTACTTCCGTAGGGTTCCGTTCTGTGCTTCCGTTCCTCACCATTTCGCATCTCCGGATTTAGGGACCCATTGAAGTGAATGGGTCCGCATCCGTGATTCGGAATGCCCACGAACGGCACCCATGTATTGCGGATCCGCAAATGCGGTCCGCAATACGGCAACGGGGTGCACAAGAGTGTGTGCAAGAGGCCTTAACATGTGGTGTTATTTGATCATATTTTAGTTTTTGCACCTTTTTTTTTATTAAATCAAACTTTTCACTGTTGGGGAAATCTTGTGTATTTAAGTTTTATTTAGCCTCTATTATTGAAGTGTTTCTGCCTTTTTTCGAACTCACAACTATCTACATTAAAGACAAAAACCTTTACCACTGAACTATACAGCTCAATGTTAGGCCTCATGCACACGACCGTTGTGTTCCGTTCCGCAAAATGGGGTTCCGTTGTTCCGTATTCCGTTTCCGTTTTTGTTTCCGTGTGTCTTCCTTGATTTTTGGAGGACCACCAGACATAAAGGAAGGTAAAAAAAAGTCTAAGACAGGTTTGCCATGCAAATGATAAGAATAAAACGGACACGGACGCGCGGACGCGGATGACAATCTTGTGTGCCTCCGCGTTTTTTAGCGGTCCCATTGACTTGAATGGGTTCACAAACCGTTTTCCACGGACAAGAATAGGACAGGTTATATTTTTGGGACGGACTGGAACCACGGATCACAGACGCGGATGGCAAACGGTGCACTATCCGCATTTTCAACGGCTCCATAGAAATGAATGGGTCTGAATCTGAAACGCTAAAATCGGCGGAACGGACGAGGAGACAAACAACGGTTGTGTGCATGAGGCCTTAATAAGTAAAAGATATATTCTGGCTAAAAACCACAGTAGTAGTTTCCCATGTATTATGTATTCATTTATACCAGAAGTATTACATCATTTTGTGTTTTAGTAATTGCAAATTTACAAAAAAAATAAAATAAAATGATACTTCTTCTATATTTGAATACATAATACATGGGAAGCTGAGGTTTTTAGCCAGAATAGCTCAGTGGTTAAAGGAAATCTGTCACTAGCATATTAGCAAAAATTTTTTTGAATGAATCCATGTGTAATAAAGTACCTTTTATCCATATGTATTGTTCTTTTTATTGTCATTTCTTCAAAAAAACGCTTCTTATGATATGCAAATGAAGCTGTAAGGAGCCCAGAGGGGCGTTATTCTTTCTCCACGGTGCCCAGAAACGCCCCTCTGAAGTGCCGTGCCTGCCTAAATGTGAAAACTAATAACTCCTCCAAGTTCAGCTAAATCGCCTCCCAGAGGCGAGGCTAAGTGCTCCCCCCCTTCAGCACCACGCTCAGCGGCAAACACCCCCGATCCTCCTCTCGCCTGCAACCGAAATCCCGTGCAGGCGCAGTTCACAGCACACTCCTGAGCTCCGATGTCAGAGGGAGGTAAATTCACACCTGGCAGTGCTGGCTGGTTTTTATGCCCGGCAAAACCCGGCCTGGAACATGGGGAGTAGTCACCCACCCAGCACTTTGACTACTCCCAGTAAGAGCCGTCCCGGATCAGCTATGAGAGTCATGCTAACTCTCAAGGTGTCAATTAGCAATAGCTGCTGCTGACACATAAAATACCGGCTCTTACTTCACCGAGGCCAGAAACCTCAGTGACACATACCTTCCATCCACGATGATTCCAGGTACCTTCTTACAATGGACAGAGAGCAGGGCCTCCAAAGCCATATAGTATATGGACTCAGGGAAGGGACTCCCAGAAGCACTGACTTCATATATAGACATATAGCAGGGACTCTTAAGATATATATGGAGTCAGAGCATGGACTCTCAAGCAGATGCCAGCAGGCTGGTTTTTCTCCTGCTGCGCTCCGTTCCTAACACTTCCTCAGTCAGCCAACTAAGGAACCAGCTGCCTGACAAAATTACCGGCAATTATTATTGGAGGTAACAAAAATATATATATACTGGTACCGGAAATCTAAGCCAAATATTGGCCTGACTGGTGGCAACCCAAGGCTCACCCCCTTCCTCATTATCACATACAGTACAGACCAAAAGTTTGGACACACCTTCTCATTCAAAGAGTTTTCTTTATTTTCATGACTATGAAGGCATCAAAACTATGAATTAACACATGTGGAATTATAGACATAACAAACAAGTGTGAAATAACTGAAAATATGTTATATTCTAGGTTCTTCAAAGTAGCCACCTTTGATTACTGCTTTGCACACTCTTGGCATTCTCTTGATGAGCTTCAAGAGGTAGTCCCCTGAAATGGTCTTCCAACAGTCTTGAAGGAGTTCCCAGAGATGCTTAGCACTTGTTGGCCCTTTTGCCTTCACTCTGCGGTCCAGCTCACCCCAAACCATCTCGATTGGTTTCAGGTCCGGTGACTGTGGAGGCCAGGTCATCTGGCGCAGCACCCCATCACTCTCCTTCATGGTCAAATAGCCTTTACTTTCAACGTTTTCCCAATTTTTCGGCTGACTGACTGACCTTCATTTCTTAAAGTAATGATGGCCACTCGTTTTTCTTTACTTAGCTGCTTTTTTCTTGCCATAATACAAATTCTAACAGTCTATTCACTAGGACTATCAGCTGTGTATCCACCTGACTTCTCCTCAACGCAACTGATGGTCCCAACCCCATTTATAAGGCAAGAAATCCCACTTATTAAACCTGACAGGGCACACCTGTGAAGTGAAAACCATTTCAGGGGACTACCTCTTGAAGCTCATCAAGAGAATGCCAAGAGTGTGCAAAGAAGTAATCAAAGCAAAAGGTGGCTACTTTGAAGAACCTAGAATATGACATATTTTCAGTTGTTTCACACTTGTTTGTTATGTATATAATTCCACATGTGTGGATGCCATAGTTTTGATGCCTTTAGTGTGAATCTACAATTTTCATAGTCATGAAAATAAAGAAAACTCTTTGAATGAGAAGGTGTGTCCAAACTATTGGTCTGTACTGTATACAGAATGTTTGCATCCTAAGCCTCTTTCCCTCCATCCCCTCCTGCCCCAGATTGAAAATTCCAGGAGCCGCCACACTTGAGGACTGCCTGCTCCATGCACTTTTCTCCAGAAGCTGGCACAGACTCCAAAGCCCACTACATTCACTTCTCTACAGCCCAGCACTAACCTGCCTGTACATGTTAGACTCTACTCCATACCAAGGCAATTGCATATAGTCATGTGACAACCAAGCCCCACCCACCGTAGGAAAGAAGTATGAAATAGCATTAAAAAAGGTGCTTCACGATACGTAGGTAAGTAATGAAACAAATGTGTTTCTATATAAATTTTCTATATTTTTCAAGTACTGGTCTTATAGGAAAACAATCAATATGAAATACTATGGTGACTGGAGTTTTCTTCTAATTACTCTCCCGTTTCAGCCTTCCTTATGCATACACATATCTGACAGTGAATCAGTAGGCTCTCTCAGCCGAGATGGGTGCTGCACAGCTTAAAGCAATCTAAGGTTTCCTGTTTTGCAGTAATGAAATCTTTGTGAACAGGTTATTTCCTTTGAAGCTACAGAGCACCATGAGGTTCTAAAAGTCTCCCAGTAGTAATATAAAGCTTTATCTTCTTTGATGAGAGATGAAGACTAAAAACAACAGGTGGGTAAAGAGAACACAGCGTGAACCTTCAAAGTAGTTGCCTTATGTTCCCTCCAAAGTAAGAAACTTCACATTAAGTCTAAGCTTGTAGCACAGTGGTCAGCTAGACCGGACAAAGCCACGTAAATCGAAAGTTTATAAATCAAGACATTTACAACATTACCGAATTCTGTACTTTAGCTAAACTAAGCGACTGCTCCTCCGACGGTAACTCTTCATCCTAGCAGTTGTAATACTGATTGGCCTTTCCTCCATGTATTGGTTTTGCAGTTAGGTGCAGTCACTTAGCAATTTACCGCCCTGTCCAGAATTTTTAGTATATGCTGTGTTACATTTGAAATATTTTGCAGCCCAGTCTAAAGAGGTCAAATGTTATTTTAGGTAGAGAGAAATAAATGGATTTTCCCATCCCGGGAGGTAGCCTGGCAGACACACTTCGTTCCAGACGGATATTGCAGACTGAGACCTGCACACAAACGCACAATCCTGGCCTATTTGCTTTCTATCTGTGTTTAAACAGAATACAGCCGCCGCTCCATCTCCTTTGCTGTCTTGGGGGAGCAATGTTTGCTGAGAAAATTTAACACAAAGTTATTCCGCTTGGAACGCAAAGGCCAAATTGTGACACATTAATGGGTGAAATTCCAACATAATAGCAACAGCTAGTGAGGAGACTTGCGATGGAGTGTGCCTAACTAAAGACAACTAAAAAAACGTCCTTTACTCTTTACTTAAAGGGGTTGTCCAAAAAATATATAAAAAATAGTCCAAATTTTTCAAACCCGCACCTAGAGCTGAATACTTTTCTATTTACATGTAATGAAAAATTTTGGATAGCCACTGAATTATTTAATAAAATGTATCTGTAAAGCGCCACCTGCTGTTTGTTGTTTTCCTTATTTATCTGTCTACCTCAGCGAGGTGGACAGACAGGCCTAGTTCAACTTTTCAACGGCCATCAGTTGTAGCTACTGTTAGAAGCTGTGACAGTTCCAGGGAGTGATCTGCAGTAGAAAGGGCATTTCACCTTAGAAGGTACACACACTTTGAGCTGTGATAGGGACAGAGCTGCAGCAAAAAGGACATGCACCCTGAGCAAATACACACCCACTGAGCTGTCAGCTTGAAATAAATCTAGCAGAGCCATATCAACAATGAATGGGGAGATATTTTGAGCTATGTGAGGTACAGAGTTTATTGTGTACTATATGATGTCTGAATTTAATTTTCTTACATTAATCATGGGATAACCCCATTAACCACCTAATAGTTTTGCTGGAGTTCAGCTCTGGCTTTGGGAAAAGCACTTAAAGGGAACCTGTCACCGGGATTTTGTGTATAGAGCTGAGGACATGGGTTGCTAGATCACCGCTAGCACACCCGCAATACCCAGTCCCCATAGCTCTGTGTGCTTTTATTGTGTAAAAAAACCTATTTGATACATATGCAAATTACCCTGAGATGAGTCCTGTTCCTGCTAGAGCCCAGCTGGGGCAGAAGGGAACAGTGGTGGGGGCTGCTTTAGCTGCTCATATTTCTGGATTGGTAGTAGCTAGAGACAGGGGCCTGGTCTTGTTTTAAAACTGACATTTTATGCTTTCATACAGAATGACAGTATTAGCAGAATATCAGCAGGAGATATCACTGTTAGAAATTGAGTTATGAATAAATGCAATAAAACATGCTTTCAGTGGCATTCACTGTATCCTGATTTATAACAGCAATAAATTCCCATGTAGGGAAGATAATGCTGTGATTCTGGTATTGTTTGAAAGATTGGAATGTTAGCTTTCAAATAATACAATGTCCATATCTTTAGTAGTGATGAGCAGTATAGGCAATATTAATTTTTGCGATATTTCGCAAATTTATGGCCTAATATTCCCCATAAATTCGCAAATTCTAGAATTCGTGATCTCCAGTCATTATTTTCTTGATTGCAAAAAACGGCAATGTAATATGAGAGTATTGTGCGCATAATACAGGCATCGCTCACTTTTGCTACATTTTTCAAGCTGCTAGAAGTTTTCTGAGACTGGAGAAAATGGTTGGCAGCAACTTTCATGACTGTGAGGAAGAACTTCTGATCACTGTAAGTAATTTTACATTACAGCACTGTTTTTTATTGCATTTCACATGCATGGCAGAACAATAGCTTTATATGCAGATAGAGTGTTCCAATATATTCTCGATTGCGCAAATCCCCACTAATGATGCGCATATTTTTTGGCACAATACATGCAACTTCACATTTTATCAGGTCTGAGTAGATATTACTGATTGGTGCACTATGTATTGTTGTGACATCACAGCACTATGTCTGTAGCATGTATGTATGGACAGCAGAGAAATATCTCTGACATGCACATTACACATCCATTTTCCTGCACACAATATATACTATCTAATGTAATTGAATAAGGATCCAGATGACTCAGCAAAGCACAGAGCACAGCAATGACACTGCTCTCTCTCTCTCCAGTGGCGTACCTACCATATAGGCAGACCACGCAGCTGCTATGGGGCCCGTGAGGAAGAGGGGCCCGCAGTGGAGGAGAGGCCCCGCCCCCTAATTGCTCCGGTCTATCTTTCTAAAGCTAAAAGACCTTTGATGATGTCATCACAGGTCCTGTAAGGGAACTGCACAGTGTAAAGTGTAGTTCCCAGGTTAGAACAGTACATCTGCCAGGACCTGTGATGACATCATCTTCAGCATCACAGGTCCTGCAGGATCTAGCAAAGGAACTGCACCAAAAATGGTGTAGTTCCTAGGTTTGAAAGGTACATCTGCCAGGACCTGTGATGACATCATCACAGGTCCTTCAACCCCTAACAGTAAGTATTAGAAGTTCACAATTAGCTCTGCATTTATCCATACAGACTGGAATGGAGTGGTAAGAGGAGGTCCTCCACTTCTTGTCATTGTATATATATATATATACAAACACACTGCATATATTAAACAGTATTATAGATGCAATATATACAGATATATAATATATATTGCATTGTACTGATATGTGAGGTACGAGGTATAATATATGCAGTGTGTATAGATATATTGAATATACAGCAGTGTACTGATATGTTAGGTACGAGGTATAATAGATGAAGTGTGTACAGGTATATTGTATATACAGTATTGGATTGATATGTGAGGTACGAGCTGTAATTTATACCTCACATATCAGTACACTGCTATATTTACTATATACCTGTACACACTGCATCTATTATACCTAGTACCTCACATATCAGTACACTGCTATATATACAATATATCTGTACACACTGCATCTATTATACCTCGTACCTCACATTACACTACTGTATATACTATATATCTGTACAGACTGCATATTATATACCCTGTACTGCACATATCAATACACTGCTGTATATACTATATACCTGTACACACTGCATATATTATACCATGTTCCTCACATATCAGTACACTGCTGTATACACTATACATCTGTACACACTGCATCTATTATACCTCTTTTGTGTGCCAGGCCTGTTTTGTAATCCCAATCGGGCCCTGATGCATAAAATATAAAACGCAGCAGCAAACATAGTTCATGGAACAAAGAGAGAGGCCTGGAATGGGTAGTGGGAGGGGCTATAAAAGGGGAATGGAGGCCCAATTTAGATTCTTGCTATGGGGCCCAGTGATTTCTATGTACGCCCCTCTCTCTCTCTCTCTCTCTCTCTCTCTCTCAGAACTGCAAAAAACAGCAGAAAATGGCTGCTGGGGAGTTTCTTATAGTAACGGGTAGGCAACTTTCCTATTGGTTGCTAGAGATGTTGCTAAGCTCAGACAAATATATTGCAGCCTTCTCATTGGCCCATAAGCAAGAGGCAGTGAGGGTACTGATGAAAAAAATCTAGAATGTTCGCGATTACAAAGTTATAGCACTTGTGACAGGGTGTCACAATGTTTTGCAGAGAAAGTGCTGGGTGGTGTGTACATTGCACCAAGTTTCCGGCACTTCATGTGTTAAAAGGCTCTAGGAATGTTTGGTTTTCTTTGTATCCAGAAGCTTCCTGGGAAAAAGAAAGCCAGTTTAGGGTCCTGGAGCCGGTCAGGGAAGAGTTGGGTGGATTCGCTGACCACCCGGAGCCAGTCCGGGTTTTACCTGCCTGGGGGACTGCTCACACAGATGTACTAATTAAGTCAGCAGCCCTGACCCAGAAGCTCTCTCTCTGGGAGTCTGGGCAGTCTGTTTGAGAAGCTGCAAGCCTAGGAGCTCTGAGAGCGGTCGGCTTCTCTACCTAACTACTGAACTGTAAGTTGCTCTGTTTTCCCCTTGAAAATGCTCTTTGTGTTTTGTGTTATGAGTTTAGTTAGGGCTGCCGAGTGAGATAGGCAGGAGCCAGACGGCTATTGTTGTTTTGGTTTTGTTTGTTATTTTGAGCAACTTGCAAAATAAACTAGCAACAGTCTGACGCACAAGTACAAAGGTGTCGGTGTTCCTGTTTCTGACCAAAACAACCCCGCAGGAAGGTGCAACAGTTCACACACTATATTCTACATCTTCGCAAATTCTCAAAGTGCCGATATTCGCGATAAAACTTTGCGATTAGAATATTCGTGATCAACACTAATCTCTAGCTGCTGCCTATCTAGAGATACACTGCCTGACCAAAAAAAGGTCACCACCTGAATTTAAATAATCAAATAGGTAAGAGCCTCCGAGTTGGTCAGGTCTAGATTCAGCAACGTTATGTGACCAAAGAATGAGGTTAGCTGACTACCTGAATATACTGAATGACCAGGTTATTCCATCAACGGATCTTTTTCTTCCCTGATGACACGGGCATATGCAAAGATGACAATGCCAGGATTCATCGGGCTCAAATTGTGAAAGAGTGGTTCAGGAAGAAAGAGACATCATTTTCACATATGGATTGGCCACCACGGAGTCACGATCTGAACCCCATTGACAATATTTGGGATGTGCTGGTGAAGACATTGTGCAGTGTTTCAAACCTCCCAATACAAGATCTTGGAGAAAAAGTAATGCGACGCTGGACATAAATAAATGTTGTGCTATTGCAGAAGCTTGTGGAAATGATGCCACAGCGAATGCGTGCTATAAAACAAAGCAAAAGGTGGCTCAACGAAATATTAGAGTGTGTGACATTTAGTTTGCCAGGCAGTGTATAAGCAGCTGCCCCTTCTTCATTCTAGAGGGGGGGGGGGGGGCAGTTGGGGAGCTGACAGCCTGCAGGAGAAAAGGAAAAAAATAGTAAAAATATATAGAAATGTGGTATTATCATCATTGTAATGACCTACATAATAAAGGCATCATGACTATGAAAATTTTAGATTCACACTAAAGGCATCAAAACTATGAATTAACACATGTGGAATTATATACATAACAAACAAGTGTGAAACAACAGAAAATATGTCATATTCTAGGTTCTTCAAAGTAGCCACCTTTTGCTTTGATTACTGCTTTGCACACTCTTGGCATTCTCTTGATGAGCTTCAAGAGGTAGTCCCCTGAAATGGTTTTCACTACACAGGTGTGCCCTGTCAGGTATAATAAGGGGGATTTCTTGCCTTATAAATGGGGTTGGGACCATCAGTTGCGTTGAGGAGAAGTCAGGTGGATACACAGCTGATAGTCCTACTGAATAGACTGTTAGAATTTGTATTATGGCAAGAAAAAAGCAGCTAAGTAAAGAAAAACGAGTGGCCATCATTACTTTAAGAAATGAAGGTCAGTCAGTCAGCCGAAAAATTGGGAAAACTTTGAAAGTAAGGGCTATTTGACCATGAAGGAGAGTGATGGGGTGGTGCGCCAGATGACC